>NC_134266.1:115959918-116585418 GCF_031893055.1 Leptodactylus fuscus
AGCCGCAATACTAATATATAGCAGTGACAGGCCTGGGAGCCTCATTAGGCTCCCGGCTTTCACCCGAACAGGTCGGCTCCTGCGATACCGCCGCGCAGGAGCCGGCCTGCAACTTTACAGGTACGGGGGAGAAGAGGCCGCTGATACAGACTGCAGACCCGGCATCCGCTGTACTAGAGAGGCGGATGCCGGGGAGGGATAGACGCCGGGGACTGAGACATCGCTGCCCTGCCCTGCATGAAGCCAACGGCGGGGGGACGGAGGAGCGGAATAGCATCACTCCTCCCGCTGCTGGCTTCATGCAGGGCAGAGGAGCGCAGCGATGTCGCAGGCCCCGGCACCTGTAATGGCGTCTATCACTTGCCGGCTTCCGCTTCTCTATTACAGCGGGTGCCAGGCGCCACATTCGGCCTATAAGACGCACCCTTCTTTTCCCCCCAAATTTGGGGGAAAAAAAGTGCGTCTTATAGTCCAAAAAATACGGTAAATGCCTGACATCCGCCATAATTGAATGGGTAGATGCCTTCTAAAAGCAAAACTGTTTTAGTTGTCCATAGTGACCAATCACAGTGAATCTTTCATTTTGTATTCACTCCTGACAAATGAAAGATGCATAGTGAATGGTTGCTTTGGACAACTAAGGCTCTATTCAGATCATGTTTCTTACATCCATTTAAAAGATTTTTAAAAATGGATGCAAAAAGATGCAAAGTGATGGTCATTCATTTACATAAACATCAATGTTAAAAACAAAACAAAACATAAGCTTCTGTCTGTTTTTTTGGACGAACACAGAAGTATGGCATACTTTTTAGACTTTTTGTGTCCGTAAAGAAAAAATGGATTCATTTTCTTAAATTAACTGTTTGCATCATTTTTTTGCATCCATTCTTTGTATCCTTTAAACAGATATAAAAAACAGTTATGCCATGTTCACATCAGCGTTTGGAATCCATCTGGGGGAGTCCGCATGGGGAGCCCCCTGAACGGAATACCAATCACAAGTGCTGGTGCAGTAAAAACACACGGACCGCATAGACTATAATGGGGTCCGTGTGCTTACCGCCAGATCTCCGCATGTATCGTGTGGACAGAACAGTAGTTCACTATCTACTTTCCTGTCCGCATGATTTGTGTGGGCAGTATGTGGCAAGCACACGGACCCCATTATAGTCTATGGGGTCCGTGTGCTTTTACAGCAGAGCGCTTGCAATTGCGTTTGTATTCCGTTCGGGGGGGGGGGCCCACATTCGGACTCTCCCTGGACAGAATACAAAAGCAGATGTGAACAAACCCTTATAAAGTACGTGATCTGAATAGAGCCCAAGACAGTTCTGTATTTAAACCATTTTAATAAATCAGCCACATGATCTCTGCACAGATCACACAGCATGTCCAGGAATCTCTCCCATAAACCTCCATGAACATACCTAGACTACTGAGTCTACAATCCATTGCAGTAACGCATATTTTTAAAGCATACCTAAATTTTCTAACCACTAAGATTTTCTAGCAGCATGTATGCCTTAAAAAAAATTTGTGATATACCTTATTACAGATTTCGGCTCTTTTTCATGAAATCCTGTGTGACAGGGTCAGACAGAGTATATCTAATATCACGAGGCCTTGAGCTCTGTCGTACTCACCGCCGCACTTTTTCTTGAAGCATGTGCAGTACTGCTGTGATCTACATGTACTGTGCATGTTTTGAGAATATGAGCAACAGTGAGTGCAAACAGAACTCGGGGCCAGGCAAATTCATTGTACGGTGCCTGGCCCTGTCAGTCAGTGGAAGCAGCACAGAGTGAGGCTTTACTTTTTGGAGCAATGACAATACCCTCGTTGCTCTAAAGCATTAATTTGCATATTGACAAAAATATTGATATCTTTGCAACAGAGAAACCGAGTTGTATTGTACAACCTGACAAAACGTTCATCTGATCAGAAATGCTGCTTCATCTCTGAACTAAGTGCCCTATTGCTACCTGTAAAACTAGAGACAGACTTCTCATCAATCTTAGGAAGGAAATAAAATAACCTTTGGTTTTGAAGGCAAAATTGCAGTGCTTGCACACAAATGGCCGGTGATCTGTGTGTGTGCGAATATGTTTCTTTAACATGCTTGGCTTCTTGCAACGAATCCCACACTCCTCACACACATATTTTCCCCGGCCACGGCCTCGTACATAAACATACTCCTCATTTGATTTATACCTAGAGAAGTGGAAAGAAAGTTGGACAATGGTAAAATATGAATTCTGTCAATTATCAGAAAATAATAACAACACTAATAATGAGGATAATAAGGCTAGGTTCACATCTGCACAGGTTTTCCGTTCCATCCAGACTAAGTAAACATAAAGATGGACCCCATTGATTATAGCGTATTTTATTTTCATCTGAAATCACTGGGTGAAATGGACTTTTTCATCCCGCAATCTCTGATAGATCTGCACTGGACGGACACCTGGTGCAGATTTGGACCCAGGGTAGCACAATTAACCACCCAAAAGACTGGATTTGAGTCAAGTAATTAAAAAACAACTTTAATTGGTACCATTCTGGAGAACAAACAACTTTTTGATCACTTTCTATTCCATTTTTTTGAAGGCTAGATGAGCAAGGAACATATTTTTATACACCACTCTGATCAGTGGTATAAGACGCTAAAATACTGTACTGTATTATGGCTGTTAGCATAGATACTGACAGTCAGTGCACTGGGTTCTGCCTCCAAGAGGATCTTGAAGGACCGAGTCTAGATTAAATTCCCAGCTGCCATAGCAATGCAATGGCGCCCTTGACTATTGTGCATTGGACCTGATGAGGGAAAAAGCATTCTTGGGAACCTTGTAGAACGTTGTCGCTATTGACCATAAAATCTAGGAGGTTAAATGCTGTAGATCAGGGTTATTCTAGATTTCGAGCGCTGCAGAAGATCTACCTGGTGCTTTAAGCTCTTCCCTGCCATGTCATTAATGTACAACATATTGTGTGGTAATAGGGTAAAGTGGTTGCCCCTGAATAGAATAGTACAGTGGTTCCTTAAGTTACTACATGAACTGGTTAGGGTACAATCATTGTAACTTGAGATTATATCTCTACGAAAAACTAGCAATCGCTTCTAAATGTCCAAAAAAATGTTGCTAAAAATAAGAAAAAAATTAAGATTAAATAAGAATCATCAGTTATCTAATACATATGAAAGTCAGAAAGAGCTGCTGAAATCTGGAAATCAATTACTATGATTGTGATGCACCCAAAAAACATGTGTCTGGAACAGGGCCGGAGCCTCCTCGGCACTATGTGGAGGTTGCCGGCCCTCTCCTGTCTGCGCTGCCGAGTTCCCCATTTACGGGTCTTGGGAGGCAGGCCGAAACCTCTGCAGCGTTATTTGGGGTTGCCAGTCTCCTCCTGAACTGGACGGGGGACTTCCAGTTTGCAGCCTAGCGGTGGGCCACAGCCTATTTAAGGAGGGATCTGGCTCCGGACTGCCGCTGGCTGTTCAGTTGTAGCCAGAGTTCTGGTAGTAAGCGTTTCTCCTGTTATCTGATTGCCTGTGTTTCTGACCTCTTGCCTTAACCTCTGACCCTTCCTTTGCCTTCTAATTTGTGTACTGTGCCTGCTGACCTCTAGATCTCTGCTTCCTCATCATTGTTTTGTACTGCTCTACAGCTCCTGCTACAGACTCGGCCTGCCTGACGTTCCCTTTGGATTGCCCAGAACTGTGGCAAAGTCCATCCCCACCATCTGGGGCTCTGGTGAACACCACTGTGGGGTTGGCCTTGGTGCGGCCTGGGGGGTGTTGGACACACAGCGCCATATTTACCATTCTGATCAGTGTATCTAGTACTGATTCTACTGATTCTCACTTTGGCTCAGGATAACAGATGCAGATCTAACAACATGGAAAATCATCAGATATCGTAAATCATTACGGATAAAAGTCAGAAAGCGTTGTTGAAAAAACGTAAATGATTTTCTATAAACATGACAGGAGCATTTTCAGGGTATAATATTGTATCCTGAGGCCATTGTAATTTAAGGGACCACTGTTTTGTAAGCCTTATGTAAGAGGCGCTTTATTCAAGCTGTATTTTCGATTAATGAATTAGACAACATGAAATAGTTATGAACATGCATAATAGACAGGCCACTGAGAATAACAGAGAAATCCAGGAAAGAGTAGAGACAATATAGAGCAGATGTAGCAGACATACATAGTATATGGTAAGGTGGACAATACGAGAGCTATAGAGAATGGACAGTAGAAGTAAGGACAAGGGTATCTGAAAAACAAAGGAGAATGGAAAAAGCAAAGAGGTATAAAGAGATGCAAAGACAGGTAAGTATGTATAGGATGAGAGAAATGCCCAAAATACTGCAATGAAAAATGGAATCCAAAGCATAAAACAGGCCATAACAGACAGACAGACTAAACCTACTTTCCCACACACTTTTCAATAGTGGAATGGGCAGGTTAACAGGGGAAAATCTCGCAAATGAGCGCAAACAAATGGAAATCTCTCTGTGCCTTTTATACTCCAGAATCCTTGCGGGCAGGATTGGATAAACTCTCCCTGGAGTATTATGCCTCCAGCCTTCTTACTACCAGCTGTACCACAAAATATTACCATACATACTATGTCCCAAACTACAAGGCACACTCAACTATAGACAACAGAAAAGAGGGAAAAAGACTAATTTTAGATTTTGATGACGATTTAGAATAGCAAATGGGTTAACACCATCATCTTTGGTAGTCTCAGTAATAAAGGGGTTAATTTTTGCCCCCTGGGGGGGGGGGGTGTCTTCTTTCTTGGAGTTCTATGGTAAAGGAGGAGTTAAAGAGAACCTATTGGTTTTAAAAAAATTGCATTCACCACGAAATAAAAGGTGGTTTTTTTTTTTCTCTTTTTTTTTAATGTAGATTGTGAGCGCCACATAGAGCTCACAATGTACATTTTTCCCTATCAGTATGTCTTTTTGGAGTACGGGATGGAAATCCATGCAAACATAGGGAGAACATACAAACTTCTTGCAGACGGTTTTATGCCCTTGGCAGGATTTGAACACCAGGACTCCAGCGCTGCAAGGCTGCAGTGCTAACCACTGAGCCACCGTGTGGCCCCTTACCACAAAATAAAAGTTGTGGAGAATCTTCTCTTAGGACTTGCCAATCATCTCTTATTCCTCTTGCAAATGTCTGAATACATTAACAGATGAGAATGGAGAATGTACCTACACATTGACTGTCTAATCACAGCTGGTACTGCAAGACTATGTAGGATATGATATGACTGACAAGGGGACTGGAAACACCCAGTTGTCAATTTATTAATTTTAACAGGAACAGCACATTGCAAGGGCTAAGAAAGACTGGTTATTTTATGTGGAATAGTAATATAGCTTCTGTTCTGCATGCCTCCCTAGTGATATGAGATAACGGAATAGTTAATATCGCCACACTAGTAATCCAAGGCTTTAAAGAAGCTTAAGGGTTCATTCACACGGGGCAAGAGGGGGCGGATTCTGATGCCGAATCCACCTCAGAATCCGTCCCCTCACAATAGAGATCTATGTAGACCACTAGCTTCCTTTTTTCCGTGAGTGGTATGTTCTCACTCACGGAAAAAAGAAGCAAGCTGCCCTTTCTTCAGGCGGACTCTGCGGCTGATTCAGCTCCGATGTCTGCCTCGCGACAGAACCCTCCGGACTAGACCTATTCATTTGGGCCTACTCCGGAGCAGGAAGCTGCTACTGTCTGTCGGAAGCTGCGACAGTCGTGGCAGGCGCATTTTGGTCCTATTCTGACGCGGCTTCCCGCGTCACAATTAGGACCAAAATATGCCATACTGTGCCCCGTGTGAACTAGCCCTAATACTTGGTGCCCAGTGGTTTATTTACAAAAAACATGGATTCTAATGAAAAAGTGGGGTTAGTTCTGTAAGAAAAGGTAGGTAGTTACATGTATAATGTATAGGTATGAAACACCACAACAGTGCAGTTGGGATCGGTGTTGTGAGTTACGCTGGTCACACACTTTAGACATCTGTCAGCCCGAACTCTCACTTGGCTGACAGATATCCTTCTGACCCCCCCATACACATGCACAGTCAGCATATGTATGTGTTTCCAAAGGGGAGAGGGGAGTAAGCCTCTGTCAGACACCACTTGTGGAGGCTTATCATCCCCCAAAATTCAAGGGATCAGCAAACCAAGAAAGATACAGGACACCCCTATGTCCATTAAATGGTTGACTGGTATCACTAAAATTAGTGGGTTCCAATGCGTACAGCCATTATTACATGGCACACGGGTCTATACTATTTGTATACATGAACATATACAGAGCTTATTTTTTCACTGAGCTTTGCTTCTAAAGAAAAATATTGAGGTACATAGAAGTGGACGAAGAAACCAGACAGATCACAATACTTGCACCTTGGGCGCAAGAGGATTTTAACTACATTGACACCTTTTCAAAAACAATTCAGATGTAAAGGCACCATAGGTGATCAATGACTGGCCTGTTAATGTACTATTAAGAAAAGCGATAGGGGTACTTCAAAGGCCCTCATAAGATGGTAACATGTAGACATCTTACTGCACTTCCTCATGTGACACTAAGCTCCCTTGCTGGGAATTCCCTGTCCTACTGCTGGCAAAGAAGCTGTCACTAATACCAGCTGCCAGCATGCATGCTCTAGACAGAAAGGAGAGGGTGGAAGGAGGGGTATGCAGAGTTTAACACTTTCACGACTAGGAACCAAGTGCAAGATGCAATTTACCTTCATGCAATAGAACCTTCCACAAACACAATGGGTTAAATATTAACCTGTGTTGTAGATTACACCCAAGTAAACCTTAATTTGTGTTACTTATCTCAATGCCCCTATGAGTCGAAGTTGTTCTGAAAAAAGACAATCTGGAAAGTCAGAGAATGTACCAGGAATGCAGAATACTGAGAAAAGAAAGCTTATGGATGTTTAGAGAAGAAGGTGTTGACAGGCAAAGGTAAATTGGGGATAGGAAAGTAAGGGTACCTGGGAAGTAGGGTAGTAGAATGGCAGATCTAGGAAAGGTCAGGAAGACAGCAGGTGACATCTGGGGGATGTGGTCAGGGAAATCATGGATGAGCCCTGGGGAAAAGGTCAGAAAATTGGAAATCAGTTCTGGGGAAGATCTTGAACAAAGTGAAAATTGGTAGTGACACCGTCATCATCACCGACACAATTGGACAGTTTTCAGATATCATTTTACCAAACGGGTGTACAAATATTAAGCACAAAGGGGTGTATTTGTGAGGTTTGAAAGCATAACATCAAAGGATGGACAAGTGAATTGGGGCAACTGCATTTAGAATAATGAAGAACATTCACATAAAACCACAGATTGTGCCCCATCACAATGTCTGGCCCCATACGGAAATCTAGAAATGCAAGAACAGGAGCATGTGCTCATGCTGTCAGCCTTGTTAATATGAAACAATCACCTTGAGGACACAGAACAGACTCTCGGGTGGGTGAGTGGATGTGGGGGAGGGTTGGCGGTGAGATCATCGCAAAGAGATCCAGTCTGAGTTAATATTTGTCTGCGGTCGTATGATGTAAGATTTGAGAATGCAGCTTCCTCTACCTCTCACAGGAACAGAAAGAGGAGGGAGTAGAAGAGGAAAGAAAAAAGGAAACAAGAGCATGGTAGAGGTAGGAGGGAGAGAGACAGAAAGAATGGGAGAGGTGGGGGACTTACAAGAATAGATAGTTTATAAAAATGTTTCAGGTAGGTGGTAAAAAGGGCAGAAAATGCAGAAGAACATGAAGAGGCTTCACTATTAGAATATCCAGTCTCGGGCATTAGAATACAAGCTCTTCACATAAGAATATATACAAAAACAAAAGAGAAGCTTGGCAGATTATGGCAAAGAACCGCGTTCACAAGAACATTAGTAGGAATACGTTTCGGAACAAACCTATTACCCAGCAGCCTATTCCCCCCTTCAGTGATTTTTTCCTTCCAATAGCCCTAGCCACTTTATTCTTATCCATGTAGCAGTATTACAGCTTGCTATTCCTGTGGACAGAGCTTTAGTTTTAAATTCATCTTGGGGTTCTTTTATAAAGATGTTTTGAGGGGTCATTTATGAGTTTCTTTCTCATTACAGTTTGCACTGTATAGTATAATTGACATGTCAATTTTGTTTAGCGTCTTCAATAAAAGCACCTAAAAAATATCAATATCAGATCCTGTGAGTCATGATTTATTTTTCTATTACTGAGCAGGATGACTTAATGTTTTTATTGGTACCATTTCTGGGTACATATAAATCTATTACATTATTGGGTGGCGGGATCAACAGAGAAAGCTATTCTGGAAGGGTTTTTTTTGTTTGTGTTTTCTACAGCATTCACCCTTACAGGTAAAATAACGTGATGAATTTATACTACAGATTATGACGGAGGAAGCATTACTAATTTTGTGGACTTTCTTTTTTGACATTAAAAGTTTTTTCCGTTAAAGCCCCTCGAAGCGAGCCAACAGCCATAAAACACTGCGGAAAAGACCATGATGCCTTTCCGCTGCAGTCTTCTCTGTAGCGTTCCCTCTATTATACCTTTATGGAAAATGCTGGCGTTTCCGTAAATATAATTTCCATGCTGTGATTTTAAAATCGTAGGTATAATTCACATGCTGCATTTTTGCTGTATGTGGATAGGATTAGCCAGAATCCCATTCGTTTTGCAGGTAATGTAAAACACAGTGTTTTCACATATGGGGCCCGGACCTTATTGTGTTTTTACTGTCTTAATATTTTAGAGTTTTATTAACTTTTATATTATTTTACTTGGGACTTTAGCTTTTATGAGGCTGAGCAATGATGAGGGTCTCAAACTACCTTAGATTCCCTGCAGGCTCTATAGCCATGCTGTAATAGTCACAGCTCTGCCCCAGTAGTGCTGAATTAAAAAACAGCCCAAGAACAGTCTGGAAAAAAAAGCACCTTTAAAAGCATTGATTTCACAACTGTCCAGTCACTTCCAACCAAAGGTGCTTCAGGAGTAACCCTTGATTCACGTCTGTGTTTGGTAATCCATTCGGGGATTCCGCATGGGGACCCCCTGAACAGACTACAGAACGCATTTGCAAGCAGAGTGCAGTGAAAGCACACGGAACCCATAGACTATAATGGGGTCCGTGGGCTTGCCACGCGCTGCCCGCACAAATCATGTGGACAGGAAAGTAGATTGTGAAGTACTTTCCTTTCCGCTTCTTCCCGTTTGGGAAGTCCGTATGGGGACCGACAGGATTACCGACGCAGATGTGAACGAGGCCTAAGTCTATAGGGTAACACAGCTATTTTGCTATTTGGGAAAGGGTAGAAGAACACCACCATTTCAATTATAAATCCTCAGAAAAGCTATGAGAGGACTCCACAGTATGATCATACTTCCCATCAAAAATTTTCATCACACCTTCATACATATTAGAGGACGAGTTTCAGGTCTAAGGTAAAGTTACTCCCATCAATTTCTAAAGTTTTCACTAAAACTGTACTCACCCTCCCTCAAAGATCCGTACACGTGAAGGCTCTCCTCGCTTAGAAGTTGGGCCAGGGTCTTCTGATTTCACTCTTTTTTCATCCTCTTTACTAGATCTAGATGTTTCCTTCTGCGCTTGAGTGGGAATATGAGCCTGGTTTTCATCCCATTGCAATAAGAAAAAATACAATGAGTTTTCTTTATTCGGAATAATTAAAATGTTGTAATAAATAGAAAGTGATAGGCTACGAAGTGTACATACAAAAAACCCACAGAATATCTGTAAAAGTAGTTCCTTCCAATTGTATGTATAGGGAATATAAGATAATGAGGGGAATTTATTCAGACTGGCACGTTGTATGCCAGTCTTAAAGGGAGTCTGACAGCTTTTCAGCTTATCATAGTTCCTTGTACATGGTTTCTAAATATGCCTCTTATTGTGGACCATTGCAGAAACTGCTCCGCAATTCAGCGTTATATTATTATGCAACTAAAGCTATAAAGGGCTTTTGGGGTGCTTACTCTGCAGTTTGGGCACACAGGTTGAAACCATGAGCTTCACCATCAATGGGCTTTGATGCAACAATTTAATGACCAAGAAACCTTAGGATGCTATTACTTGGGTTGTTTTAATTCACATTAATGCATGTGCTGCTTTTTTTCTTCACCAATGACAATGACTATGACGCATCAAAAATACAAGATACATCTGTGGTTTCAAAAACTGTATGTGATAACATGGGTAAAAACTCAGATAAGTAACAGCACCCCAACAATAGAAGTTTAGAGTAGATTTCGTAAATTTTTCTTTAGTGCTGAGCAAAATAGCCAAAGCAGAATTGCTAATAAAGAGAAGCACCCGATCTGGCAGACACATGGACTACATGTACCATTATTCACATGGTTTCCCTATAGGTGTAATGGAAGCAGAAAGTCCATAGAGGAAACATTCTGTGAAAAACACTTTTGGGAAAAGCGCTACAGGAAAAAACGTGATGCATTTCGGCCACACTTTTTCCTGCAGCCCGCTATGTGGGATTTTGGCCTTAAAGGGTTATTTCAGTTCCTTGGTATTGATAACATATCCTCCTAATAGGTCATCAGTAGAGATCAGTGGGGTCGACTTCTTATCGACTGTTTTAAGGACCCCCACTGATCTCTTACTGGTGACATTGAGGATTGTCTTCAATAGCAAGGAACAGGAAAATCAATTTAAAAGGGTTAGCCACCTTTTTAAAAAAAAAAAAATTGATAGTCTATCATTAAGATTGGCCCCTTCGGGTTGGCTGTTTTCCAGAGTACACAGCTTTCAGCATTGGCTACATGCAGGGCACTACGCTCCTTGCTCACTGTGTTCTTGGTAACGGTCTATGTAACACTGCTACAAGAACACCTATAACAGCACTTTAGTTAGGTCACCGTCTATAAGCTTATATGGGTTGGTTTTTTTTGGTATTTTAAGTTAAGTTGCAATATCACACACAACCTGTGGACAGGTGTGGTACTATTTTAATTTACCCCTTCAATTAATTATTTATTGGATGTATCTTTGGAAGAAAATACAGTAATAAAGAGCACTATGTGATAAAATATGAACAATGTCAAGAGGATGTATATGCATTATAGGCAATAGTGTGCACCGTATGTAAGTAGCAGCAGTAATAATATAGTAGACATAACAATAGAGAAGTTGAACAAGTTGAGTTATTTAGCAGTATTAGCAGTATTAGCAGTATTTTCTCCTTATTTTACATAGCGGGACCACCAACTATGTAAGATTCTGCAATCATAGCAGTAATCTTCCACCACCGTTCCCAGAAACAAGTGTGTATACGTTTCTCTAGTATTTTCCCACAAGTGCTGACCATAGAGATTTTCAATCCACAGAAAAGTAGTGACCAGTGACCTTAACACGAAGAATGATAAATACGTATGCCTTTACAAACATGTTCAATGCACTTGATACCACAAATCTGTGGTTGCTCATGTAATTCTGTGGTGTTATCTTTATCTTACCCCACAGAAAGCTATAGGATTGTTATCAGATAAGACTGTAATTGTTAAAATTAGACACCATAACTAGCACTGCTAAACCACATTGGCTAAAATACTCCCAATATATGGGATAGTTTGTCTGTGATGCTAAAAGACATTGTATTCATGTGACAGCACGGCAAAGGCCTGGCTCACATCTGCGTTTGATATTCCGTTCGGGGTGTCTGCTTGGGGATACCCCAGAACGGAATACCGAATGCATTAAAAAGTTAGCTATGAAACCACGACGACTCCATAGACTATAATGGGGCCAGTGTGTTTTATACATGAATCATGCGGAGAGACGATACTGCAACATTTTTCATTCTCCGCATGATTCTTGCAGACACCGCGTGGAAAACACACAGCTCCCATTATAGTCTATGGGGTTCGAGAGGTTTCTTTGCTAACCTCTTTTTAATAAGTTCGGTATTCCATTAGGGGTTACCGAGCAAACTCCCCGAATGGAATATCGAACGCAGATGTGAACCAGGCCAAAGACATTAAGAACTAAACATATTAGTACATAACTGGCTACATTGTTTATTCCTAATTTCTTCTTATTTTACCTAGACGTAAAGCTCAAATTTGTGCATCTATGTTACTGCTGACCATGTGCAAATAAATCTTATAAAGCACTTGTCATTTCCAGTACTAAATCTCAAGCAATGGGAGTTTTGCAGCATAAATTGTCATCTAACAACAACTGCATGAACCGATCATGGGCCAGGAAGTTTGAAGAAAGTTGGTTATTGGTATACTAGTCATTGAAATACTAGCTATCGTAACTACGTAGTAATCCATACACAAAGAAAGAAACTAGAAAATGAATACAATTACATGGCAAAAAAGTTTAAAGCAAAATGGGCAACACTTACCTCTGTCATTTTAGGTTTCCGAGTTCGGGAGGGTGCCAAGTTTGACTCAGGCTGTGGAGCATTAGCAGTGGTATAAATTTCTGAACTAATTTTCTGCTTGGACCTCAATAGAGATAATGCCACCCTGGTTGAAACTCCAGGAAGATTTGGGTTATATAAGCTAATACACCAGCTAGAATATACAGAAGCCCTTCGGTCATTTTGCTGCATGTGATTTGGCTTGACATAGTTCAGGTAGCACCAACTGACATTAGTAGTTGTGTGTAGAGTTGGAAATGTTGGAACATTTTTAGCCTCTGCTTCCTCTTGGGAACCAGCTGCATGGCTTTGTGGAGTACCGGATGAAGTAGGAACAATCAAAGCTTTTTCATCTTTCTCTTCTTTAACTTTTATGGTATCATCTTTTTTTATTGTTTCTTCCTCTAACTGTGACGCACCCAAAGTAGATGGTGCTAACTGGATTTTATGCCTTTCTAGTACTGTTAAAGGTTCCAGAACAGCCGGAGGTGGTGGTGGTGTTAGCAACTCTGATCTGTTTTCTGGAGTGGAAACAAGAACAGTTATATTTGTTGATCTGCTTTGACTCAACATTGAGTGTGCCTTCAGCAAAGGCTTTTGATCCCTCTCTTCTGGATCATCTTCTTCTTTTACTCTTTTCTGCTGCTGGGTCTCCATTGTTAACTCTAAGCTGCCAGCAGGGGATAACATACGCTTACTGCCCCCAACAGTTGATGAACTACCATCAAATCCCAGAACGCTCTCAACAGAAGAAGACAGTGGAATGTAACTGCTTGGGTCAGTCTTTGGAAATGGCACACGTAAATAAGGTATTTCACTCATTACAGTTTCATGTTTTGGTAGGATACAAGTCAGGTCAATGCCATGATAACTCTTAGAACGCCCATCACCAATTTTATGTAAAGCAAGGGAGGATGGACTGCATGGTGGTGGTGTAACAAGCATTTGGGACAGTGTGGTGTACATAGCATTACCAAAAGATGGCATATGTGTCTGAATTCTAACTGGAACGACTAATGATACAACGGGTTCTGAATGTGAAAGGGTCACTTGTGCAGAAGGTTCTAAAGCCAATGGGCTGTGAGACTGAGGATGGATGCTCTCAGAAAAATAATCTTTGGACAAGGGAGGGGAGATCTCCGATTTTATCTGTGGATAATGGCAACCAACTTGTGCAGACACTGGAAGAGCAAATTGTGGTTGTATAGGCATAAAGAATGTATGGGGCAATGAAGAGGATGCTGAGTAAGGCAAGTGTAGAAATGGAGAGTGAGGTCTAACAGGAATGTCTAGGGCATGAGAGGATAAATGCTGGGGTATTTGAACATGTTCTGGATGCAAGAGAGCAGGCTGTAATGGAATTGGTGGAGTATGAAATATAGAATGAGTAATTGGTTGTAGAGAAAATGGAGCAGCCATATTGCACATAATTTGAGAAGGTAACAGTTCTGAACCACGCTGGGGCAAATGTAATAATGGCTGTATTGGAAATATTGATGACTGTTGTGACAAATAGCTCTTTTCTGTTTCATCGGTCAAAGAATGAATGGTGTTTTGCTTTGGTTGGGAAGACGAAGTTTGCTGCTCTTTAGGAGATATTCTAGAAGAGTGTTCATGAGAATCCGTGCCTAGTGCTTGGTTTGAAGTAGATGGTTTTTCCGATTCCTTCCACTCACGTGGCAAAAGCTCAGGTTCAATTTCAATATGTCTGGTTAAAGAAGTCTGTCGAAGAGAGAAGCACTTCCTTCGCTCCTGAGCTGTTGGCATTGATGTTGTTGTTGAAGATGATAAATTACCATAGTCAAAAGATTTGCTTCGATTCTCTGAAACCGGTGGCATGTGAGATATATTTGGTGTCTGTTCAGATGCAGATCTCCTCATTTCTCTCATATGGTGATGGTGGGAAGGGACAGTGAGCATATGATGTCCAAGTACCTTACTGGTGCCCTCTAATGACTGACCTAATACTTCGGATTTAGATCCTTCTTCTCTATCAAAAGAGACAGAATGACTAGAGGCATGAGAAAGACTGCTGTCCTGACTGGGACTACGGGTAAGAGACATTGATTCAAAGCTCGAGTCTCCAGAAGACTGTGCCATTTCTGCTAAGCGTAACCTCTTCTTTTTTGGTGGGAGCTTTTCAGCAGGGAGCTGTGCAAGCGTTTGACTCCTTTGTGGCCATTGGAACTCTTCTACTTTCTCTTGTTCTTTGGGGGGATCTTCAATGTCAGGCTCTGGCTTATCTGGTTCTTCAGTCACTAAGATTTCTGGTACCTGAATGTTGTGCTGACGAACTAACTTAGGCTGTAAAGGATGAGATGACTGAGTATGAGGTCTTACAGACATTTGTGCTGGAGTCAAATCATCCTCATCAAAACTACTCTTTTTTTCAATAGATTCAGATTTTTCAAACGAGCTAGTATGCTGGATGACAGAGATTTCCTTAGAGATTGTAGTCTTCTCTTTACTCTCCACTTCTGATAAGGATGTAGATTCACTTCGAACACCAAACTGCTTAGTGGCATCAGTGGACAAACTCAAGGATGTAGTGGAAGTGGCAAAGTGTGATTCTAATGCGGTGCCAGAAGTAGAATACTCAGACCAATCAGCCATTTGGGGCTCTTCGTCATCTCCGAGACTCTTCTCTTTCCGTCGTTTTCTCAAGGTAGATAATTCTAGACTTGGTCCTAACTTGTAACTAAACACCTGAGGCCACGTTTCCTGTTCTGAAAGTTCTTTTCTGTTTTCCACAGAACTTTGAGAGGTTACAGATGGAGGTTTTAAAACCTGTAGTTCCGAGCAGTAGTATTTCTTGTGAGTTTCATAGTTACCCCTTTTCTTGTATCGAGCACCACAAATATTACATTCATAAGTCAAACCCTTTACCCTTCCCCCTTTTTTTGTCTTTTTAGGGATTTCAATTTCTTTCCCTTCCATTTCTTCAGATATTTTCACAGAAGTGTCTTTTCCTGGTAAACTACCTTCTTCTAAAGAGTAATCCATTCCTAAAGGTAGCTCTATTGCTGGTTGTCTTTTTAGCAGGCGTGGGTGTGAAGAGAACATATGACTGTGGCTCAAAGCTTCTGAATCCACAATTCGATCATCAAATGAATAACTAGCTCTAAATAGATGTGGAGAACTTGCAGTGGAAGCTGAGGAAGGCATTGAGTGGCTTCGAAGAAGAGGCACTGTGTCTGTGGCACCGTGGGACTGCTGAAGGGAAGAGAATGAATGTTCAGCTTTTGTCTTTTCAGATAAGGACTTAGTATCTAATTGGGCAATGGAACCCTGTGATTTCACATCAAACTGGAAAGTTTCTCGATACAGAGTTCCTTTAGGAGACTCGATGCTGCTTCTCCTAGATAATGAGCTTCTCCTTGGTTTAACACTGTCAATCTCGCTAGTATCCACTACAGCCTCATTAATTGTAATGAGTTTGGTAATATGCTCAATTACCTGTGTCCTAGGTACAGACATTGATGCCATAGCTGTTTTTTCCTCTACAGCACCTACAAGAGGAGGACTGGCTAACATTGAGGTTCTTTGCCCTATCCTTCCACATTTACCCAGAATAATTTCAGCATACGACTTAGCATTGGTATTGGGAGGACTTATTTGCTGTTCTGCACTTTCTGAACGTGAAAAATAACCAGACTCAGTGCTTCCTTTACTTCCTGGGCTGAGAAAAGTTTGCTCCTCACTGGCTTTTTTTCTTTCACTTAACCTAAGTGCCAGCTTTTGCTTTATACTGTGAGTATCTTCTGATTTCTGCACAAGATCAGATGAAGGTTCAGTGAATGTTACACTTTCCTCGGAGGTATGGGATATGTGTTGTTTGGACAAGGAAAAGTGTTCAGGGGCTGTACCTTGGTGTCTAGACACAACTTTAGTATCACCTGTTGACAAGTGATGTTTTGGTTGTGGAGACAATTCCACTAGGTTTGACATTGTGCTTGTCTCATCCTCAGAGTCTGTGCTTTCACCTTCTGATGGGTCATCAACTTCTTCTCCTCCAAGCCTTTCCATCTCTAGGTTGGATGGATATGTCTCTACACTAATTTCTGATGCCAGTCCTGCTTTAATCCTGTGAGCATGAGACTTCCTATGCTTATACAGATTGCTTTTTGTCTTGAATGAAAACCCACAAGGGACACAGGGATATGGCCGCTCCCCAGTATGAGATCTGATATGCTTTTGTAGAACACTTGGCTTGGCACATGGTCGGCTGCAATACTGGCAAATATATTTGCCTGGCTTTTGGGGCTTCTTCTCCTTTTTAGGAGGTTCATCTGCTTGCTTTACAGAAACCTGAGATGGCCGTTGGACGTAAGCTTTCTGTGTAAGGTCTTCTGTGGGACGACCAAGCCTGACATGTGATGAAGACGAAGAAAAAGACCTGGACGGACCTGACTGTATTGGGTCTAAAACTTGCCAAACTTGGCCCTCATCACCATGCTCTGTATCCACACGGGGAGCCATAAATGCTGGTGAAGAAGGCTGTGATTTTGAAACGTGAAGTTGCTCAAGCAATGAAACTTTTGGTTTGCAAGGTCTTCCCACTCTTCTAGGTGGACCCTCTCTTGCTATCTTCAGAGAGCCTGGGAAGTGTGTGTGTGGTAAAAGTTCTTCCTGACCACTAACTGTAACGTTTTCTGCTGAAGATACTGTGGCTTGCGCTTCCTCTCCTTTGTTTGGCCTTTTCCTTACACCTTCCTCCGACTTCCTTGTGCTCTTCTGGCCTTTCTCTGGCTCCATCACCTACACCAGAGGCTCCAAGTGTAATTTTTGCAAAGTCCTGTGTTGTAGTATTTACTAACCATGATAAAATAAGAAAACAATCTTCATTGCACCTTTGAGGGAAAAGCTTTGTTAACAAAACATTGGCTTAAGGTATTTGGTCATAAAGTTCCTACTATCACAAAGCTTAGCCTTCAGAATCAACATTTGTTTTCCATGGCCAGTTATTTAAATAAAAGTACAATCTGTAGAAAGAGTACAAATAATGTTCCAGTAATCTCCATAGAAGTTTTGGCTCTTCTTATAGTCAGTCATGTCTTGCCGTCCACCAGGAAAGATTTGCTTGGTAAATTTCAAGGTTTTCTTGGGTCTTAAAGGGAACTTGATGGTTGTACTGCAGAACTGCATAAGGAAAAAAAACAGGAATGTTTGTAATATTTAATATTAGGAAATCAATTATACTTAAAGAAAACATTTAAATAAAATAGTTTTTCTGCTTTGTATCTTTTATCACAGCTTTAAACTATCAAATGATGAAATAAAGTGAATACTGTCCAGGCTAGGATACATAAGAAAAACAGAGAAAGGCCAGCCATGGTGCACTGTAGGGTACATTATGCAGAACACCAGCATACTTTTAAACAGTCCAATAGGTGAACCATTTCCTTAAGATATGCAGCTGGACATGACGTGCGCTATTTGCATATATTTCTAACAACAAATATTTCAAGGAAACTGAGCATCTACTATTAAAAGGTACTAAAGGTATACTGGTGCTCTCCAAAATGTCCCCTACAAAGCCTTGTGGCTGGATTTATATTGAGTTTCCTCCCTTTAAAATGGTATCATGTGAAGCGAGCAGAGCAGTAAGATATGGGAGGACAATGTAGGCTTATAAAATTATAAAACCAGTAAGGCTGGTCTTACATAGCTGTAATGCAAGTCCGCAAATGGTCCGCAATTGAGGGTTTTCAATTGCAGACCATATGCAGGACACATTATATTCAATGCGGCCTCTTACGCCACCGAATATTTTATCCGTGGTGCGGATGGGCCGCAACTGTGGTCCGCAATTTATACAACATGTCCGTAATGGCAGTGAATTGCGGCACTGTACGGACTCGCCCATAGAACTCTATGGGCAAGTGCAGCAGGACACGGATGTCTGCAGAGTCTATGTTGCCGATCAGCAACTAGTGTTGGCAACGGCAACTTGCGGACCGTACATTCAATGCGGTCATGTAAGACCAGCCTTACCGATAGAAAAAAAAAAAACATTAAGAGCTAATCAAGTGATTTAATCCATGAATACAGCATTGGGTGTAATAGGAAAAGACTGTATTAGATTGATGATAGAAGTAGAAATCTATATACCAGCATGTACACAATGGGCTACTGAAAATATGAAAGCTGAAACATTCTAAGGTCACTTCCATACACATTAGACCAGTGATTAACCTTGTTTGAGGTACCAAACCCACCAGTTTCATATGCACATTCACCGAACCCTTCTTTAGTGATAAATCAAATATGATTTTTTTCCAAATTCAAGACATAGGTATATGTTTTTTTTACTGGTACACAAAATGAACCGTGCATATAGCCTAGGGTTCGATTAAACCCTGGTTAAGAACCACTGCATTAGACTCAATGACACAGATATTAGATGACCATGGGCCATAGACACAATGCTTTGGAGCAGACTCCATGGACTTCTATGGGAGATTTTTCTAGCTATTCTCTGTGACCTGGGTAGAGGTCATTGCAAAGAGAGGAGTAGATAAACTGTAAATTCACCTATTGTGACTGGTGGATTATGTGTCTTACCTACATATACACAATAGCTGTGATCCTAGGTATTAGAGGGCTACATTGAAACCTCCTATGGAAAACAGGAATCGTCAGCACATTATTTGGCTTAGTGACTAGAGTCAAAACTGCAGGAATATTAGGATTTTTTTTTAAATACAGATAATATGATACCGGTAAATGTGAAAAAAATGTCTTTAAAAATATGTATAACTAAAAACTTGACTGAAAAAAGACACATTTAAGCGCTACAGCTTCTTCACAGTGCCTTTAACCAGTCGCGCCCAGGAATCTGCAACAAAGATCCATTTCATTTCTCATTTCTCTGCACCATATAATGTGAAAAATACCACTGTGCAGATGGAAAGCTGAAGGGAAGAAGCCAGTTTGTTATTGAGACTGGCAGGAGACCCAGAAGTTGGACCTGTACTGATCACAATAATATGATATATACCATAACGTTGTTAGAATGGAAAACGCACGCAGAGTATGGTTTCAAACAATAAAACTCCCCTGTAAACCTGACTACTCGATTCAGCCATTTCTGAATTATCTTTCTAAAGGTTATGGTTATCTATAGACTAAAGGTTATCTGTAGACTGTCATATAAATGTGCATTGATACGTATTGATATACAGTGATATCTGTTCATTATTCACAATAGTCCTTAGTGCGATCGTATTCGTCTACCAGAGTCAAAATATATGTAGTAAGGTAAATTCCCAATATATAAAACATAACTTTTATCCATTGCTTAAAAAGATTGATGTAAACACTTAAGATAAACTAATCATCACGGTATATATCTTTGCACACCGACAGTGATACGTGCATGCACATGGTTGTATTGCAATATTAAATATGTTTTATGTATGTGGAATCTAATTTACTTCAATTTAAAAAAAAATAATGCTATAATTACCCATATCTCTGGAGCGGTCATGTGACCACCCCAGGGATACTTTCTGATAATCTGATGACGTTCCCTTTCGCCTTTCTGAAATAGAACATCACCATTAGTTCCCACCCCAGCTCCTCCCCTCTTCCTCTCTGCTAGTAGTGGGCGAAATAGCTTAGCTAGGGAGACTGGGGGAAGGTGTGAGGGGCTAAGAATGGACGGGATCGCTTAGCTAGTAAGACAAGGGGAGGGGCTAGAAAAGGGCAGGATAGCTTAGCTAGGGAGACATGGGAAGGGACTAGTAGTGGGCAGAATACCTTAGCTAGAGAAATGGGGGTGGGTGGAATGGAGTGAGAGAGGAGGGGGGCTGAGTGAGAGGGACCTAGTGTAGTAAGGAATTCAATAACCACAGGAAATGTTACTAATTTTAAAAAAGCACAAACTTGCTTGTTTGATTTGCTTATCCTGAGGATATGTTCTGGTGGTCCCTAGAGCCTTCTTTGCTTCTGGTCACATCTCGTACATGCTAGTATCACTGCTGGGCTGCATCGGTCATGTGAACTTGTGTCAACACTCCAGAAAAATAAAGGCTGGCAGGGAGCCATGAGCCATGACTAAGGAGAGTATTCTCCGAAACGCGTAGGCTTCCTTTCCCTGCCTGTACACCATGGATTTTGTTTCCAATTTTTAATCTAAGATCTTGATGATCCAATAAAAGTTATGTTTTAAAAGAAAAATACAAGAAGCAGAGTGCTAGATATATTTTATTGCTGATTCCGTTGGTGCTCCCTGCCAGCCTTTATTTTTCTGGAGTGTTGACACACGTTCATATGACTGATGCAGCCCAGCAGTGATGCTAGCATGTATGAGATTTGGCTAATGTGACCAGAGGCAAAGACGGCTCTAGGGACCACCAGAACATATCCTCAGGATAAGCAATAGATTTCTTATTGGTAAACAACCAAGCCTTGGAGCCATATTGGTTTAAAGGAGTTTATCAATGAGGGGAAAGAAGAACAATGCTCTATCCAGGATATATTGTTGTCCATCATTTAATGGATCCATTCAGTTTTGATGTTCCTATACTGGGATAGAGAAAAGGAAATCCACCACACGTGAACGTGAGCGGATTTGTTTTTTTTATGAATCACATTTATGCAGACCCATTCATCTGAATAGACCCGCTCATCCGATCCATGAAAAAGGGATGTACTATTTTGTTATGGACAATCACAGCCAAACAATTCGATCATGTGAATACAGTGCATAAAGAGGGCATGATGGGATAGAGTAGCTCATGCACAGAACACTGGCAGTTTGGGAGGGGGGGGGTTAGTGAGAAACTAGTAGAAAACAAATCGCTTTTACATATTACTGCAGCAAGAGACTGAAACAAGGAAATATCTATATCCATGTCCATATTATATATCTATATCCATGATAATCAGGAAATCACAGGCTAGGGCAAGTCAATATTGCAGCCAATGATAGTTTGAGCGGTCATATCTTACTTATCAAGAGGGACCCAGAATTAGAGGCCAACGAGGAACCCAGGAAACATAGGGGTATATACGAGGTAAAAAAAAAAAAAAAGAAAAAATGCCAGACAACTCCCTTATGCTGGGAACTCATGGGGAGGTAAGTCGCTGAAAACTCAGTGGCAGTCAACCTGCTGCTGCTATCTAGAGTAGACACATAGTGGATTACATGTAAGGAAAAACTCTTCCCCTTCTGCAGCCGCAAGTGACTCACATTGCAGGTTTTAAACACCATGCCTGCAGTGCAGTGACCCCAGTGTTAAAGTCAAAGAGAGAGTCATACACACACAAAAAAACTGTGGTACTGTATATGAGTTTTGTGACTTGCAGTACATCATAATCACAGGACACCTCCTTTTCAAGTTTATTTCATCAAATTTGCCACTATCAACTTGAAGTCCCCTTGCAAATGGCCGTGGTGTATTTCACGGATAGCACACTGACCCATTCTTTTGTATGGGCTCGTACACACAACAGTGATTTTCACGGTTCCATGTGCGGGCCATCAGTTCGAGCTGCATCAAATATGACAGGTCCTATTCCTGTCCAATTTTATGGCCTGTGCTTCTGTGGCTCCTATTCATTTAAAGAGGACCTTTCATAGTTTGGGGCAAAGGCAGTTCTATATACTGCTGGAAAGCCGACAGTGTGCTTAATTCAGCGCACTGTCGGCTTTCACGATCTGTGTCCCAGGTGAAGAGCTAGCAGTCCCGGTACACAATCAGTCAGAAGGGCGTTTCTGACAGTCTGTCAGGTACGTCCTTCTGACTGTGAAGAGCTACGGTACCAGGACCGCTAGCTCTTCACCCGGGGCACAGATCGTGAAAGCCGACAGTGCGCTGAATTCAGCGCACTGTCGGCTTTCCAGCAGTATATAGAACTGTTTGTGCCCAAATCCATGAAAGGTCCTCTTTAACGAAAGGAGCCATGGAAAAACGGCCGGCACACAAGGACATTCCCATGTCCCCCTTGTGCAACCCATGCTTTTAATTCACGGCAGGCTGGTTGCAGCACGGTCATCTGCAACCAGCCTAAGTGTTGTTAAAGGAGAAATCCACCCAACAGGAAGGACCGATCACAATTTTCACATTTAACATTCAAGTTCCAACCAAGTAAAGCAGATTACTACTGTACCCTAGAGCACAAGAACTGTATTCTTTAGATGGATGAATTACATTTTCACCATCTGGTAATCCAATGAATGAAACTGGGTGAAAGATGCCGCTTGCCCAAATATACAATGCCAGCTGTAAAGTTTAATGGAGGAAGAAAAACATCATGCCTTTTCTCATGATTTAGGGCCCTTTCACACTAACTACTTTTCTGTCCATGTTCTATCTATGAAAAAAAAAAAAGGCTCATGGACCCATTAAAGTGAATCGAGCCATTCAAACATTCATTGTTTTTTACGGACAGAGAGAAAAAAATCTATTTTGTCTCCTTGTCTCAGCCATTCAAGTCTAGGAGCCTGAAAATAAAAAGATAATCCACGTGCTGTCCACTTTCACAGAAAAGGTGATGCTGAAAAATAAAGAAGACAGCATTTTTTTATATTGCAGACACAAAAAACGGATGATACATGGATGGCACACAGCACGCAGATCAGACTCAAACGTCACATGGAAATACACTTGGATGTATAAATGTCTGTTGTTTTATAGTCCTCAGAACAGATAGTTAGCATGAAAGCAGCCTCAGGCTTCCCATCTGGGCAAGGATTTCCGTTTGGAAACCTGAGCCAAATAAAAAAAAAAAAACGGTGACTTTAGGAAACCCGTGGACCCTATAGACCAGACCTGGGCAATGTACGGCCCGCGGGCCACATCCGGCCCTCTAACTACTTCTATCTGGCCCGCATCGCTTGTGGCAGTTCGTTCAAGGACCTGTGATGATGTCATCACAGCCTATCACCAGGATAGGCTATGACTCGTTAGTGGTCGGAGCCACACAGGACTGTGCTTTCTGCAAGCTGCTGGCAATGGGAGATGCTGGATGATAAAGGGTGAAGAGACAGCATGTGTGAGCAAGAGGGGGAACTAGGGGCAGATGTAGGGGGGGCAGTTAAACTGAATGCACATGGAGGGGGGACATTAAACTAGGGGGCAAATGGAGGGTGATATTAAACTGGGGCAGCTGGAGGAGGATTTTAAACCATGGGGGGTAGCTGGAGTGGGACATGGCTGCCTCTAGTTGCCCCTAGTTTAATCTCCCCCTCCAACTATCCCCACTGTTTAAAGTCCCCCTCCAGCTGCCCCAGTTTAATGTCCCCTCTAGTTTCTGCTAGTTTATACTGGGGCACCAGGAGAGGGACTTAATACTGTGGGACATTTGGAGGGGAACATTATAATGTGGGGACATATAATGTACAGGTGACTTTAAGAGGATTATACTTTGTGGGGGCACATGGAAAGATGATTGAGAATGGGCAGAGTCAGCATAGAAGTGGGTGGAGCTAAATTTGCCATGGCGCGCATGGCCCTCTAGAACCGTTATAATCTCTCATGTGGCCCCATGGGAAAATTAATTGCCCACCCCTGCTATAGACTATAATGGGGTCCACGGGTTTTAGGAAAAATCTTAATGTTACATGATTGAATGACTTTCTTGAGAATTGTGAGTTTTCCAGATTTTTGTCATAAGTTTGAAAACCTTTTTAGTATCAAAGCATGACAAATATGTGCATTCTTTTTCTATAAACTGAACAGCGCTGTCAGAACATAGTAGGTTTTATATTACGTCTTTGAACGGAAGGAGTAGTCTGTGACCACTTCTACTGGAAAAGGTGGAACACTATCCAATTGTGTTAATTCACTGTCTAAGAAAACCTCCACTTGTATTCGAAATCTAGAAGAAAATCTGTGAATACGTTGTATTGTGTCAATAGCCAGTAACAAAACCAAACCAAAACAGTACTGGAAATGAACAAGTCAATTGGAAATAGGTGAGTGCCATGATCGGGTATAAAAGGAACATCCCCGAAAGGCTTAGTCCTTCACAAGCAAGGACGAGGCGAGGTTCACCACTTTGAGAACAACTGCATGAGCAAATAGTCCAACAGTTTAAGAACAACGTTTCACAAAGTACAACTGCAAGGAATTTAGGAATTTCAGTGGCAAGGTGGAAAACCAACATTGAATACCCATGACCTTCTATCTCTCAGAAGACACTGCATTAAAGACCAACATCATTCTGTAACAGATATTACCACAAGGGCTCAGGAACACTTCAGAAAACTATTGTCAGTGAACACAGTTTGTCGCTACATCTACAAGTGCAAGTTAAAACTCTACTGTGCAGAATGAAAGCTATATAATCAACAATATCCAGAAACGTCGCCAGCTTCTCTAGGCCCGAGCTCATCTGAGTTGGACTGACGCAAAGTGGAAAAATGTCTTGTGGTCTGGCCAGTCTACATTTCAAATTGTTTTGGAAATCATGGACGTCGTGTCCTCCGGGCCAAAGAGGAAAAGGACTGCTGTCATCCAAGCCACGGCTTTTTCAGGGACGTCCCTGCTTATGTCAGCAAGACAATGCATGTGTTACAACAGTGTGGCTTTGTAGTAAAAGTGTGCGGGTACTAGACCGGCCAGCCTGCAGTCCAGACCGGTCTCCCATTGAAAATGTGGGGCACATTATGAAGTGCAAAATACGACAAAGGAGACCCTGGACTGTGAGCAACTGAAGTTGTACATCAAGCAAGAATGGGAAAGAATTCCACCTACAAAGCTCCAATAACTAGCGTCTTCAGTTCCCAGTGTTGTTACAAGGAAAGGTGATGTAACACGGTGGTAAAGAGGCCCCTGGCCCAGCTGTTATGGAATGTGTTACAGGCATCAAATTAAAAAATGAGTGAATATTTGCAAAAAAAAACTATAAAGTTTATCAATTTTAACATTAAATATCTTGTCTTTGCAGTGTACTCATTTGAACATAGGTTGAAAAGGATTTACAAATCATCATACTCTGTCTTTATATTTTACACAACGTCCCAACTTCATTGGAATTTGGGTTGGATCATCTTATATAGACATGCACAGGTCTTATATAACCCATGCTATCCATACGAACAGTCTATGGCTCTGCGTCAGAACAGTAACTGATCCGTGACTGATTCACGGCACAGACAAATGACATCAATTCTAGGAAACAAGAAGAAAACAAATTCTTGCACCAGTCCTTTTGAGTGCCATAGTTTCAGTTTTTGTCTTTGGAATTGATAACTTCGGCAAGTTTATCACATGGCACAAGACACCACATCCTGCCAGGAAGTTTCATGTGCAAATGTAAATTGTTTCAAAACCAGTTTAAGAAACAATTACACATAAAGCACCGGCAATATAAATGATATACAAATATTTCTATGGACTATAAATTATTTAAGTGCATATATGGAAAGGCATTATACTGACAGTCCCCATACCAATCCCTATTTCATGGGTAAGGTGGTCTACTTGCACCAACAATAAAAAGTCAACACAGCTGTTTAAAAGCAGGCACCTTTCACTTGAGTAGTGTGTATATAACATGGGAGGGGGGAGGCCGGAGCTTTCCCTATATCCTGACTCAAGCTACTGGTCCCAACGCAGCTGTAAATTGGTGAAATAACAAGCGCGCTTCTCATCCCAGGACAGAGCCCTACAGAGGGTCCCTCCCAAGAACACCTCCCTCTTTTTAAAGCACACAGGGTTGCTCTGTTCTCAAGAGCTCACAATCACATATTTCTACTCTAACTTACTACATATGGACTGTAATACAAGAAAAAAAAAAGCATGGCAAAATGGAACGAACAATATAAACATACACGTGTAACACAACTGGATCAGACACCCAGCATGGTTAATAAAATAGGTAAACCAGGCAGAAAAAGAGGTAAAAAATATCCTTGACTAGATATTACAAGACTGAGAAAAAGAGCTGAACACAGCGCATTAATATATATTAATCTATTATATATATTTATCATTATAGGCATAAATCCGTATTCAGCTATTCTGCACCTTACATTGATATAATGGACCATATATATTTTAAGTGATGAGGTCACAGAAAAAAAGGCGCCACAAATACTGTTAAAAGTCCTTCAAAATCAAAAACCCAAAATGCGCTTTAACGCTGAAAAAGTAGAATCGGATCAAAAGACTAAATGTGAGAACATGGGTAAAAGACGGACGTAAGAAAACAAAGGGAAATGATAAACAAAAGGTACAATGAAGAAGGCGAAGTGTAAGAAGCGAAGGACAGAGCCTGGTCACATGCTGCCGATAGAGTGACTAATCTATAGTAGTGTCACTGGACCACAAAAAAACTCTGTACTCCCCACTAGCCCCGTCTCCCTTATTCTGCAGCAGATGGGGGATCCTCAGCAGTCTCCCCTCCCCTCTACCGTCTTAACTCACACAGCGCCTTCATTTAAAGATGCTGTCTGCTGGGATCCTGCTGGGTTAACCCTTCTTAAAGCGGCAAATGACATTTCTAAGTGAAATGTAGAAGTAGCTCGTCTCACCTGCTCCCTGCCTGTGTCTGTTCTGCCTGCAGTGAATCTTCAGTGTCAAGAGGAAAGCATGAAAGAAAATAACACACGTTTATTTCAAAGCTCCTTATTTGGGCCGTGATGTCAGGGGGGAAATTGCTAATCTGAGGACCGCCCACAGCTCCCCCTCCATCTCTGCCACCTCTTCCTCTCATCATTTCTATGCCTCCAGCATCTTTTATTTTTATTTTTTTTTTCAACTCAGTTTATACAATGTAACCGATGCTCGCTGGACGGAGTCAGGACTGTGTGCAATAGGCTATAAAGGGTGCATGAGGTGTCAGACTGGAGAGAAAGAGAGCAGAAAGGAGGGGAGGGGGGAGACAAAGGTTGTCAGGAGATGAAATGTCACTCCTGGGTCATCATCACCTCCACTTATCCCGGCTACAAACTTACACTGCAATACTGTATATTAGCCCCAAGGTTACCAGCTAAGCAGTACAACAACTGTATTAGATGACATCTGCTGAAATATCTTATGTAAAATGTTCAACCAAAACAAACTGACACAGCAGAATGTCAGTGATGACGCCACTTAAGGATGGAAAGGAAGAAAAGGAAGTCAAGTATGCAAAGGGTAACAATTCAATGAAACCAACCAGCCCTAGAAGAAATATATTTAATTCTCTTTGTGTACACTGCATAAAGACACTGAAGAAAAAAGCATTAAGACACTGCAAGGAAGTGGCTGCCGAGGATAGAGCATGCACAACATGACATCTATAGATGTGTCCTTCCTTACCTTTTCTCTTGGTTCATGAGATCCCAAGTGTCACAAGAAAAAAAAAACACTTGCATTACTCTGCATTTTTTTTTCTCCAAAGTGTCTTGGAATATCTCAGGACATATGAGAAGGTAATACAGGACATATCTATGCTCAGCCAGAGAGTCCTTGATGGAGCAGTGGAGGTCAAACAAATCTTATATGTATATGTGACTCAGTGATAACTTACTTTCTCTGTTACAGTTTCCATGGAATAAGCAATATACAATTTTAGAAATATATTGTATCTACGCACAGGTCCAATCTAATGTCCATATTAATGGCCTGAACTATTGGTATATAAGGCTTGGTTCACACTGGAGGTCCTCTAGGGCAGAGCAGGGACTTTTCAGCTCCCTGCTGTGCAATAGGATTAAGCAGTATTGGCATGCACAACAAAGCACAGCACGCTGATACAGCAGTGGTGCATCCCGCATTGAAGCCACTGAATCCTGGAGGCCCCTTTGGAGACAGGGGCCCTGAGCAATTGCCCAGTTTGCCCCCCACCAGTGCATAGCAGGGTACTGGTTGGCTAGGTGAGAGGCAATTGATGTGGGTCCGGAAGGGTACTTTCTCTAATTGAAGAGACTGCTGTTTCAGCATAGTGAACTTATTAGCCACGCATACTCCTCTAGGAATTGCGGAAAAACGTATGCGAAAAAGGAGAACCATCAATCTTACTTTATGAGATTAATCATTGCATTTGGGTCCTGTATTCACAAGTTATTGTATTCCGTTGGAGGTATATATTCCATTGGAGACCCCAGTACATTGGCAATAAAAGCCAATTGAAAAAAAAACACAATTTTTTTTAGCGTATGCCTCCACATAAAATGTATACCAGCTTGGCATATGCCATAAGGGCTCTGTTTTGGGTTATGCCAGTTGAATGAACCTGATGCATACATTCAGCATAAGCGTAGTGAGTAGAGATGAGCGAGTACTGTTCGGATCAGCCGATCCGAACAGCACGCTCGCATAGAAATGAATGGACGTAGCCGGCACGCGGGGGGTTAAGCGGCCGGCCGGCGTCAAAGCGGAAGTACCAGGTGCTTCATTTCTATGGTGCGTGCTGTTCGGATCGGCTGATCCAAACAGTACTCGCTCATCTCTAGTAGTGAGCTTTGCTGGTTCACAGACTAAAATTAAGGCATTAGCTCAGCATGAACAGACCCCTACAAGTCACAGCTACCGTTTCTAGTCACAGGTTTTAATTGCACCATCAGGAGAAGTCGGATATCAATTCTTTCCATAGCAACTTGTAACTAAAACGATTTATTACAAAGATACAAATATGCAGTTAGACACCGAAAACATTGTGATTTAGTAAAGCGGCAATTTACACAATCCCACAGTAAGATGAGAACAACAAGAAAACAACTACTCCATACAAACATACCATGATCACAACACACACTTTGACTATTGAAATTTATATTAAATTTGACAATTGTCCGTCATCCAACATACAAATACAACCGCAAGCAGTGGTGTAATTAGGAATGGTGGTGCCTTGTGGCAAATGTTTGAAATGGGGCCCTCCCTCCTGACCAACGTCGAAGACCCTGACCTCCCCCCCACCCACATTCCTGTGTGCTCTATTATGCCCCATAGTGGCCCCTGCACACAGTATTATACCCCATAGTGGCCCCAGCACATAGTATTATGCCCCATAGTGGCCCCTGCACATACAATTATGTCCCATAGTGGCCCCTGCACATACAATTATGTCCCATAGTGGCCCCTGCACAAAGTATTATGCCCCATTGTGAACACCCATGAACAATTATTATAGTCTGGGGTCTTTTCAGACCCCAGAGTATAATAATCGGAGACCAAGAGGGAATACCAACATAAAGTACACTGTTACTTACCTCTCCATGGCTCTGCTGGCTCGGCAGTCTGCTGTAACGCCGGCGTGTACGGCTCTGCTGTAACGCCGGCGTGTACGGCTCTCATACACGCCCGGCGTTACGTAGTGTGAATGCACCCTAATACATAGTAATAAAGGTATTTCTAGTTTGTAGAATCTTCTGTAGGTCTTTCGCCGTTCTAATACTGTTTCCTATCCAGCATCAATCCTGATTTTTCCTTTGGTAGATAACTTGAGGAACCATGGACTGATGTACATTTAGGTCTTTAGAAATGTTGTTGCCTTGTTCAGGATGATGTATCTTTAGAACATATCTCAGATCGGATTAGTCAATAACTAGGATTTGTGCCTTTATTTAATGTGCATAGCAGAGTTGGAAGACAAACCACTGACTGCAATTCCTCTATTTTTCCACAGCCTGATTCAGACTCCTGCTCCAACTCCTAGAGCCCCGTTCACATGGCAGAATCGGCCATTTGTTTTGAGGTGGTTTCTGTCCCGAAACCAGTGGTAGATTCCACCCTGATTCTGTCTCCCATTGTTTTCAATGGGTAGCAGAGATCTCAGCAGGACACCAAAAAATAAGCCTCCTGCTCCACCTTGTTGTGGATTCCACAGCTGACTCGGTCCACAACTCAAGACTCCCTGAAGAGTAGACCCATTCACCTGAGTGGAGGAATCTGAAGCGGACGTATGCTTCACACTCCTCTCCATTGTCTGTAGTATGAACAAGCTCTAACTAGCAGTGATTGAATTTCTATGAAAGAAAATATGCAAACTATGCATCTAATTACTGATACCAATAATTATATTATGTAACTTAGATAATCAATCATTTTATTTTTAAAGCATACCTCCAATTCTAAAAAACGTTTCATTAATAGTACAGGTGAAAATTAGAAACTTTGTAATATCTTATTGAAGAAATGCTTTCTCCACTTTTTAGGCAGTTACCTTCTTCATATTAGTCTATGAAGAGAGGAGTGAGATTAGAAAAGACACTAAGACCGGGGCCCCATGGGCCGGAAATGCAGTGATATGGCCGCTGTGGTAAAAATCGTGGCATTTTACAGTACTTGCAAAGTGGATGGGATTCATGCGAATCCCATACCCACTTTGTGGGAAAAAAAATCGCAGCACGGAAACGCTGCAATTTCCAAAAACGTTGCGGTTTTGAAAATGGAAGCATGTCAATTATATCTACGGAAACGCCATCGGCTTTCTCATAGATATAATTGTAACAGAAAGTCCGCGGAGGAAAACTCAGTGAACTTTCTGTTCAAAGCGCTGTGGGAAGAACTGCAATGCATTCACGCCGCGGTTGTTCTTGGAGCGCTTTAGCACGGCAGTTCTGGGCCGTGGGGCCTTAAGCCTAATACTTACACTCTACTATTCTTTGCTTTTTTAATAGAGATGAGCGAACACTGTTCGGATCAGCCGTTCCGAACAGCACACTCCCATAGAAATGAATGGAAGCACCTGGCACGTACACTTTGCCGGCGGCCGGTCGCTGTACCAGGTGCTTCCATTCATTTCTATGGGAGCGTGCTGTTCGGAACGGCTGATCCGAACAGTGTTCGCTCATCTCTATTTTTTAACACTACTAAGTTAGGTGAGAAGCTGATAATACACAGAATAAGTCAATAAATAAATCTATCCTACTCCACCCGTCCCTTCCCCTCTGTGTGTGAGGCTAATGGCAGATAGGTATAATGTAAGCAAAGCAGTCAGATTGAAGAACAGCTTAAGGGCTCCTTCACACGGAGTATACGCTCGCTGATTCTGACGTGTAAACTTTCCGAATCAGCAGAGTTTAAAATAGATCCCATTGCTTTCTATGGGAGTCGGCATACATGCACTCCCCATAGAAATGAATGGGCTGCTTTTGGAATGCACAGCAGCCCATTCATTTCTATGGGGAGTCGCACCGGCTTTCAGTCGCGGCTACCCAGTTTTTGGTCTGGAACCTGAGGCGGAGGCTGCCTCAGGTTCCGAACCAAAAAAACCCATCTGAACTTACCCTAAAGGGCTAAACATGGAGAAATATCCCCGGAGTGCTACTTTACTTGAAATACCTTTTGCCAGTTAACTCTTGGAGAAATCCTTGCACTAGGGATTTCTACTAATATGCTAAATAAAAGACATGAATAGTACAACTATTTGTGTGTTATTAGTTTACCTAGATGTATTTGTCTGGAATTGTGGCTTGAATTATATTCTCATAGCCATCCATGCACAGTATTCCAGGTAAATCCAATGGGTTCACTTTCATTTTCTTGCAACAATATAATAATATTGAATGTGGATAGGTTCATTGGGTTTCTATACAACATACCTACATTGTATGAATGTGTGTTTGCTGGTACTAAAAGTATTTTAGGTGGAAGTCAGTGTGTACAGTCCTGTGAAATAAATTGGTATTTTATTCATATGGCATAAGACTAACAGGTAACTGAGTTTTCATGAAAAGTGGAAGTTCTATATGGTATAAACATTCATACACAATGTCCTATCAGTTTGATCTGTTGCTAATAACCCCATCACTGTTGTAGCACCTTTTACAATTCTCTTGCAGGTTGTGGGCATGTACAATAAGGATAATTCTGCCCCCCTTCCCTTATCCATTACTACTAATACTGGTTTTACATTCTGCCAAGAGTAACTGTAAGGCTAAGGTCCCACGTTGTGGAAACGCAGCTTCTTTTGTTGCAGAATTTGTTGCTGTTTTTGAGCCAAAGCCAAGAATGGCTACAAAAGGCATTCCTTTTGTAGCCATTCTTGGAAGCTGTTATACTTCTCCCTTCTGCTCAATCCACTTCTGGTTTTGGCTCAAAAAACTGCAACAAAAAAGTTGCACTTCCGCAACATGGGGTCTTAGCCTAAAATAGGGAATAAATAGCCCAAGTGACCATAATATAGCAGATACAGGGATGTAGGCAAGAGGCAGAAAAATTATCCCTAGCACAGGAAAAGTGCAATTTATGAGCAGTGTCAGGAAAGCTGTGAATAATAATCCATCTGTGATCAAATACAAATACAAGACTTTTCTGACGTCAGCTATGAGCTTTGCAGAATGTTTAGTCCAGTGCACAGAGAAAACAAATTAGCTAGAAGGTAGTCACCTTAGTAGCGGGAATTTTAGAGAGTTTTTCAGACAGAAAACAGCAACATTTCTAAATAAAGTGAATTACATTTCGGTCCAGAATCACACGTATGAGATAATTCCTCCTACCCAACAGACACCATCACAAATGGCTCTGCACCATTCAAATAAGAGGATGGGAAAATCACTTGCTATATATTCCCGTCTCATCCATGAGGAGCTCCTTATTGTTCCGCACAGTTCTATCTTTTCTAGTGAATTAATTATTGGGATACCTTCTAAAAGGATATTACTATTTATTGATATTAATCTGGTGATATTCACATTAATCTGCCTACAGATCTCCATCATTACAATATTTTTATGCATTCATTTTTTGTGGAATACTTTCATTATCATTAATATAACGGAAATATTGAATCCAGTGAAAACATCCATTTTGTAGGCGGTATAAATGCATGAACTCACCAGAATCCCATAAAATAAGGCAGTTCCATATCAATCACTACATAAAAATGATGCAGTATCATAATTATGAAGCCTTGTAAAGTCTGATTCCAGTCTGCACAGGTTATAGAAGTTAAATTTACACATTCGATCAATTCTTATATCAGTTTGGGCTTTCTTTTAGCTCAAAAATGCCATGCACCAGGAATATTTCCTTGTACTGCCAAGGAGAGAAGTGCTGCTATTTTTGGGCATCAGATGGCCATTTCCTGACCTGTGCTGGTTCACCTGCTGGCAGGATGGCGTCAGTCACTCCTTAGTGGGTGTTGCCTTGCTGTATGCAGTCCTAGCTAAATTCGGCAGTAGATCCTCTCTGCCTCCTCCATTTTTCAGCCAAGTGCACTCAGTGGCTGACTGTTTCTGAGGAAAGTGATTTAAGGACAAGCAGAAACCACCAGTAGAAATATCCAGAAACCTGTTATTAGTGACCACACCGGCTTTAGCTGTGAATGGGACCACTTTACTGCACTGTGAACATGTTGGAGGTTTGGGAAGTATTTTTAGAAAGTTCCGCTTAAAAAAAAAAAAAAAACTACTATGATGTTTCGGATATTTAAGGAATCCAAATGTTCAATGTTCCCAGTTTAGACAAGTGAATCATATTCTCATTGGTGTAAGATACTGGCAAAAATAACTACTTAGGTTACAGATTTAATATTGGATGAAAAATCCTTGGTTTTGCTGTAAGCAGTATGGATGACGCATATATTATTTAAAAGGGTTTCCCAATCCCTATAAGAATAGACCTGGTGTAAGTGTCAAAAACAATGTCTATTACACTATCCCTTTAAATGTGGCACTCGGTTGTCTCCCACTTCTTGTCGTCAGAGCAGGGCAATGACATTTCAACAACAACAACAGCAAGTTCTGGGGCAGCCATTCACTGATACAGGGTGAAAATGGGAAAATTGTATTTATTTTTTTTAACATTTGAAGCAATTATTTTTAGCGGGCAGGTAACAGCAGAGGGGAGACGGATGTTTCACTATGAAACAATAGTGCACCTACTAGAAGTGAAATGTGCATATAGCTTAAAGGGTGCTTAATAAAAGTAATATCTGTGCCATGAAACAGTCATTAATAGGGGTGGTCACAAATTGACAAAGCAATCCAGATTAAATAATCTGCATTGCTTCATGACTTCTTGATTTACTATATATACTTGCAGACAGCTTTAAAGGGGCTCTATCATTGGGAAAAGTCATTTTTAGCTAAGCACATCCTTGCATAGCCTTTAGAAAGGCTATTCCACACATACCTTTTGTATGTAAATTGCCTCAGTGGTTTCTGAATAAGTCCATTTTTATTCACATGCTAATTAGTCTCCACCATGCACCCTGGAAGTGTCTGTGTATGAGAGCATAGAGATGAGTCATCAGCACAGCAGCCTCTGCTGTACATACACATAGAAAATAGCAGAGAGGGTGCACGATGAGACTTCTGAAATGCACAGAGAAGGCTAATTAGCATATGAATAAAAACACTTATTCAAAAACTACTGAGGCAATTTACATACAAAATGTAGGTGTGGAATAGCCTTCCTAAATGCTATGCAAGTATGTGTTTAGCTAAAAGTGACTTTTCCCGATGATAGATTCCCTTTAAGTGCTTTGGCTCTCCTTTGGAATCACTGCCCAATAACACTCTTATAGTTGTGCATTTTCTGCCTTTGTCGGCATTAGAGCTCTCTGTAAGCAGATTTGGCAAGTCAGCCCCGCCTCCAGTGCACTTGCAGATTGATTTGCATATGAAAACATGGTTATCTCTGCTTTGATTCATCGTTTGTGACTACAAAAGGTTTATTTCTGTTCCTAATATATTACTATATTTGAGGGGCATCGGGATGAAGGACTTCTTTTAAGGGTCTGTTCACAGAGAGTTTTTAACAGGCAGATTTTGACACAGAATCTGCCTCAAAACCTGCCTGAAAAGACACCTCCCATTAATTTCATTGGGAGTCACTACCAGTTTTTTTCCACTACCAGTTTTTATCAGCTAGCGGGGAAAAAAAAGTGACACGACCAATCTTCAGGTGGTTTGGAAAAACCCATTAAAGTCAAAGGGAGATGGAAAAAACACGACGTGGTTTTTTGGCGTGGTTTTTGATACGGTTTTTGCAAAAACCACTTGTGGTTTTTTTTTAAATAGAAGTTTCCAGGTCCATTGTCCAACCAGTATTTGACTCCTTCAATGAATGACATCATTACAGAAGCCATGGGCAAGATGAAATTCAGCTTGCCCTATACCTGACACTACATGGGCTATCTCAAACCACATAAACTCACTGGAGAAGGGTGAGGGTGCCGGAAGAGTAATGCGTACAATGTGTGCACTCTTGACAGTGCCAGTAGGTGACCAGTGACAGAAGTCTACAGTTTCTGCAACTAACAAAATAAACTATGGTCCATGTGTATAGTTTACATATGGACCAATTTTCTTCCTATTATTCTATACAAGCAGACAACCCCCCTGCTAAAACACTTAAGTGCCGCAAGCAAAAGATTTACAGTGGACATCAGAGGAGAAACGTATCCAGCATCACACTGGGATGGAGAGTCCATGTCATTCTCAATGTCTGACTACTGAACATTGGAATTTGCAATCGGAGATGAAAGCATAATAGTCCCAAAATCTGCTGCTTGGTCAATCACAGGAAAAATACCACAAAAGGGACAGCATCATCCCATCATGGACATCCTTAGGGTGTTCCCCAACAGATTTTAAAAGTTTAGACTTTATGAAGTGGCAGAAAATAGCGTCAATGAAAGCAGTGAAAGAGAAAAAATGAAAAACAAAGCTAGGCTGATTAGAGATGAGCGAGTAGTATTCGATCGAATAGGTATTCAATCGAATACTACGGTATACGAAATATTCGTACTCGATCGAATACTACTAGCTATTCGCAGTATATATTCGATTCAGAACCAGCGTTGATTGGCTGAATGCTATACAGTGTATAGCATTCGGAAAATCAATGCTGGTTCTGCAACAGGCTCGTCCTTGCTAGTCAGGAGAGCTGGCAGCTTGCTGTTATGAGGGAGCTGACTTTTTCCACATAGGAATGCATTGACCAGCGTTGACTGGCCAGTGTACAGCATTCGGCCAATCAATGCTGGTTCTGCCAGCGGCTCGTCTGTGAGTAGGCGGAGTCTAAGCTTGGACCACATAGTCTCCATTGTGGTCCGATCTTAGACTCCGCCTCCTCACAAACGAGCCTCCGGCAGAACCAGCGTTGATTGGCCGAATGCTGTACACTGGCCAATCAACACTGGTCAATGCATTCCCATGACAAAAAAGTCAGCTCCCTCGTAACAGTAAGCTGCCAGCTCTCCCGACTAGCAAGGACGAGCCTGCTGCAGAACCAGCGTTGATTTGCTGCAGGCTCGTCTTTTCTAGTCGGGAGAGCTGGCAGCTTGCGGTTACAAGGGAGCTTACTTTTTATCAGCGCAACTGCAAGCGCTGTGCAGTTAAAGCATTATAGTCTATGGGGTCCGTGCGCTTTAACTGCACAGCGCGCCTCCTAAACACTCTCCTCCTGCTACTCATGGACTTGGTGACTCTCCTTTAGTCGAATAGTGGTTTCCCCTGAAACGAGCATTTTTTCTCATAGACTATAATGGGATTTGATATTCGATCGAGTAGTCGAATATTGAGGCTCTACTCGAAACGAATATCGAATCTCGAATATTTCACTGTTCGCCCATCTCTAATGCTGATGTCTATGTATGAGAGGGTATTCATGCTAAGAACCAGTAATAAGAACGGAAGCCATGCGGAGGTCTAGGAAGGCAAACATACAGAAGTAATGTAAAGAGGTAATGTGTAAGTCACCAGAGAAGAGAGAAGGAGCTGGGGACCTCTATGATTAAGTCTGTGGGTCAGAGTGTCTTGTGTTCAGCACCATGGCTGTTTTATTAATCTAAGTCTAGGCCTAGTTCTGTGTGATAAGTTGATGTGATCTAAAGAATAAAATACATAATTTTGAGTGCATTCTTCATTACTTGGAGGCTGTATATGTTTGCAACCGAACAAGACAAGAGATTGTCACTACTGAGTCGATTAGAGAAAATCTTTAAAACTGAAAGTTTTCATTATTTATATTTAAAGATATGTTTAACTTTTAATTCTTTATTAATCTAAATATGGTTATGTTCATGGGAAAACCCCTTTAACACTGGTGGGATCTGTGTCAGAGTCTCTTTTCAGAGACCCCCATCGCAGTGTCTGTCTAAAATCGCACGCAAGACTTTCAAAAGAATGGACCCCATTATAATCAATGTCTCCCCATGTTTGCATGGCATACTTTAGATTGGGTGCCTACTTTTTTCACACTTTTCTATTCCTGGATTAACCCCTTTGAAAAAAAATTCACTTATGCTGACCCAAAGGTCAGTGGTAATAATGGTAGTACATTTAAATGTACAACGCATTCGCTAAGACTTCAGACCCCTTCATGTTTTTTTCACATTTTGTTTTGAGGCGTTGCAACAAATTCTTTTGTGAAAAATAAAATTTTCTCCATTTTTCTGCCCAAATAATGAGAATTTGAAAACACAATTTTGGAAATTTTTACAAATTTATTAAAAACGATAAACTAAAAAGTTTTCATGGACCTAAGGATTCAGACCCTTTGCTGTAACACTTGACATTTAGCTAGTAGGGCCTTCCATTTCTCCTGATCATCTTTGAGATGTTTCTACACCTTGGTTGGAGTCCACACATGGTAAATTCACTTGCTTGGGTATCATTTGGTAAGATGCCCCTCTGTATATATAAGGTCTCACTGCTGATAATGCACGTCTAAGCAAAAAAACAATATGTGGGGAGGAAGGAACTGTCTGTAAACCTCAATGAATACATTTTCTGGATGCAAAAAAACTTCTTTTGCACTCAAGGTTCCCTAAGAGCCTCCATAATTCTTATATGGAAGAAGGTTGAAACATTCAGGACTTGTCCTAGAGCGGGTCACCCCACCAAACTAAGTAATTGGTGAACAAGGTAAACAAAGAACACAATGGTCACTCTGGCTTTCTAATTCACCCATTTTAGCCACATCCATTTCCAATGTATAAATAATATAAAACTATATCCACACACTATTTCCTGTGCAAATACTGGAGGTAGCATGTTTTACATTGTAAAGCCTTAAGCCACTTGTAACATGTCACCTTCTCTTTTTAACCCTGCAGGCAACAGTAAATAGAGTTGTTAGGTGGAAATGCCTAGCCAAAAGTAAAGCAAAGTGGTAGGCAACCCAAGCTAGCAAAACAGGTCTGCCAGGTGCCGAAGTGCGTACGGAATAAAATATATTCCTCTCCATTATAAGTACTCACTGTGACACAATGTTAGTGGGAAAGTGGGCATGGTAAGAAAATCTAACTGTATAAAAGTTACAAAAATTGTTGCAATTTTGCTCCAGTAAAGGGCTGGGATAGAAAGTGGAGTAACATCTCAGGACAGAAGTGGTATACTTAAAGGGATTCTACCAATAAAACCCTTTTTTAAGAAAGGCTATTCTTCTCCTACCTTTAGAAGTCGTCGGTTAAAATCCCGTTTTTTGTTGGTATGCAAATGAGTTCTCTCGCAGCACTGGGGGCGGGCCTCAGCGCTCAAACAGTACTGGTGGCGTCCCCAATGCTGAGAGAGAACTCTCTCCAGCGACACCTCCATCTTTTTCAGTAACCGCCTCTTCACTCGTCTTCTTGCAGCTGGCCTTACGCAGAGCCGACTACAAATGCCGGCAACATGCCCACTTTGCAGAACAAATCGCAGCATGGACACACTGCAATCGGAGTATGTCAATTATATCTACGGAAACGCCGGCGGCTCTACACGTCGTCATCCGGCCTGGCTTTCAATCTTCTACACATGCGCAATCGGCTCTGCCAGCGGCCGATTTTGTGGCCGCTTACGTGAGCTCTTGTAGTAAGTGGCCACAAAAAAATGGTCGTGCGCAGGTGCAGTCAGCTCTGCCCGAGGCCCGCTGGGTATTCCTACATGTTAGTTAGAAAAAAAGGGATTCCAATGATAGGATCGCTTTAAAAGAAACCATGCTATTTTATTATAGACTGCAATGCTATAGTATTACCATCAATGGTATAAGCAATCTGACAAGACAAATGCTTCTTCAAGTATCTGAGGGAAAGGATCGGGGATGAGGGGGGAGGCTATAAAAGATATATTTTATTAACTGCGTATACTGTCATTCACCTTTCCAAAAAAATGAATACAAAGTGATCAAGACCTTTCTCATTCCTTATGTTGCTTTGCAGCTCCAGTTTTAAGAAAATCTGCATTTTATTCATATGCAAATGATATGAAAATGGCTTTAGGGCATTCCCCCTCCTGCCAGGGCTTCACTCAACACTCTAGATAACCAACTGTAACTGTAGACAAGGTGTGACAAGTGTTGAAGATGTCACTCAAACAGTGAGGGGTAGGGCTGGGCGGCGTTGGGGGCGATTATCTAGTGAAGCAACGACAGGAGAAGAGACTAAAGTCCCTAAAGTCCTTTTCGGCGAATTTGTTAAAACACGATTTTCATAAAAATGCAGCTGCAATGCAGAATAAGAAAAGCATCTTTGGAAAGTGTAGAAGCCGCCTTACAAGGTACCATCATTAGTCTGATACCATTTTTCCTGCTGACAGATTCCTTGTGAAAAAAAACAAAAAAACAAAACATAATAAATTTAATAAAAATGAAGTATTCCTAAAGCAACAACTATATGGCAGACATACTGTATATTTTACTGGTTAGTGAATGCCGTGGGGAAATAAAAACATAAAATGGCACAACTTTTTTTCCCCCAGTTTGCCCAATTGTTTTTTTTACCTGTAAGGAATATTAAATGGTGCCACTAAGAAGTCCAATTTGTCCTGCAAAAAGAAGCCCTATTGTAACTCTGAGAATGGAAAAATAAAAAAGCTATAGCTTTGGAAAGGTGGAGAGCTGGAGAACAAAAAATGGCGGTGGCAGGAATGGGTTAAGAGGTACATCTCTGGACCTTCATAAGCCACAAAGGCCAATCTACACAGGTTTTGGCGAGGATTCCTAATTTAATTCACACCAGTTTCCAGTGTAAATTATGAGAGATCTGTTGGATTGCTATGGTTCCACCCCTCAAAATATCTAAGCTTGTTTTTGCATGGGGCAGAAGGTTCCCAATTCCATCAATACCTATACCTTGCCTGCTGGTAATCCAAAAAACATGATCTGGTGGTTCATGATTCCATCATGGGGTGGGCAAAAAAAAAACCAATTTTTAGTTTTTACTCATTAGATAAGGGACATAAAGCCTTGCCTTGCAGGCCACAGTCTTGTAAATGCCTTGGTCACTATATAAATGAATTCATACACAAGTATATTTTAGGCTTATATTGTAAAGCTCGCGGTTAAGCCAGCTTGTGTCCCGCAGGGAATAGTTAATGGCAGAAAGAGAAGGGTGTTTACAAACAGAAACTTCTCTCTGCATCATAGCTAAGTATGTAAGAGTTGGATCCACTCCAATAATCGTATATAGGTGGGGGATTAAATGGATCACGCAGAGGGAAAGCAGCTTCTTATTGCTAGAGGTCAGGGATATCATAAGCCTGTCTGGGCAACGAAAAGTTGTCTTATAGCATGTTGGCAGTGAGAGATGTAAACAAGGGGAAACAAGTATCCAGAAGGGCTTCAAGGCTATTTGTGCTTAGCACTCCAGAATTCTGGTGTAAAATAGTCACAAGTCAGGGATTTGTGACCTTTATTTTTAGCTCATGTGCAAAAAATTCGCTACTTTTTTATTTTGTCGCCACTTGCTACACTTCGAAAGTGGGTGAGAAAGTGCGAGTGGTTAGTCTGTCTCAGTCTGTACTCCATGCAGTGGGTGACGTAAAAAAATGAAGTAACATGTCAGGTCAGACGTGTCACATTTATGGATACATCTAATTTATCAAACGTTGTGCGTCGTTCTATAAATTTGGCACAGATTATGCCATCACAGACTATACACTATTATATATTATTAGCTGTTGTATCATTAACAGTCAACAATTATTTTCCGATACGAAGATGAACAAAGAAATCATGGAATTTCAGATTGGAGCTTAACAACAAAGACAGTCATATCCAATTCCGTGACTTCACAGCAGGATGGCACAGGGAACAGAAAACACCAGCCAAACCTATTAACATTAATACGTGATGTGGCAGGACCGTGCGATATATGTGCACGCACAACACTGTTAGAGTCAAATCCTCCATCTTTGTATTTTGTCAGTCATCTTGTAACCTTTCACATATAAACTGTGTAAGTAAGTCGCAGCTGGCTATTTGTATATCTTATCTTCATGGTATATGGAGGTCACTGAGACTCATTTAGCACCAACATGACATCTTATCTCTGTTTCCATGATATATGCATATAGACATAGTGTAAGCTGTTAGTTCACACATAAGTGTTTTTGAAACTTTCTTTGTTTAAGGACAAAGTACAAAGTCCATTAAGCTGTAATGAGATGCAAAATACATGAGGCCTCAGCCAATAGTCATGTGCCAGGTTTATCTTATAACCAATCATTTTATGCCAACCATGTTAGAATAGTCCAACCTGCTCTTGTCTGTATTGTATTTAAACCACCTTTGTGCACCATTAAATTAGAATCCACCTTGATACACCAAACACCATGTGTCTTCGTGATTCTCCAGGTCAAAGATCGGCTGTAGCCAATCTTGGCCTGTTAATTAATTTTCCTTTACAGACAGCATATCTCTGGGGTATTATGATTCCCCCGACAGAACCTGGCGCCCATCGTGGGGCATCGATAATCGTTTAATGTGCAGCCGATAGTGTACTGATCCACTCACCAACCGATTTGGAGACGGGCCCGGAGGACCTCAGATGAATAAAACGGCGCTGTAACGGTAAGTCCTTTTCTTGCCAAATAACTAATCTGAGTTCCTACGTGTCCCGGATCCTGTGTGTCGGTGAGTGAAGATTAGTGCTGCATATGTTATAACAATCGATGCCATATTATATAGTGTGCAAGAACCTGAATAGTATGTTGTCTGTAGTGGGGTGGGAAATGTTATACCTCATTCTTTGTCTACTGTCCATGCTGTCATTTGGTTGCTACATCTGTTATAGAGTGTAAAAAGCGGTGCAGAAGAGAGAGTTATTCTTCATCCTTAATCCCTAGAGTTGCGAGAGTGGAAGTACTGAGTGATTGAAAAGTCCTTGTTTTGGACACTAAGGACTGAGTAGAATCTGAGTAAGTACATGCAATGATTCAGGGGTGTTCGATAGAGGGACACAGACAAAGTGGAGTCTGTGGAAACCAAATGAGGGTTTTGCCCTGAGCACTACGCCAGAACATGCACATTAGAGATTAGTTCAATGAAAACAGAGTGACTGTTTGGGAGGTCCCACTAGGTGAGTCAAAAGTGACCCTCTATTATCTTAATTGCCCTAGAGGAGTGGGATGCTCACGGCTGACTGGCCATCAGCTATTATGGGGGAGGGACCCTCTGAGGTAGGGTATACCCCCATATGAACTAATAGGAATGGGAGAGAGAGAAGAAGATGCCGCTCAAGGGAAAAAAAAAAAAAAAAAAATTAAAAGAGCAGGAGTTACCAATGGAGAATAGGCAGGACAGATACAGGGATAGAGGGTAACCAGGAAGTGTTTTAATTGTGGAAACCAGGGACACTTGGCTAGAGATTGCTGGTGTCCTAAGCGAAGGACAAAGGCTTTGAGTGTAAGGAAATGTATAGTGAGCATCCATTGACAGTCCAGCTAAAGGGTTAATGTGCTTGGCACATAGCATTGTGTTGTTAGTTTGTTGGTTAGTGGAAAGTGGAAACATGATATGTTTTGTAGTGAGGATACTGCAGGTTAAGTGTAGGTATGTGTATACACATATGTGTGTATATAGGCTTGGGGGTGGACATTAAGTTATTTCTAGAATGTCTATAGTGTCCTTTTATTCAGGAAAGGTTTCCCATTTTGAGAATGCTCCTCTCATGGTAATGTTTTTAAAATTGGATAAATGGCATAAATATGAGATCAACATTATTATGTTTATTTTATAGTAATATGCAAATTGGTAAGAAGATGAAGGCAACTATTTACATGTTTTGGTTTGTTTTCTCCTCAATATTTAGCTGTGCAGGAATTATAACTAACTCTGTGCCTATTTGTAGGAATAAGCCGTCCCGAGACGATAAGTGATATCACGGTACAAAATATATGAATATTTTTATTTTAGTTCAGACAAGTTCTTTTTGATTTAATTGACATCTGTTTTGTTCTGTCTGGAGCTCCAGTGTGACGTTGCATGTTTGTATGGAAGGTTCAGAAAAGTGAATGGGCCCATATATGTGTGTCAGTTATATGTACATGTTACATGTGTCTGCTATGTGTACATGTTCTGTTTGTCCATGTCTGTATTGTTACATTTTCAGTCTCCACAGCAAGCAGATATTGAATGCTGATAACCACAGAGGGTGGTGACAAGTAGATATGAAAGGGAGGCATAAAAGTTCTTTCCATTGTTGAATATATATGTGTGTGTTTTGGTGTAAATGAGATGTACTTGATATACCATGTACATGTATTATGTACTCAGTGTGTATTGGTGCGTATGTGTATCAAATATATCACATGGGCTTTACACTTGTAACATAAATATTTGTTATGGGTTTATACTATAAATCCATGAATGTTAACAATCGGGATTTATTGTGTGAAAAAGTTATTCAGATGTTCCTTCTGATATGGGATTAGGCCCCATAGGGGTAGGCAATACATGTGAACTATCTTGCCACAAGGGGCACAGAACGCCCCTAATATGTACACGCAGGTAAAGATAAATTGCAGTTCTACAAAGTTAAAGTGGTGTTTCTGGGTCATTGTTTGCGACAAGGTGTTAGATAGCTGTGTAAGTAGATCAGAAGTCACTCACATATCTGCTCTGTAATTTAAGGCTTCCGCCTTCTCTGCTGATATATGTTGAGTATTTACTTACCTTAATGAATTTTTGGAGTGTTTAGAAGTTTTAGAGAACTGAATTTACTTGGGATTGTATAAATAAGTCTGCTGGGATATGTAGTACTACAGCTATGACAAGTGTGGGGAGAGTCAGCGCAGCTGCTTCCATGATAAGACACGGTTTACAAGGGGTGATAAATATTGCATTGGAAACAAAGATGACAATGGCTGGATATCTCAGGCTGCAGTGTGTCTTATCTATGTCTTCTAATGTAAGCTTTGCATTCTGTGCTGCACTACAAGTCCCTTCTAACCTGTTAACAATAGTTTCAGGGGAGGAGTAAGGAGAGTCAGATAACTTAAAATTAATTTTACTTTTGCTGATTTGGTTATGTAAATGATGAATCTATTGTTAACTCTGATGAGAATTCTTTTATTTTAGATGATTCTCGATTTGGGAATGATGGTGGATTCTGCACCAGATATGTCATGGTCACTGAATATGAGGTAAACCAAGGGTAAAACCAAGCACAAGTAGAACCATTATAGAACTGTATGGGTCTCAGCTCATGAAGCTGAACTAGAAGCCATCACTGAGACAGGGTACAATGTCTGAGGGTAGGTGTTTGATATAGTAGGACTATGGTCCAATCTGGAGAGCGAGAGCTTTCTGTAGGGTTAATGTTAAGCTTAAAAGGATTTCCATGCTGTTCAGGTAGTGATAGACCCTGCTGCTGCCCCCACATAGGTGGGTATAGTCAAAAGTCAGGACACACACCAAGGCTGATATGAAAGAAGGTAGAGGTAACATGTGGGCAGAGACACTGCCGCTAACCCAGTTGCAGAGGCCTAGGGGATATGCCTTACTGAGAAGTGGTCACTATACTCGACCCAAACCCCCCTTTTAGCTCTCTTTTCAGGTTTTACAACACTGAGGCACCAAAAATGGTCCAGGACTACAGTAAAAGAGGATGTACAAGTCCTGATCTCCGGTGGTAAGAGAATATATTTACTGAGTGCATTGTCCCCACTGATGGCATAAAGCAGTGTTTAGAAGTAGCCATGTGTGACCTGGTGAGCAGAGGATGGGCGGCTGCAGGATTTAACATCACTACAGACACTGCATGGCATGTGTTAAATGCAAAGTAGGCCAAAAAGTGAAAAGTTTCTCAGAGCCAGGCCCAGAGCCCTTGTACCCGTTCCAGAGATTGCAGGTTAACTATATGCAGTTACTAAAGGTGAGATGGTATAAGTACGTGCTTGTGTGTATAGTTATCTATCTTCAGAAAAGTCTGAGGCATATCTGGTGAAGAAAGCCATCACAAACGGGGCTGCAGATAGACGGCTACTGAAGATGTAGTGTGTCACTTGTATTGGTATTTTCTGTAAGGTACCCTCCTAAGAGAAGAATTGGCTTTAGCCCATGTCAAACTTTCTTTGGGTCAGCCCCTAGGTTAGGGTTGTATTCTTGGCAACTCCTACAGATGTGGTATGGTGTACTGACTGACTATGTGATGTATTGGCAAAAACATTTGACTAATGTATAGTTTTGAGTTTTCTCTCCTTCTCAGATTTTAAGTTAGTGGGCGGGACCTATTCATTTGAACCAAAAGATTGATGGTGATAAAGAGACACGTGAGAAAAACCTTGGAACCAAGATTTGATGGTCCATTCCAAATGCTGATAACCAGTCCTTCTGTGATATTTGAAGGAGAGCCTAATTGTATCCATGCTTCATATTGCAAGAAAGTATCTACACACAAAGCGATGAAGATTCTCCTGATAATGCTGTTACAGATGGTCCTGACGATAAGCCTGCATAGAACATTTAACAATGAAGTGGGACAATAAGTTTCTTAAACATCATATGATTTTGATCAAAGATCTGAATGTGTCAGATTGTAGGATATGTACTCATAACCCCATATTAGCCTAAGTCATGTCATATATAGCTGTTTCTTTGACGCAACAGGAAATGTTTGAAGTATATAGTTAAGAAGATACCACCTCATATTTTAGGAACAATACATAGTATAAACAAGTAAATATCAGCAAGTTGTAGTAAAAATCTTATCTTCATTTTGTTTGTTTAATACAAAACATATACAAAAGGATGAGCAGACCAAGATATAAAAGGCCAGAACTATGATTGAGATTAGGTTAGAATACAGGAACATATGAGGGGAATCTGGTAAAGTCCGGCAGTAGACATTAGGTCACTGAAGTACCTAAATATGAATTCCTGTATTCAACCATCTCAAAATGGGGGAATGTTAGAGTCAAATCCTCTATCTTTGTATTTTGTCAGTCATCTTGTAACCTTTCACACATAAACTGTGTAAGTAAGTCGCAGCTGGCTATTTGTATATCTTATCTTCATGGTATATGGAGGTCACTGAGACTCATTTAGCACCAACATGACATCTTATCTCTGTTTCCATGATATATGCATATAGACATAGTGAGAGCTGTTAGTTCACACATAAGTGTTTTTGAAACTTTCTTTGTTTAAGGACAAAGTACAAAGTCCATTAAGCTGTAATGAGATGCAAAATACATGAGGCCTCAGCCAATAGTCATGTGCCAGGTTTATCTTATAACCAATCATTTTATGCCAACCATGTTAGAATAGTCCAACCTGCTCTTGTCTGTATTGTATTTAAACCACCTTTTTGCACCATTAAATTAGAATCCACCTTGATACACCAAACACCATGTGTCTTCGTGATTCTCCAGGTCAAAGATCGGCTGTAGCCAATCTTGGCCTGTTAATTAATTTTCCTTTACAGACAGCATATCTCTGGGGTATTATGATTCCCCCGACAACACTAAAGTGATAGGCAATTATATTACTTATATATACGTGTAAGGTCACGGTGTGTTTATGTATGTTAACACATGTCCATACACATTTTATCCCACACACATGTACAAACACATACACAGCCAAATAGCTGTAAAAACCGCTTTTTTTCTATGTGGCATTCATTAACTCATTGTCTGCTGAAAGGTTGTCTGAGGACAAGCATGGGTATGAGTGTTTGCTGCCTCCTTAATGAGATGCAGTTCTCCCTGAGAGGTAGAGAAGATGCTAAATTGGAGAATCATTGTCATGTCTCCATAGCAACAGTGTCACAGAACTGATACTGCATCCCGTTGCCACGGCAACAGAATCCCACTTAACCCTTTGCTTCAAAAACACAAAGCATATTTGTAGGGAAAGATTAATCACAAACTCGGATTACATAAACTGTCAAAGATGGGTATATTTGGGAATCATAAGAGATCTCTGCTTAATTCCAATCCTTCACTACTTAGTGGAAGAGAAATGAAGTTATATAAAGCCTCTCTTGTAAGGTGAGGCTGGCACATTGGATGCATTTATGACACACACATGCAGCAAAGACTTAGAAGACTAAAATGGAGACAGCGGTAAACATCCTAATAACTGGGGGCAGCTTGAGGCGGGCACAGATGTGATGGGGCTACATTTATAGACAGAAAGGGAAAGCTATATATAGACAAAGAAAACTAGAACATCCTTAAAATAGACATGATTCATGTGTTTTCAACCTTGTTTCCCCTTTTACCGGGGTTTGGGGTTTAAAGGTAGCTGTAGGAAATGAGAGCTTTTTTTAGACATTAGAGAAATGAGTAATGTCAAATTTTACAGAGCCCCTGGGCACCATCCACACCTGTACTGTGACACAGAAACCTCTTAAGACTTTGACAAACCTGTACTAAGAATACATACAAGCACTCGAGAAACGTAGCGGAGTTAAGCCGTGTGCCTAAACACAGATTTACTGGCGTATATGCTAAAAAATCACAATCTCTAAAGGGATACCACAAAGAGGCCTGAATAGGCAATAGTCTGCTTAAATGGATTGTCCCACAAAGTGGAGACCGCAGGACCTTGCTCCTAGTACACATTTAACCTGGATGTGTACAATTCTGGTGGCAGTCGGCGCTCCCATTAACTTCAATGGGAGTGCCGGAGATAGCAGATTGCTATACTTCAGCTAGTTTCAGTGCTTCCAATGAAGTGCAGCCATAAGTCTCCTTAAGGAGACTTAGTACCCCTTTGTTACAGACCACTGTAATAGCAGTGGACAATCCCCCTACTAGGTAGCTTGAAGAACTGCCTGGAATGCATGCATACCAATGTATAATAGTTATATGTAATACATCTAATTATAGTCAGAAAGATTTCAAGGGGTTTCCACACTAGACGCCATTAACTATGGGTTTCTATACTTATTACACTGTGCTCTATATTTGCCTATATATAGCCATCTACCTAAATTCTTATGTAGTCCATTTGAGAATGTGGCTTCTGCAGTCACACACAAGGTTCGTAACATTACAACCAGGTGAAGTGAAAAATAATGAATATCTTGTTACAAGGGCACCTCTCACAGGGTGAGACATATTAGTCAGCAATTGAATAGCCAGTTCTTGAAGTTAAAGCGCACCCGATGTTTAATTGGACTTTTCAGGGAATGCGGTCATGTGTACATGACGATTAATACTATTTCTTGCCATTATAAGACTTATATTATATTCTGCAATATTCTTCTCTGTAGACTTTATCTGTAGTTTGCAGTTCTCTGTAAGCTGGTGGGAGAGTAGATGCCATACAATGTACACAGTACATAAAGGAGAATCTGCACCATAAGTGTCCTTGTCACGCTCATAAAGAACAACCAGAACCGCACGCGACAAATACAGAGAATTTAGACATCAGGTTAAAGAGGACCTTTCATCAAATCGGGCACAGGTAGTTCTATATACTGCTGGAAAGCTGACAGTGCGCTGAATTCAGCGCACTGTTGGCTTTCCCGATCCGTGCCCAGTGTAAAGCGCTATCGGTCCCGGGACCGTAGCGCTTTAGTGTCAGAAGGGCGTTTCTGACTGTTAGCCAGGAACGTCCTTCTGCCTCGCGGCGCCTATCGCTCTGTACTGTGGAGCGGGGAGGAACTCCCCCCTCCCTCTGCTCACACAGCTCGTCCATAGACGAGTATTATAAGGAGAGGGAGGGGGCGTTCCTCCCCGCTCCACAGTACAGAGCGATAGGCGCCGCGAGGCAGAAGGACGTTCCTGGCTAACAGTCAGAAACGCCCTTCTGACACTAAAGCGCTACGGTCCTGGGACCGATAGCGCTTTACACCGGGCACGGATCGGGAAAGCCGACAGTGCGCTGAATTCAGCGCACTGTCAGCTTTCCAGCAGTATATAGAACTGCCTGTGCCCAATTTGATGAAAGGTCCTCTTTAAAGAAGACCTTTCATGTCCTCATGAAAGTGTGGTTTTATATAACACTGGAAAGCTGATAGTGCACGAATTCAGCGCATTGTTGGCTTTTAAGCTATGTTCCCAGGTGGTGGAGATTTTGGTACCGTTAGTTTCGATACCGATATTTCCCAGCCGTCAGATGGGAGTTCCTCACAGTCTACCATCATCACTGAGCTGTGAGGAACAATTCCCCCTTATTGAACTCATCCATAAATTTTTTACTGGGGAAATGTTCCTCACAGTCTAGAGTCATCGCTGAGCAGTAAGAAAAGCATCTCCTCTGACAGTACAATATTATGCTATTGTACAGTCAGTGTGATGGGGGGGTCTTTCCTCACAGCCCAGCGATGACGCTAGACTGTGAGGAACTCCCATCTGACAGTGGGGAAGTATCGGTGCCGAAACTAACCGCACTGATATCTCCACCACGGGGCACATGCCGGGAAAGTCAATGGCTTTCTAGCAGTATATAAGACTGCACTTTCATGAGGACATGAAGGTTCCACTTTAAGCCTTTGTTTCTCTCTGCTGCACCTCACTCACCACTTCTCTGTAGACTTTTATAGGGTAATCCGAGTCACAGGACCTGCATCTCTTGAGAATCTCTTGAGACTGATACAGCAGAACTTTTAGAGTGATAGTCACTTTAGTAGAGGAAAGATGGAGCACAGAAACAACCAGATAAAAGCAAAAAAACATACGACATATTACAAATATTCTTAAGATTTACTATACTATTGATTTATACCAATTTTTATGAAAAAGCCTATTTTATGTTGGAAGCAAACACCTGGGCAAGCATTAGGACCTAAATAAAGATGGGGTGCAAAACATCTCCAAAAAGGAAGGTCTTTCAAGGTATTTCCAGTATACAATAGTTATTACCTAGGAGAAATGCCCAAGGGAAGGACACAGAAATTATAAACCGGGAAACTATCACAACTATGATCAAACGATATCATACCAAAGCCACACACAGTGGCAGTATGTCCAGCTCTCATGCATACTAAGATTCCTGCCATCTTCCTATTAAGAATTTAATTAATTATTCTGTTATAAAAGTGTCGCGCTTTTTGTACACACACATACACACAAACATCAGTTTATCCTAAAAGGACCAAATAAATAACAGGTACGCTTTCATGATAACTGTGAAAGAGGTATTACAACATACAATGTATTGCAGCTTGTTCTAGATGGGCCTGCATTGCCACACAGTACACAACATTAGCAGGACTGTGGCCATTCTACCGACTCAGGCTCCTCTACTTTTCCACAACCTGACCCAATCCCAACACTTTCTTGACCTGGCAGATATGGCACCCACTCAGAAGCAAATTTAAACGGTCATAAACATTTCAGACAACTTAGGTCTACATTAGCGTAGCTTCAGTTGTTTTGGTCCATCATGGGACTTGAACAACGGAGAGGAGGACCGCTATAACAGCAGTTACACACAGAGCCTGGCAGACCCCGTTGGGGGTCCATTGGGTGTCCGTCATTTTTAAACTGAAACCGAAAGAAGAAAATGTGCTCTGTGCAGGACTTTTTCCAACGTCAATGTTTGGTGGCCATTGCAACTGAGTCTCCAACTGAGACTCTGAGGCAGATATGAAGATAGCCTTAGTATCATTTAATAGAGCATATGATTCCAGGTCAAAATGTTGGAGCCACTAAGTGTCTCCTTTTCAGCTAATTTGCAGTTGACTTCCAGTTACTATGGAAGTCCCATCCATAGATGCCATCAAAAAGCAAGACGTCTTCAAAGGGAGTCGAAGGAGAACTTCTGGGATTGGTCTTTTCACACAGTGAGTGCAGATGTAAGGGGTTGTTTTTCTCAAAGCTTTCACACATGTCTGTAACTGTTTACTCTGTGCACTGGACTGAATATTCTGTATATTATCTCACAGATTACAATTTAAGAAAAGTCTTCTATGTACTTGTATCTACTTCTTGCTGCTTTTGCAATTACTGATAGGATACTATTCACAGACAGAAAGCAGCTTTTCTAACTATACTCATAGACTACTATTTTTTCCTTCATCAGGGATCTTTAAAGCTGTAGCATGCCTGCATGTATATGCAGTTCAGTGTTCCTGGACTTCCTAAGGCCTTGATGGCGAACCTATGGCACGGGTGCCAGAGGTGGCACTCAGAGCCCTCTCCGTGGGCACCCATCTGTGGAACAGATTATATTGTAAAGGGCCACTGTGGAGCAAACTGTACTGTGTGGGGGCCAATGTGGAGCAGATTGTACTGTGTAAGAGGTACTGTGGAGCAGATTGTTCTGTGTGGGGGCCTCTGTGAAGCAGACTGGACTGTGTGATGGTCACTGTTGAGCAGATTGGACTGAGTGGGGGACCCTTCATTATTTATATCACACAGTATCTGTTTTATAGCACACATAACAACATGGCATGGTTACTATAAAACAGGTTTGTGCGATGTAAATAATGAACATTAATTGTTCAAAATTATACCAAATGCAGTACAAAGTTGTTTGTTTTATTGAAAGCCCTGTTAAGCCCCATTCATACAACCGTTTTTTGGCGTCCCTAATTGTCCGCAATTGTGGATCCGCACAGTATTAAACAGGACCTTTCATCAGTTGGGGCACATGAGGTTTTATATACCGCTAGAAAGCCGACAGTGCGCTGAATTCTATGGACGAACACTATCGGGAGGGGGAGTTCCTCCCCGCTCTCACAGTACAGTGCTATAGGCGCTGCTGTGAAGAAGGGTGTTCTCGGTACTGGCACCAATAGCTCTTCACCTGGGGCAGAGATCGTGAAAGCCAACAGTGCGCTGAATTCAGCGCACTGTCGGCTTTCTAGCGGTATATAAAACCACATGTTCCCCAACTGATGAAAGGTCCTCTTTAAGGTTAAATTACCGTGTAGGTGCTTTGTGATAAATTAGTGTGTTTTGAGTTGCAATTTGGGCACTTGGTCTCTATAAGGTTCGACATCACTGTCCTAAGGTATGCGCACTCAGGCTTTTGTCAGCTATTTGTTTGTCATTGTATACATACACCAGGTAGAATTACATGTGAATACACCAGTGGTAGTTATAATGGATAGAGGAAGGAGGCAGACTACACCTTAATGTACACCCACTCAACCTCAGAGACAAATATTAAATTTGCTGCCACCATAATGGGGATATTAGCAGCAGAAAAACTGATAGGACACCATGTATGAAGGCTTATAGTGTCACGTAGCAGCCTCTGTTACAGCTGATTGTTGTGGTCTAACAAGGTAGGTCTTGATCATGTAAAAAATCTGTTAGAAAGCAGGAGAGGTGATAAAATCACAGATTGGAATTACTTACCAAAAAAATCTCCTGCCAGTCCAGTGCTCTCTGTTACTGCAAAGCAGTGATGATGATTCAACTACCCACATGTAAGTGCTGGCAGAAATTTAGGAACTTTTTGCACATATTTCATATCAATACAACGATACAGTACTACACAAATAGAATAACAATTTAGCTAATAATAATAATAATAATAGCACGCTAATAATACTACCATTAAGGACGTACTTCATATTTTTATCTAAATAAATAAATATTTTTTGTTAATGCGTAAAGATTTGCATAATCTTAAAAAAAAATGCTTAATTATGCACATGTATATGCGAAATAATTTAATGTTATACGACTTGCTTTCTAATTAGAATTTGGTAAACTCCTACATGGTAATTCTGGGTGGTAACATCTAAAATGAATGAGAGACAAGGGGTGACAGTCACAGAACAAGCTGCTAGCAGAACTGACAAGGGGATGTGACCGCAATAAAACATGACAGATTCCCCTTCCACACCCTGTGCCAAAGACAATGCTCACCCTTTGTATTCTTATACCCCCTCCCTTCTAACCATGGGGACACTAGAGGAGAATACCTAAGCCACAGAACAATCATTATTATTGTTTGCATGTACTACCATAGTACGATTTGTATAAGCTACATGTTTGTTATACATATCACAGGTCAATAACTGAAATTAAACTGGAAGAACCATGAGCTTTGGTTGACGCTTATAGACATCTACTCTTCTGTAGCTGTGTCCTGATAAATTTTCTATTTTCAGAATAGGTAGACTGCTTTAGAACAGTTATGGCCCCTGAAAGGTTATATGTAAGTTAGCTCTTATTCACCAGCAGGAGAACAGTGACAAATATTCTTGAAAATTTAAATTTTTATGTAAAGCAGCATATCTCTCAGTTTCAAGGGACCTGGTCACCTGGTGAAATAAGAAGTCAGCTATTTTGGGTTATTCCCATAGCTATACGGACTACATATACACTTGAGAAGATGGTGAGAAGGTTATAATTATGTAATGTATGAAAAACATTGTTATCCTTTAAAGATGAATGCTAGATATAGTTGCTTATGCTTGAAACTGCTATAATGTTATATCATAAGATGGCACCTGTATCCAAGATGGGTGCAAGAAAGACAAATGCTTGGATTGCTGCCACAAAACAGCACCCCAAGGTCAACACGCAGAAGCGGGACCAGCTGGCTATATATGGCACTGCATAAACTTTTTCTGTTTGACTGAGATGTATCATACCAATCAGGAATGAATATGAAAACTTACGTTGTTATATCACTTCCTTTCTCTGATAATATTTAACTCCATGGTCTCAATAAAAAGTGCGTCAGCATACATTTTTGCTGAGAGAAGAATGAATACCAATACATAGAGTGGTGTGATTTCTTGACCGCCTGGCACTCAGCCTAATTAATTAGGACGACGACAGTTACCCGAGATTATTGGTCAATTAGTCATAAACACGACTATGACCTTATCAATGGCGGGTAGGCCAAGTGCCTTTTTTGCAGAGTTACTGTATGTAAAGAGGTGACACTTGCAGATCTGGGACAGGTAGATATAGGAAAAAACATAAATTATAAATATTAGGCTAATATAAGTAGTTAATTAGGATTAACAAATAGAGGGTGACAGGTACCGGGACCGATAGCGCTTTACCGGGGGCACAGATCGGTAAAGCCGATAGTTCGCTGAATTCAGCACACTGACGGCTTTCCAGCAGTATATAGAACTGCCTGTGCCCAATCTGATGAAAGGTCCTCTTTAAGGGGTTAAAAAGAATATCTAAATTCTGGAGCATCTTTTCTTAGAACCCAGTGCTGTATTGTTCTTTCCATCCAAAAACTGAAAGTTAGGAGTTTCCATTTAGCAATACATCTATATATTCTTTGAGTTTGTGATGGGACACGGCCCCTTTGACAAGTGGAATGGTAATGCTCAGTTGTCAATTTATTAAATTATTTATGATATATTTCTGGGAGGAATAACAGAGGAACAGAACAATGAAGAGTTAGGAAAGCATGGCCCGATTTTGCTATTTCAGGGGAACACAAATATTTGCTACTGTTACATAGACATGTTAAGGGATCTGGCAGATACTCTAACCTTTCTTGAGAGCCCAGTCATTGAAGGTCAGACCTTATACTGATGAAACCTTCTCTTAGGTCATGTCAACCATTTTCATTATATATTTCTCTTTAAGTGACTTTTCTACAATAAAAAAGTAACAGAACAAAGACTCTTCATGTGTAAATTTCTGTTGTCTGATACAACTTAGTAAAAGAAAAAATACATAACTGTGACTCTCATAGTAGATTGTAGTTGTCTAGACGGTTTCATAATTTAATGTCTACCGAATAATGAATGCACTGAAGGAAACCATATAACACACAAATAAGATTGTGATATCAGCTGCCAGATACTGAAAACGGATATTCTAAGGGTCATGGAGGGCTGATGACGCCAGCGTCATAGCTAGCACAGTCTGAAGATAATGAAAAAAATCACTATGCGATGAGCTGAAGATTGCATTGTTTCCAGTTTTAGTGTCAGAGGAGAGGAAGTACCTATATATAGCTGGGTTTTCCTCCCCCGCAATTCTCTCCTGCACCCACGCACCCTCCTATCACAGTCTATTTATAGCTGCATGAGAAATATCTCTACCTCACACTCGAGCTGGGTGGATGTGGTCAGAACACAGGGGAAGTTCAGGGTGCTGTAATAGTGCCGTGGCTCAATATCATGAGACCAGGAAACAACATATATAGATAACCAAATGCACGTGTTAAGTTAAATTTAACCTATTTCAATTGAGACTATATCTGGGAAAGCTGGGTTTACTACTAATAATCAGAACCCATTAGACCATGTGGTGCCTAGGACACAGTCATCAAGAACATTAGGCGAAACAACTTTTCATAAATGAATAGCAAACTATAACAGAAATGTATAGATTTTACAATACATTGCAATTATGTATTAGCATTGCAGGGTATTGTATTAGTGACCAGATACCCTGAGGCTCAAAACAAAATTAAAAAAAAAGAATTAAATAAAATAAATGGAAAACATAAGTACATTAGGTATGTCCAAAAATACCCAGACTACAAACTTAAAGGGGTATTCCCACGTCGCATACTCACCAGTCTTCACTGCTGTAAAATCTTCTTTCTTCCTGGTTTCGGTCGTCATTTGGTGGGCGGGGTTTCACATGCAACCTACCGTTTAGCTCCACCCCCAAATTAGTGTGTAGCTCCACCCACCACATAGCGTGATCCTATGGGGCGGCTGAAGGGCCTGTGATGTCATCAAAGGTCCTCAAATAACACTATATGCACAATATTGGACTATGAAGTAAAGGCAGGAGCAACTCTATTCTGTGTTACATACAGAGACTGCCTGTCTCTGCCATAATGAACACAATTGAATTAGCTAGCCTGATAACTGGGAGAACAGAAGAAATGAAAGCAGCTCCTCTCCCCTATTTGAGAGCAGGGAGCTAGGTCACGTGGTGTAGACACAGGAATAGCTAGATACACAGGCTGGCTCCCGTGCACTTAGCCCCTCCTCCCTCCCCCCTGAGAGCAGGCAGATACATCACTTGACTTTTGAGCAGATAAGTCAGGGCTGTGGCCACAAAGAATTGAATAAAGTAAGATAGTGGACAAACAAAGCAGTTTTGCTGAAGCAGTGTATTTAGGAAAAGTCTTACATCCACATTAACAAGCAGTATAGATAGGATCCTTGTAATGGGACAACCCCTTTAAGAAAATGTTTAGCCCTAGCAGTGAATATACTGAAGAAAACAAAAAAACACAGCACCAAGTACCAATAGTGTAGCACACTGACTTACAAAGCGGTAGCAAATAGTAATGGTGGTAAAATGCTCACCTATCTAGGGAGCACCCTAGACTGCTTCCTCCAGAATCAATCTATTTACAGTGTAACCCGATCGCAAGAGACTACCGCAAAATGGCCGACGGACAAGCGCAGTGAAGAGGAGGAGAATGCCGGACGGAGCAGAAGAAAGGCACGCTGGAATGCTGCGCTCATAACACAGAGGGCACGCCCCCTGTGCTGTCTGAGCGCAATTAGTATACCGAAGAAATGAAGAAAAAATTTTAAAAAACAGCACTGTGGACCTTCAAGATAAAGATAAAAGATGAATAGCCTTTAGGGAGCATTCACACGATGTTACGCTCCGCTCATTCTGAATGTAAAACTCGTTCAGAATGAGCGCGTAACAAGCAGCTCCCATTGATTTGAATGGGTGCCGGCATATGCGCGCTACCCATTGAAATCAATGGGAGGCGTTTTTCCCTATTGCTTTCAATGTGATACGCGCATATCATGAGCGGAGCGTAACATTGTGTGAATGATCCCTTATAAAGGCTATTCCTACGTGCTGTTAGTTTAAAACCGTTATTTTAATGGTACAATTCCTTTAACCTGTTAAACAATTATAGGGTTAAACAATTATAGGGTTAACAAAGTTCTCAAATGTGGTTTTGAATTATTTGAGGGGTGCAGTTTTAAAAATGGGAGCCTTATAGGGGGTTTCTAATATATGGGCCATTAATATTCCCTTCAGAAAAGATGTAGTCCCTAAAAATTGAGTGTGGGCGACTCTCTTGTAAATCTCACAAATTGCGGTTAGACTTCTAAGCCTTATAATGTCCAAAATAAAAAAACAATTAACCCTTTCCCGACATCTGCTGTTCTAGTGCCGTGTGTTTAAATATGGTCAAATGCAAAGATTTGTAATTCAGCATCCAGAACATGTGAAGTTAATAAAACATAACTTTTAATAAGACAAGGTGCATAAAATCCATCTTACACAAGAAACCAAGAAAAATGGAACAAAAACACACTTAAGAAATGTAATCACAAAACAAGTGAAACACGAAAGGCCACCTATACGTTTCAAGGCCGAAGCCCCTTACTCGCCATGAGTAAGGGGCTTCAGCCTTGAAACGCGTAGGGGGCCATTCGTGTTTCACTTGTTTGGTGATTACATGTCGTGTGTTTTTGTTACATTTTTCTTGGTTTCTTGTGTAAGATGGATTTTATGCACCTTGTCTTATTAAAAGTTGTTTTATTAACTTCACATGTTCTGGATACTAAATTACAAATCTTTTCTTTTTTTCATTTCGGCATTTCGGGGTGTTTTTGTTTTTTTTGTGCACCAGAACTTTTCTGTTGAGGTGCCCATACTTTTGCACTGGTTAAATTTTGGTTTAATGCATATTGCACATTTTCTGTTAGTACAATAAACCTCATTTCAATCCTGAAATATTACTGTGTCCATCAGTTATTGGATATATCAAACTGAAATGGCTGCTGCAAACACCAAAATATTTAGAACTAAAAATGATTAATATTAATAGGGGTGCCCAAACTTTTTCATAGGACTGTATAATATATATATATATATATATATATATATATATATATATATATTTATTTTTTTTTAAGTTCAAATCATCTCCCATACTTAAACACTATTATACACATACATATTAAGTACCCTTGTGTTCAAAAATGCACGATCTACAAATCTATAAAAATTATTTTCCTGTTTGGTAAATACCGTAGAGGGGAGGAAAAAATAAATCAAAAGCGCCATTTTTTCACTGTTTTGCCTCTGATAAAAATTTTAATAAAAAGTGATCAATGCAACAGCAATTCCCCAAAATGGTATAACTAAAAAGTACACCTAGTCTTGCAAAAAAAAAAAAATACATGCCCATACATGGAAGTATAAAAAAAAGTTACAGGTGTCAGAATAGGACATCTTTTAGAAAAAAAATTTTTTACCAGTTTAAAATTTTTGTTAAGGGGTTAAAGTGTAAATAAAATCATATAAATTTGGTATCATCTGAATCGTACCAAAATACAGAATACAGATGACTTATTATTTTGGCTGCATGGCGAATGTTATAAAAACGAAGTCCGTAAGACAGTTTTCCAGTACATTGTACAGAATAATTTATGGTAGCATCATAAAGAAAAATGTATCCTGCAAACATTAAGACCTGATAATGGCTCTGAAAGTGGAAAAATTGAAAGGTTATGGGGTTTGGGGGGGGGGAAACGAAAATCGAAAAATTTCCACGGCAGAAGGGGTTAAAAGATGTACCAACTTAAAGCAGAGATATGGTAGATAATATTGCCTGTCATGAAATGCTCTGCTTTTAAATTTTTTAAATTGCGAATCTTTCCAAGTATGAAATCAAATTCTCTATTTTTCATAAATGAAAAAATATCCATCAAAGTTTTGGGCTGGTACATGTCTCAAAGAGGAGGTGCTGACACCTCCATATTGTGGGCGGCGAAGAATTCTGCTACCGTGTAGCCCCATATAATATGTACTGCACATGCATGTGGGCTACTGTGGAGCGTATTATACCATGTAGGGGCCACTGTGGAGCATATTATGCTGTGCAGTAGCCACTGTGGAGCATTATACCGTGGGCATGTTGCTCACACCCTTACCACACAGTGTCATCGCTTGGGTGTGAGGAAGGCCTCCTCAATAGTGGTCTTCCATAGACTTGTACTGTCTTTGCAATAAAACTAGGCTGTAAGTCCCGTCCTTCTGACAGTGGGGAGCTATCAGTAACGACACTAACGGCATCTCTATCACTGAGGAACACACAAGGAAAACACACTGAATTCGGCGCACTGTCAGCTATATAATATAATACCGCAATTCAATGAGGATGTGAAAGCGGCCATTTTTCTTGTGGCCGCAGGCATGTGCAGTAGGCTCTGCTCGAGACCTACAAGTTTCACCGCCTCCGCCAGAAGAAGACAACATTCCTGAAGAAGATGGAGGCAGCGCTGGAGAGTTCTCTAGCAGCATTGGGGATGCCCCCAGTGCTGTTTGAGCGCTGGGGCCTGCCCCCAGTGCAACGAGAGAACTCATTTGCATACCGGTGAAAATCGTTATTTCTACGGAAGGGCGGCGCGGAGAAGACATCTAAAGGTAGAAGACGAATAGCCTTTCTTAAGGCTATTCCGACGTGTTAGGCACAAAAAAAGCCATCTGAATGATAGGATCCCTTTAAGTGTGCAGGGTATTGGAGAACTTACAACAACTAGTCTCAACCCACCAAGTCTGAGACAATGAAAAGTAAAGATAAAGAATGAAGAGCAACCATTAGAAAGGTGGAACAGAAGCCACATAATGGTCAGAAATACCGTTACTTCTTGAGAATAAAAACTGTACTACTGATTTCTGCGAAGACTGTTAAAAAGAATAGGTGAACTTTAAGAAAAAAGACAAAACAAACAATCATACAAGAGAAGAAAATCTAACAGTTTTTGCTGAATAAAGCGGAAACCATTTCTACTTATGAAGGAAGTAAAATAGAAACATTTTCATTAAGTCAAACAGCTGCCAAAAATTATGGTAATAGCAGTTTCACAGATTTAATATCTAAATATATTGATGTGCAACTGCAGCCCCTGGTGGAGTTATTGGCATCTTTAACTAAGGATACTACAAGTCTCTTGTGAACGATTTATTACACCTTGATGTGACATGTTACTTGAGACATATGACATTGAGTTGTTGTACAACAGTATTTGTCATGGCGGTGGATTTCAAGTTGCTAAATATTTTTTGCCAAGACACTTGGCAACTAATACAATTGATTTTTTTGTGCGTTTGCTTGAGTTCCTTCTTATATATATTCTTTTTTAATTTTAATGAGTCCATCTACCTTCAGCTCCAGGGAACAACAATGGGGGCCCTCATATGCTAATTTGTTCCTGGAACTTTTCCTGTCAGATCAGTAGTCATCGATGAACTGCGTCATATTTTGGATGCGATATATTGATGTTGTATTTTTGACCGAGTGTGGTAGTTTTCAACAGCTCTGTGAATTTTTGAAAATGCTGAATGCGAACTCAAGGAATACCAATCTAATGAACGTAGCAGACAAGAATAGAGAAGAATGTTTAGACATTGTTGTATAACGGGATGCCACCGTTTTATTACGTATTCCACAAGGTGACCAATTCACTATTACATACCTCCTCCTCTCACCCCAGGCACTTGAATAATGGCATACCTGCAGGGCAATATTTGCCTATGAAATGCATTTACTAAACTGACGTGAACTTTGAACATGTTCCAGATCTCCATAAGAGATTTCTTGCATGTGGATATGATCATCATCCTTTGAAAAGAGCATATAGGTAAGCAAAGGGTGCAAATCCACATGATTTATTGTTTTCTAAACCTGCACAAGGGATGATAACAAGGTGGAATTGATTACTAACATTTGCAGTGGGAAAGGATGAGACAGATTGCTTCCAAACACTGGCCATTATTGCAGACAGATCCATTGCTGGACAAATATTTATCTGTGAATCCTATTACAGCAAGACATTCCAAAAACCTGAGGGACTTACTAGTCCACAGTCATTGTCAACCATCTAATACCACAATACTATTTGGTACTAAAGGTCCAAAGTGGGGCCTTTTCTTTGTGCACAGTGTATAACATGGAATATAATAATAATAATAATAATAATAATAATAATAATAATATGGAATGTAGTAGTGAATTTAGTGACTTCTGGTTCAAAAAATATATACCATACATATTTTTGTGCCAAGCCGTCGTATATTATGAGACATGTCCATGTGCAAAAATGTATGTGGGTCTTAAGACCTGTGAATTGAAGGTTTGTGTCCATGAATGTGTCTGTGAACATGTCCATCATATTGTACTGGCCAGGGTTATTGTGGATGTAGAAGGATTGAAATCCTTTCCTAGACATCTCAAAATATTTCACTCCTGTGATGCAACATTTTTAGGAGTGAGAGGTATTGACATATCCTCCCAAATATTAGAGTGGGAAATAAATCAAAACGTTTAGCCCTACGAGAAACCAAATGGATTTGGTTGTTGAATACAGTATACCCTCATGGTCTCAATGAGTATTGTTTCCTTGGGCCCGGTTCACATCTGCATTTGGTATTCCATTTTGGGGAGTCCACTTGATAATTATTCAGCATCTGATTAGGCCACTTATCTATAGGGTGGAGCATTGTATACAGGAATGGCACAATGTGGATGACACCAACCCAAAGAGCTAAAGCTGTCATCATTATTAGTTAGCCATTAAAAAAAGGTAACAACTACTGAAGACTCTCAAGTTTTTTGTTTTTTTTAGATTTTATAGCCACTGGCGAACACGGTACAAAAGCATAGTTTTTCCTTATACCAACCCAAAGAAGAATACTGTATCAAAATGTACATTGGGGCTTGGTACCATCTATGAACTGACATACTTTCTTACAATTGGTAAGAGAATGGGAGTTGTTTTACTTATTGGTAGTATGTAGGATTATTTACTGTTGTTATTTGTATACTATATGTGTCACTTTGTATGGCAATAACTTTAAGATGCATTCACTTACAAATGATTTTGAGATTGTTTCTCATGACACATTCATCAATATTTTTTGCATGTATTTATAAAAAAAATAAATAGGAAATTTGATTAAAATTTGGAAAAATTTACAATTTTAAAATTGTGAAATGCTCTGCTTTTCAGACAGTCATGCCACCCAAATACATTAATAAATATTATCTACCATATCTCTGCCTTATATTGGCATCATCTTTTAACTGTCCTTCAGTTTATTTTGGACGTTAAAACTTAAAAGGCTTTACGAGTGTAACGGCAATTTTCCAAATTTAGAAGAAAATTATCCAAACCCATTTGTTAGGGACCACTTCGGTTCTGAAAGAGATTTTAAAGGCCTATATATTAGAACCTCCCTCCCGTCTCCCAAAAATCACACCATTTCCAAAGTGCACCTCTCATATAATTCAAAATAGTATTTAGGGTTGTTTTTTTTAACCTTTTTAAGCATTTGAATGGAATTAAAACAATATGGAGATCAAACTTAGACAATTCATTTTTACAATAATACATTCGTTTAGTAAAAAAATTTACAAGGGGTTTTAGGAGATAATGTATCCCACTATTTGTTATGCAGTTTCTCCCGAGCATAGAAATACCCCATATGTGACTGTAGACTGCCTGGACGTTAACCCAGTACAAATAAAGGTGTATATGTGGAGGTAAACTGCTATATGGTTACAGAGCAGGGTTCGGAAGGGAAAAAGGACTGCACTTTTTAGCTTTCAGAGTATAGATTTAGTGAGACTGGCTATTGGAGGACATATTGTTTTAACAGCGCACGGAGCACAGTGCCTAAATTGGAATTCCCAAAAAATGACCCCATTGTATAGGGGCCATTTTAGAGTCTCTGCAAAAGAGACATGGCGCCCAAAAAGCAAATAAACAATATAAAACTGTGCTCCAAAAACCACATAGCACTACTTCACTATTTCTGTGCCTGATATATTAGGCCCACTTTGTGTCGTCAGAGAAATGCAGTCGTAAAACTATTAAAGTAGATTATCCCAGGTACAGAAAAGTTGTATATGTGGGCATAAGCTGCAGCTTGGGCACACGGCAGGACTCAGAAGGGAAGGAGCACTGCTCTTTTTAGCTTTTGGAGTAAAGATTTAGAGGGACTTTCTGGACGCCATGTTGTTTTCGCAGACCTGTGGTGGTGCCAGTAACTTAGAATTCCCCAAGTAGTGACCCCCTTTTGTAGGGGCCATAATAGGTTCTCTGCAAACCTGGCATGGCATTTAAAAAACAACAATCTACGCTTCAAAAATTCATAGAGCTCCTTCACACCTGCGCTTTGCTGTGGGTCCAAATATCAGTTTAGGTCCACATGTATGGCACCGTTGTACCCAAGATAACATACTTAATATCATATGTGGATATAAACTGCTGTCTGGGCACAGAACGGAAAGAGCACGATTTGGTTTTTGGCGTTCAGTTTGGTTTTTGGATGTCATGCCACTTTTGCAAAGCCTCTGAATTACCAGCAAAGTGGAATTTGCTGAAACTTGACCCCATTTTGGAAACTACACCCCTCAAGGGATTTATCAAGCAGAGCAGCGAGCATTTGTTATCCAGAAATGTTTCCAGAAATGAATGTGCAGTTTACAGTAAAAAGTGAAAATTGCAATCTTTCCAGAGATATGACATTTCAGTGCCTGAAATGTTGTGCCCAGGTTGTGTCAGCAAAGATTCACGCTCCAAAAACTGTTGAACGGTTATCCCAGGCAAAACAGCTTTTGCAACGTTCTTTTCTGGGTACAATAAAAACCATACATGTGAAAATAAACTGCAGTTTGGGCACACAGCAGAACCCAAATATGAAAAAGAGCCATGTGGCTTTTGGAGTGCAGGTTTGGTATCTAGTATCTGGGCGCCTTGTCATGTTTGCACAGCCCCCAAGGTACAAATAAAAGGGAATCCCTATTTTGAAAACTGCACCCCTCAAAGAATCTATCAAGGGGCTCGGTGAGCATTAGTTTCTCAGATGAGAATGCACAGTGGATGGTGAAAAGAGAATAAGTAAGCTGCGCGGAGTACACTGGGGGCACCCAATTCCCCATTATTTTCCCAGTAGAACCTATGATTGAGAAGTCATTCTAGGGGGTCACTTTTTGGAGTCTTTTCCCTCATAATATATAAATCTGGGGTGTACCCTGAAACACGTTTGCACAGCTTATGCATTCCCATTCTGCTGCAGCCAGTTTTGTCCGAAAGATTTGACAATTTTTTGAGGTGATTTTATTTTTTTGTATTATTGTACAAGCTATAATGATTTTATTTTTCTGATGAGGTAGCCATATGAAGACCTGATTTTTGCAGGCTGACAAGCATTTTGTGATGAAACTGGTGTCTAAAACTTATTGACAAAAATATTAACATTATAAAATTTCTGCCCTGCCATACAACATAAATAATGTGTTCCCTTTACCATTACAGAAATACCTAATTTATATTAGTTTCAGCATGTGTTACTTATTTTGCAGAATACAAATCCATCTGGGGGGAAAAAAAAGATCAATTTTTCATTACTATCTCCTTAGAGGTGTAATAATATTATTTCTCTATTGACAGAGCTGGTTGAGAGCTTATTTTTTGTGAGACAAAATATGCTTTTTATTGGTACCATTTTGGGCTATATATGACATTTTGATTACTTTTTATTCCACATTTGGGCAAATAAAAATTTGTTTCTGGATTTTTTTTTTTCCAACGTTCATCATGAGCGTTACCTAATGGTTTAATTTTATTGTGCAGTTGTTCTACAGATGTGGCAATACCAAACGTGTGCTGTTTTATACTACGTTTTGTGTTTGTATACTATATAAGGGGAAAGGGGCATATTATTGGAGGGTTTTTTCTTAATACTTGTAAAAAAAAAAATGTTTACATATTTTTTTGTCCCAATAGAGGAAAGGATTCAGTCATCTCCTGATCACTGGTTCAATACTATGCACTCCAATACAGAAGTATTGGATTGTATAACAGTTGTCAGCATATGCAGAAACATGGTTAGCGGACCCGGAGTCACGGGAAAGGCCCAGGGCTGCTGAAGAAACATCACAACCTCTCCAGAGGTAGTACAGAAGGGACAATAAAGTACAGTTTTTCTAAGGGAACCCCTTAGATGCTACGGTCATGATTAATTGCGGCATCCACGGGGTTATCGACGGCAATCAGAGCTCATCTCTGTACGTGGGTGTTATAGACAGGCCACTCTCGACGTTATTCGCTTAGTTTCTGCCACTTAACATGGCAACAACTCCCATATCATGTATGAGACCGTCACAGCACTGAGCAGTACTGTCAGTGACCAAGTGCTTCAACCCCAAGTGTGAGAAGGAGTACTATTGAAGATCCTTCCTCCCAGCCGCGGTCAGGCTTATAATCAACATCAGGCTAAGCGAAATTCACTCCACACAGAGAACTAAATTATCCTGAAGGCTTTCTTTTCTTTTCAGTTGCTATGACTCCTAGTATCTTTTCTATCTGCTATGAGCTTGTATGTGCTCTTTCTTGAATTATATTACTGTATTATCTATGCTACTGTAACACACTGAATTTCCCCATGGTGGGACTATTAGAGGATTATCTTATCTTATACTATTATGTCATGTTGCAGGAAGGGTTTAACGCACCTAACAATGATGTTGCCCCTGATAGGGACATTGAGTGAATTTCTGAAAAATGACTACATGTTTGTAATTTAACATGTTTGTAAGACACTAAGAAAAAATAATAAGAGCTAGTTCACACAGGGCAAAATGGTCGGGATTTTGCTGCAAAATCTGTGTCAAAATCCTGCTCAAAAAACCGCCTCCCATTAAAATCAATGGGAGCCGGTCATTTCCTTTTTCCGCGAGCGGGAACAAACCACTCGCGGTGTCTAAAACTTTTCTTCAGGCGGATTCAGCCTTGGACATCCGCCTCGCAACACCACCCTCCGGACTAATAATTTTAAATATCTATGGTGTTGTTTTATAAATTTCAGTTGGTTGATGTATTTAATATTTTGACAAACGTATTACATTTTTCATAGTTTGTGGTATTTATTATAGAGTGTTTGTGGTTTTAGGTCACCAGGCCTTCAGATGAATGCCTTGGGGCAAAATTCTTTGTTACCTCTCTACCAAAGTTTTGAAGGACCACTGCTTCAAAGGTTTGTACTTTAGTTCCCCACCAACAGTATTCAGTGAGTCACCGAGATCCTTCATCAGGAGGATCTACAGTACATTCCTTGCAGTTAAAGTAAAGACCTAGGCTTCATGGATAGAGTCTCGGTGTGCAGGTAATGTCTGTACAAATGATCAATAGGAGGGAGATTGTTAAGGTATGAGTGAACCTTGTGTGTCCATTTTGTCTATTCTGGTCCAATACTGGCATTGGTTTATTACTTGCTTTAACCGTTTTGTACAGAGCCTCCATTTTGCATTCAGTAAACAATATTTCTGTATACTATATGCTGTCTATACTTTGAGCAGTCGAAACTTGTATATCTTGTGCATTCACAGATATTATGTTGATAAGTTTGATGTTTGATATTGGCTAGCCACTGGCCATCTCCTCTGTTTTAGCTATAACTGCGTGAGATTGTTTTAATGATTCAGAGAAGTATCTGGATACAGAAGCTCATGTATTTGCGTTTTTTTTACCTTCTCTTCAGTAGACCCTATTAACTAATTTGGACCCACAGATGAACTAACAGACTGCTTGTGTCTCACCAGCAAATAAGAATCCACCCTAAAAGTCTGTGAGCTCTAGCCAGTCTTCAGAGAAGCTTCTGAGAAGTAAATTGTGCAGTTTAGCAGGCAGGAAAGCAGCTGATATAGAAACATTTTTTCCCTCTGATAATATTAAAACGTTTCTTATAGTCAACTCAACTATTTTTACAATAATAAAAAGTTAAAAGAACAGTTATTCTTCAAGTTACGGATAAGAGAGTAATAACAGAGAGACAGATAAAATAAAAAAAAATAGTTATGGAAAAATGAAAGATGAAAACAACAGTACCTCTAGTGACTGCATTCACACATTCCAGCAAGCACTAGCCATTCAATACTGCGCACATTGACATTTAACTGAAACAACTTTTCCGGCCTGGAGTCTGGTCTTTTCTGATTTAAGAGAAGACCCAGAACTTCCAAGTCTGAAATTCCATATTTTTACACTAGCAATGGGCTGGAGGCTTATACACTTCCAGTGCTCCATAAAGCTTTACTGGGAACCATTAGGTCCCTTAAGAATAAAGTCTCTAATACAACACATACAGGAGATCCTTCCTCGCATACCTTTAGAGAATGTTTATCCTCTCCTTTGAGCCATGCTCCAATTCCACCTGATCTAGACATAGAACATTTTTCCCATATATGATGTAAAAGATTCTAAACAGTGTAATCAACAGAATCTGTATCAAAAGTATGGATCAACTAACTAGGACCAAAGAAGCATCTCACCTGTCAGTCAAAAGGATGTCTACATCAGCATTACACACTACACCTCCTGGAAAATAAATTGGGAAAACATTAGTATTCAAATTTTACTACTGATACAACGTTTCTATTATGCTTACTGATTGATTGTGCTTAAAGGAATACATAAATCATACATCAAATCTTGATGAACCGAGGATTCAAGCTCAAAATCTACTAATAAAAAGTGTATACGTCATTGAGAACATCTACGGACAAATCCAATCTGCGTGAATTTTATCACAGCAATAATGGGACTCAGTAGTGTGTAAGACCCCCGCACACCTGACAACCTCTGTGCATTCCCCATGATGTAATGGTGGTAGGTGTCCTAGGGATCCTCCAAAACTTGGATCAGAACATCAGTGAGTTCTTGGACATTCTGTGACACTACTTGGCAGCGTTACTGATACACAAATGCACTGATTGATAAGGTCCCAGAGGTTCTCCATTAGACATAAGTCTGGGGAATATGATGACTAGTCAGTGGAATCAACGCCTTTGTAATCTATGAACTGCTTATTGAGAAATTGTGAGACACGACATGCACCAGGGAGAACCTAGGAACACGTACACCTGAGTAAAGTTTCTGAATAGCTCAGACATAACCACAGTTCGGGTCCATTCACACGCAGTTTTGTGGTGCGGATTTTGACGCTGAATCCGCATCAGAATCCACGTGGAAAAAAAGGCCTCCCACTGACTTCAATGGGTTCCAAAGGAACCCAGTGAAGTCAATGGGAGGCAGAAAAAGGAACCCATTGAAGGTAATGGGAGGCTTTTTTTCCACGCAGATTCAGCGTCAAAATCAGCACCAAAAAACTCCGTGTGAGTGGACCCTTAGGGTACTGTTGCTCATCATATGAAGTTCTGTCTGACCCTCCAAATATATGTCTTCCCAGACCATCATTGACCTACCACCAAACTGGTCATGCTGGATGATGTTGAAGGCAGCATAACATTCACCAGTCTCCAGACTCGTTCATGTCAATCATACGCATTCAATGTAAACCTGCTTTCTTCTGTAAAATGATTAGCGTGATAATAGCAGACACACTAAGGCACAGGTCCCACATGACGTTAGGAGCTCACGCCACCCTCATGCACACACACCAGAGAACATTTTGTAGGACTTCTCCTGCTCCTCCTCGCACAATGAATTGGATACCAGTATTGCTGCTGGCTTGGTGCTGGAGACACCAGGTCTCCTTACACAATAGCATTTGTCCTAATATTTACTCCATGATCCTGAGACTGTTTGGGGAGACACAACAAACCTTCGTGTGCTGGCACATATTGATATGTTATCCTGAGGCAGCTGAACTACCTGTGAAACCTAAATGCGCTGCAGGTGCCGACTCATGCTAGTGACAAGGACACTACTAAAGAGCAAAACCGGAGCAGACGAAATTGATTCATAACGGTTTATGTCTCCTCACCGGAAAGATTGATATTCTGGAAGTTTAACCCCTTCCCAATGCAAGTATATTTTGATTTTAAATTTTGACTGTCCACCTTCCAAATGCTATAACTTATTATTTTTCCATTCAGAGTCATGTGAGGGCTTAATGTTTGCGGGAAAAACTGTACTTCATACCATGGTGCCATTTCATATTCTGTACAATGTACTGTGAAGCTGGCAATAAAATTAAGAATGGAGTGGAACTGGAGAAAAACTGCATCTTTGTGATTTTCTTACAGGCTTTATTTTTATGGAATTTACTGTGCTCCTGTGATTATGTAAAATCATTTTCTACAGACCTACTTTACTATATTCCATATAATTATTGTCTGATCGAAAGATTTTTCATTTGGAAATATATTTGCATTTTCTCTGCTTTCAATATAGTGCTGGTAACCAGTGCATTTAACAAGTGACTAGAGTAAAGATCGCTGCCATATATATTACACAACTGTTAGCAAATTCAAAGTCCTTGGGTCAAGGTTGGATGTCAAAAATTTAGTTTTACGTGATGGTGGACATACACAATTTGCTTCAATTGCATTCATACATGATGAAAAACAAGATGAATAGTAAGCACTAGTTAGTTGAATACCAATGGTTTCTAAAGTAGGGATTTCATTCTTCATTTTTAAACTATTGCTATATTTTGTAACAAGTAAGGCTAAGTCCACATCTGCATTGGAGTCTCTGGAGATTCCACCTAAAATTGGGATAAAAGTTATGCCTGCAGACGCCCATTATAGTCTATGAGGTCTGTGGGTTTCCTCGGGTAACAGCTTTTTAAGCGGACAGGCTCTTTGTCTTGGGTACCCGAAAGACAGAGAGTTGAGTACTAGTGTGAACCTAGCCAAAAATACATCTATTTTGGCTGCACCTAGCACGTTGTTCTAGGTTACAGCCAATAAAACAGTTTCATATCTTGCCACCCCAAAACTGTCACCCCATATATTATGTCTGCTGTAGATCATACTTTTTTCAGTCCCACACTCTCAGAGAGCAGCTCATAATGAGATGGCCGTTGGCTGTCATCCTACTGATCAGAGGCGCATCCAGCTTCCCTGGAAGCTGCTTGGAGCTGCTGCTAATCTCAGACAACTGACTCAGGAGATTTCCATTTTTGGAAAGAAAAAAAAAAGTTTGAGTAGCTTTCACAAGCAAAAAAGTATTGAGGAAAATGGAGAATATTAAATAATCAAAAATAAAAGCAAAATAGTCTTAGTGACACAAGCTATGTTAAGAATATGAGAAGCAGCAACCTGCAATCTTTCATTCCCAGGAAGTCTAGCACTAAAGACATGGAAGAGCTCAGGGAGACAATATTTTGTATTTGGCCTTTACTACAATTTGTTAAAAAATGGATTATATCAGTAAGTCGACGTGGCCCTACCTGAAGATGACATAAAATAGTGACAAAGTCCCATTTCTACAAGTGGGTCACTTGCTATTTTGGCAAACTTTTCATAAAATACAGTATAAGTTTATATTTGCAGCAGGAGCTTAACAGCAGCCGCACCTTACCCTCCTACTGTAGCTTGGCAGTATTCTCTCTATACCTTGTATAAGGTTAAAGCTGTAGAATGGCAGCTCAAGAATACAAGAACTGTACAGCACAACACAAAAACTGGATCTCGCTAATCCTTCTGGCAATGGTTATAGCCTCCAGAAAGGTTATTTGAAAAGCTGAAGAATTTTAGGTGCGAAGGTTCAATAGGTTCAAATAGGGAGAAACAGAGCGTCAGGACTGATGGTCATGCATGTTTTAATCCAAGTATATTTAGCAAGGGGAGTATTTATGAAGCTTCTCAAGGGTATTTGGACTAAATGTTTTGTTGAAGCCAGACAAAAAGCAAGTCTAGGATATTGTCGAAATTTTAACATAATGTCTTCAAATCTTCCACTAGACAGAAAAAGTCACCTTTTTCCAACTCTTTTGTAATGTGGAGTTGACATTTTCAGATGAACCATGGATTCTTAAGAACTCCTATTCAAGGTCCAAGCTGACAGGTTTAACTTCACTGGGTCTTGATGGTTTAAGAGGTCCTGGGTCAGCAATCCTTCTCTGTGGAATTAGATCCTCTAGAGCTGTTTTATCAATTGAACCAGTTCCTCTTTGACCATAGAGGAGGAATGATCAACATTACTTTGCTTTCTCATTTAGGATTGCTCTCAATGTGAAGGATCAGAGAAAAGCATAGAAAGGGTCCATGTCTCAATTCTGGGTTACAGCACTGATGCAAGAAGAATGTTAGTCAAGAAGAAAGTTTCTACCTGGGTGTACTTCCTTGAGCCAAAAAGATCCAAGTGAAGGAATCCATACCTTTCTGTTAGTTCTAGAAAAACTTGTCAGGTTTTTTTTTTTTAATTCAACAATTTTTATTTATTTTCCAAATTATGGGAGGGGGGGGGGGGGTACAGAAAGCAAAAACGGGGTGGGATGGGGGGGGAGGGAGAAAACACCCGGGTCCATTGCCCGAAAAATACAGAGGCTACAATGAACATTACGATTAAGTCATAAAACATGTTGCATGTTACAACAACAAAAACAAAATCATACACCTATTCATGTTGCAGAGAAATTCTCAAGAGGTTAGTAGCGTAGAGATAGGGAAAGGGGGAGGGCGGGGAGTAGGGGAGAAAGGAAGAGAGAGAAGCCTAGGAAGGGAGGAGAAGAAGGAAAAGGGGGGGAAGAACCATGTGTGAGAGGGGTAATTAATCGACACCTAATTTAACGAAGAGTAGGGATATTGAGTCCCCAGCAGTAGCAGATTCACTTTGGTATTTGCAAAGCAGTCCATAACTAAGGAACTATCTAGAAACTAGCCATGGATTCCAGACCTTCCTGTACGCATCGTATGTCCTATTGGACCAACCTAACAGTTCTTCGAAGCGAGATATTTCAGAGACCCTAGCTTCCCACACCTGGATCGGTGGCGTAATAGGTTGGAGCCAAAATTGAGGAATAAGAAGTTTTGCTGCAGCTAACATTTGCGTGACCAGGATATCCCTGCGTGGAGAATATGTCTCATTTGGAAGAGCCAGAAAAATCACCTCTGGGGACAGCCGTATCCTCTTTGATGTCACTTTCTGTATTTGTTGCTTGACCGCTTCCCAGTAGGGTGTAATAAGTGGGCACGTCCACCAGATGTGAAGCAAGCTACCTACATGGGAAGAGCATCTCCAGCACTTGTCATCATCAGCTAGGCCTCTGCGATGCAGCCATTCAGGAGTCCTGTACCACCTGGAGACAAGTTTGTAGTGAGCTTCTTTCAGCCGAATACATGGAGAGAACCCCTGGGAGGATTGTAGTATCTTCGAGACTTCTTCGGCTGTTAGTGTAATGTGTAGATCAAGTTCCCAAGTACTCAGAAAAGCCGGTTTGTAGGGCGTTGGAGGAGCAATGAACCTCTTTAGGAGTACTGCAGTCTTGCGGAGCATTGTGGTCTTAGATTGTAAGAGTTTCTCAAAATTAGTCAGTGTAGATTGTAATCGAAACTTCTCCTTGAATTGTTCAAGGGTGTGTTTCAAGTGTTGTTCATGTAAGAAGGTAAGTGGAGGCAGAGGCAGTAATCTCAAGTCTATGTGATCTCGGTACGTGGGGGCATCTCGGAAGAAAGCTTGTAGTGGGGTGGAGCTTAACCTTGCCCACATGGAATCATAAGGAGTCTGTGGCACTCTCAGAAGAGCTGGGATCACGCTCATTGGCATCAAAGGAGAGGGGGATGGAGCAAGTTCCTTTCCATGATCCCTCCAGATTTCAATTGCGCCTCTCAGTAGAGGGTTCCTAGCCACTGATGTCCTGAGAGTTTTAGGTGGTAACCAAAGATTCTGCAGCTCAGTCATAGAAGGCTCAAACACGTCAACGGAGATAGGATGGGTGAGATGTGCCCACCACCTGAGCTGGATTGCTTGATAGCATTTCCTTACATCCGGCAGACCAATCCCGCCTTGCGATTTGTATTTGGTGACCATGGAAGCCTAGGGGGTTTCTGTTTCCATACAAAGCGAGAAAACATGCTACGGACCGAGGAAAAGAAGGATTGCGGAAGATATATTGGCAACATTGTCATCTTATAGATAAGTTTGGGTAGAACATAGGTTTGTAATAAATTTTTCCTTCCAAACCATGACAGTGGAAGGGTCTGGTAAGAGTCCAGGTCTTTTTTCAACTCCTGCAGTAATTGTAAGAAATTCTTCACGTAGAGGTCGTCCAGACAGGGAGTTAACTGTACTCCTAGGTACTTCAGAGAGGAGGTGGCCCACTGATAAGGAGAGGATTCCTTCAGAGTCTTAACATCTTTCTCCGAAAGTGTAACATTCAATATTTCTGATTTCCCCAAGTTCGCTTTATATCTGCAGATTGATCCAAAGTGTTGGAGAAGTTCTGTGAGAGCTGGTAATCCACGGAGTGGGTTGGTGACCACGAACAGCACATCGTCAGCAAAAGCGGTGGAATGAGTCGTGGTGTCTTTAACTGTCATTCCCTCAATTCTGTCATCCTGTCGCACCGCCTGTAGTGTTTCAAGTACCAGAATAAACAGTGTGGGGGAAAGAGGGCAACCTTGTCTCGTTCCATTAGTTATGCGAAAGGAATTCGACAAAGTGCCATTTACTTTAATTTCCGCATGTGGGCTACTATATAATGAGAATATGGCATCTACAAATTGTCCGGGGAAGCCAAATTTCCGCAGAGTAGCACTCATGAAAGCCCAGTCCACCCGGTCAAACGCCTTTTCCGCATCAACTCCTAAAAGTAGCAGTGGTGACCGAGTGGACTGGGCCCGATGAATCAATAAAAGCAGACGGGCCGTGTTGTCCCTCCCCTCCCTCCCCATCGTAAACCCCGACTGCTCTGAGTTGAGAAGATGGGGAATCAAGGCCTTCATCCTGGAGGCTAATAACTTCGCCCATATCTTTAGGTCCATATTCAGTAATGATATGGGCCTGTAACTCCCGCAGGCCGTCGGATCCTTACCCTCCTTTGGTATGAGGGTTATGTGGGCTTCTTGAGTCTGCTTGGGGAGTCGCCCCCCGCAAAGCAAATCATTACACAGTAGTACAAGTTTCGGGGCCAAGATCTGTTGAAATTTTTTGTAGTACAGTAATGGTAGCCCATCAGGCCCCGGACTCTTCCCCGGAGGAAAGCTATTAATTACGGTGAGGATTTCTTTCAGTGTCACTGGCTCAAGAAGGGATCCAATTTGGTCTTCAGATAAGGTAGGTAGGGACAACGTGGAGAGAAAGTCCGATATCATCTGTGGTCTGGATGCCTGTAGCTCTGTTGGGTCTTCCTCCTGGAGGTTATACAAGCTCGAATAATACTCGACAAACTCTGCTGCAATATCTTTCGTGGCAGAGGTTAAGGAACCGTCTTTCTTTTTGATGCTGGAAATGTGGGATCTAGCCTTCGCTTTGTGGATTAAAGCAGACATAAGACGACCACCCTTGTTACCATGGGCATATATTAATTTCTTATATTGCAAATGATGTTTAGCTGCTCTGGTATTCAGGAGGTCAAGAAGGCGCTCTCTCAGGGACGTCAGCTCAGCCAGTTGCAAAGAGGCTGTGGTCCTTTTGTGGATCCTTTCTAGCGAAGAGATACGGCTCAATAGGTTATCCAGGGACTTTTGCTTCTCTTTCTTGATTTTTGAGGCCATAGCGATCAGAACGCCTCGTAAGTAGGCTTTATGAGTTTCCCATAAAATGGATGGGGATATCTCAGGAGTAGAGTTGATTTGAAAGAAGTCCTTTAGGTGCGTAGACAACTGGTCCACATTCTCATCCGAGTACAAAAGGGATTCGTTCAGCCTCCACGTCCATGCACCTTTTGGTACATGTTTAAGCTCAATGATTGCTGTAACCGGGGCATGGTTATTGAGTTATGGAGGAGTTAGTAAGAAGCGGCAGGAGGTCTGTTGAAGTAAATAAATAGTCAATCCTATGATAGAAGTGACCAGTCGGGGAATAATACGTGTAGTCCTTAACTGAGGGATGCTGAGCTCTCCATACATCAATCAGGTTCAGGTCCTGCAGGTTCCGTTGGAGCGCACTAAGGGATCTTTGTGAAAAAGGCGTCGCTAGGGATGAGGAGTCTAGTGCATGATGGAGTGCAACATTAAGATCACCCCCTATGACAAGATGCCCTTCTCTGAATAATTGCAACGTCTTGAGTGAGTCTATTAGCCAGGTTATCTGACCTCTATTTGGGGCGTACAGGTTCGCAAAGGTATATCTCTCTGAAGCAATTGAGCCCTTGACAAAAAGTGCCCTACCCTCCGAGTCGGCCCACGTCTGAGAGAGTACAAATGGTATTTTCGTGCCAAACAGAATAGATACCCCTCTAGCTGCCGCTGTGTCACTAGTGCTGTGAAAATGCTGTGAGAATTCTCTCATGGGGAGCTTAGGTATCTTGTTGCGCTTAAAGTGCGTTTCTTGAAGGAATGCTATGTTCGTTTTCAGTTTACGTAGAAGCAAAAGGATATGGTGTCTCTTATTGGGCGAATTTAGACCTTTGACATTTAGGGTGGTACAGACCATTGAGGACTGAGATGTAGAATCTGAACTAGCCATAAGAGATTTCCTCAGCCTATCCTCTCAGTGTATGGTAACTCAAGCAGGGGATACAGGGAGACCAGGGGCAATAAGGAAATGGGTGATCGATTTGAATAGGGACAAGGTAAAGAGAAAGCAAAGCAGGAGAGAAGAAAAAAAAAAGGGGGGGGGGGAGTCAAGAGGGAGTCAAGAATGGAGGTTATAACCTATAAAATGGGAGAAAACAATTCCAAAGAACAAATAAGTGATGACACTTAACTGCAAATATACTACAATTAGTGTAGGTAAAAAAAAAAAAAAAAAAGGTAAAGTCAATAAATTCAATAAACTAGAGCACATATGTAAGCAAAAACCTATCCCGTGATAACAAACAAGGAAGGTAAACAGATTAAGCATAGTAATACTTATTAAAGAAAATTCAAAGATCAAGTCCCAAGGCAAGTGATGCACTGACTAAGGACACAGGTTAATGTACATATATATATCAAGATAACTTTGTCAAAGAGTTAATAACAGCCTTTAACCTAACAGGGACAAATAGTAAGATCACAACTGTGTCCAGGGGCCTAGTGCATGGGCCTGGCCTCAACAGGTATCATCTGGCTAGCAAAGTGCCGGTATACATCCAGTTAAACCATGAAACATACATAAAAGACGGATGCAATCAAACAGTTCCGGTCAGTCAGGTGTGTATCCAGTTTAGTCTGACGGAGGACAGGCCCAATAACACTCGGTTAGATTAGAAAGTACTCACGGTGTTCCTCCTCTGGTGTCAGGAGTTCGCTGCACGAATTTCCTAACCTTGGGGGATTTAGTGCGGCCTGGAGTGTGCGGCATTTCCAGTGCACGTGCTGCCGATGTGGCTGGGCGCTCCTCTCCCATCGGCAACCATGAAGGAACTTCAACCGGGTTAATCCCTAACGATTCCCATGCCATATCCAAATCTCGTGGTGTGTAAATATTGGTGCGTTTCCCATTCTTTGTAATCGACAGTCCAAAGGGGAATAGCCAGGAATATTGGAGGCCATTTGCTTTTAGAGTGTCTAAGAGTGGTTTCATGGTGCGCCTCTTTTGTAATGTGGACGGGGCTAAGTCCTGGAATAGTTGTAGAGGTGCACCATCATACTCCAGATCTTTACGGTCTCTAGCTGCCCGAAGTATGTCTGTTGAGAGAGCCGAGGAGAGAAGTGCACATATGACATCCCTAGGGGGATCATTAGCATCTGGCTTGGGTCTTATCGCCCGATGAATCCTCTCAATCTGCTGATTTCCTATTTTTCCCTCCTCCACCAAAGACTTGAAAATATCAATAGCCACCGACGATAGAGTGTCAGGAGTGAACCTCTCTGGTAAACCTCGTATTCGGACGTTTCTGCGCCTATTTCTATTTTCCAAATCCTCCAATAGAAGGTAAGTTTTGTTCAAGTGCTCTGTATGCATATCCGTTTTGCGAGCTAGAATTTTAGTAGATTTTACCAGCCCGGTCTGACCTTGTTCTAAGCTATCCACTCTAGCGCCCATGCTCTTCAATTCTGCACGCATTTCACTAACTTCTTGTGTTATTGGGGCTAGAGCTTGAGCTAGAGTTTTACGCAGAAAGTTCCTGGTGATCAGTGTTGAACTCTTATCAGATTGTGTGGTATCATCATCTGAGTCCATTATGGCATCACTTTGACTGGCACTATCCTCCGGTGTCGGTTTAGCCATAGGCATAGGGGAGTTGGTTGTCTTTTTTTTAAGAAATTTCTGCATGTCTGCTTGCAAAACTGGCAATTTGGAGATGGCTCCCGTATCATGGGGTTTATCCTTCCCGTATTTAACCATCTCAGGGCCGTCTGGGCAAATGGGGGTATAGGATTGCTCACAAGTGCTCTGCACCCTAGCAGATCATTTAGCCTGGGGATGTTTCAATGTACAGAATAAGGGGGGGGGTTTGCTTCCCAATCCGGGGTAGGGACACTAAGTGTAGTTGTACAGTCCACAAAAAAAAATAGAGTTAAGTAATCTGGCGTTGTAACAGCAGGTATGTAGTAAAATATGCTAAGAAAGGCGAAAAGTGACAGTCACAGTTTGGAGTGGCAGGAGTCTATGGAGGAGCTGATAAGCATATAATGTAGGAGCTGAAATAACAATAATCTGGGTGCCAGCTGTGAATCTAAGAGAAGGACAATGTCCAGGCTCAGTAAGTCTCCTACTAGAGGTGGTCTAATCAGATCCAGGCATGTAGCTAGCTGTCACTCGCTGTGAGGATTAGGCCTACCTTCCAGCTTTGCTAGCACCCTCTGCTGCCGTCTCTCCCACACGTTGCTATGATCCGGAGTCGTAGTAGTAGGCCCCAAGATGGCGGCTGCCCAACGTCCCCTGGATGCCGTGTACAGGTCGCGTTGAAGCTGCTGCCGTGGGGCAGGGATCCGTCTCAGAGGGGTCAGGTGCGTACAGGCGCTGCCTGTATCCTCGGGTGCGAAACGCTGCTGCTGCGGGAGCTTTGTCCTGAAGCGCGAATGGCGGCGGGAGTGCCGCGATGTAGGCCGCAAAGCCTTTTAAAGTCCTCCCCTCTGGCCGAAGCGTGCCGAGCGTCACCTCGCCCGAATATATGGGGTCGGGGGAAACCCTGCACACAGGGACACTTGTTTTCGGTGGCTCTGGATGTCCGATGTCCAGTGATTTAAAAAAAGCAGCGGCGGAGCTCACATACGCACGTCTGCCTGCTTCACTGGCTAGCCACGCCCCCCCAAAACTTGTCAGGTTTTTGTCTGGATCCAGTTTTTTGCTACGTAAAACATCTGCTGATTGTTTTTCTTTATTTTTTTCAGGTAAACAGCTGAAAATGGAAGGAATGTTCTGTTCCACCCAGTTGAAGATCTGGCTGTAGGCGATTGAAGATGAGCATATCTCATTCTACCCTAAAGTTAAAGGTAGGAAATTGTCGTGTTGGACAGAATCTTTAAATGAGGACATTTGAAAGTTGGGTCTATTGCAGACCGTCTCATCCCATATAGGTTTGATCGCATGGTCGGGTCATGCATCGGTGTCCCTGGTTCTCCGTGAGTCTTACCTTCTTAATGGCAGTTAAATGAATACATCCTAGACCAGGGGTCGGCAACCCCTGGCACGCGTGCCAAGAGTGGCACGCGAGGCATATTTTGCTGGCACGGCAGCCAGCCTGCAACTTTCATACACTAAAATTGAGAGGGAGAGCGTCCTTCAGTGCTCTGGTAGAGCTGCGGTGTAGGACACGCCCCCTTCTCTCCCTGCCACCAATCAGAGGTGAGCCTCTCACTGCACGGAATAAGGGCTCCCTGGACCTGCTGCTACATGTGAGGAGGAGCTCCTGCCGTCTGCAGCCCTGAGGAGAGGAAGCAAAGTGAAAGTAAAAACACCAGGTACGTGTGTTACTAACTATTCTTATTACTGTCAGGCATTTGGGGTTATTACTTTAGTTTTAGTAACTCCATGTGCCTCACATTAATAACAGTTAACCCCATCATGCCCATCATTAACCCCTGTGTTGCTCACATAAGGGTTACTGATATGTGAGACATATGGGGGTACTAATAAAGGACCTATATAATGAAGATATTTACTTATTACCTCCATATGTCTCACATATCAGTGTCCCTTATGTAAAGCACACAGGGACATGATGGGGTTAACTGCTATTAATATGAGGCACATTGAGTTGTAACCTGCAATGCACATGACCAGACTCTTTATCTACAACTGTGGATAAAAGTACAGACCTATATATTTCAATTGACCCATATATACAGCCATTCTTTTTGTGGCTGTGTATCTGGGCCAAATTGAAGAGCTGAAAACTATTGAGCAGGTTCTATATCTGTCCTATACATACCCTATATCTGTCTGCATTTGCAGCCCTGTCAATTCATTTTTAATGTATAGGTCAGTGAAAACCACATGCGTGCCACTTGTATGCAGGAGGTGTAAGGCTGAGGCCCCATGTTGCAGAAACGCAGCATTTTTGTTGCAGATTTTGATGCGGTTTCAACCAAAGCTAAAAATAGCTACAGAAGGAATGGGAAATATATAGGAAGCTTCTTATACGTTTCCCTTCTGATAAATCCACTCCTGGCTTAGGCTCAGAAAAACAAAGCAAAATATGTAACAAAAAAGGCTGTGTTCCAACAACGTGGGGCCCTTAGGCTAAAGCCCCACGTTGCAGAAACAGCTTTTTTTCGTTGCAGATTTTGCTGGTTTTTTTGAGCCGAAGCCAGGAGTAGATTGAGCAGGAGGGAGACATATAAGAAGCTTCCTATATATTTCCCAATCGTTTTCTAGCCATTCTTGGCTTTGACGGAAAAAAAAACGCAGCTAAATCTGCAATAAAAAAGCTGCATTTTTGTAATGTGGGGCCTCAGCCTTAGTGTGATTCTATTGGGTGGTGACACTGTAACTAGATGCAATTATAGCCAAATCCAGTTCCTGGGTAACAGTGCATTCACTTTGTTGTAAGTGTGACACCCATTAATTCCTGGCTGGGGTTTTGCTGTTACTGCACCGCCAGGAACTAAAAGTGACTGAAATTAATCTGCGTTTCACTTAGGGAGCGTTCACACTACCGTCGGTGTCCGACAGGTAGTGTCCACTGCTAATGTCTGTTCAAAATCTCGCACGGACATTAGCAGCAGACACTAGCTGTGTCTGTGACATTTTGCATTGATTTAAATGGACATCGGGTGCATTCGTTTACTGTTCGTGGGTGTCCTTAACTGCCCGTTCCCAAAGATGTCCGACTTTTCAAGCAGACAGCAAAAACCTACATGTCAGGTAGGAAAAGTCGGACATCTTTGAGAACGGACACTTAAGGACACCCACAGACAGTAAAAGAACGCACCAGGTGTCCGTTTAAATCAATGCAAAATGTCACGGACACAGCTAGTGTCCGCTGCTAATGTCCGCACAAGATTTTGAACAGACATTAGCAGCGGACACTAGCTGTCGGACACTGACGGTAGTGTGAACGCTCCCTTACAGAAAACTGAAGATACTAACGGCCAAGGACTGGATGGAGCATACAGGTACATTGTGTGTCAGCTCTTTACAGGTATGACCTTACTCTGCTCCCAGTCACATACATTACCACTAATTGTGGGTTACGCATGTACTTACATTGCTTCTAAAGGAAAAGAACATGTGTATCCAGGCAAATAGTGGTAAGTGCATGTGGCTGGGAGCACAGTATGACAGCACCCCTATGTTGCGGTTTGTGCTATATGACTTTAGTGTAGGTGTCGTCAGCTTTACAATTATTGCCCGGCACTCCGAGGACCTCATCTTTGATTTTTTAATTTAAATCGGCACGCCGAACAGAAAAGGTTGCCTACCCCTGTCCTAGACCATCCCTCCTACTGTGATAGTCTCCGTAAGGATTTGCAATAATTTTTTTAACCTTAATGCTCCCTCTACTTCAGATATATTTTGTGGAACACCCATAAGGCATTTATGCGTGGGTTTCTTATTCAAGCTCGCTCTAGGGCCAAAAAGCAACTCTTCAAAGACATTGATGCCTTGCCACATACAATTGGTCAACTAAGTGCGACTAACAAATTATATCCCACTCCAACTCTTTCTAATAAGATTAGAACGCACCAGCTACAATTGCAAAGCCTGCTGGCCCACCAACAGGATCTTGTGTTCAAGAAGTTTCAGTGCCAGGTCTGTACACACAATAATAGGGCTAGCACTTTTTTGGCGAAGAAAATCAAGCAAGCCCAACCTAAATTGTGCATAGAAAACTTACTGAACACTCAGGGCAAAAGGTTATATACCCTAGACTTATTGCCGAACAGTGTCACACTTACTACAAATCCCTGTCCAATCTGAAAGAAGACTCAGAGATACATCAGCCCTTACAGGTGGATATAAATGTTTTTTTGCAGTCTATCTCCCTTCCCTGCCTCTGTCCTGAGCAGGACCCGGTGTTGGCTGCCCCTATTTCTTTACAAGAGATACATAAAGCCATCTCCTATTTAAAACCACTGCAATCCCTGGGCCCTGATGCCTTTTCCTGCATTTGTTATAAAAAAAAAAAAATGTGGATATTTTGTTCCCCCACTTGCTGAGGGTGTTTACTAGAACCGCGGAGGACCAGAGATTCCCGAAAGAGATGTTTGCCGCTATAGTGGTCCCTATTCCCAAACCAGGCAAGCCCACCACTTCTCAAGATTTCTGATATTAAATTGTATGCTAAAGTGCATGCAGAGCGCCTCCTGCATATCCTACCCCAGTTAATCAAACCATACCAGGTGGGATTTGTCATGGGCAGGCAAGCCCCAGATGGTACTCATAGATTCATTAATTTAATCCAGGGAACCTAACCTAGCAAGGTACCATCTCCTCCTAGCTCTTAATGCCGAAAAGGCTTTCTATAGAGACCAATGGGGCTACCTGGACCGCCTGCTGGACAAGTTTGGTATAGGTTATTTCTTTTAAAATGGCCATATTGTCCTCAGGATTTCTATCTGAATCCTTCCAAATCACCAAAGGCTGCCCCCTCTCCCCCATTATATTTTACCTCAGTGATGGAGCCACTGGCCGAATGTGTCAGACTCAATAGTAATATTAAAGGCATCTCTGTTGGGCATCACCAACACAAAATAGGATTGTACGCTGATGATGTTATCCTCTCTTTGACCGACCCTATGTCATCTTTGTTAGAAACCACTCTGTTTTGCAGTCCTTTAGTAAAGTCTTCTATTTTAAAGGGGCTCTATCACTGAGAAAAGTCATTTTTAACTAATCACATCCTTGCATAGCCTTTAGAAAGGCTATTCCACACTTACCTTTAGTATGTAGATTGCCTCAGTGGTTTCTGAATAAGTCCGTTTTTATTCATATGCTAATTAGACTGGTGCACGATACATCGTGCACTCCTCTCCATGTAGTTTTTATGGGAGACTGCTGCTGCTGACTCAGCTTCCTGTTTGCACACACACATAGGAGATAATAGAAGAGACGAATGCTGCTGGGAACTTCCTGTACTGGCTAAAAGCTCATTAGCATATTAATAAAAACAGACTTATTCAGAAACCAATGAGGCAATCTACATACTATAGGTAGGTGTGAAGTAGCCTTTCTAAAGCCTATGCAAGGGTGTGATTAGTTAAAAATGACTTTTCCCAGTGATAGAGCCCCTTTAAAGTAAACCCTGCTAAGATGCAGATGTTTCCGATAAGTATTCCATCATCCTTGAAAGAGGAACTGAGTGGCCAATTCCCGTTTCAAAGGGGTGGAAATATTATCACTTAGTTACTTATTTTTGAATTTCCCTAACAGTCCCAATTTATTTTCTCTGAACTATCTTCCATTGCTCACTAGAGTGTCCTCTCTTCTGGCCACCTTTTTCAAGCCTATGTTATCCTGGGCAAGTAGGATTGCCATAGTGAAGTTGGTCGTGTTACCAATCATTCTTTATTTATTCCGTACAGCTACTGGCTGTATGGAAATTGAGGAGTCTTTGCTGAACATCCTGCCTATTTGGCTTCTGCACCCTAAGTCATCCTGTCTTCCTCGTATTCAGATTCCTCTGCTAAGCATAAAAGCTTCTGCATGGGTATGGCTATTTCTGATCTTACACATCCCCATGGCCGAATTGGCTCCCTTCCGGTATGTTACCTAACCTCACTCCTACCTGATCTGAGCCTGAGAAGTTGGTTGGAAGCTGGCCTCCAAAGAGCTGACCAACTGTTTGTAGGGGCCCAATTAAAATCGTTCATGCTGAGGGAGGAATTTCAAATCCCCCAGTGGGATTTTTATAAATACCTGCAAATAAGACACCTCCAGTCCCATAATGCCTCAACTCTCATGTTCCCTAGATTGGCTCTCAGGTTACGGCATCCATCGGCTCCTACTAGGGGAGTTTCCTCTGCCTTTTATAAACTCCTCTCCATCCCCTTGGAGCAGGTTAAACCCCTCTGCTTGACTTACTGGGAGACTAAATTTGTCGGATGTATCCCTCTTCGGAGCCTTTGGGGAAGCCTTTGGGGTTGCCAAATGTGTGTCGAGGGGTGCTTCCCACTGGGAGATGACGTGTAAAATATCTCTTCGCTGGTATAGGACCCTTACGCCGCTGACACATATAGACCCTTCATGTTCGAACCTATGCTGGAGGGGCTGTAGGTACACTAATTCATATGTGGTGATCTTGCCCCCCTTGTGTTTGCATTTTGGACTGCCGCCTTCCAGTTGATGTCTGATCTGGCGGGTGTTACGGTTCCAATGTCCCCAGGTCTAGAACTCTGTTTTTTAGAAAGTGAGTTCTTCTCAAGTGGCATGGCGTTGGTTCTACATCAGATTATTCTGGCGGCCAGAGCTATGATTGCATGCCAGTGGAAGAGTACACCCAGCTTGACATTCGCAGAATTAGTACAGAATGTCAATTTGGCCTACATTTTAGACAAATTGCTAGCATGTAGGAGTCATAGATATCCTAGCTTTCGCTCTAAATGTGCCCTTTGGTCTGACTATGTTGACTGCATAGGTCTTCCATGTAACAGACCTGGTCTCTCCTCCCCTCTGTAGTACCTTTCCGTATGGTGGTCCTTGACGCACGCTGGTGTACAAATCTCAATCCCTCTTATATTTACTTACTGAGCTGTGTGTTGTTTAGTTGTTAGTATTTCTCCCTTGTCCCCTTGCCCCTTTTACTGTTGGTACCGGCTTAGACTGCTTCTTATCGGGGGCATACTGTATTGCATAATCACCCCCTTCATCTGTAGTGTGTTATTAACACTTATGTTACAAGGCGGGATGTATCTGCCGTTGCACTTTGTAGCTACATCATATGTCTGTATAATGTTGATACTTGATTGTTCTTGTTTTCTCCTTTTATTATTGCTAAAAATATTTTTTCAATAAAAACTTAAATTTGAGAAAAAAAAAAAAACCGGGGAGATTTGAAGGGTTTACGCTCCACAGAACAGATTGTATACAGAGCATATTTAGTTCAAAGATTCTGATGGCTTTCCTTAGAGAACACATTGTTCTCTGTTGGAGAGTTTCAAATTTTTGTTTTTCTTGTTTCTCTGTTGGAAGTAAAGAGAACTGTATCTAATAGTACTCCTAGAAAGATGATCAGGTTATGTTGGTGCAGGTAGATCCTTCAGAATGGACAAAACTTGATCTCATTGTTCTATTAAGGCAGATTCCCCTCCACTGCACTTACTCACATTTCAAAAATAAAAGTCCCTACCTGTATTCAGTCTCTTATTCCACCTTTTATTCTATGCTGTCAATTGGGAATCACACTGGAAAAATGTGTGGCCTCCTCCCTTCCCAATGTATCTTACATTTTCCTGTCCTGTGGCACTCACACAGACTATACAATGTTCCCCAGTGATCTCCAAAAAGTATAATATGCTCCTCCACACAGTATAATGTTCCACAGTGGCAACACACAGTACAACTTTTTAATGCCCCACTGTATAATACTCCAGTGGCCCGAAGGCTGCTTCATTAGTACAGGTGAACACAATGAGATTTGTTTCAACAGATATTTGTGAGGTTTGCCCCCGGTTCATTTTGGTGAATTATTATACTAATAAGTGTAGATTCAAGGTAGGTGAGGGAAAATATACACTTATACTCACCTTGCCTCACCTCTCCTGGGCATCCTTGTGGTATCTCGTGGCATCCTATGGTCAAACTATGTTCTCTTCAGGCCTCTCCTTCAATGCCATGACATGTTGACCCAGTATTATCATGTTGGTGCACCCATGAGAGGCCCGTGATTGAACCTCAATAATGACTCCTGGGGCATATGATGCCATAAGGAGGCCCGAAGAGAAAGCCCTGACTTTGTCAGACACCCAAGTGAGGTGAGTATAACTGTTATTTTTACTCACCTCTCCTCAGCAGTCATATTGATACTGCAGCACAGAGCTGTACAGCCTAATTATTGCTGAAGTCTCGATACAGTCTTCAAACAACTTCACAGGGGGTTGCGACCCAGAGTTTAGGAACTACTGTTATAGAACCAAGAAGCACGTCATTTCATTGGGAAAATAGCAATTTAATTTTGAACTTGACCCATGTGTTCAGAAAGTTTACATTTATATTTGCCCAGTAAGTCCCATTGATTTTTTTAAAAAGGTGGATCGAGCAAAAGGGATTTTTTTTTTTTTTTATGTAGATTGTGAGCCCCATATAGGGATCACAATGTACATTTTTTTTTCCCCTATTAGTATGTCTTTGTAGAATGAGAGGAAATTCATGCAATCACAGGGTGAACATACAAACTCCTTGCAGATGTTGTTCCTGGCAGGATTCGAACCCAGGACCCAAGGCTGCAGTGCTAACTAGAGATGAGCGAATACTATTCGAAACTCTAGTTTCGAATACCTCGCTCCCATAGGACTGAATGGGAGCGGGCAAACTGCAAGGGGTAAAGCACTGGCCGGCGCGCGGCCGCTCCCACTCATTGCTATGGAGCGAGCTATTTGAAACTGCAGTTTCGAATACTATTTGCTCATCTCTAGTTCTAACCACTGAGCCACCGTGTTGCCCCCAATTTTTTCTCTTGTGTCTCCACTCCTATATAGGCATGCTCCTGCTCACCCTGTTTGACAGTCAGATCCTCCCTGGCCCTGCTCTTAGCAATAAGTACACACAAGAAGTGAGAGTATTGACAACAATAAATTTCACCTTACCTCTAAAATCTCAGATGATGATCCAAGATAACGGCACCCTTGTAGAGAAGTGGAAGTAAGAGCCTATACAACTCCCCCATTAATGCTCATGCTAAAGACTAATAGGGGCGTTCTACTATTGGGTATAACCTTTACTGCAGAAACCTTGAATGAGAGACAGGTGTATGCCACTCTGTACCTAGAACACCAACAACACCGTAATATGAGGAAAGGTGTCAGAGCATGTTTAGTTTTTCAGGATGCTTTTCATTTATACTGAATAATAAGGTACACCATGCTGATTTATTACATTAATATCTAAAATTCACAGAAGAACTGTATTCAGGACCTCAAAAAGGCACAATTTTCTCACAATTGATAGTGACAGATCCGAACCAATAGCTCCCATTACTCTGTGTACTTTTCCTCCATGAAGTAAAATAATATAGAACCATTTCCACTCATATGGCACATGCAATACAACTGTCCACAGAAATTGATCACCTATGTCATTATATAGTCAGACATTGGGGCATACACACTCATTGACTAAAAAGAAAAAAAATTGCAACATAAAAAAGTTGTTGGAATTGAATAAAACTTTATATGTAAAGTTGGTAAATCTACATGATTATGTTAAAGAAAAATGCTAAATTTATTAGGGAAACACGAAAAGTCGAAAGTAGGCTAAAATGAGATATGGCTGGGCATGAAGGTATACAGGTTCTGTAGGGTATACTTGTGCATATTTGTCCTTAGATGTTGCAGCTGGGCCTATAGAGGCTACACACTCATAAGGTGCTGATGCTGGCAACCCAACTACTCACATAAATAGTCATTTGGCGATAAAGGTATAGACCCAGCAGACCAAGGAAGTGTTGCAATCTTACAGAGCGGTGTTTGGGTGAGCATTATCCTACTGAAAAAATGCCAGCTAGAAACTCTACCAAGAGAGAACACAGGTCCGGCAACATATTGCTCAGCTGTTAGTTTCCCTTGTAACACTAGCAGAGGAGACCGGCTGACATAAACAATGGCTCTCCAGATCATCACTCCAGCAGTTGGGGCAGTGTTTCATTCCATTTCAAAAAGCAGGATTGAAGCATTCACCCTGATGTCCCCATACTTCAAGCAACAAAACAAAGCTTGGACTGATCGCAAGAGACAATCCACAGCAGTATAGGTTTCTCATTCATGACATCACTGCAAACAAATGATTCGGTGGCTGTCTGTCAATTGACTTACACGCCAAAGCATGCTTCACCATCTAGTCTTAAAGGGGCTCTACCATTGGGAAAAGTCATTTTTAGCTACGCACATACTTGCATATCCTTTAGAAAGGCTATTTCACACCTACCTTTTGTATGTAAATTGTCTCAGTAGTTTTTGAATAAGTCAGTTTTTAGTCATATGCTAATTAGCCTCCAGCGTGCACCCAGAAGTGTCTGTGGTCACAGTCTGCTATTCTCTGCTATGTGTGTGAAAGCAGGGAGGCTGCTGTGCTGAAAACTCTCTGTGTGAGAGCAGAGAATAGCAGACTGTGATCACAGACACTTCTGGGTGCACGGAGAAGGCTAATTAGCATATGAATAAAAATGGACTTATTCAAAAACTATTGAGGCGATTTACATACAAAAGGTAGGTGTGGAATAGACTTTCTAAAATGATTTTTCCCAATGATAGATGAAAAGTGACAAGTAGAATACAAAAAGCTAAAGTGGCATAACTTTGTGACAAATTGAGCCCAAGGTGTATCATTTCTATGTCAGTTTTCTAGAATACATTTCTTAGTAAACTTTTTCCTTTGTCTCAAGTTTCATCAAAACTTACTCTCCCTCTGCAGACCTGTGCATAGCGGTCAAGTTTGGTCAAAATGTATTCTCCGCATCCTCAGTCATCTATCAGACTTTTGACCACAGACATGTGGTCTGATTTGCCTGTTGTGTTCTGGGGGTATAAAAGTGCATCTTCTGCTGTCCTAAAGGATTCTAAAGGCTAATTTTGGGTAAGGTGCCTCTTGCAGAGAGATTTTGTATTACTACAAATGCCTCTACAACACTTTGAGAGGGGGCGCATGATTAGACTGACAGAATCAGGATGGTTTCAATAAAACGGCAGTTTTCACCTAGCTCTTAGTTGTTGGGAGCAGTGGTTACCAAAGTGCACGCACAAACTACAAGCAGGTTGCAGGTGGCCCAGAGAGACCCCCAGAAAAGAAGATACTTTGATCTGCCAACATGCAAGAGCAGCTCCCACATTTATATTTCCTCCCATCCAGGCACATGTGGCACCATCATTACACAACCCTATCTCTGTCTGGACCATTCCATGCACCTAGCAGAGGGAAACTTGGTGTCCTAGCACATATCCTGCATTTGACAGCCAGGCATGATAGACTTTGTTTGCAGAACAGTCATCAATGAGAAACCCAGACTGCTATGGACTAGAATCATATGGTCTTTAGTGACGAATCCAAAATTTGTTTAGGATCTGACAACGGTTGCATTGGAGTATGTAAGTCATGTGGTGAGAGCTGTCTTTGCTGTAGTGACAGACTGCCCCAACTACTAGTGATGATCTGGGGAGACATCGCATATGAAAGTCACGATAGCAGTGATACAAGCGATATAAGTGTTGCCTTTCAGGGAGGGGTTTTCAAGTGGCATTTTTTAGCAGCATAATGCTCCTCAAACACACAAGGGTTGCCCAGGAATACCACCATGAAATTGCAACATTTCCCTGGCATGCCCACTACCGAGTTTTATTGCATATCAAGCATTTATAGGACCAGCGGGGGCACCAGATTTGACAGTCTATCAGTATACAGGATCTATAGGCCTAGTTACATCTGTGCAGAAAGGCACCAAAGATAGCACAGAGAACCCATATGCAGAGCCTGTAAAAGCATTATTACATCTTGAAAAATGCATCATTTGTATTAATATACAATACATGTCTGGCCATTTAACCCTTTCCCTGTCGCCCACGTATTTAACGTCCAGACAAGGTGGCACTTTAGTAGCAGAGGACGAATATAGTATATCCTTGTTACTAATGCAGATGTCTCAAGATTTATTATGAAGATGATCTTGGGTTTGTTTTTTACAGATATGAATCTCATCTTTACAGATCCAGAGCGATTCACTGGTGAAAACGCTGTTAGGTATTGAGATTCCAATGCAAATCTCAATTCCTGACAGTGATTTTAACAGAAAAAGGCTCTTAATTTGTAAGGGTTATCATGATGATTTTGGTATCATTTTAAAGATGAGATTCCCAAGGTCCTCTTCATAGCACTAACAGTTCCTGACATATGGGTCTCTAAAATGGGGGTACTGGGAAGCAGCAGAGCTGAAGAGACAATGATAAATCATCATTGTCTGTGCATAACCTGTATGTGAATCCAGGAGGAACTGTCACATAAAGGAATAATAAACCTAATCAGAGGGGTATTCTTATGCAATAACCCTCTGAACACAACTAGAAAATGTATTGGCGCTATGACCCAGATGTTTACCATCATCCAAACTGCAGCACCAAAGAGTTGCATCAAACAGTTACAGAACACAAAGTTATCAATAAAGTTTACATTTGACCCTGCCCCTGTCCTGTCTAGACCTAATCTTTATAGAGTAAAACACGCCAACCGCCTCTCTAGCAATATCCGTTACACACAATAACAAAAAAAAACAATTATTACTAGAGATGAACATATAAAACATTTCTGACAGGCAGAGAAGTTGCATAAGTTAGATAACACATTTTCACCTATTGAATGTACAAAATCACAGTTTTTGGATGGATATAATAGTAAGTGGGGTTTTTTTTTGGGGGGGGGGGTTCACCAACAGTGCCAACGAAACACCTGGTCTTCCAGTAGGTCATTAGATCTAGAATTATGCAAGAACTTCAGAGGTTGTGTCCATAATATGTGAGCAACAAAGTGGCCATGTTACACAATCTGAAACCGACCCTAGTTATCTCATTAGTTAGGTATAGAGATTATAACTATTCATTACAGTTACAACTTTTATAGGGGAACAAAAAATTATATTCTTATGTAAACCCCTATTTAATTTCCATGCCCAAAATTGGTTGCGCATTTCTGCGATTTTTTATGTTTCTTTAGCACCTCACCTGTAAATATATCGAACTATCAGCTGGGAGCATGAGATCTCACTACCTACCAAAGGAACCACCACATGTTACTGTGATAGCTGCATATGTCCCCCACCTCTACAATAAGGTTTCTGCCTATTATGTCCACATGCTGTGCCCCCCTCCTCGTGTCCTCCAACCACTTATCACTATATTATCAACATCACTTCACACAGAGAACTAAATGATCCTGCAGTGTGTCTGTGTTTCTTTCTTTTTAGTTGCTATGATTCCTAGGATTTCTCTATATGCCATGAGCTTGTATGTGTTTGCTCTCTTGCTATATACTACTGTACCATCCATGAAACTGTATCACTGAAATTTCCCCATTGTGGGACTATTACAGCATTATCTTACCATATATATATATATATATATATATATATATATATATATATATATATATATATGTATATATATATATATATATATATATATATATATATATATGGGTGGTATGTATGAATTACTTCTAACAGTTTTGTGCAATTTTTGCTTGTAATCTCTGTTAGCTTCAAAGTTGTATGAAGGTGGTTGAATATATGAAATAGTAAGTTGTGCTTTTCATTACAGTATGCCAGGCAATCTCAGAAAAGTTACATTTTGGTATAACAGTCAGTTTGCTATGTGCAGTATAGATTTTAACATATTAGGGGGGTTCACACCTGCACTCGTTGTTCATTTTGTGCAATCCGGACGATTTCCGTCTTCTGCCCCACGAAAATGGACAGGAGACGGAAACCCAGCAGTCAGTTTTAAAACCTATTCACTTGAATGGATTTGCAAAAAATGACCGCTCGTCTTCTGCCTCTCCGCGGGGAAACCAGTTTTTTTAAACAGACACAAAGTCCTCTATGCTCAACTTTGTGTCCTGCTAAAAAAAATGGTTTCCCCATGGAAAGGCCCTCAATCACAGAAAGTAATTGGCCAATCAGTTCCTCATAAATAAGCCAGACTGCTCTCCAGACAGCAGCACACATTGGACCTTTCTCACCTATTTAGCATATAGGGTGGGAAAACTTCAGGTAATGATTATAAAGATCCAGGGGATTGTTGAGAAAACAGTTGGCAAGATTTATAATGTATGTTTCAATAAGTTTGCAGTTATGTGTTTATTTAGGGGTGAAAATCGGAAATGGCAGGTTTCCTTTAATAGGCAGAGTCTGCTGATTCTAGCGTACTTAGAATTTTTTTCTCTAGCTTACGGCGTACCTGAGAAATCAGTTCTGTTAGTTTTGTTACTTATTTGATGTTTAGGCTCTGTACTGTCAGGCAGGAACAGGAAAGGGGACATGATTCAGAGCAACACTGTCTGCAACTGACTGACGCTCTTAATCATGCCCCCTTGCCTGACACCACCCACCTGAAAGCGTAGAACCTAAGTAGCAAATCATGCACCAAGTCTACAAGCACTGATTACTCGGGAATGGTGGGAACTAGAGAGAAAATTCCAACTGTGTGGGATTCAGTGGAGCAGCACCGGTTAGCAGATGGTAAAAACCTGGAGATTGTGGAAGCGGTAAAAGGTCCTCTAAAATGACAGATAAATTATTGCTGTTATTTTATTAGATGGTATATGCAGAAATCACATTTTTTAGGTACTCTGCAATACAAAAATGCACAAAATAACTTCCATAGTGAATCCACATGTTAAAGTAAAGCCGATTTAAAAACACAGCTCAAGAAAAAACTTTGGTTGTATAAATAATAGTGTTGTCAACTGCATTTACCCTATTGAATTCAATGGAGGGGGGAAAAACATACAGAATCACCAGAAGTAGGGCAAACCATTGGGGGGCGGGGGAGAAGCTGTACAGATCTCCAAGTAATTACAAAACAACTGCTCACAAGTCCTATGGACACAACAGTACTTGGCAGATGAGATGGTCTGAACTTCACAGAGATTCTCATCTATGATTTTCATGCACAGTATATGTACTTTAGGTCTCCTTCATATCAACTTCAGATCAGATTTTGACACAAAGGAGAGATAAAGCATTATCTATGGTCATATCAAGGAATACCCCAATGCCCGATCTCTGGGCGACCGCTAGATTTCTATGAATCAGAGTCCTCAGCAGGCAGATATAGCTGACTACTACTAGCTACTTGTCCTGCAGAAGGCCACTGACCACTTTAGGCCTTCAGCCTATGAGATTCCATGGCAGCATACTGGTCATTGCAGGCCTGGCACAGGGTGAACAACCCCGTGACGTTATCTGGTTGGTTGAACCAAACTCACTACATGGGATATAAGCTGCTCGACATGGAAAAATATTAGGTTTTATTATTTTTGCAAGCACAAAGATGGACACGTTATTGTGTGGAGGAACTATTACTTTAAGGGGTTACTACTGCTTTGGGGGCACAGAGGGTGATTAAAGGGTTAATAGTTCTGTGTACAGTCACATGCTGGGACAGCTATTACTTTGCGGAATGCACAATGCGCATTACTAATTTGTGAGAGATATAAAAGAGGACTTTGTGTCCTGTAGGGGTATACTGGGGCAACTAACTTTGTAGGGGGCACGAGAAGCAAATTACTATTGTGTGGGAGCACAAAACCTGTATTACTCTGCAGAAATAATTAGTAATGTGTGGGGGCAATATTATCTTTTTAAGATACCAAATATGATTTTTTTGACTATAAAGAATAATCCTGTATATCTGGATAGGTAAAAAAAAAATATGCCGAGTTCAAACATGTAATTTTTATCTTGGTGTTCATGGATATTACCTTGCAAAGGGTCCATGAGCTGGAACATTTAGGGGTCCTCGCCATTTTATCATTGCGCTTATCAGTCCCATTTATGCATTAGCATTGGGTACTTGCTGTGGGCCAATACCAGTGAATACCAAGATAAAAATGGCATCTGCGTCTTTTCACCTACCAGCCATGACAAGAGTTTGTGACAGATTCCCTATACTAAAATACTTGTGCCGCGATTCCCATAAAAGTCGCAGACTGCCTATTCTGCCATGGCTACTTCGAGCAGACAAGGAGCACATCACCTTAGGCCGGTCCTAACAATCCTAATTCCTTCAATGGTCTGGACCACGGTCTTTGGGATGTGACGGAACAGATTTGCAGCATATAAATCTGCAGCAGATAAATCTGCAGCAGCCATGTGACGCTATCTTGTCACCAGATCATTGTTCCCAGCTATACTAGAGAGGTGCACATGATGTCATGGCTAGGTCGCTGGCACTGGGTGACAATACATTACTAAACAACATTAGCAGAAGTTACACTGCATGGCTGACAAAGGAGATCAATCAGCTACAAGTATAGTAATGGAGCAGCAAGCGTGTGCCATGTGTGGCAGCTGGAGTGTCACAATGCCTGGCGGGGGCCACTTGTAAACAGCGGCGACCATTAGGAGAATGATTCTGCTGTCTGCAGACGCTATCCACTAGAAGGCAATGCCCCCCCGCATTGCATACAAGCTGGAACGCATGACAGCTTCAAGTGTGCGCTCTGCATAATACACAGCAGTGTCACAGGCCCTGTCAGGCTGCACTCACCACAAATGATGTCATATCTCCAGCCCTGCGAATCGATGACGTCACGGCTCTGCAGACGCCGTTTCCCAGGCAGCCCCGGGCAGTGAAGCTGTGTGAGCCGGGGCTGGCATTGTAGTCCTCTCACATACCCACTTCACACCTTGGAACGGCCGCTACAACCAACACCAAAAACCCCTGTAGGGGGGACGTGGTACAGCCCGCCTTCAATGCTGTCAGCCAGTGCCTAGCCGCGCCCACTGTATAGGAGGGGAGGAACGAAGCAGGCCTCTGCGTGAAATCGTACAGTAGTTACATTCTCACTGCTCACAGTCATGGCTTGGACGCGCCCACTAGAAGGAAGGGGAGAGACGACACCTCCTCGTAGTAGAAATGGTAGTGCTCAGTTAGGTTCTTGTAGTGGGTGCTGGGTCGCGCCCATTTGTCAAGGAGGGGAATCTTCGTAACTCAGCTTGTAGTTACCATGGGGTCAAGCCTCACCACAACTTAGACGAGTCCTGTCGCACTTGTGTGCTTGGAAGTATACGGCAGGGCTATGTGCTCAGTCAGAAGTGGCAAACACGCTAGGAATTGTTTCTACAGACCAGAAATGTAAGTTCCCTCTTTAGGCATTGGGGGTCTGACTGACAGGATTTCTATTCGTACACCCCAAGCCTAAATCTCACAGTGTCCAAATACAAGGAGAATGGAACATACATCAAATGCCTGGAGCATTGCTATAATATGAGCATATAGTGGTTATTCTAGTTACATGGAGCAGAGGTATCCCAGATGATCAGACAGGGGCTACATGGCTACAATGACTCTAACAGGCGCTCACAATGATTTTTCAGTGTCCCCCACCTAGTAAGACATTTTGTACATCCCAACCGTTCATTGTGGGGTTTGGGGGGTAGAACCTGCAGTGTGTGATCCTGAAACAATAGATAACTGACCCATCCAGATCAGCCATGGAACTGGTCAAAATCCTCTACTAAAGGTTGCATTATAATGGCAGAAACCCAAAACACCCCATTATAGGACACTGAGGGTACCATCTTTATGCTGATGACACCCAATTATACACATATTCCCGTGACATCACCCCTGCACTAATACAGAACACCAACGCCAGTCTTTCTGCTGTCTCAAATATCATGTCTTCGCTCTATCTGAAACTAAATCTCTCTAAGACTGAACTACTACTGTTTCCACCATTTAATAGATCTGTCCCTGATCTATCCATTGTAGTCTCAGGCCTTACTATAAGGCCCGCTGCCTCGGGGTTGTGTTTGACTCAGACCTTTCCTTCACCCTTTATGTGTAATGAAAGTAACCTCTATCACAAAAATGCCTGGACCACTGCATAAGCAATGCTATCTCCGATGCCTCCCCCGCATAGATTGTAAGCTCTTGCAAGCAGGACCTTCAGTCCCATTGTGTAAATCGACTATTTTCTCTGTAATTAGAGATGAGCGAACAGTGTTCTATCGAACTCATGTTCGATCGGATATTAGGCTGTTCGGCATGTTCGAATCGAATCGAACACCGCGTGGTAAAGTGCGCCATTACTCGATTCCCCTCCCACCTTCCCTGGCGCCTTTTTTGCTCCAATAACAGCGCAGGGTAGGTGGGACAGGAACTACGACACCGGTGACGTTGAAAAAAGTAGGCAAAACCCATTGGCTGCCGAAAACATGTGACCTCTAATTTAAAAGAACAGCGCCGCCCAGCTTCGCGTCATTCTGAGCTTGCAATTCACCGAGGACGGAGGTTTCCGTCCAGTTAGCTAGGGGTTAGATTCTGGGTAGGCAGGGACAGGCTAGGATAGGAAGGAGAAGACAACCAACAGCTCTTATAAGAGCTAAATTCCAGGGAGAAGCTTGTCAGTGTAACGTGGCACTGACGGGCTCAATCGCCGCAACCCAGCTTTCCCAGGATCCTGAATGGAATACACTGTCAGTGTATTCCCGTATACCCGATATATACCCCCGATACCCGTTCCAACGGTGTGCCCCCCCACCTTCACCCCAGAAATACCCTGCAAGTCCCCTAGCAATAGAATTGGGGCTATATACACCCACTATTTTTGCTACTGCCATATAGTGCCATTGTCTCACTGGGAATTCAAAGAATATATTGGGCTTACATATAACTTCAATTCCAGGGAGAAGCTTGTCAGTGTAACGTGGCACTGACGGGCTCAATCGCCGCAACCCAGCTTTCCCAGGATCCTGAATGGAACACACTGACAGTGTATTCCCGTATACCCCATATATACACCCCAAATCCCCGTTCCAACGGTGTGCCCCCCCACCTTCACCTCAGAAATACCCTGCAAGTCCCCTAGCAATAGAATTGGGGCTATATACACCCACAATTTTTGCTACTGGTATACAGTGCCATTGTCTCACTGGGAATTCAAAGAATATATGGGGGTTATGTGCACCCACAATTTTTAATACTGCTATACAGTGCCATTGTCTGACTGGGAATTCAAAGAATATATGGGGGTTATGTGCACCCACAATTTTTAATACTGGTATATAGTGCCATTGTCTGACTGGGAATTCAAAGAATATATGGGGGTTACGTGCACCCACAATTTTTAATACTGGTATACAGTGCCATTGTCTGACTGGGAATTCAAAGAATATATGGGGGTTATGTGCACCCACAATTTTTAATACTGGTATACAGTGCCATTGTCTGACTGGGAATTCAAAGAATATATTGGGGTGACGTGCACCCACAATTTTTGCTACTGCTATACAGTTCCATTGTCTCACTGGGAATTCAAAGAATATATGGGGGTTATGTGCACCCACAATTTTTAATACTGGTATACAGTGCCATTGTCTGACTGGGAATTCAAAGAATATATGGGGGTTATGTGCACCCACAATTTTTAATACTGGTATATAGTGCCATTGTCTGACTGGGAATTCAAAGAATATATGGGGGTTACGTGCACCCACAATTTTTAATACTGGTATATAGTGCCATTGTCTGACTGGGAATTCAAAGAATATATGGGGGTTACGTGCACCCACAATTTTTAATACTGGTATACAGTGCCATTGTCTGACTGGGAATTCAAAGAATATATGGGGGTTACGTGCACCCACAATTTTTAATACTGGTATACAGTGCCATTGTCTGACTGGGAATTCAAAGAATATATGGGGGTTACGTGCACCCACAATTTTTAATACTGCTATACAGTTCCTTTGTCTCACTGGGAATTCAAAGAATATATGGGGGTTATGTGCACCCACAATTTTTACTACTGGTATACAGTGCCATTGTCTAACTGGGAATTCAAAGAATATATTGGGGTGACGTGCACCCACAATTTTTGCTACTGCTATACAGTTCCATTGTCTCACTGGGAATTCAAAGAATATATGGGGGTTATGTGCACCCACAATTTTTAATACTGGTATACAGTGCCATTGTCTGACTGGGAATTCAAAGAATATATGGGGGTTATGTGCACCCACAATTTTTAATACTGGTATACAGTGCCATTGTTTGACTGGGAATTCAAAGAATATATGGGGGTTACGTGCACCCACAATTTTTAATACTGCTATACAGTTCCTTTGTCTCACTGGGAATTCAAAGAATATATGGGGGTTATGTGCACCCACAATTTTTAATACTGGTATACAGTGCCATTGTTTGACTGGGAATTCAAAGAATATATGGGGGTTACGTGCACCCACAATTTTTAATACTGCTATACAGTTCCTTTGTCTCACTGGGAATTCAAAGAATATATGGGGGTTATGTGCACCCACAATTTTTAATACTGGTATACAGTGCCATTGTCTGACTGGGAATTCAAAGAATATATGGGGGTTATGTGCACCCACAATTTTTAATACTGGTATACAGTGCCATTGTCTGACTGGGAATTCAAAGAATATATGGGGGTTACGTGCACCCACAATTTTTAATACTGCTATACAGTTCCTTTGTCTCACTGGGAATTCAAAGAATATATGGGGGTTATGTGCACCCACAATTTTTAATACTGGTATACAGTGCCATTGTCTGACTGGGAATTCAAAGAATATATGGGGGTTATGTGCACCCACAATTTTTAATACTGGTATACAGTGCCATTGTCTGACTGGGAATTCAAAGAATATATGGGGGTTATGTGCACCCACAATTTTTAATACTGGTATACAGTGCCATTGTCTGACTGGGAATTCAAAGAATATATGGGGGTTACGTGCACCCACAATTTTTAATACTGCTATACAGTTCCTTTGTCTCACTGGGAATTCAAAGAATATATGGGGGTTATGTGCACCCACAATTTTTAATACTGGTATACAGTGCCATTGTCTGACTGGGAATTCAAAGAATATATGGGGGTTATGTGCACCCACAATTTTTAATACTGGTATACAGTGCCATTGTCTGACTGGGAATTCAAAGAATATATGGGGGTTATGTGCACCCACAATTTTTACTACTGGTATACAGTGCCATTGTCTAACTGGGAATTCAAAGAATATATTGGGGTGACGTGCACCCACAATTTTTGCTACTGCTATACAGTTCCATTGTCTCACTGGGAATTCAAAGAATATATGGGGGTTATGTGCACCCACAATTTTTAATACTGGTATACAGTGCCATTGTCTGACTGGGAATTCAAAGAATATATGGGGGTTATGTGCACCCACAATTTTTAATACTGGTATATAGTGCCATTGTCTAACTGGGAATTCAAAGAATATATTGGGGTGACGTGCACCCACAATTTTTGCTACTGCTATACAGTTCCATTGTCTCACTGGGAATTCAAAGAATATATGGGGGTTATGTGCACCCACAATTTTTAATACTGGTATACAGTGCCATTGTCTGACTGGGAATTCAAAGAATATATGGGGGTTATGTGCACCCACAATTTTTAATACTGGTATACAGTGCCATTGTCTGACTGGGAATTCAAAGAATATATGGGGGTTACGTGCACCCACAATTTTTAATACTGGTATACAGTGCCATTGTTTGACTGGGAATTCAAAGAATATATGGGGGTTACGTGCACCCACAATTTTTAATACTGCTACACAGTTCCTTTGTCTCACTGGGAATTCAAAGAATATATGGGGGTTATGTGCACCCACAATTTTTAATACTGGTATACAGTGCCATTGTCTGACTGGGAATTCAAAGAATATATGGGGGTTATGTGCACCCACAATTTTTAATACTGGTATACAGTGCCATTGTCTGACTGGGAATTCAAAGAATATATGGGGGTTACGTGCACCCACAATTTTTAATACTGCTATACAGTTCCTTTGTCTCACTGGGAATTCAAAGAATATATGGGGGTTATGTGCACCCACAATTTTTAATACTGGTATACAGTGCCATTGTCTGACTGGGAATTCAAAGAATATATGGGGGTTATGTGCACCCACAATTTTTAATACTGGTATACAGTGCCATTGTCTGACTGGGAATTCAAAGAATATATGGGGGTTACGTGCACCCACAATTTTTAATACTGGTATACAGTGCCATTGTCTGACTGGGAATTCAAAGAATATATGGGGGTTATGTGCACCCACAATTTTTAATACTGGTATACAGTGCCATTGTTTGACTGGGAATTCAAAGAATATATGGGGGTTACGTGCACCCACAATTTTTAATACTGCTATACAGTGCCATTGTCTGACTGGGAATTCAAAGAATATATGGGGGTTATGTGCACCCACAATTTTTAATACTGGTATACAGTGCCATTGTTTGACTGGGAATTCAAAGAATATATGGGGGTTACGTGCACCCACAATTTTTAATACTGCTATACAGTTCCTTTGTCTCACTGGGAATTCAAAGAATATATGGGGGTTATGTGCACCCACAATTTTTAATACTGCTATACAGTTCCTTTGTCTCACTGGGAATTCAAAGAATATATGGGGGTTATGTGCACCCACAATTTTTACTACTGGTATACAGTGCCATTGTCTAACTGGGAATTCAAAGAATATATTGGGGTGACGTGCACCCACAATTTTTGCTACTGCTATACAGTTCCATTGTCTCACTGGGAATTCAAAGAATATATGGGGGTTATGTGCACCCACAATTTTTAATACTGGTATACAGTGCCATTGTCTGACTGGGAATTCAAAGAATATATGGGGGTTACGTGCACCCACAATTTTTAATACTGCTATACAGTTCCTTTGTCTCACTGGGAATTCAAAGAATATATGGGGGTTATGTGCACCCACAATTTTTAATACTGGTATACAGTGCCATTGTTTGACTGGGAATTCAAAGAATATATGGGGGTTACGTGCACCCACAATTTTTAATACTGCTATACAGTTCCTTTGTCTCACTGGGAATTCAAAGAATATATGGGGGTTATGTGCACCCACAATTTTTAATACTGGTATACAGTGCCATTGTCTGACTGGGAATTCAAAGAATATATGGGGGTTATGTGCACCCACAATTTTTAATACTGGTATACAGTGCCATTGTCTGACTGGGAATTCAAAGAATATATGGGGGTTACGTGCACCCACAATTTTTAATACTGCTATACAGTTCCTTTGTCTCACTGGGAATTCAAAGAATATATGGGGGTTATGTGCACCCACAATTTTTAATACTGGTATACAGTGCCATTGTCTGACTGGGAATTCAAAGAATATATGGGGGTTATGTGCACCCACAATTTTTAATACTGGTATACAGTGCCATTGTCTGACTGGGAATTCAAAGAATATATGGGGGTTATGTGCACCCACAATTTTTAATACTGGTATACAGTGCCATTGTCTGACTGGGAATTCAAAGAATATATGGGGGTTACGTGCACCCACAATTTTTAATACTGCTATACAGTTCCTTTGTCTCACTGGGAATTCAAAGAATATATGGGGGTTATGTGCACCCACAATTTTTAATACTGGTATACAGTGCCATTGTCTGACTGGGAATTCAAAGAATATATGGGGGTTATGTGCACCCACAATTTTTAATACTGGTATACAGTGCCATTGTCTGACTGGGAATTCAAAGAATATATGGGGGTTATGTGCACCCACAATTTTTACTACTGGTATACAGTGCCATTGTCTAACTGGGAATTCAAAGAATATATTGGGGTGACGTGCACCCACAATTTTTGCTACTGCTATACAGTTCCATTGTCTCACTGGGAATTCAAAGAATATATGGGGGTTATGTGCACCCACAATTTTTAATACTGGTATACAGTGCCATTGTCTGACTGGGAATTCAAAGAATATATGGGGGTTATGTGCACCCACAATTTTTAATACTGGTATATAGTGCCATTGTCTAACTGGGAATTCAAAGAATATATTGGGGTGACGTGCACCCACAATTTTTGCTACTGCTATACAGTTCCATTGTCTCACTGGGAATTCAAAGAATATATGGGGGTTATGTGCACCCACAATTTTTAATACTGGTATACAGTGCCATTGTCTGACTGGGAATTCAAAGAATATATGGGGGTTATGTGCACCCACAATTTTTAATACTGGTATACAGTGCCATTGTCTGACTGGGAATTCAAAGAATATATGGGGGTTACGTGCACCCACAATTTTTAATACTGGTATACAGTGCCATTGTTTGACTGGGAATTCAAAGAATATATGGGGGTTACGTGCACCCACAATTTTTAATACTGCTATACAGTTCCTTTGTCTCACTGGGAATTCAAAGAATATATGGGGGTTATGTGCACCCACAATTTTTAATACTGGTATACAGTGCCATTGTCTGACTGGGAATTCAAAGAATATATGGGGGTTATGTGCACCCACAATTTTTAATACTGGTATACAGTGCCATTGTCTGACTGGGAATTCAAAGAATATATGGGGGTTACGTGCACCCACAATTTTTAATACTGCTATACAGTTCCTTTGTCTCACTGGGAATTCAAAGAATATATGGGGGTTATGTGCACCCACAATTTTTAATACTGGTATACAGTGCCATTGTCTGACTGGGAATTCAAAGAATATATGGGGGTTATGTGCACCCACAATTTTTAATACTGGTATACAGTGCCATTGTCTGACTGGGAATTCAAAGAATATATGGGGGTTACGTGCACCCACAATTTTTAATACTGGTATACAGTGCCATTGTCTGACTGGGAATTCAAAGAATATATGGGGGTTATGTGCACCCACAATTTTTAATACTGGTATACAGTGCCATTGTTTGACTGGGAATTCAAAGAATATATGGGGGTTACGTGCACCCACAATTTTTAATACTGCTATACAGTGCCATTGTCTGACTGGGAATTCAAAGAATATATGGGGGTTATGTGCACCCACAATTTTTAATACTGGTATACAGTGCCATTGTTTGACTGGGAATTCAAAGAATATATGGGGGTTACGTGCACCCACAATTTTTAATACTGCTATACAGTGCCATTGTCTGACTGGGAATTCAAAGAATATATGGGGGTTATGTGCACCCACAATTTTTAATACTGGTATACAGTGCCATTGTTTGACTGGGAATTCAAAGAATATATGGGGGTTACGTGCACCCACAATTTTTAATACTGCTATACAGTGCCATTGTCTGACTGGGAATTCAAAGAATATATGGGGGTTATGTGCACCCACAATTTTTAATACTGGTATACAGTGCCATTGTTTGACTGGGAATTCAAAGAATATATGGGGGTTACGTGCACCCACAATTTTTAATACTGCTATACAGTTCCTTTGTCTCACTGGGAATTCAAAGAATATATGGGGGTTATGTGCACCCACAATTTTTAATACTGGTATACAGTGCCATTGTTTGACTGGGAATTCAAAGAATATATGGGGGTTACGTGCACCCAAAATTTTTAATACTGCTATACAGTTCCTTTGTCTCACTGGGAATTCAAAGAATATATGGGGGTTATGTGCACCCACAATTTTTAATACTGGTATACAGTGCCATTGTTTGACTGGGAATTCAAAGAATATATGGGGGTTACGTGCACCCACAATTTTTAATACTGCTATACAGTTCCTTTGTCTCACTGGGAATTCAAAGAATATATGGGGGTTATGTGCACCCACAATTTTTAATACTGGTATACAGTGCCATTGTCTGACTGGGAATTCAAAGAATATATGGGGGTTATGTGCACCCACAATTTTTAATACTGGTATACAGTGCCATTGTCTCACTGGGAATTCCACAAATAATTTGGGGATTCATTCACCCTACATCTCAGGCTCTTGCCATATTCACCCAGGTTGTCAGTGCTGCACCAGCTCGTTCCCAGACAGCTCGGCCCGAAAAACGCGTTACCTATATAGAGGATTTGGACAATGAAGACAACATGTTCTAAATCTAATGTCTGCACCTTCTCCAGAATTAAAATAAAGGCAGCGTTTAACTTTCAAATAGCACTGCACAAAGGAAGAGCTTATCAGCTTGTCTCATGACATGCTACTGAAAAGTTTCATTTGTGTATCTTAATGTAAATATAGTTGTATAAGCTTTTTGGGTTTTAGGCACTGCCAAGTTATTTATTACCACCCACTCCCTTATAATGATGATGACGCCAAAGTCACTGTGGGTGTTCAGAGCTCACAGCTTTGGGTGACATTTGTCTTGCTCTCTGTCGGTACCAGCTGTCTTTTTGGATACCGTAAAGTTATGTTGACTTTATTAACAGCTATAGAAGCTTTAGCCAGGTTGTGACGGTGTGTAACCCTAACAACACTAAGTGGGATACACATTAATAGTCAGTCTATGTACGCTAAATGTATCACTGAAGTAATTTTTTTTCCCTCTCCCCTAATATAAGAAAGGAACAGACATTAGACCTAGACCGGGGTTCGAGGCTTGAAAAAATCCAGTATTATTTGTTCTTCATGATGTGAAATATGTGTTGAAAAGCAACCCAAGATGAAGTCAGCCATGTGTGCCAGTGTGTTACTTGGCATGCCTTTGCTGGCCCCAACTGTAAGGGTCACTCTCCATTTCCTCCATTTTCCACTCCCCTTCACACCATTTGTGGTGAAGCAATGGGATGCACTGAAGTGCACCCTCTAGCCTCGTGTGGGATAGGGACATCAGATGCCACTCCAACCCCCTCGTCTTCCTCCGCCAGCCAACGGTGCGAAGATGAGAGGAGTGTGCTCTGAATGTTTTCTGCCTAGCAGAGGCTAGTTCTCACTTACGAAAATGGCCCCACTTTGACCTGTATATCAGGCACAATGGTGTAGGTTTCAAAGAAACATGGCACCAACAAGTTGGAAAACGTGGGCCATGCGTGGACCGTGTTTGAGTCTGGCAAGCTCCAGATCTGCTACCAGGTTCCAGCCATTATCACAGGCGCAAAAATGCCAGGCCCCAGGTGTAGCAGGGAAAAAAAAATGCCATCTCAGCCAGGATGGCATCCCTGACCTCGGAGGCACTGTGCTGTCTGTCCCCCAAGCTGATCAGTTTCAGCACGGCCTACTGACATCTCCCCATGCCAGTGTTACAGTGTTTTCCGCTAGTAGCTGGGGTGGAGGTTGCAGCTTCGTAGGGTTTCAGTCTACTCCTGCCATGAATTTTGGCCTGGGAGAGGAGATAGGCCACCCCAGTTTGCACCCGGGGAACAGACTCCACCACATTCACCCTGCCTGTCATTAAAGATAAGCACTGCAGCATCCCTGACCACAGGCGCTTGTCCATGTGTCGGTGGTCAAGTGGACCTTGCAGCAAAGCGCAGAGCTCTGGGCCCGACTGATGTTATGGGACACATGCAGGCGCAAGGCAGAGACAGCACACCAAGAGAAGTAGTAACGGCTAGGCCCAGCATAGGGAGGTGCCCCAGCTGCCATCTGCTGACGGAAGGCCTGGGTCTCCAGAAGCATAAACAAACACCAACATCTCCAGGGCCAGCAGTTTATCGATGAGGCTGTTACAGGCTTGGGCATGGGGGTGGGTTGTATTGTACTTCTGCCTGCAATGAAAAGCTTGGGAAATGTGGAGTGGCTGGGAAGAGGCGCATGATGGTGCAGGCCAAAAGGGCGCATGAGGGTGAACTCCCCAATGTGTCAGAGATAGGTGTGTAGGTGTCCTTGCATCATATACTTGCACCATATTTGGCTTTGGAAGTTAATTTTGTGCCAAAAAGTGGTTAAGACAGCGATCCCTCAGCTACTCCCGTTACACTGTCTATTGAAGTTACCATCTGTGGAAGTGGACCACCATTTCTAAGATCCCAAAGGAAGCAGGCAAGAGATGTGCAGTTCAGAAAAAAAGATGAGAAAATAAGTTTAGGCTGTAGAGCACAGAGGGATCGGAGAGGACAGAGCTGGTGTCGGCCAGGTATTCCCACAACATGCGCCTATACTTGTCCCTCCTGGTGACACTAGGCCCCTGAGTGGCAGTAATTTGTCCAGGGGGGCCATTAACGTGTTCCAGACCTAGGAATAAGTCTTCCAACAGGGTAGAGTTTTGCATGCCTTTGCTTCTACCCACTGTTTTTGCTGCTTAGCTTCCCTCCACATCTACTCTGCTTTCACCCCTAAACATCACCCCAGTTTATGCCTTTGCTTCTACCCAGGTTTTTTGTTGATTTAGCTTCCCTCTACATCTACACTGCTTTAGCCCCTAGACATCACCCCTGTCCATGTGGGGTCGGTGGCCTCGTCATCCACCAACTCCTCTTCCAATTGCGCACTGCCCCCTTACTGCAAACCGCACATGACCACAGCTTGCCTTGATGGCAACTGTGTCTCATGATCCCCACTTAGGTCCAGACAAGTCGGTGGCGGGTCCAAAACCCCAAAATTGGAAGGAAATGGCAGATGCTGCAGTATTTCTAACACCTGTTCCTGGTGCTCGGGCCTGGTCTGTGTTGTACCCTGCACCCTGCTTAACGCATCTGCCATATCCGAAGTTGTGCTGAGCGCATGCTAATGTTTCGTGTCCAGTGCAATGGATGGGATGGGATTTCACATAAGTCTGCCACCCATGGCCACTCATGGTTGAGCAACTGAGGGAGTTGACTTTGACGAACCCGAGGGTTTTGGAGTTGGAACTACATCAAAGGTCTGTGCTGCTCACACACTCTGCTCAACACATGATATGTTTAGTGCCAGCAGTGTGGAGACGTCGCACAACAGCCGTTGTTCCAGCAGGTACAGGCGTTGTAGGAGTGCATAGAGGCTAGCAGCGGCAACTATACACTTTAAAAACTATCCGCACAAGCGCCACACTTTCACCAGTAGCTCAGGAACATTGGGGTACCTTTTTCAAAAGATTAGCAGCAATGAGTTAAAAACGTGGCCCAGGCATGGAATATGTTGCAGGCTGCCAAGCTACAGAGCCAATCCCAGGTTACGGCCATTATCACACATGACAACATGCCTGGGCCCAGGTGCAGTGGCAAAAACCACATTGCCGTCTCATCGAGGATGGCATGACTCACTTTGTAGGCAGTGTGCTGTCTGGCCCCCAAGCAGATGAGCTTCAGCACGGCCCGCTGACGTCTCCCCACACCAGTGTTGCAGCGTTTCCAGCTCGTAGCTGGGGTCAATTTAACAGCGGAGGAGGGTGGTGTTTCAGCCCTCCTCCCAGGAATGTTGTGTGGGGAGACAAGTCAGGCCACCACATTTTGCGACCCGGTCCACGCCTCAACTACATTCAACCACTGTGCCCAAATTGAAAGGTAGCGTCCCTGTCCGCATGCACTTGTCCATTCGTAACTGGTCACATGGAACTTTAGGGCTAAGCGCTGAATTTAGGGACCGCCTCATGTTTGGGGGAAAGTGCTGGTGTGGACGGCACAGTGCGGTGGCGCAGTAGACACTCTGCCCAAAAAGGGCAGAGTGTCCCCCAGCCGGGATTCCAACATCTCCTGGGCCAGATTTCTTGAGATGAGGCCGTTGAAGCCTTGGGCATGTGGGTGGGTTGCGCTGTACTTTAGCATGAAATGAAAGGCTTGGGAGATGGGGAGTTGCTGGGAAGAGGCGCATGATGGCGCGGGCAAAAGGAGAAATGGCAGGAAAAGGTGAGGATAAGGGTGAACTCCCCAAAGTGTCAGAGGCAGATGTGGAGGTGTCCTGGCTCCTGGTCTGGACTGCAGCGCCAGCCCTGTCAACAGTGGAAGAGGCAGTGGCCGCCAGGCCAAACGACGATTATCCTGCGCTTGCTCTCACCCACTGAGCCCAGGGCTTGCCTTCCAAATGATGGCACCCGCAAGAGGTGGTGAGATTCCTCTCCGCAGATCTCCAAACCATCTTGGACTTGCAAATTGCACTAAATTTGTCATGTAACTGACATGTATATGATGAGTCTATCCATTGTCTGTTCATTTTGGTGAAAGTCAGCCTGTCAGCTGACAGACAGCTGTGCTTGTCAGTGATGATGTCACCAGCTGCTTGTACCCCCAGTTTTTGCTGCTTAGCTTGCCTCCACATCCACACTGCTTTTGCCCCTACACATCACCCCTATCCATGCCTGTGCCTCTAGCCATAAGTCTGCCACCCATGGAAACTCATGGTGCAGAAAGTGAGGGAGCTGACTCTGAGGAACCCTTGGGTTTTGTAGCTGGTACTCCATCAAAGGTCTCTGCTGCTCACACACCCTGCTGAACATACGGTATCTAGGGTTAGAGCGTGTGGTGACCTCGCACAACAGTAGGTGCTTCAGGCAGATGTAGGCCTTGCTGGAGTGTATTGCGGCTAGCTCCAGGTACTGTAGACTTGGGAAAGTGGGTGTCCAAGTGCCGCACTTTCACCCTTAGCTCAGCTAATTTGGGGTATGTTTTTAAAAATCATTGCACCACTACATTGAACATGTGGGCCAGGCATGGAACGTGTTGGAGGCTGGCAAGCTCCAGAGCCCTCCAACAAGCTAAAAAACCTGGCCCCAGGGGCAGCGGGGATAAACAAATTGCCATCTCATCCAGGATGGCATCCCTGACCTCAGAGGCAGTGTGCTGTCCGTCTCCCAAGCTGATGAGCTTCAGCCCAGCCTGCTGACGTCTCCCCACACCAGTGTTGCAGCGTTTTCAGCTCGTAGCTGGGGTAAATCTAACAGCGGAGGAGGAGGAGGGTGGTGTTTCAGCCCTCCTCCCAGGAATGTTTTGTGGGGAAACAAGTCAGGAAAATTCTTGAAACGGGAGAGTTTTGCATCTTTGCCCTTGCTGCCTATGGACATCCCTTTGCCTCTAGCCACCATTTTCCCTGCTTTGCTTGCCTCCAAATCCACACTGCTTTTGCCCCTAGACATCACCCCAGTCCATGCCTTAGCTTGTACCCCCAGTTTTTCCTGCTTAGCTTGCCTCCACATCCACACTGCTTTTGCCCCTAGACATCACCCCAGTCCATGCCTTAGCTTGTACCCCCAGTTTTTCCTGCTTAGCTTGCCTCCACATCCACACTGCTTTTGCCCCTAGACATCACCCCAGTCCATGCCTTAGCTTGTACCCCCAGTTTTTCCTGCTTAGCTTGCCTCCACATCCACACTGCTTTTGCCCCTAGACATCACCCCAGTCCATGCCTTAGCTTGTATCCCCAGTTTTTCCTGCTTAGCTTGCCTCCACATCCACACTGCTTTTGCCCCTAGACATCACCCCAGTCCATGCCTTAGCTTGTACCCCCAGTTTTTCCTGCTTAGCTTGCCTCCACATCCACACTGCTTTTGCCCCTAGACATCATCCCTATCCATGCCTCTTCCCCTAGCCATAACTCTGCCACCCCTGGAAACTCATGGTGCAGAAACTTTGGTTGCTGACTTTGAGGAACCCTTGGGTTTTGTAGATGGAACTCCATCAAAGGTCTGTGCAGCTCACACACCCTGCTCAAGATATGGTATTGTAGGGTTTCAGCGTGTGTGAATGACGGACAACAGCCTGTGTTTGGACAGATGTAGGCCTTGCTAGAGTGTTTTTAGGCTAGCAGCGACTCCTGTGCACTTGCAAAAGTGGGCGCACAAGCGCCGCATTTTCAACAGTAGCTTCGGTACATTTGGGTATGTTTTTAAAAAACTTTGCACCACTAGGTTAGACGTGGGCCAAACATGGAACGTGTTGGAGGCTGGCAAGCTCCAGAGCCGCTACCAGGTTCCAGCCATTATCACAGGCGTAAAAATGCCAGGCCCCAGGTGTAGCAGGGAAAAAAAAATGCCATCTCAGCCAGGATGGCATCCCTGACCTCGGAGGCACTGTGCTGTCTGTCCCCCAAGCTGATGAGCTTCAGCACCGCCTGCTGACGTCTCCCCACACCAGTGTTTTAGCGTTTGCCGCTAGTAGCTGTGGTGGAGGTTGCAGCGTCGTAGGGTTTCAGTCTACTCCTGCCATGAATTTTGGCCTGGGAGAGGAGATAGGCCACCCCAGTTTGCACCCGGGGAACAGACTCCACCACATTCACCCTGCCTGTCATTAAAGATAAGCACTGCAGCATCCCTGACCACAGGCGCTTGTCCAAGTGTCGGTGGTCAAGTGGACCTTGCAGCAAAGCGCGGAACTAAGGGCCCACCTGATGTTGAGTGACACGTGCTGGTGCAAGGCGGGGACGCCACACCGGGAGAAGTTGAGACGGCTAGGGACGGCATAGTGAGGTGCCACAGTTGCCATCAGGTCCGGGAAGGCGGGAGTTTCAACAAGCCGGAACGCCAACCTCTCCTGGGCCAGCAGTTTAGCGATGTTGGCGTTCTAGGCTTGCGTGGGTGGGTGGTTAGCGGTGTATTTCTGCCGGCGCTCCAATGTCTGAGAGATGGTGGGTTGTTGTAAAGAAGCGCCTGATGGTGCCTTTGATGGTGCAGGAGAAGGAGATAAGACAGAAACAGGGGAGGATGAGGGAGAAGTCAACAAAGTGGCGGAGGCAGATGAAGTGATGTCCTGGCTCGTCCTCTGGAGTGCATCGCCAGCACTGTGAGCAGAGGCAGTGGCATGAACGGCGGGCGACGTTTGTCCTGCCGTTGCTGCCTGCCACTGATTCCATTGCTTGGATTCCAAATGACGGTGCATTGAAGTGGTGGACAGGTTGCTCTTCTCAGGGCCCCTACTCGATTTCGAGAGGCAAATTGTGTAGACGACACTATATCTGTCCTCGGCGCATTCCTTGAAAAAACTCTACACCTTCAAGAAACGTGCCCTCGATGGGGGAGTTTTTCTGGGCTGGGTACAAAAGGGAACATCTTCGGACATTCCGGGTCTGGCCTGGCTTCGGCAAAGCAGCTGACCTCTGCCTCTGGACATGTCTCTGCCTCTAGCTACCCTTTTTGGTGCTGCACCTGCCTCAACATCCACACTACTTTCCCAGCTTGACATCTGCCTTGTCCAGGTGGGGTCGGTGTCCTCGTCGTCCACCACCTCCTCTTCCAACTCCTGTCTCGCCTCCTCCTCCTGCACAATGCGCATGTCAACTGGCTGCCCTGACAGCAACTGCGTCTCATCGTCGTCGATGAGGGTGGGTTGCTGGTCATCCGCCACCAAATCGACCGGAGATGGAATGGAGGAGACTCTAGTGTTTGAGCATCTGGACACAGATACTCGTCTGTTAGGTCCGTGGAATCGCGAAATGGAGGGGCAGGTTGCGGTACAGTCAAAGGAAGGGAGAACAGCTCTGGGGAGCAGGGACAGTTGGGGTTATTGTTCTGAGAAGATTGGGAATTTTGGGTGGAAGGAGGACAAGACTGTTGGGTAAGAGGAGGTAGAGGCTGACTGGCTGGTGGACAATGTGCTTTAAGCGTTATCCGACAGCCATTGCAAGACCTGTTCCTGGTTCTCGGGCCTACTAATCTTTGTACCATTCAGCCTAGTTAATGTGGAACTTTTGTGCAAAGCGCAGAACTTAGGGCCCGCCTGATGTTAAGGGACACACGCTGGTACAAGGCTCAACTCACCCTAAGTGCCAAAAACACTGCTGGTGCAAGGCTCTACTCATGCCAAGGGCCTCAATCTCTGCTGGTAGCTCAGCTTAAGGTCATGTAACTTTGTTTGGAAGGGCTCATGTTAAGGGCTAGAAAAGTGAATTTTGGAAGGTCTTACCACATCACACACACACACACACACACACACACTCACTCAAAATGACAGTTAAGGGTGAGGGCTTTTGGAATTCCCATTGCCTATTCCATTTGTGGTTGTCATGGGGAACGTGATTTAAAGGGGTGGTTGTTACTGTTTGTTGAGCTTAAATTGGGGTTTGTGTCCATCCATTTGGGGAGTAAAGAAGGTTTCCAGGTATTTTCCCACTTTGATAGAGGTTTTTTTGAATGTGGAAAGTGTGTAGTTGTTAGGCAGTGATGTTGGGGTAATAGAGGGTCTTTGGTGTGTTAGATGCCCCCAGGCATGCTTCCCCTGCTGTCCCAGTGTCATTCCAGAGGTGTTGGCATCATTTCCTGGGGTGTCATAGTGGACTTGGTGACCCTCCAGACACGGATTTGGGTTTCCCCCTTAACGAGTATCTGTTCCCCATAGACTATAATGGGGTTCGAAACCCGTTCGAACACACGAACATTGAGCGGCTGTTCGAATCGAATTTCGAACCTCGAACATTTTAGTGTTCGCTCATCTCTATCTGTAATGTCTTTTTTTGTCGTAATATGTTGGTGCTATATAAATAAAATGTAATATTATCTATTAGACACTGCAGATTTCCATTATATGACGGATTGGGCTCTCATTTTCGATTTTCTGTTCTTATGATTGAACGAAAAAAACTGGAAATATTTAACACCGATTGTGAACCCTAATTGTGATTGTGAAGCTTAAAGCTGGAATATATCTTGGAACACTTTTAATAAAGGAAACACCCCTCTTACTAAAGTTATTGCATTATGGACTAGTCATTAGAAGTGTGGGCCCGGGCAACACGGTGGCTCAGTGGTTAGCACTGCAGCCTTGCAGCGCTGGAGTTCTGGGTCCAAATCCTGCCAGGAATAACAACTGCAAGGAGTTTGTATGTTCCCCCTGTGTTTGCGTGGATTTCCTCCCATACTCCAAAGACATACTGATAGGGAAAAAAATGTACATTGTGAGCCCTATATGGGGCTTACAATCTACATTTAAAAAAAGTGTGGGCCCAAGTGCGCTTCCTTAATTATTATTGTTCCTATGCATGTAAAATAAAACAACTCTGCATATAATCTTGAGTAAAATGTCCTATTTTGTGCATGCAGCTTCACTGCAGACCTATTCACCTCCATGGTTACAGACTACATACAATGGTGTGCAGACAAGTGTATCTTATGGCACTTCTCTACTGTTCTTTACTAACCAACAGTTTTACTGTAAAATTACAATTGGTATCTGAGACTAGGTTCACACCTGAATGACAAAGAGCCTGTCTGCTAAAACAGTGGCCACCTGCGGAACCCATAGACTATAAATGGACCTTTCTCTCCAGTGGAGACTCCAACACAGACGTGAACCTGCCCCAAATAAATATGGATGTTCTAGTGAACAGTGTCTTGGTATACCATATGATACAAGTATAATACTGTAGGTTTTCTCTTGTTATATGGGCATTTGCATACATGCACCTCCTGCAGAGGTCCTGTTCACATGACATTGTTCACAAGGTTAAGGTACAATGATGTTCTTAGTGACCCCAATCAGTATATAGGCCCCTCACTGACACTCCTTAGAAGTATAATGCCCCAGCTCAGCCCCTAAACAGTGTAATTCCTTCAGCCCCCACACAGTATGTTGTCTAAAAAGCAAGGTTTGGGTTTTGGTTTTTTTTTGTACATTGTGAGCCCCATATAGGGCTCACAAAGTACATTTTTTCCTATCAGTATGTCTTTGGGAAGGAAATCCACACAAACACAGGGAGAACATACAAACTCCTTGCAGATGTTGTCTCTGGCGGGATTTGAGCCCAGGACTCTAGTGGTGCAGGGCTGCAGTGTTGCCCCTGTCTAAAAAGCAAGTTGAGAGTATACTTCTCAGTACTCACTGCTCTTAAAAACTTTCCACTCCTTCTCTGTTCCTGGTGTCAGCACTACTACATCAGTGCTGGCCGCCGAGAGGGAGCGCGGAATACTTAGAGCATTAATTACTGAAATGTATACCCATAATTCAGTCCATGGGCCCCACCAGTGACCAGTGAGTATTTCTTCAGCACTGCCGGAAGTGCTCATTGGCTGCCATCACATTCCTGATAGCAATCACCAGCGTTTAGAAGTATGGTGGCCTTCCAGGGGTAACAAGGCGGTGTTTTTTACCATGAAAATACTTCCTTGTCACTGACAGTTAGGATTATTGGTGGCTCTGAGACCTAATAAAATTATGGCATTTACCTTCTGAGTGCTATTCCTGTACATGTTTGAGTGATCTGTGGCAATGGAGACTGTTGCTTGGGACTTAATATTAATCATGTGGACATTGAAATATTATATTATTTTTATCTAAAGAAAGATCACATAGAAAGGCCCTCTGGTATACTGTGAACCAGTGTAGGTATGAAGAATGTATGAATCACTTCCTCGTAATTGTTGTTTCCAACTGCAAGTTACGATAGAAAAAAATAGTACTGTGCAAGTGATTCAGAGGGCGGATGATTCACTTAATCTTGTACAAGGCTTATGGAGAATGACTGATGCTCTCAGGAATGTCCTGGGTTGAAGCAACCACATTTACCTACAGGGACATCCAACATGCATTGTACATATCTGATTGCAAAATGACATAAAAGTAACAGTTTGGTCAGCTATATCATATATATGCTTTATAGACACTGCCTGCATCTCTCACACTTCAGTCCTCAGTTGTCCCTTTGCTGTACTGAGAACAGCTGTCTGAATCCTAAAAATGTTTTCTGGAAGAAGAGGGGAGTGTATTCAGTGTATAAGTTAAAAAGTCAGTCCTCTCCATTGGCCTTTGTCTCTTCTCACCTCAGAGGACTGACCTGGAATGACTGCCATTCTCTGTATACTCCATGGTGTTATCACTGCTGCCATCTGTTTGTCACATTTCATACAGACCAGACATTGCTAGACTATTGATGTCATTATCTGCGCTCTGCCGCCCCCTAGTGATACTGAAGAAAATGAACTGGGTTCTGCATTTACATAACAAACATTATGCAATTAATGTAAGAGTCTGAAATCACAGGTATATTACAAATGGCACAACCATTAGACTTACTTATGGAAAACAGGAGTTCCAAAGCTTAAAAGGGGTTATACAATTTTATTATTGATGGCTTATCTTTAGGATAGGCTATCAATATTAGATTTGCATGGGTCAGACAGCTGGGAACCCTACAGATCAGTAATGTTTACATGCGTGCTGCCCAATTGGAGCAGCTTGTCTGTTGGGCCACTGTGAAGCTAATATGATCTAATATTGATAGCCTACCCTAAGGACAGGTCAGCAATATTAGAACGTGGTAACCCCCACTTTAAAACTTCTTTAAAAGACAAACTGATTTTTATTAGGAGAAAAGTAAGCAATTCCTGTGAAACAGATTTTAAATGCTTTATTTATATTCTAACGGTCTATCATATAAAAATATTTTACAAAGAAAATACAAATAACAGCGCTGCATAAGGCTTCGTTCACATCTGCGTCAGAGTCTTCATAAGAGACTCTGTAGTAGATCCCGCTGAAAATCAGCGGAGAGAAAAGTCCTGCTCGGACTATGGTGTCCGCTGGTAACCGCTTTTTTTATTGGCCAGGCAGCATGTCGCAGCTGTGAACCTAGCCTAAGAAATACAATGATCAGTATACTGGTTCTGTTATATAAAAGACCTAGTCATATTCACAAATACATATATCTACTCAGGAATGCTCAGAGACACAGGAGACTATTGAAGGAAAACACTTCCGCCTACAATGAAGTAAAGAGGAACTTTCACCATTTCCAACAAGTCCAGCTCTTTACATAAACTAAAAGGCACTGGTTCTGGTACAGCTGAAATTATTTCTCTTGTCCCCACCTTCCCTGAGTAATCAATGTTGGTAGTTTTGGAGCCAGATATGTTATTTATTTTCTATACTGCCAAGCGGGCGGTGTCAGGCAACAGCAGATAAGGGGTGTGATTCTGAGCTGACACTGGCTGCCTCTGATTGGATCTCTGAATCACGCCCCTCTGCCTGACACTGACCTACTCACAATGCAGAGCTTAAATAGCACATGGGGCACCAAACTGTGCTTGTTGCTCAGGAATGGTGGGGGCTAAAGTATGAATTCCAAAAGCACTGTAATCAGTAGAGCTGTGCCTATTAACAGATGCTAAGAACTAGAATTGGTGGAGGTAGTAAAAGGTCTTTTTTCAGTACCGACCAATTGAATGCATGGTGCATTCTGTGAAAGCATAGAATTAAATACATTTGAGTGAATGTTAAGGCACCATTTTATAACTGTACTAGTGAAAATCACTTGCCAACATTGATCATTAAACAATCATGTGAGTGACTGCATGAATGGCATCGTGCAAGTCATCATATATGCAGTATTAATACATAGCCATGTGCTCTGGGCTGTCATGTAAAGACACACTGCATTGGAGCAGCATCATTGCTGAATTTCTTTTAATATACATGATGTTCTGGTCAGTCCTAAGGCAATGGGAAAATTTCATACAATTTTTTTTCAAAAAGGAAAGTATAAGACTTCCCCAGATTAGTTGAAGTCTCTATCAGGCAAAATTAAGGGAGCAACCAGTGTCCATAGGTAAAGCAGAAGACCAACCCAGCTAGAGGAAATCTTCACCCACACGGCTGACCAAGGACTGCTTAAGGATTTATCAGATGATCCTGGCCTGGAAAAGAAGGGAATACAAAGGTTTTGAGTTTAGAAACAATTCTGTTAATGTGGAAAGCTCAGTGTATATCTGGAGGACAAGTGAATCGCTGAGGACTGGTTGAAGGGTAGCGGTCATACCTGGGGGCAGCATAGTATACAAGAGCTCTGTGCACATTCTTCATACATGAGAAATAGGACTAAACAGGTATTATTTTAAGCATTTATATGGCTTGTACAACCATCAATGCATTATTCTTTGACCATTGAAGGCAATAAACTTAAGACTTACAAGAAAACTCGCCTGTTCTCTTGTGGCAGCCATTGTAGCACAAACAACAACAGGAAGTATGGTCACCTATAAATTAGGTTGTCAAAAACTAAGGTGAGTCCTATACACAGTGTATAAGCTAAACAGCCATACTTCTACACACACACACACACACACACACACACACACACACAAAATGAAAGCCAGTGCTAGACGTTTGATCAAACATGTTGACATCCAACTTTCCATCTGCAATAGAGGGATAGCTCGGAGGCCCCTATATAGATTAAGTGGTCATCCAGGTGTCCCAAATCATCAGGTACGACGAACATCTACCCAAAGTGTACAGCCAGTGTAATAGTAAAGTTATCACTGTCAGGCTGGCTTCACACCAGCACTTGAACTCTGTTCTGGGTTTCCGTCTCCAAACCCACTTAAAAAATGTGGAGAGAAAAGCGCTGCAAGCAGTGGTTTTCTTTCTGCATTGTTCATCCTTTTCAGGCGGAAACCCAATGGACTCCATTATAGTCTATGGGATCCCCAAGCAGACCCCCCCACTCTTCCCGGACAGAAACCCTAACGCAGGTGAGAACTTTGCATAAGCAGGTTTTATCAATAACAAGGTGACAGTTCATTGTCATGTTATGGACTAAAGAATATCTCCTGTATATTATCTTATCTCAAGCTGACTGTAAACTCAGTCTTAGATAAGATAATTCAAAGATGACAGCCAATATAAGGCCTCCTGCTCCATTAATACCAGTTTTTCTGATAGAATGAAGAAATGGATAGTTTGCACATGGGACTGGTGTCCACTGCTTGTTGTGGGCTGCCTCATCTGGACATCACAGATGATCCAACAAACTGCATCCAGCTCATTTTGAGAGCTCTGGCCTGCCTTTGATGGTGCACCAAATCTGGGTAGGCTCACTATTATATTTGTATCAGTATTCTGTGCTTGGTCTTTATAAGTATTCACTTTTTGTGTTTATATCTATTTACTCTAATGTTACTGTGGTTCACTTCATTGCTGTTATCACATGTTACTATATAACATTTATTATTTGTTGTTGAGTTGAGTGAATTAGTTGTGTTTGCACATTTTTCACATTCATGACCTTGCCTGTTTTACTATATGAATAGTACATCATTGAGCCTCCCATATTATGGTCATCATTGATCTTTTTTGGTCCTTCCCATATTTATTACATTATTATTGTTATATCATGTTTTTATGTATTTCAATAAATATTCAACTTTTAATCTATAAGTGATCCTGTCGTTTTGACACAGACTTTAAACATATAAAACCAATACTGTGAAACACATACACGTTAGGTATCCCTGTGTCTGAAAACGCCCGCTCTACCAATCTATAAAAATATTTTTCCTGTATGGTAAACGCCGTAGCTGGAAAAAATAGTTGTCTAACTGCCCCTTCCCTGAGACTGGGTTTTTTCCCCCCACTTGGAATTCAGTCTGACTATAGCCAGGCTAAATATAGGATCTGCAGTGCTCCTATTCCATTGGGAAGGGGTTAATAGGAGCACTGCAGATACCCTATATTCAGCCAGGCTGAATTTCAAGGAGGGGGGGAAAAAAAACCCAGTCCTCAAGCTCAGGGAAGGGGCAGACAGACAACCAAAACACCCCCTCCCCTTCCTCATCACCCAGCACCTAAAAACTCCAACCATTTTAATTTTTGAAATTTTCCAGTAGCTGCTGCATTCCCCCCAACCCCCCCCCCCCCCCCCCCCCTCGGCTTATACTCGAGTCAACAAGTTTTCCCAGTTTTTTGTGGTAAAATTAGGGGGGTCGGCTTATACTCGAGTATATATATATATACACAGTGGGGCAAAAAAGTATTTAGTCAGTCACCAATAGTGCAAGTTCCACCACTTAAAAAGATGAGAGGCGTCTGTAATTTACATCATAGGTAGACCTCAACTATGAGAGACAAAATGAGAAAACAAATCCAGAAAATCACATTGTCTGATTTTGTAAGAATTTATTTGCAAATTATGGTGGAAAATAAGTATTTGGTCACCTACAAACAATCAAGATTTCTGGCTCTCACAGACCTGCAACTTCTTCTTTAAGAGTCTCCTCTTTCCTCCACTCATTACCTGTAGTAATGGCACCTGTTTAAACTTGTTATCAGTATAAAAAGACACCTGTGCACACCCTCAAACAGTCAGACTCCAAACTCCACTATGGGGAAGACCAAAGAGCTGTCAAAGGACACCAGAAACAAAATTGTAGCCCTGCACCAGGCTGGGAAGATTGAATCTGCAATAGGCAACCAGCTTGGATTGAAGAAATCAACTGTGGGAGCAATAATTAGAAAATGGAAGACATACAAGACCACTGATAATCTCCCTCGATCTGGTGCTCCACACAAAATCTCACCCCATTGGGTCAAAATGATCACAAGAACGGTGAGCAAAAATCCCAGAACCACGCGGGGGGACCTAGTGAATGAACTGCAGAGAGCTGGGACCAATGTAACAAAGCCTACCATCAGTAACACACTACGCCAGGGACTCAGATCCTGCAGTGCCAGACGTGTCCCACTGCTTAAGCCAGTACATGTCCGGGCCCGTCTGAAGTTTGCTAGAGAGCATTTGGATGATCCAGAAAAGTATTGGGAGAATGTCCTATGGTCTGATGACATGTCACCTCCTGAGGAAGCCAGTGGTTTGGCGAAACGTGTAGGGGTGGTCCTTCCTTGTCAGTGATCTTATTGGGCATCTGGCTGATGGTCTCTTTATTTGCCACTATGACTACAGGTAATTTGTGACACTAATGTAATTAGTTGGCTCTGTGTAGTACCATGGTTACCCTATGATCTATGTATTATACTATTTAAATGGGGATTGACCTCCATGGTTACTCTTTATCTTCTATGTCACTCTTTGAGTAGTCCCTGTGTGTTCTTATTATTGCCATTGCAGCATAATCACTAGTTTATATGCACTAGTTCACACCTGTGGGATTTTTTGATCTAAGGTCATTTAGAAGTGCATGCTATATGTTGTAGCATAGCACTTTCTTTCATTCATCATTAGGAGTACTGAGCCTGATATATAATATGTGATATGTTACCTGTAATGGTTAATACTATTGAATGACTTTTTTGACCATCTAGCTATATGTCTTATATTTTCTAGTCTTTTGTGTCACTATTTGTGTCGTCTTTTTTGGCTATGTTCATCTGCCCTGCTGCATTATTTTTTTTTATGGTATTTTTGTTTACCTGATACAATAAAATATTTTGATACTTTTTATAGATATGTTGTGATTGTTATTGGCTTGTGCTTTTTCCGTGTTGTATGCTGAGTTATATATCTGAGCCAGTATTGTTTATATTATGAGGAAAACTGTGTTTAAGCTATGGTCTGATGAAACCAAACTGGAACTGTTTGGTAGAAACACCACTTTTCGTGTTTGGAGGAAAAAGAATACTGAGTTGCATCCATCAAACACCATACCTACTGTAAAGCATGGGGGTGGAAACATCATGCTTTGGGGCTGTTTCTCTGCAAAGGGGCCAGGACGACTGATCCGGGTACATGAAAGAATGAATGGGGCCATGTATCGTGAGATTTTGAGTGCAAACTTCCTTCCATCAGCAAGGGCAGAGAAGATGAAACGTGGCTGGGTCTTTCAACATGACAATGATCCAAAGCACACCGCCAGGGCAACGAAGGAGTGGCTTTGTAAGAAGCATTTCAAGGTCCTGGAGTGGCCTAGCCAGTCTCCAGATCTCAACCCTATAGAAAACCTTTGGAGGGAGTTGAAAGTCCGTGTTGCCAAGCGACAGCCCCAAAACATCACTGCTCTAGAGGAGATCTGCATGGAGGAATGGGCCAACATACCAACAACAGTGTGTGCCAACCTTGTGAAGACTTACAGAAAACGTTTGACCTCTGTCATTGCCAACAAAGGATATAGAACAAAGTATTGAGATGAAATTTTGTTACTGACCAAATACTTATTTTCCATTATAATTTGCAAATAAATTCTTACAAAATCAGACAATGTGATTTTCTGGATTTGTTTTCTCATTTTGTCTCTAATAGTTGAGGTCTACCTATGATGTAAATTACAGACGCCTCATCTTTTTAAGTGGTGGAACTTGCACTATTGGTGACTGACTAAATACTTTTTTGCCCCACTGTGTATGTATGTATATATATATATATATATATATATATATATATATATATATATATATATATATATATATATATATATACACACATACACACACACACACATATACTAGATATAGGTTTATACTTAACTATGATTTATTTATTAATTGGTCATGAATTTTCTTTTCATATATATATTTTACTAGCAGTTACCCACGACTTTGTCTGCGGGTTGGCGGTGGTGTTGAACCGCTTATATGTGTTGTCCCCCAATCTCTGCCCCCAGTTTCGTGTCCCCCCATCTCTGCCCCCAGAGCGTACTGCACAGGCATCCGAAGTCAAGCCAAAGAAAGAAGGGGAGGATGCAGAAGAAAACAGAGGCGGCGCTGGAGTCGGTTTTCCAGCAGCAATGGGGACACCCTCATCGCATCTCCTGCGCTGGGGGACGCCCCCATCGCTGCGAGAGAACTAATTAGCATAGCGGTACAAACCGGTATTTCGAACGAACGGCGCGGCGGAGATCACTTCCAAAGGAAGGAGACGAATAGCCTTTCTAAAGGCTATTCTGACCTGTTACCTAGAAAAAAAAAGTTTTTTTAATGGTAGAATCCCTTTAAAACTAGAAGTTTAGATCTCTTGTCTGAGCAAGTGCAAACTATGTTAGTGTCAGGCAGTTTGTTTAAAAGTAGTACCTGTGGGTTGTAGAGGTGTGTTGGAGGGGCGCTAATTTGTTTTACTATACTACGGATTTATATTTTTTAAATACCCATTTTTTTTAAACTGTTTATTGCCCTTTTGGCCAGAGTTGTAATCTATGGGAAGTTAATTTAAGACGTTTATACTTGTTTCCTTATTGGTATACATTTTGCTCAAAGTAGATTTAAATGTCTCCCACTTAAAGGGGCTCCATCATTGGGAAAAGTCATTTTTAACTAAGCACATACTTGCATAGCCTTTAGAAATGCTATTTCACACCTACCTTTTGTATGTAAATCACCTCAGTAGTTTTGAATGAGCCCGTTTTTATCCAGATGCTAATTAGCCTCCACTGTTCACCGAAAGTCTCAGCGAGCATTGTCTCCTGTGTGTGAGAGCAGGGAGATGAGGCAGCAACACACACATGCAGAATAGCAGAGAGTGCACACAGACACTTCCGGAGTGCAGGGTGGAGGCTACTTAGCATATGAATAAAAAAGGGCTCATTCAAAAACTACTGAGGCAATTTACATACAAAAGTTAGGTGTGGAATAGCCTTTCTAAAGGCTATGCAAGGATGTGCTTAGTTAAAAATGACTTTTCCTGATGATAGAGCCCCTTTAACCTCTGTATTACTATTTCACAATAGCTGATCCTAGTCTATATCCTGAAGTGCATCCCGTAACCTGGTAAAATTGGCCTTTTTAAAATTAAGACATTTTGCCCTCCCACCCTTTGTTTGTTACAATATACATAGCATCTGATTAGATTATGGCCACTATTACCAAGGTTTTCACCAACAGTGACATTTCCAACAAGTCCCGTAGTATTAGAAATGATCAGATCCAGCAAAATCCCCTCTAGTTGGGTCTTCTACGAGCTGGACAAGAAAATTGTCCTGAAACAAGATGCTGAATTCTCTCCCTTTTACAGACAATGCAGTATCATGACTCCAGTCAATATCCAGATAGTTAAAATCCCACATCAAGACCACGGTCCATGCTTGTGCCACTCACTCAGTTTCCTTATACAACTAAACCTCTAATTCCTCAGTTATGTTGGAGGGTCTGTAGATGATACCAAAAAGTATTTTTATCAATGGTCACATTCTTATGCAATTCTATCCACAAGGATACCACATCCTCACAATCTTCACCCACATTTTAACTTTTTACACTCACTTTCATGCCACTTCTGACATACATACACACACACTCCACCTCCCTTCCTTTTAGCGCTTTCTTTGAAATAGAGTGTAAAACCTGGAATGTTAACAGCCCAATCACGTGAGGAATCTAGCCACGTCTTAGGCTAGGTTCACACCTGCACCCAGTCTCCATCAGGGTTCCATTCCCTATTCTGCTCTAAAAATGTGGAAAGAAAAGTCCTCCACATTTTCTGCCCTTTTTGGGTGGAAATCTGGTGTTCCCCTAGTCTATGGGGTCCATGGGTTTCCGAAGGTAACCAATTTCTTAAACAGATTAGGATTCCGTTTGGGGAGGGGTTACCAACTGGACCCCCCATCCAGAACAAAAACCTGAACGTCAATCTAGCTTCAGCCACACCAACTATATCAATGTTTTCTCCTGGACCATGGCCTCAAGCTCCCCCAGTTTGCTTGCTAGGCTTCTGGCATTTTTGAACATAAACTTTAACTTGTGATCCAAGTTCACACAATCATTACCACAAATGTGCATTCTTGAAGTTTTATGGCCAATCAACTGTTCGGTTGTAATAAATGGATCTCCTGGTCAACTATTCTAATCCCTCAACCACAATCCACTTCTCCAGTCACCACAGTAACCTGTCCCCTCTCTGACCTATCTACCACATCGGCTTGTCCTCCAGCCACCCACGTTCCTAGTTGAAATGCTCTGTCACCCCCGTTAAAATTTTCTCCCACGCACAGCAGACAGTTATCTGTGGAAAACAACCCAAACCCTTATTTCCTGAACCAAGATTTGAACCATGCATTTAAATCCCTAAGCTCCCACTGTCTTTCCTGTGTAGTATAGACAGTAGTCCATGGAATACAACCTCCTTCAGCTTGGAGTCTAGTTCAGTAAAATTATTCTTAAGGAGCCTCCATCTACTAATTATTCTTTCATTGGTACCCACATGGATCACGACATCTGGGTCCTGCCCAGCTCCACTCAACAATTTGTCCACCTATTCCACCACATGCTGAACCCTGGCAACAGGGAGACAGCAAACCATTCAGATGAGGCGACAAATTTGTTTTCCTGATTATAGACTCCTATAACCAATAACTGGCCTACCTACACTAACATCCCCCTCCCACTACTAGCTGGACTGTGCTCCTGTTAGGGAGAGCAGTACCTGCTAGGCCTGCCATTTGACACGGATATTCTCACATCACCATAGAATTTGAGGATTTTTTTTACATGCATAGAAACAGTGTCTTTCCTTTATTTCGATCCCCTTCCACCCGTTCTCTCTATGTTAACACAGCTCCTTGCCTGGTCTTCCTAATGTTCCTCCAGTGCTCCAACCTCCATATATAACCCATCATTTTCTTGCTATAGAACACTTTTTATTAGGGAACACATTATCTATGTGCTGTCCATTGACCCTAAATGCAGATCAACAAAAATAATATAATGGTAATCTGGGGTTCGTAACAGCACACAGGACTGCGTACAGGAGCTTGTTGTATTATTCAGCACAGCATGTAAATTAATGGTCAGCAAGTACAGGGACTAATCCATTAACCCTTTCATTGCGGGTTAAACTAATAACCTTTGCAAGTGGAAATGTATCCATACATCTGAATGAGGTTGCTTCTGCAGCAATTGCACAGTTTTCTGTAAACCCCATAGGTATAGAAAATTGCAAATAAATATTTTAAACAAGTCTGCTGTGTGTGATTATATAAAGTAATAAAGATTTGCAAATCATTCTGAACATTGTAGTGAATAAGAGTCTATACTTACAGATACCAATTTGTGAGCGTCATCATGATGTAGAGAGATGCAAGGAGAAGGCAGAAATGGAAAAAGCTGTAGCTGTAACACACCGCATCTTCTTCATTGTCGTAGGCTTGATGTATCCCATCTTCAGTACTATGGACGGCTCCATCTCCACTGCTCTCTTCAGTTTGCATTAGTTTATTAACTTGCTGGTTGTTGGAATTGCGGAGGCTACAAAAATAAGAGAATAGGTACAAGCTAAAAGATGCCAAATCAAAAGCAAAACTCATCTTTCAAGAAATATGAGGTGTGGGAGGTTTGGCAGACAGCATTCATCTTTATTCCCAATAAACGGTCCATTGTGTCACAAATATGCAAACAGAAAGATCATTGCCAATATAAATAATAATAAAACATCTATTGAGGCTGAACTAACACAGGTCTTCTGTAACTTACCTAATGAACAGGGTACACAAGATGAAGATCACAAGTCCAACAATGCTTGGCGCATCCCACCACTGAACCACGCCAGATGAAGCTGTAATAGTCCCGTTGTTCACAATAGCCAGCAATGTGGGATTACAATACCTGTCTGAGATAGCAAAAGCAAAGTCTAAATGTTAAGCATAAATTCTGTCCAAGTGTTCATATTCTGAATGTGGAGAAATTTAGAGCCACAGGTATCTAGCAGAGAAAAAAGGATTGAGCATATTGAAAGCCAACATGCCTGACTCTTCTCAATTCCTTTTATCTGCTCAGTCAATATACACTTATAGTGTAAGGTCAGCTTTATGATTTTCAGAATGTAACAGAAATATAAGGCACAACCACATTTTATACTAGTTCCCTAAATTTATTCTAAGTGATTACTCCATTCATTTCAATTTGCTAGGCAGAATCCACCTGAAGATGGCGCATGACGTTTTATTTTTCCCTCTAACTGAAAAAAAATCAGCTACAGGAAAGAAAATCGGCGTAAATTTCATTGAAATGAACAGGAGAGTTGTGAGGCTTTTTTTCTGCCTCAAAAATCTACCTGTAATAGACTGTGTGAATTTATTCAAAATTTATCCTCCAGCAGTGCAGGGGTTAACAAGACTGCCATACTAAACGCTGGTCTTAATAAATCTCACCTGCTGTGTACACATTATATCCATGTCAGCCAATAGAGTACAAATAATAAGCTGTGTAAACGGGGACAGGATCGCATTAAGTCTTGGTTCACACTACCACATAGGATGACAGCAACAGACTTAAAGCATAACTAAACTTTCAGGCAACTTTTGATCTTCTGGTAGTATTTGTGTCATTCATACATTTTGTAACATACTTTAATAACACATTTCATCTCCTATCCGTGAAATCCTGCATTTTTCACTCAAAGGTAGAGTTTATTTTCACTCAAAAAGGTAGTGCAGCAACAAAAGAAAACAATACAAAAATAAATACCTGCCCGGCTAGGCTCTAACTAAACATAGAATAGGTTACCTTATCTAGAGTAACAGAAAGTCGAAAGCCAATAGAATCATTCAGGACACAGCTCCAAAAATAAGACCTCTGTCAGCTCTCCAGCCAAGCTCTGACAAAGTGTTGCTGCTGGAGCAACTTCTTAAGCCTCCTTGACGAGGAGACTCTCTGCAGCTGAGTCGCTGCTGGAACATCCCCAAAGTGTGGACTGGAGGGGGGTGGAATGACAGGTCCCACTACCAATCCTACCTGTCATTCCCAAAAATCCAGCCCAGTACTTGAGCATTTACCAAAATGCTCAGCAGACAAAAGTTGTCTGCTTGAGAACAAACATTCCTGGAGTTTTCTCATCTCACCCACCTGAGTAGTCTGGGTGAGGTGTACATCCCCTCCATTACCTGACCAGCCATCGGCTTACATATCCCCCCCCCCGTCTTCTCCAGACCGGAGGGCTGGGCATTTGTGGCCATCATACAATGCACCCTTGACAGGGCATCAGCGTTTCCCAATAATTTCCCTGGCCTGTGTTCTACATCAAACACAAAATTTTGCAGAGACAGGAACCATTGGGTAACCCTAGCATTTCTGTCCTTATTGATTTTCATCCATGTAAGGGGAGCATGGAGAGTGATCAATTTAAACTTTCTCCCCAGGAGGTAATACCTCAGAGCATCCAGCGCCCACTTAATGACCAAACATTCCCTCTCGACAATGACGTAATTTTTCTCAGCAGGGGACAGCTTCCTGCTAAGGTACATCAATGGATGCTCCTCACCATTTACAACCTGGGCAGCACTGCTCCAAGACCTGCATTTGAGGCATCTGTCTGCACCAGGAACTCCTTCCTAAAGTTAGGGAGTATCAGCACTGGCTGCTGGCATAGAGCTTGCTTTAACCTCTGGAAGGCAAAAGTACATTATAATTATCTTACCCAACTTAGACACCAACTAGTTACTTACCAGGAACATTTGCCATAGCAGACCAGGTCACAAACATGGTGTACAAGGTAATAACAGATGCTTGTAGTAATCCAGAGTGTGGTTGAACCTCCTGTAAAAAACATACATTTATCAGACAAAAAGTGCAATCTTTTAGTTTTATTTATTTCTTTATTTTAATTATTGCAAGCCATATAAAAACAGAATCTTTAAATAATGAGGGAAATTCAACCAATTTTCTTGTGTAGAAGGCATAGAAAACTGCGTTCAGTATTCTATTCAAGAAGTCCACTTGGGGATCCCCCTAACAGAAACGTATATGCATTAAAAAGCGGTTAGCTAAGAAACCACACGGACCCCATAACCTATAATGGGGTCTGTGAGGTTTCCACTCGGTTTTGGCACAAAACATGTGGGGGGAAAAGTGCTGCTTGCAAGTTTTGTTTTGTTTAAATAAATTCTTTATTTCTAACAATTACAACAAATAAGCACACAATACAAAAACACAAAAGCATACCCCAAAAAGCAATTCAACACAGAAGGAAGAAAAAGAGATATGGGGGGGGGGGGGCGCATGAGGAAGGGAAGCAAAACAAAGAGTGGGAAACAAAGGGGGGTGTAGAAACCAGGAGTCCCCAGCAACCATTCCAGGGAAAAGGAACCCAGCAAGTAAGATTGAACTCACCAGTGGGAACCTCCATTCCCTGGATGTCCTCCAACCCACAGATCCAATGGAGGTGGGAAGGAAAAATCGGTGTTTTCTAGACAGCAGGAATGCATGCTCTGGTAGCATCAACTAAGTGTCGTAAAGAGGATGTACAGTAGGCACAGAGGGAGTAGTCCTAGAGGTGGAATATGCTTACAGTACTTTTCTCTTCGAATGATTTGTGCAAGCACCGAGCGGAAACCACACGGACCCCATTATAGTCTATGGAGTCTGTGTGGTTTCTTAGCTAACCCAAGTTAACCCCAAGCGGACTCCCCGAACGGAATACCAAACGCAGATGTGAACTGGGCCTCGCCAGAAACTTTTTCCATTCTCCTCCACCATCACCACTTTCCGAAAAGGGGCTGACGTAGTTTTCAGTGCAAGAACACTGTCCCATAAGGATATGTTCACAGTTTCAGTTCCAGTTTTTTGAAGGTGGATTTTGAGGCAGACTCAAACTCAAAGACACCTCAAAACTTTGAAGATATAACAAAAGAACCGCTCAAACCCCTTTAAATAGAAAGGAATGGAAACATACTTGATTGAAGGCTGCTGCGGATAAATCCCCGACTGGAGAGGATACAAATGCACGATGATGGAACCGAAGAAAATAAGATATCCAGCGCCAGAAAGATTTTTTAAAAATTAAAACTTCACTTTTACTTCATAAAAAATAAAAAGATTACAAAAATGGATCCACTGAGTAATACAAAGATAGTAGCTTACGCGTTTCGGGGCTTCATAGTATGCCCCTTACTCATAGCTTACTAGTTACCAACTGAACCCACATTATATAGCTAGTTAGATCCTCCCACATTTGATTTCAATTTAACCCTAGACATGCTATACATATAAGGACATGTAAAGTTCACACAATACAAGGAACAATGATCAAGAAGCATAAGAGATGCAATTGTCACATTTGTATAATACAAATTGTATTAGGAAACATTGAGGAAACATAATATAAACTCACCAAGACCTGTCTCAAGTTGTGAAAGTCTATCCAAGTCTGCGTATATCGCTCAAGGCCCGCCGCACGTCTAGCGAAACAGTCTCGCGATACTGGATCACATGGAACATCACATGACGTGCAGCGGGCTAAATTCAAACGCGAGTGTAGTATAGTTGACATAGACAGAAAACAAACAATCCGCCAGGTCAAAATTAGAATATCTGAACACCTGTCGGATTGTTCAAAAGACGCATCGGATAACATCTCTAATGCATCTAGACATTTTGCAACCTGTCACAATGGTGATAAATCATCTTTTCAGTTCTATGCGATCCAACACGTCCCCATGCCCAAGAGAGGAGGTGATCGCAGAAAGCTCCTTCTAAAAAGGGAAGCTTTCTGGATCTGGAAACTAAACACTAGGACACCGGTGGGATTGAATATTAGGCAGGATTTGGCTTTAATTTATTGATGGGTTCATAGTCTATTCATCGGCCTTTTTTCTTTTTGTGTTTGTTTTCTGTCTATGTCAATTATACTACACTCGCGTTTGAATTTAGCCCGCTGCACGTCATGTGATGTTCCATGTGATCCAGTATCGCGAGACTGTTTCGCTAGACGTGCGGCGGGCCTTGAGCGATATACGCAGACTTGGATAGACTTTCACAACTTGAGACAGGTCTTGGTGAGTTTATATTATGTTTCCTCAATGTTTCCTAATACAATTTGTATTATACAAATGTGACAATTGCATCTCTTATGCTTCTTGATCATTGTTCCTTGTATTGTGTGAACTTTACATGTCCTTATATGTATAGCATGTCTAGGGTTAAATTGAAATCAAATGTGGGAGGATCTAACTAGCTATATAATGTGGGTTCAGTTGGTAACTAGTAAGCTATGAGTAAGGGGCATACTATGAAGCCCCGAAACGCGTAAGCTACTATCTTTGTATTACTCAGTGGATCCATTTTTGTAATCTTTTTATTTTTTATGAAGTAAAAGTGAAGTTTTAATTTTTAAAAAATCTTTCTGGCGCTGGATATCTTATTTTCTTTGGTTCCAACCTCAAAACTTTCCCATTCATTTGAAAGGGAGTGTGTAGCCGTTTTTTTAATCCTCTAGCTGATTTTTCAGCTAGAGGAAAATAAAGAAGCATCATAACTAGAGATGAGCGAACACTAAAATGTTCGAGGTTCGAAATTCGATTCGAACAGCCGCTCAATGTTCGTGTGTTCGAACGGGTTTCGAACCCCATTATAGTCTATGGGGAACAGATACTCGTTAAGGGGGAAACCCAAATCCGTGTCTGGAGGGTCACCAAGTCCACTATGACACCCCAGGAAATGATGCCAACACCTCTGGAATGACACTGGGACAGCAGGGGAAGCATGTCTGGGGGCATCTAACACACCAAAGACCCTCTATTACCCCAACATCACAGCCTAACAACTACACACTTTACACACTCAATACCACCTCTCTGACAGTAGGAAAACACCTTGAAACATGTGTATTTGGCACTTGCAGTGAGGAGAGCTTGTCACCAGCAGTGAATTTGGCCCTTGTAGTAAGTTGAGGTTGGCACCAACATTTGTTTTGAAAATCAGGGTGGATTGAGCCTCTAACCAGCAGAGTTTGGGCAAATTCATGGTGGAGGGAGCCTCTAAAAACCCCAGTTTGGACCAATTCATGGTGGAGGGAGCCTCTAAACACCCCAGTTTGGGCAAATTCATGGTGGAGGGAGCCTCTAAAAACCCCAGTTTTGACCAATTCATGGTGGAGGGAGCCTCTAACCAGCCCAGTGTGGGCAAATTCATGGTGGAGGGAGCCTCTAAAAAACCCAGTTTGGACCAATTCATGGTGGAGGGAGCCTCTAACCAGCCCAGTTTGGGCAAATTCATGGTGGAGGGAGCCTCTAAAAAACCCAGTTTGGACCAATTCATGGTGGAGGGAGCCTCTAACCAGCCCAGTTTGGGCAAATTCATGGTGGAGGGAGCCTCTAAAAAACCCAGTTTGGACCAATTCATGGTGGAGGGAGCCTCTAACCAGCCCAGTTTGGGCAAATTCATGGTGGAGGGAGCCTCTAAACAGCCCAGTTTGGGCAAATTCATGGTGGAGGGAGCCTCTAAACAGCCCAGTTTGGGCAAATTCATGGTGGAGGGAGCCTCTAACCAGCCCAGTTTGGACCAATTAATGGTGGAGGGAGCCTCTAACCAGCCCAGTTTGGGCAAATTCATGGTGGAGGAAGCCTCTAAACAGCCCAGATTGGACCAATTCATGGTGGAGGGAGCCTCTAAAAAACCCAGTTTGGACCAATTCATGGTGGAGGGAGCCTCTAAACAGCCCAGTTTGGGCAAATTCATGGTGGAGGGAGCCTCTAACCAGCCCAGTTTGGACCAATTCATGGTGGAGAGAGCCTCTAACCAGCCCAGTTTGGGCAAATTCATGGTGGAGGGAGCCTCTAAACAGCCCAGTTTGGACCAATTCATGGTGGAGGGAGCCTCTAAAAAACCCAGTTTGGACCAATTCATGGTGGAGGGAGCCTCTAACCAGCCCAGTTTGGACCAATTAATGGTGGAGGGAGCCTCTAAACAGCCAAGTTTTGGGAAATTCATGGTGGAGGGAGCCTCTAACCAGCCCAGTTTGGACCAATTCATGGTGGAGGGAGCCTCTAAACAGCCCAGTTTGGGCAAATTCATGGTGGAGGGAGCCTCTAAAAAACCCAGTTTGGACCAATTCATGGTGGAGGGAGCCTCTAACCAGCCCAGTTTGGACCAATTAATGGTGGAGGGAGCCTCTAAACAGCCAAGTTTGGACCAATTCATGGTGGAGGGAGCCTCTAAAAACCCCAGTTTGGACCAATTCATGGTGGAGGGAGCCTCTAACCAGCCCAGTTTGGGCAAATTCATGGTGGAGGGAGCCTCTAACCAGCCCAGTTTGGACCAATTAATGGTGGAGGGAGCCGCTAAACAGCCCAGTTTGGACCAATTCATGGTGGAGGGAGCCTCTAAAAACCCCAGTTTGGACCAATTCATGGTGGAGGGAGCCTCTAAAAAACCCAGTTTGGACCAATTCATGGTGGAGGGAGCCTCTAACCAGCCCAGTTTGGACCAATTAATGGTGGAGGGAGCCTCTAAACAGCCAAGTTTGGACCAATTCATGGTGGAGGGAGCCTCTAAAAACCCCAGTTTGGACCAATTCATGGTGGAGGGAGCCTCTAACCAGCCCAGTTTGGGCAAATTCATGGTGGAGGGAGCCTCTAAACAGCCCAGTTTGGGCAAATTCATGGTGGAGGGAGCCTCTAACCAGCCCAGTTTGGACCAATTAATGGTGGAGGGAGCCGCTAAACAGCCCAGTTTGGACCAATTCATGGTGGAGGGAGCCTCTAAAAACCCCAGTTTGGACCAATTCATGGTGGAGGGAGCCTCTAAACAGCCCAGTTTGGGCAAATTCATGGTGGAGGGAGCCTCTAACCAGCCCAGTTTGGACCAATTAATGGTGGAGGGAGCCGCTAAACAGCCCAGTTTGGACCAATTCATGGTGGAGGGAGCCTCTAAAAACCCCAGTTTGGACCAATTCATGGTGGAGGGAGCCTCTAAACAGCCCAGTTTGGGCAAATTCATGGTGGAGGGAGCCTCTAACCAGCAGAGTTGGTGGAAATCAGGGTGGAGGGAGCCTAGTATTAGCAGAATTGTGCAACGCTTATGGTGGATGAGTATGAGGATGCGGAGGAATTGGAGAGGTTGAGTACAGACATGGAGTTTCATGTTGGGGTGCTTTACACAGGTGGGCACAAAAATGACGGCTCTACCCAGTGGTGGTTCATTTTTATCAAAGTGAGCCGGTCGGCACTCTCAGCTGACAGACGGGTGCGCTTGTCAGTGATGATGCCACCGGCTGCACTGAACACCCTCTCAGATAGGACGCTGGCGGCAGGACAGGACAGCACCTCCAAGGCATATAGGGCAAGTTCAAGCCACAGGTCCAACTTCGACACCCAATACGTGTAGGGCGCAGAGGGGTCGGAGAGGACAGGGCTGTGGTCGGAAAGGTATTCCCGCAACATGCGCCTATACTTCTCACGCCTGGTGACACTAGGACCCTCCGTGGCGGCACTTTGGCGAGGGGGTGCCATCAAGGTGTCCCAGACCTTAGACAGTGTGCCCCTCGTTTGTGTGGACCGGTGAGAACTTGGTTGCCTACTGGAGGAACTGCCCTCCCTGCCGCCAACGTCACATGCTGGAAACATCTCCATCATATTCTGCACCAATTGCCTGTGGCAAGCATTGATGCGATTGGCCCTCCCCTCTACCGGAATAAAAGACGAGATGTTGTTTTTATACCGGGGGTCAAGGATAGCAAAGATCCAGTACTGGTTGTCCTCCATGATTTTGACAATACGCTTGTCGGTTGTAAAGCACCCCAACATGAACTCAGCCATGTCTGCCACAGTGTTAGTTGGCATGACTCCTCTGGCCCCACCGGAAAGTTCAATCTCCATTTCCTCCTCATCCTCCATGTCTACCCATCCGCGCTGCAACAATGGGACGATTCGAAGTTGCCCGGAAGCCTCCTGTATCACCATCACATCATCGGACAACTCTTCTTCCTCCTCCTCCTCCTCCTCCTCCTCCTCCATTAAACGCAGTGAAGCGGACAGATGTGTGGACCTACTCTCCAGCTGTGACGGATCGGATGCTATCCCTAACTCCTCTGTGTGATCTGAGTTATCCCTGATGTCAATCAGGGATTCTCTCAGAACACACAAGAGCGGGATTGTAAGGCTCACCATCGCATCCTCAGAGCTCACCCTCCTTGTGGACTCCTCAAAGACCCGTAGGATGTCACAAAGGTCTCTCATCCATGGCCACTCATGGATGTGAAACTGAGGCAGCTGACTTTGTGGCACCCTAGGGTTTTGTAGCTGGTATTCCATCAAAGGTCTCTGCTGCTCAACCACTCTATTCAACATCTGAAACGTTGAGTTCCAGCGTGTGGGGACGTCGCACAAAAGCCGGTGTTGTGGCACATGCAGGCGTTGCTGGAGAGATTTTAAGCTAGCAGCGGCTACTGTCGACTTGCGAAAGTGGGCGCACATGCGCCGCACTTTCACCAGTAGCTCTGGAACATTGGGGTAGCTCTTTAGGAAACGTTGCACCACTAGGTTGAAGACGTGGGCCAGGCATGGAACATGTTGGAGTCCGGCAAGCTCCAGAGCTGCTACCAGGTTCCGGCCGTTATCACAAACGACCATGCCTGGGCCCAGGTGCAGCGGCTCAAACCATATTGCCGTCTCATCGAGGAGGGCATCCCTCACCTCGGAGGCAGTGTGCTGTCTGTCCCCCAAGCTGATCAGCTTCAGCACAGCCTGCTGACGTCTACCAACGCCAGTGCTGCAACGTTTCCAACTCGTAGCTGGGGTCAATCTAACAGCGGAGGAGGAGGCGGTGGCGGAGGAGGAGGCGGTAGAGGAGGAGGAGGAGGAGGGGGGGGTGTTCTTCTCGTGTCCCTGCCAGGAATGTTAGGCGGGGAGACGAGGTACACCGGGCCAGTTTGGGAAGCAGTCCCAGCCTCAACTACATTCACCCAGTGTGCCGTCAGTGAAATGTAGCGTCCCTGTCCGCATGCACTTGTCCACGCGTCGGTGGTCAAGTGGACCTTTGTGCAAAGCGCGGAACTAAGGGCCCGCCTGATGTTGAGTGACACGTGCTGGTGCAAGGCGGGGACGGCACACCGGGAGAAGTAGTGACGGCTAGGGACGGCATAGCGAGGTGCCGCAGTTGCCATCAGGTCCAGGAAGGCGGGAGTTTCAACAAGCCGGAACGCCAACATCTCCTGGGCCAGCAGTTTAGCGATGTTGGCGTTCAAGGCTTGCGCGTGTGGGTGGTTAGCAGTGTATTTCTGCCGCCGCTCCAATGTCTGAGAGATGGTGGGTTGTTGTAAAGAAACGCCTGATGGTGCCTTTGATGGTGCAGGAGAAGGAGATAAGACAGGACCAGGGGAGGATGAGGTAGAAGTCAACAAAGTGGCGGAGGCAGATGAAGTGGTGTCCTGGCTCGTCCTCTGGAGTGCATCGCCAGCACAGTCAGCAGTGGCAGTGGCAGAGGCAGTGGCAGAGGCAGTGGCGTGAACGGCAGGCGGCCTTTGTCCTGCCGTTGCTGCCTGCCACTGATTCCAGTGCTTGGATTCCAAATGACGGCGCATTGAAGTGGTGGACAGGTTGCTCTTCTCAGAGCCCCTAATCAATTTCGAGAGGCAAATTGTGCAGACAACACTATATCTGTCCTCGGCGCATTCCTTGAAAAAACTCCACACCTTCGAGAAACGTGCCCTCGAGGTGGGAGTTTTTCGGGGCTGGGTACGAACTGAAACATCTTGGGAGATTCCGGGTGTGGCCTGGCTTCGCCTAAGCTGCTGACCTCTGCCTCTGCCTCTAGCTACCCTTTTTGGTGCTGCACCTGCCTCAACATCCACACTACTTTCCCCGCTTGACATCCCCCCTGTCCAGGTCGGGTCAGTGTCCTCATCATCCACCACTTCCTCTTCCAACTCCTGTCTCATCTCCTCCTCCCGCACAATGCGCCGGTCAACTGGATGCCCTGACGGCAACTGCGTCACATCATCGTCGATGAGGGTGGGTTGCTGGTCATCCACCACCAAATCGAACGGAGATGGAGGAGACTCTAGTGTTTGAGCATCTGGACACAGATGCTCCTCTGTTAGGTTCGTGGAATCGTGACGTGGAGAGGCAGGTTGAGGGACAATGAAAGGAGCGGAGAACAGCTCTGGGGAGCAGGGACAGTTTGGGTTATTGTTCTGTAAAGCTTCGGAATTTTGGGAGGAAGGAAGACAAGACTGTTGGGTAATAGGAGGAGAGGAGGCAGAGTCTGACTGGCTGCTGGACAATGTGCTGTAAGCGTTCTCTGACAGCCATTGCAAGACCTGTTCCTGGTTCTCGGGCCTACTAAGGTTTGTACCCTGCAGTTTAGTTAATGTGGCAAGCAACCCTGGCACTGTGGAGTGGCGCAATGCTTGCTGCCCCACAGGAGTAGGCACGGGACGCCCTGTGGCTTCACTGCTACCTTGCTCCCCAGAACCATTCCCCCGACCTCGCCCACGGCCTCGTCCACGTCCCTTTCCGGGAGCCTTGCGCATTTTGAATTCCTAGTTAGAAATTGGCACTGTATACCAGTAGTAAAAATTGTGGGTGCACGTAACCCCAATATATTCTTTGAATTACCAGTCAGAAACTGGCACTATATGGCAGTAGCAAGAAATGAGGGTATTTGTATTCCCAATATATTCTTTGAATTCCCAGTCAGACAATGGCACTGTATACCAGTAGTAAAAATTGTGGGTGCACGTAACCACAATATATTCTTTGAATTACCAGTCAGAAACTGGCACTATATGGCAGTAGCAAGAAATGAGGGTATTTATAACCCCAATATATTCTTTGAATTCCCAGTCAGACAATGGCACTGTATACCAGTAGTAAAAATTGTGGGTGCACGTAACCCCAATATATTCTTTTAATTCCCAGTCAGACACTGGCACTATATGGCAGTAGCAAGAAATGAGGGTATTTGTATTCCCAATATATTCTTTGAATTCCCAGTCAGACAATGGCACTGTATACCAGTAGTAAAAATTGTGGGTGCACGTAACCCCAATATATTCTTTGAATTCCCAGTCAGACACTGGCACTATATGGCAGTAGCAAGAAATGAGGGTATTTGTATTCCCAATATATTCTTTGAATTCCCAGTCAGACAATGGCACTGTATACCAGTAGTAAAAATTGTGGGTGCACGTAACCCCAATATATTCTTTGAATTACCAGTCAGAAACTGGCACTATATGGCAGTAGCAAGAAATGAGGGTATTTGTATTCCCAATATATTCTTTGAATTCCCAGTCAGACAATGGCACTGTATACCAGTAGTAAAAATTGTGGGTGCACGTAACCCCAATATATTCTTTGAATTCCCAGTCAGACACTGGCACTATATGGCAGTAGCAAGAAATGAGGGTATTTGTATTCCCAATATATTCTTTGAATTCCCAGTCAGACAATGGCACTGTATACCAGTAGTAAAAATTGTGGGTGCACGTAACCCCAATATATTCTTTGAATTACCAGTCAGAAACTGGCACTATATGGCAGTAGCAAGAAATGAGGGTATTTGTATTCCCAATATATTCTTTGAATTCCCAGTCAGACAATGGCACTGTATACCAGTAGTAAAAATTGTGGGTGCACGTAACCACAATATATTCTTTGAATTACCAGTCAGAAACTGGCACTATATGGCAGTAGCAAGAAATGAGGGTATTTATAACCCCAATATATTCTTTGAATTCCCAGTCAGACAATGGCACTGTATACCAGTAGTAAAAATTGTGGGTGCACGTAACCCCAATATATTCTTTGAATTCCCAGTCAGACACTGGCACTATATGGCAGTAGCAAGAAATGAGGGTATTTGTATTCCCAATATATTCTTTGAATTCCCAGTCAGACAATGGCACTGTATACCAGTAGTAAAAATTGTGGGTGCACGTAACCCCAATATATTCTTTGAATTCCCAGTCAGAAACTGGCACTATATGGCAGTAGCAAGAAATGAGGGTATTTGTATTCCCAATATATTCTTTGAATTCCCAGTCAGACAATGGCACTGTATACCAGTAGTAAAAATTGTGGGTGCACGTAACCCCAATATATTCTTTGAATTACCAGTCAGAAACTGGCACTATATGGCAGTAGCAAGAAATGAGGGTATTTGTATTCCCAATATATTCTTTGAATTCCCAGTCAGACAATGGCACTGTATACCAGTAGTAAAAATTCTGGGTGCACGTAACCACAATATATTCTTTGAATTACCAGTCAGAAACTGGCACTATATGGCAGTAGCAAGAAATGAGGGTATTTGTATTCCCAATATATTCTTTGAATTCCCAGTCAGACAATGGCACTGTATACCAGTAGTAAAAATTGTGGGTGCACGTAACCCCAATATATTCTTTGAATTCCCAGTCAGACACTGGCACTATATGGCAGTAGCAAGAAATGAGGGTATTTGTATTCCCAATATATTCTTTGAATTCCCAGTCAGACAATGGCACTGTATACCAGTAGTAAAAATTGTGGGTGCACGTAACCCCAATATATTCTTTGAATTACCAGTCAGAAACTGGCACTATATGGCAGTAGCAAGAAATGAGGGTATTTGTATTCCCAATATATTCTTTGAATTCCCAGTCAGACAATGGCACTGTATACCAGTAGTAAAAATTGTGGGTGCACGTAACCCCAATATATTCTTTGAATTACCAGTCAGAAACTGGCACTATATGGCAGTAGCAAGAAATGAGGGTATTTGTATTCCCAATATATTCTTTGAATTCCCAGTCAGACAATGGCACTGTATACCAGTAGTAAAAATTGTGGGTGCACGTAACCACAATATATTCTTTGAATTCCCAGTCAGACACTGGCACTATATGGCAGTAGCAAGAAATGAGGGTATTTGTATTCCCAATATATTCTTTGAATTCCCAGTCAGACAATGGCACTGTATACCAGTAGTAAAAATTGTGGGTGCACGTAACCCCAATATATTCTTTGAATTACCAGTCAGAAACTGGCACTATATGGCAGTAGCAAGAAATGAGGGTATTTATAACCCCAATATATTCTTTGAATTCCCAGTCAGAGAATGGCACTGTATACCAGTAGTAAAAATTGTGGGTGCACGTAACCCCAATATATTCTTTGAATTACCAGTCAGAAACTGGCACTATATGGCAGTAGCAAGAAATGAGGGTATTTGTATTCCCAATATATTCTTTGAATTCCCAGTCAGACAATGGCACTGTATACCAGTAGTAAAAATTGTGGGTGCACGTAACCCCAATATATTCTTTGAATTACCAGTCAGAAAATGGCACTATATGGCAGTAGCAAGAAATGAGGGTATTTATAACCCCAATATATTCTTTGAATTCCCAGTCAGACAATGGCACTGTATACCAGTAGTAAAAATTGTGGGTGTATATAGCCCCAATTCTATTGCTAGGGGACTTGCAGGGTATTTCTGGGGTGAAGGTGGGGGGGCACACCGTTGGAACGGGTATCGGGGTATATATCGGGTATACGGGAATACACTGACAGTGTATTCCATTCAGGATCCTGGGAAAGCTGGGTTGCGGCGATTGAGCCCGTCAGTGCCACGTTACACTGACAAGCTTCTCCCTGGAATTTAGCTCTTATAAGAGCTGTTGGTTGTCTTCTCCTTCCTATCCTAGCCTGTCCCTGCCTACCCAGAATCTAAGCCCTAGCTAGCTGGACGGAAACCTCCGTCCCCGGTGAATTGCAAGCTCAGAATGACGCGAACCTGGGCGGCGCTGTTCTTTTAAATTAGAGGTCACATGTTTTCGGCAGCCAATGGGTTTTGCCTACTTTTCTCAACGTCACCGGTGTCGTAGTTCCTGTCCCACCTACCCTGCGCTGTTATTGGAGCAAAAAAGGCGCCAGGGAAGGTGGGAGGGGAATCGAGTAATGGCGCACTTTACCACGCGGTGTTCGATTCGATTCGAACATGCCGAACAGCCTAATATCCGATCGAACATGAGTTCGATAGAACACTGTTCGCTCATCTCTAATCATAACCTATTTTCAGGAAAATTCTCCCTTGCAAATTCCTTGCAAAATGAGAATACGCTTTACAGACATAGAAATACAGTCTGAGACAAGCTGTATACATCTTGATTGATAGAGTAATAATTAATATAAGACCATGTCTTATTTTTGTGGAAACACAGGTATGTGTCATGTTCTTAAATCAATGAATATTAAATTATTATTTTGCCAATTGTATTTTTATGTGTTTCAGTACACATCTTGGGTTTTAGTTCAATTGCTATGCCATGGTCCCAGTAACTATGACCATCTTACCTGGACTTTGGGAAGGATTGATACAATAGAAACTATAACACAAAATATGAGGTTCAAACTGATGAACACTTTGTTATGGACACAGCCATCCGGTTTGGTGTAGTATACATATAGCACCACAATAACAGCAATCGAGGCAGCATAAACTAGCAAAGTACAGATGAGGAGAGCTAAAACACAAAAAAAAAAAAAAAAAAAAGAGATTATTCTATAATCAAAGACCAAAAAACAGAAGTGTTTATATGTTTTCAGACTTACCAGCATACCAGCATTTAGTATTCCCATCTTCAGCTTTCAGAAGCCAGGCCTGACTCCAAGAGTGAGCAAGGTCAATAATGAGGATAAGCTGGACCAAGAAGAACAGGAAACCACCGACCATGCCAAAATAATACCATACTGTATGGGATCACATTGAAGAACATAATATATGGGTAGATTAGTGCTAACACCTGTGGAAAGCTGCCAAAGAGATTTGCTAAAACTGAGAAAAACATACAACTGACAGAGTAGGTGAAAAGTGTGAGTAGTAGCATACATTACATAGAAAGCAGATGGAGGGAAAGAAGAAGGAACAGCAGCAAGTGCAGGTTGATAGCTAATGGAGCAGTTTATTACCTGTGGTAAATAGTCCATTTGGTATGAAGAAAGCGCCAACTGTAATTCCCACTAAAATCAAGAACTTAAAAAACCAAAACCTGAACAAATGCAACAAAACAGAAAATGATATAAATTAAAAAACAAAATTTCACATTGAAATAAATTAATTGTGCAGCTCCTCACAAGCTCAATATACATTACAGTACATAAGCATCCAGTTCAGCGGTGTAGCTGTAGGGGATGCAGAAGCAGTAGTTGCTACCAGGCCATGGACCTTAAAGGGGTTGTCCGGGATAAAAATAAATTTTTACTTAAACCCCCTTGTCCCTATCTACTTTATAATTCCCTTTTATAATCAAAAGTGAATATTTACCATGATCGCTGGAGCGGTCACATGACTACCCCAGGCACATCTTTATAGTATCCTTTGACTCTCCATCTCACTGCTTCCGGAGACAGGAGTCACATACTATATCCCCCCTCTCTCTCCTCCCCTCTCCAGCCCTCCCATCCAGTCTCCTCACTTCCCATCCCCGTCCCTCACTACACCAGACCCGGCATACTTACCTTTCCTTCCTGCCATCTCCTCTCTGGTTGTATCATCACCGACACGCACACAGCAAGCTATTGCGCATATTTGAGACAGCTAGCTAGTGGAAAAGGGAGGGGTACAATCAGTGTGGTGATGGGATATCTAGTTTTCTTACAATGGCTGCTGAGGGTGTAGTGGGCGGGCTAGCTAAGGAAACAGGGAGGGGAGTCAGTCAGTGAGAGGGAGAAGAAGTGAGGCATTCTGGAACTTGTAGGAAACGTAGAAGAGGAAGTCAGGGATTTAAACAAACACAGAGGATGCAATGCGCTCACTGAGAAGCCCATAAATCACTCAAAACACTGCTAAAGGTATTTGGTGTCATTTATTAACCCATTAATAGCACTAACAGACCTTTTTGTAAAAATGATTTTTTGCCCAGAAAACCCCTTTAAAGGGAGCATAAAGGGCCTTCTGCCACATAAGATATACCAAGGTAGGTAGGCCCCATTTTGCATTGCAGCCCAGGAGCTACAAGTTACGACTCTTCCAGTTCCACCAAAATAACGTGTATGACTTCCTCTGAAGAGTTTCTTTGGAATAGAAACTGACACCTCTTTACTGGAATTTATTAGTCAAGGGAGACATTAAAAATACATCTGCATTTTTTTCCAGAGTTAATCTGGTGCCAGGAAAACACACTAAAATAACTTCTTTTGTGTCCCAAATCCAGTTAGTTAGTAATATCATATTTTATACTTAGAGAAATGAATATCCATTTCAACATTATATTTATTATATTGTCTCAAATAAACAGGATCATACCCTTCAAAGCCATAAACAATTCTATAAACCATACATATTCTATTTAGTCTACATTCACACAGCAGAGTCCTGCACTCCACAACCAAGTGTAATCTGATCTGATGGATCCTTCAAACATGAGTCTAATGAGGGATCCATGAACTTAGCCTGTGAAAGAGTAAACTATTTTTTATGGGATTCTTTACATGAATTGATCCTTTAAACAGTTGTGTGCTGTCAATACATTAGCTAACAATGGCCCTGATATGTTCTTAATCTAGTTTTTTATTATTATTATTATTATTATTATTATTATTATAATCATGTCTTATTTTTATTGTTTTCTATTGACCAAGGTAAATAAAGCAATATATTGGTTAAAACACTTGGGTTAGCTTACACTACAAATTTAAATATGATTCTGCAATTGGAAATCCCCTTTAACCAGAGGCATAAATTGTAGCTCCTGGCCTTCAGTGCAAAATTTGTAATGGTACCCTTACTACCTTGTGTCTTTTAGAATAGTAGCATGCAAAAATACTGCAACATATGATACAAGAAATCAAAGAATCAGAATCAAAAAATCAAATACAAGTTCAATAAAGTTTGTAGAATAAAAATCCTGTTTATCACATATTTAATTTTTTTATTGAGTGCAAAAAAAGCTTATGCAATTCTGAAGTAGCTATAGGAGGGCCTATTTTCTGCACACCATTATACTTTGCAGCCTAACTGGCCTATTAGGTGCCATACATATGAGCGTATGCTTTGTCAGTGTGATAGGGGGCAATGAATCCGGGGACAAAACTTAGGACAGGTCCTGTCTGTTCTGCAACCCAGCTCACTGCAAGACTGAAGGGCAGAGGCAGCACAGCACACAGAGTTCATCCAGGTGCCATGCATGTGGCTTTACTCTGAACCTGCAAATGCATACCATCATGTATGCATTAGTCTTAGACTGCCCCTAAGAATGTAACTACATGGCTAACTATGGGGCCTTCAATGGGTGATCGCACTGTGGAAGTACCAAATTGGAAGGGGGTAACCTTGCACACACAGACCTCTTAAATGTTATGAATAAAGGGGTGGTGTTTCCAAAAAGTTGATCTTTTGGATGATGTTTTGCTGTAAAATGTAGACAGCAATAATAATACTTTTAGCAAAAGTAGAGTGCTTTTGCATTTTTTTCTGGTAGTGTTTATACATTGAATATTCTGTTACTTTATCCAAAATATAGAGCCAACACTGTGCATAAGTCTGTATATTTACTATATATAGTATCATAGGATACTAGATTCTAAACCCATATCTATTGAAGTCTTAGCTAACAGTTTAATCCAATAAACAAATGTAAACTTGTATAAAATGTACATACAAGGAAAAATAAATAAATTAAAAAAATAAATAAAATAAAATAAAAAAAATCACAAAAGCTTTCTTCTGTGCATCTACAACTTACCCATTCTGTATGTATGCTCTTGGGTCCCGACTACTTCGCACACATATCATTATAATGACAAACAGGAAGAAAAATGCAGCCATGGCAAAACACATGCGGTACACTGCTTGGTGTCCAACAATGATGTCACAGTTCACGGAGCCAGAAATGGTTTCAGATGAGGAGCAAAACCATGGGAGCTGGAAATAGATTTAAAGTATGAAAAACTAAGGCCAACTGTGTAGAGTCAGAAATTATGTCTAGCAGACCACTTTTTATAAGCCTATAAATCTTATGTTTTCACGTATTCATGGGTAATATTGTTTTACTTTATAAAATAGTGTATGCACATATATAGTGGAGGATGTTAGCGTATGCATCCTCCATTTTGAATTCCTTGCAGGAGTATGTCTGTAGCCATCCTAGATTCATCTTTGGTCTGTCCAGGTAGCTCATATATCCCCCTCCCAGAAGCCATAACGGGATATGGCTCCCATTGTGCCTTATCCAATAGCCATGTGATAGAATTAGGTTACAACTTTAGACCATGTTATGCTAATTATTGTAATCCCACCTATTCTTTGTCTATACAATGTATTTAAAACACCAACTACAGTGGGGCAAAAAAGTATTTAGTCAGTCACCAAGAGTGCAAGTTCCACCACTTAAAAAGATGAGAGGCGTCTGTAATTTACATCATAGGTAGACCTCAACTATGAGAGACAAAATGAGAAAACAAATCCAGAAAATCACATTGTCTGATTTTGTAAGAATTTATTTGCAAATTATGGTGGAAAATAAGTATTTGGTCACCTACAAACAATCAAGATTTCTGGCTCTCACAGACCTGTAACTTCTTCTTTAAGAGTCTCCTCTTTCCTCCACTCATTACCTGTAGTAATGGCACCTGTTTAAACTTGTTATCAGTATAAAAAGACACCTGTGCACACCCTCAAACAGTCAGACTCTAAACTCCACTATGGTGAAGACCAAAGAGCTGTCAAAGGACACCAGAAACAAAATTGTAGCCCTGCACCAGGCTGGGAAGACTGAATCTACAATAGGCAAGCAGCTTGGATTGAAGAAATCAACTGTGGGAGCAATAATTAGAAAATGGAAGACATACAAGACCACTGATAATCTCCCTCGATCTGGGGCTCCACCCAAAATCTCACCCCGTGGGGTCAAAATGATCACAAGAACGGTGAGCAAAAATCCCAGAACCACGCGGGGGGACCTAGTGAATGAACTGCAGAGAGCTGGGACCAATGTAACAAAGCCTACCATCAGTAACACACTATGCCGCCAGGGACTCAGATCCTGCAGTGCCAGACGTGTCCCACTGCTTAAGCCAGTACATGTCCAGGCCTGTCTGAAGTTTGCTAGAGAGCATTTGGATGATCAAGAAGAGTATTGGGAGAATGTCCTATGGTCTGATGAAATCAAACTGGAACTGTTTGGTAGAAACACAACTTTTCGTGTTTGGAGGAAAAAGAATACTGAGTTGCATCCATCAAACACTATACCTACTGTAAATCATGGGGGTGGAAACATCATGCTTTGGGGCTGTTTCTCTGCAAAGGGGCCAGGACGACTGATCCGGGTACATGAAAGAATGAATGGGGCCATGTATCGTGAGATTTTGAGTGCAAACCTCCTTCCATCAGCAAGGGCATTGAAGATGAAACGTGGCTGGGTCTTTCAACATGACAATGATCCAAAGCACACCGCCAGGGCAACGAAGGAGTGGCTTTGTAAGAAGCATTTCAAGGTCCTGGAGTGGCCTAGCCAGTCTCCAGATCTCAACCCTATAGAAAACCTTTGGAGGGAGTTGAAAGTCCGTGTTGCCAAGCGACAGCCCCAAAACATCACTGCTCTAGAGGAGATCTGCATGGAGGAATGGGCCAACATACCAACAACAGTGTGTGCCAACCTTGTAGACTTACAGGAAACGTTTGACCTCTGTCATTGCCAACAAAGGATATATAACAAAGTATTGAGATTAAATTTTGTCACTGACCAAATACTTATTTTCCACCATAATTTGCAAATAAATTCTTACAAAATCAGACAATGATTTTCTGGATTTGTTTTCTCATTTTGTCTCTCATAGTTGAGGACTACCTATGATGTAAATTACAGACGCCTCATCTTTTTAAGTGGTGGAACTTGCACTATTGGTGACTGACTGATACTTACAGTGGGGCAAAAAAGTATTTAATGTATAAATAACACGAAAAATTATTTTGATTTTAAATCTAAATTTGTTACAAAAATTTTTTTAAATGTAAAAAATATTGGTATCAGGAAAACACAAACACATAAAAACCATTTAAAAACACCAGATGTCAAACAACAAGAGTGGAGGTCGCACTGGACTGAGCAGCTCCAGCAGGTGCATAATTTAAAAATTAATAAGTTAAAAAATTTTTGTAACAATAAATTTAGATTTAAAATCAAAAGAATTTTTTGTGTTATTTATACCTTGATACTTAGTTGGTGTTTTGAGTTTTTGTGGGCATCTTTGTTTTTTATCTAGTATTGAGATTGCTTTGGGTTTGATATACAATGTATTTAATCTACCTTTTTCCCGTCACTAGAACAGAATTCACTATCCACACAATCTAGCTGTGTGTCTGTGGGATTCTCTGAGCCAACTCGTATATCAATTGTATTAATTTGGACATCAATACGGTGATACTTAGAGCGGCTTGCTCTCACAATATATATATATATCACACAAGTGCTCTATACACCATTATACATACCCTGTAGCAGTCTTATATTCTTAAGACTAATTTACCTCTGTAGCTGGCAATAAGCCAAGTACTTCAGAATACAACTTACGTGAGTATCCTATGATCAAACACTTGGTAGCAACAAAACTCTAGCGATGACTATAAGCTTAGAAATTGAACAGGACATGAACGACAGACTTCATAATGTACATGATAGGGGAACTTTGATTTCCACACCATCACAAAATCTTTTCGGCCAATCTATACACATAGTGAATATAAAAAAATATATATTCCTGCTTTTCCCTGTTTATTGTAATGGATAAGCAGAGATTCTCTAATGCTAAATTCACATGTAGTTTTTGCTCAGTTTATGGCAACAGGTCCTATTGATATGCAGAAAATACACATTAATGTACCCAATTTACTAATTCTCTACTTCATATGTTAAGAATGCTTGGCTACGATAGCCCTAGAAGTGTAACTCTCTAGTCAACATATGATGTGGCTTTTTGAACAGGAGGAAGCAAAGGATAAAGATGGTTGGAGGAACAGTGGAGAATTAGACAGGCAATTACCCAGGAGAGGGAGGGAAGGGGTGAAGCAACATGATTTGGAGTCAGAACACGTCCAGAACCACTGGGTCCAGCATGAAAAAACCAGGAACCCCTTTAGGCTGAGGCACCACATTGCAGAAATGCAGCTTTTTTTGTTGCCGAAGGTAGAAGTATCTGTATTTCCTAAATATTTCCCATTCCTTTTGTAGCCATTCTTGGCTTTGATTCGAAAAAAAAACACCAGAAAAATCTGCAAGAAAAAAAAGCTGCGTTTCCATAAAGTGAGGCCTCAGAGATTCTCCAGGACCCAAAGGTAATTGACACTGATGATCTATCTACAGGATAAGTCATCTGTATCAGATCATGCAATCCCGATCAGGTGTTTGGGCTGCCAGAAGCATCCCCGCATCAATTTAAGTGAATAAGAGCAGGGCTGCAGTTCTAGGCCCAACCACTTCAGTGTACAGAGCTCTGTATACTGCTTCCAGTCCATACAGTGTAGCACTTGGAATGGCAGCCCTGCTCCCGTCCATTTGATTAGGAGCAGGGCTGCTTCCAGCCATTTACCTAGTATATATATGGCTTCTAGCTGCCAAAACACCTTACGTGGGCACGGTCCAGTTGTCAAACATTGACTGATCTAATACTGATGACCATCTTCAGTATCAATTATTTTCAGATCCTAGGAAACTCCTTTAAGTACCTATGCCATACACATTTTTCAAAGATTGCATATATTAGCCAGAATCCTGTCCAATTTGCAAGCAATATAAAACCTGCAAACGTGTGACAATTCCGCTGCAACCAAATTGCGGAGCCCATCCGCCCATCCTTAAAATCCATCCACCCATTCAAAAGATATGGCCCCTGGCATATTATATGCAAACTAGCTCTGATTCTCTATGTTGTTGGGAACTTTTTATCTTGTAATAAGGTTATCACCCAAGTGGAGAATTAGTAGTACAACCTAACAGGGGTCATAGCTTTTGAATGGGTGAATGGATTTTAAATAGAAAAAGACTTACTCAATCAGGAGCACAGAGAGACTCAACTGATGTATGACATGTAGCATTGTGTACTTGACAGATCCTCTTCAACCCCTTGCAATTGAGAATTTGGGGGTAAAGCAATATTTTATTTTAAAAAATTTAATTTTTAATTTTCATGGCCCGTTGTTAAAGTGGTTATACAATTTCTAATATTGATAGATTCTCCTTAGAAGAGGCCATCACTATTAGATCTGTGGGGGTTCAACACTCAGGATTCCCGCAGATCAACTACGCCAGGGCAGAGCTACATCTGATGTTTACTGCTCATGCAATATACAAAGTGTAGTGGCGGGTTTAAGGACTGCAGCACTGCCCCAAAAGACTTCAAAATGTGTGTCGTATACTGAGTGCATGTTTAGTGTCCATGGATAGGGGATAACTTCCTTTTGTGGGAAAACCCCTTTGTGCATAGTGGACATACCAGATAGGATGCTTCTCAATATTTACAGTGACCAAATTACACAACCAGAGATTTACTTACCTTTTTAAGTCCATCTTCCACTCCAGGTATGATCATAATACAGGCTACTAAGGTTCCAAGAAGAAGGAAGACCGAGAAAGTCAGACGAGTTATAGTTGAATTCTTTGTAGATGGGCAACATCCACAGAGGAGGCATGGCGCTGTACCACACAGACATGAAGCCTTTGGAGATAAAGAGAAATATTAAAAGATATTATTTTACATAAATCAAAGAAATACTAAGGCAGGAATGGGGTAAAATGTAGCAGAAATATTAAACTTTCAGACAAGTGAAGAAGTAATGGAGAGACTCAGCTGTTCGCCAGACAGGAGGCCTGAAGGAAAGAAATAAGGTAATAAAAAAAAAAAAAAAAAAACTGCATTAGATCTGAACCCAAGAGGCTCATGGTACATCAAAAGCTACAGTGGATATTTGAGTTTTCCAAATCTCTCCCCACCGCATCCATAAGGAACCAGTTTAGTTATTTCCAAGAACAGTGTCGTATGTAGAGGAAATATAGTAAAATAACAGACATGCCCATAGATACATGCTATTTATAAAGCAAAATACTATAAATGTCTCTAAGGGAGCGTTCACACTACCGTCGGTGTCCGACATGTAGTGTCCGCTCCTAGTGTCCGCTCAAAATCTGTCACGGACACTAGGAGCGGACACTAGATGTGTCCATGACACCTGTCATTCACTTGAATGGGCATCGGGTGCGTTCTTTTGCACTCCGTGCCCGTCCTTTCCTGTCCGCAAGAGAAGATGTCCGACTTCTCAAGCGGACAGAGGAACCCTGCATGCAGGGTTTTTCTGTCCGCTTGAGAAGTCGGACATCTTCTCTTGCGGACAGGAAAGGACGGGCACGGAGTGCAAAAGAACGCACCCGATGCCCATTCAAGTGAATGACAGGTGTCACGGACACATCTAGTGTCCGCTCCTAGTGTCCGTGACAGATTTTGAGCGGACACTAGGAGCGGACACTAGATGTCGGACACCGACGGTAGTGTGAACGCCCCCTTACTGGCACTTGCTGCACAGTATAAATCAGGCATTGTTGTTTTAGCTATTTATGTCTGCCACAGAGACAGGTAAAGTCAACTGGTAAAAAGGCAATATATAAAGCATGGAAAAGCTTCAGCATACCTTTTAGGCTATGGCTACCTTTGCACTGATTTTTGTTTCTGTTCAATTGCTTTCTAAATAGTCTTCATCCAAATGTTTTTAAACTGCCATCCACATATACTGTATTATGCAGTGCAGAGGATATGTAATCCCTTATATATTAGTGATAGTACCTGTGACCCCAGAACTGCCTGCAGGTATAACTACATCCAGGTACATAGTGTGTCACCCCCACAGCACTGAGAAATAGCCTGGAATTAAAGGGATCCTATCATTTAAACACTTTTTTTTTTTCTAGCTGACACGTCAGAATAGCCTTAAGAAAGGCTATTTGTCTCCTACCTTTATCAGTCGCCTCCGGCCCGCCATTCAGTAGAAATACCGTTTTTACCGGTATGCAAATGAGTTCTTTCGCAGCACTTTCTCCAGCGACGCCTCCATTTTATATCCATTTTTTTCCAAAAAAATGGCCGCCAGCCTGTGCACTCGGCTCTTGCCTGCGTCCCGATGGCAGAGCCGACTGCGCAAGCGCTGGAGTGTGACCCCAGCTGGAAGAAGACGCAGAACCGGCGGTTGCTGTTGAAGATGGAGGCGTCGCTGGAGAGAGTTCTCTGGCAGCATTGGGGATGCACCCAGTGCTGTCTGAGCACTGGGGCCCACTCCCAGTGCTGCAAAATAACTCATTTGCATACCAGTAAAAAGCGGCATTTCTACCGAACAGCGAGCCGGATGCGACTGATAAAGGTAAGAGACAAATAGCCTTTCTTAAGGCTATTCCGACGTGTCAGCTAGAAAAATAAAAAGTGTTTAAATGATGGGATCCCTTTAATCAGTATGTCACTTACTTATTAGTGATAGTACCTGTGACCCTAGAACTGACTGCAGTTATAACTACATCCAGGTCAGGGCCATTTTAATAGATTAGTGGACTCTGTTCAAACTTTTTGCAAGTGACCCCGCTCCCACATAATGTAATTTCCCCTTAACTAGCCTAAAATAGAGAATACTCATCTAACCCAATTTCCAAGCGCACATTGCGCTTCACTGCTGCAGACATCAGCCGAAGGCTGAAAAATGGAGCACTAAGCTGGTAAAGGATGAATACAATTGTGGAGTACAGAGCTATCGGCATCCTAAAGACACAGATAGAGTTAAAATCACTGCCTACCACACAGAATAGTACCCGAAACGCGGGGTGGAGTATGGTGGACCAGCAACCCAGATTCGGTGGTGAATCTGGCATTAAGGAACTGCGCTCTTCTTAATAATTAGAAAACACGGTTTTATTGGCAACAAACTCACACAACGCGTTTTGGGGAGTCAGACTACACCCTTCTTCAGGTGCAATAGTTTCTACAAGCAAAATATAACTAAAATATAACATCCCATATCTTAACTGTATTCCATATTTAAAATAAAAGCAAAAAAGGTATAACCAGCGTCCATTTTTACCATGTGTGTTCATAACACAAAGCAAGAATAAGATATAACAGTTTAGAGTTATATGAATCCCGGTGAACATAGACTCACGGGACCATCCAAATGATCAAAAGTCTCTGTCTACATCATTATTAAAATTAATCTTTTTTCATGTTGGCACAGTATATGTCTAAACTTTCCAAAGATGTGTTTCTTATTCCATATTGAAGCTCCAGTTTCATGAAAATCAGGATTTTATTCTTATTTACTGAAAAGAGCTTTAGGGGCATTTCTTCTCTTGGGTTTCATCAACTGCTCTAGATAAAACACCCCTAACTGCCACCCAGCTCCAAACCCTCCCTCCCTCCCCATTGCTTGAGTGACATCTTCCATCTTCTTTGTCACCACACAACCGAAACTTAGTAGTCTTAGCAGAGTAAGTCAACACCATGAACCTCACTGGAGCCATCAAAAAAGAACCTACAGGCTCTGGTACAAGCCCTGAAAAGCTTCCACCGCAAGACCCAGCCGTAACACGGGAGAAGGGAAGTAGAGCACAGCAAGAAACTGGACAGACTAGGTATCAGGAAGGCATCATGAGACATCTTACACCACACAGGAATAGCAATTACCCAATATTACTGTCCTTAGCCCAGGGTGTGAAAAATCCCTTACTCAAGGAAGTGAATCTCCAGGTACCACTCATCTGAAGTGGCAAGAACCTTGAACTGACGTGAGGTGTGAATCTTTATCTCTTCAGGTTTTCAGTCCTAGTTGGGTGCTGTCATGGGTAAGGATAACATAGATCTGCCAAGCAGAATAAGAAAGGCATATTTGGAAAGTGCAGAAGCAGCCCTACAAGGTACTATCACTAGTCTGATAATTTTCCTGCTGACAAGACCATCTCTAAAGAGATATGTACCATGCAACTGCTGTGCAGTAGAAAAAAAACAAGTCACTGCATCCCGCCAAAAGTATGCCTAAGGGCCAATTCAGACGGCCATGTGCAATCTGGAAAATATGGTCTATTTAACCCTTTCCCGTACTATTACGGTGGATGTTGGGTATCTAAATATGATTGCCATCACAGGTGCTGGGTCTTCACTGTACTATACAATGATCATAGTCATTATCCTCCCTGACGCCAAAGGCAAATATGACAGATGCATGGCTGACAGCATTCTGGGGAGGATCGACAGTCCCTGGAACAAAACCAGAGGTCGCCAATCATTTACCATGACAGCCGGGAGCCTACTCCAGATTCAAAGACTTGTCTGGTATAGACTTCTATGATAGGCTTTTCTATGCAGACAGTAATAGAGGTAACATCATTTTACAATGCATTATCATAGCAGTGCATTAGATTCTTGATTAGACCCCTGTGGTTCAAGATCCCTAGGAGATCTAAAAATTACAATAAAGAAATTAAAAAAAAAAAAAAAAAAAAGTAAAAATTTCTACCAAAGAAATAAATTTCTACTTACTCCCCATTCCCTAGAACACATAAAAGTGCATATAAAAAATAAAACACTTATACATTAGGTATCCCAGTTTCTGAAAATACCTGTTCCACAAACTTAAAAAAATATTTTCCCCTTCCGGACATTAAGTGGTCAAAGACATTCCTCAAGATGGTATAAATAAAAAGTACATCTAACCCCCCCGAAAAAAAAAAAAAAAAGAAGAGGTTGTGTAAGAATATGGTGACTTCCAATAAATTTAAATTTTTTTTCCAAAGTTTTCGGTTTTTAAGGGGGTAAAAAAACAAACAAACAAAAAAAAAACGATGTAATTTAAGCATCAATTGCTGTAATCATACCGACTAACAGAAAACAGAGCACACATCATTTTAGCTGCACAATGAACAACATAAAAGCAAAGCCATAAAAAATTCCACTCCGTTCTGAATTGTTTTCCAGTTTCTCAGTACATTATATGGACAGCTAAAGAGATGTGCAATATTATATACACCACTAGAAAGCCATCACAGCGCACTGTCTGATATTTCAGTATGGTGCTGAAGATATCAGTCCATTTAATTTCAGCACTCATATCTCTTTACTTTCAGAAGGGCTAGCCTTAGGGGGCATTTACACGGAGGAAGTTGGCACTGATTCTGATGCTATAACTCACATCAGAATCTGTGCGGAAATAAAGTCTTCCATTGACTTCAATGGCTTCCGTTTTTCACGTCAGAATCCGGAACCCATTGAAGTCAATGAGAGGCTTTTCTTTCCGCACAGATTTTGACAACTTCCTCTTTGTGAATACCCCCTTGCAGCTCAGGGTCATTGTTGGGCTGTGAGGAAGCCCCCTCCCCCTTCTTGTGATTGGAATAACAACAAATTATAGCTTTTGGAAGTTAAAAACAATAATAGGTAGCAGTTGAAAAGAGGTTATTGAGCGCACTTCCTGGACCATGTAGCTTATTTGAACCAAACTCACTATGTCCTAATTTTAACATTACTTTGGATTTGTAAAATATAGGTTATTTTTACATTTCATTGTATTGCCCCGGATGGGGTTTTCTCGTGGTTCCCTTGCGTTAAGTGCTGGACATTCTCCTTAAACCTTAACCTTTGGATGCATCGATCCAACCATTTACCCTATTTATTATCCTGGTTTCTGGGTGTGGTGAACAGAGCTGGAAACTTGTGACCAACCACCTTTAATAATAGAGGAAGGTAAATAATACTGACAAAGAAGCCAAGCTCACCGACTCTGGTTTCAAAACTAAAGTTATTAATTAGATTATACAATTATTGGCATTGTATAATTAGATGAATACACAGTTTATTGCATACTTTGGCTTTCAGCCATTTATGAAGGAGTCGGATTTGGGCTGTGAAAAAAAAAAAAAAAAAAAGAGTATTCTGAGTCAGTGGTTTAGCCTAGCAGCTCCACAGCCCTGATGACAATCTCTATATTCTACATCAGACAGGATCCTGAGAATGAGGAAAGGAGGTAATGGATAATTCTCTGGGACACACACACAAGAATTCGTCACATATTTCTCAAATATAGTTAATATATAACAAACTAGGATCAAAAGAAAAGTCCTGTGTAAGGTATGATGGGAGAAGCAGCAGACTTTTCTATCTACTAGCTGGAATATGTATACCAATAAATAAACCACAGACCCCATGTCACAGCTTGCAAGAGCTGTATACGGGAAGGTGACGGAGCTAATGTAGTGCCCCACAGAGTGGGTCACTACAAATGTCATCTTATGTGATCTACACTGTGTACTGTGAAGGTATAGTGAGATCCAGACAACCTGTTAGCATACACAAAGTACCACAGACATTGCCCCTTTAGGAAGGCGGTCTCTCTTTGAGTTCCAGGTCGGAGTGCAGGAGAGAGGAGAGGTGTGTGGAGGTGCAGTGTGTTCTCCAGCCGCATGGTGTGAGAAGCAGCAGTGAGTAGGCCGTGGACCTGCAGAGGTGAGAAAAGACCTTGCCGACACGGAGCTGCAGTCATAGGACCATCAATTCCTAACTAGTGTGTGAAACACTAAGAACATTGAGAAACTCACTGGACCGAGGTCTAGTGAATGCAAGATTCCTGGAGGCTCAGTAACATACAGAGTTGGGGTGAGTGTGTGTATCCAGCATCCCAAAGAAATCGAGTTACCTGTTTTCCAGAAGGGGAATCTACCCAGTTGCAATTAACCTTTGAGCTCCTGGAACCCAGGACCAGAGGAAATCTATTAGAAAGTTTGAGCAGCAGTGGAAGGCTGAATCATATTGGTGGTAAAAGGGAAGACTGGCATCTCACTATACTGGAGTAAGGTGAATCCTCCTGTAACATCTGTTATCTCCTGCTGACTACAGAAGTAAACTGTAAGTGTTTGGTTAACCCCTGTCTGGACTGTATTCCTTTATTGATCATCCCTCTGTTACTCCTCCTGGAAATCTCCCCTTCTTCACCTATATCATCTGGCCCTGGGACCTGCCCTGGTTGGGTTGGGTATAACATCTGTCACTGCATCACCACCTATTCCCAGAAGCCCTGCCTACAGTGCCCGGCTTCACCTCAAGCCGAAACCCCAACTGGCGCCACGACAAACTTTTATTTTTCTTTAATCCATTTTTTGCTTAAAACTCCCCTTTTTCAAGGCACTTCCGCCCTGGTGTCAGGCCTGCTCGCACCGTGAAACCACAAAGGCCGGGGCGACTCACTAACACTAGCAGAGACTGAACTGGAAATAACAGGCAGAGGTAATATTAGTAAGGGTTAACTCCACTAAGAAAATGCAGATGCTAGCACTGGAACGATTCTTTATTAATTGGTCCTCTCATTCTCTGATTTGATGCCAGTGCTAGCATCTGGACATTCTCTTTAAATAACTAACTGGCCCACTTGTTTCTTGTTCAGACATTCACAGTAGTGTTTCTCCTTGCTAATGTAACCTCTGTCTGCTTCCTCCTGGCCCAGTCTCTGCCATGTCGTGGAAAGGTGACTCACATGCCACTCGTGCTGTGGGTTGCGGACCCTGTTCTGTACAATATACTGGCAGAATAGGGTGGAATTGGAAAGAAAACGCTACTGGGCCTTTTCTCATAGGAAATCTTTTTACAACATTCACTGTGCAGTAAACGCCAGTTAAGACGATCATATCAATACTGGTTGGCACGATTTGGCAATAGCGAATTTAGGCTAAGGCCCCATATAACGTAAACGCCGTGATTTGTCAGCGGCGTTTTACAGTACCTGCACAGTGAATAGAATTCTGGCTAATCCCATCACACATTGCAGAAACTAATTTGCAACGGAAATGCTGCAACTATAAAAACCATTGCGTTTCTGTAAATTGGACTTAGTAGAGCTTGTTCTAGGACTGAAAGGAGGTATGTATTTTTATGGAGTAAGGCTGATAAATTCTATTTTGTACCTTTCTTTCAGGATATGATGGATTTGATGTAATTTGTGACCACAGGGTAAAAAAGGTCGCAAGCCTTCCCCCTACAGAGCTGGCATCATTGTTTGTTGGAAGGACTGGAGTTGTTGGAATCAAGTAGAAACCCTCAGAGGCCTGTTTCCCAATTTCCTAAATTCGAAAATTTTTCTTTTTGTCCCTTGCCATTTCCAGGATAGGTCCAAAAGAAAACCTCCCAAAAACGGGATCTTACACAGCCTATTTTTATAACCAGCATCATCCGACCACATTTTTAGCCACAAAGCTCTCCTAATGGTGCTTGAGAGTACAGCATTTCTGTCAGTAAACCACCATGAAGCCTTTTTTAAAAAGGGAATAGACCCCAAGATCTCTTCTGTTGAGGTCCCTTCTCTGAGATGGACTTTCAATTGATTCAGTCACAGGAACATGGACCTGGCCACTGAAGTACTCGCTATGTTAGTGTACCCATAGGGTCTCTTAATTGTGAGGTATCCTCAAATGGGATAGCCGTTTTCTTAACCACCTTTGCTACTGTATCAACTTTAGGAAGTTCATCCCATACTTTAGTATCATAGGATTAAGCAACAACCGGTTCTCTAGGAATAAACACCCATTTTTCATCATCTTCCCATTCTGATAGAATTAATCTTTTCAGATTTTCATTCACTGAAAAGAAGACTGATTTTCGTGCCATCAGGCCCCCAAACATTTCATCCTAGATATAACAGGGTTGTTCTGCTCTGGTATATTCAAAGAAGCCCAGAGCTTGAATTAAGGACCCTCCGAAGAACAAAAACAACACCTGTCTTCATCATCCTATAATTCACTCTCTGACAAATAGAAGCACTCTTGATTTGAATCTGACCCTAAGTTCACACTGAGTTTTTTGGTCAGAGTTTTGGCATTGTCAAAACCAGACTGAAAACGCGTGAGGAGTTTCCTGAGGCGTTTTTTGCCATTCAAAGCATTTTTCGGGGAGTTTCCTGATCCTTTTCCTCTTGGGATGTGGGCATGAATTATATTTTAAAAAACCGCCTGGCGTTTCCTGATCAGATATTTTTTCAGGTTTCTGACCAAAAAAACGAGAGCAGGAAAAACCGGCTCACATTGACTTTCATTGAAGCCGTGAGCTGGAAAACGCTTAGGCTTCAAAAAAGAATGAACATCTCGCTTCTTTTTTTCGCTAGCGGAAAAGACTCAGAAGCGTTTTGTATACTTTGAATGGTGAGAGTTTTTTTTGGTTCAGGGTTTGGAGGCAGATTTCTGCCAAAACCCTGACCAAAAAATTCTGTGTGAACTTACCTAAGGGTAAGTTCACACGGGGTTTTTGGATCGGAACCAGAGGCGGAGGCCGCCTCAGGTTCCGATGCAAAAACTGAGTAGCCGCGACTGAAAGCCGGTGCACTGCAACGGCATCCAGCCACCAACTCCGCTCCGGTTTAGGCCTAATGAATGGGCTTAGTCCGGAGAAGGGAGTTTCTTCAGGTCGAATCGCAAGGTAACTCGGCCTGAAGAATGAGCATCACTCTTCTTTTTTCCGGGAGTCGGAAGAAACGGCTCCCGGAATAAAAACTTGAGCTGCTCACACTGATTTCAATGGAAGCCGTCTTTTTGGTCAGGATTTTGAGGCAGATATGGCCTCAAAATCCTGACCAAAAATCTCTGTGTGAACCTACCCTAAAGGGCTCATATGAGGACCTGAGGGAAAGTCGTGAGCTGTGATTTTTTTACAGGTGGGTCTGAAGGACATTCCTGTTAATGCAACAGGAATGACACAGATATGGTGGGCAAGTGAGCAACAGGAGGCACTGCAACCTTTGGCCTCACCCCTACAGACATGATGTTCTATGATGAATGTCACCTCCAAGATGGCCACCGTTGGCACTTCCAGTAGCAACGCTGTGACCTCACAACAGCCCCCACACCTTCAGGCTAGGGAACCCCTACCTCGAAAGGTGCTAGCCGCATCTATAGGATGGAGGAAGGAAGGAGGAATAGACAGCCCTCGGTCCGCACTCAGCCACCTGAGGCTGGTCTTACACGACCGTAGTTTAAGACCGCAAATGGTCCGCAATTGAGGGTTTTCAATTGCGGACCATTTGCAGACACATTATACTCAATGCGGCTTCTTACACCACCGGATATTTTATCCGTGGTGTGCCGGGCCGCAACTGAGGTCCGCACATTTTAGAACATGTCCGTGATGGCCGCAATTCACAGCACTGCACGGACTTGCCCATAGAACTCTATGGGCGAGTGCGGCAATTTGCGGGCATCTGCAGAGTGTATGTTGCTGATCAGCAACTAGTGTTGCTGATCAGCAACATGCGGACCGTAAAAGCATTACGGTCGTGTAAGACCAGCCTCAGGTAGGAGACTCCTCTTTGCTCCTGCCTCTGAGAGAACCAGGAAGAACACTGGAGACGGGAGGTGGGCTGAAGGCTTGTAACCACTCTATCTTTCTATCCCCTCAGAGACCAAGAGGGCAATCTCCGCTCCAGCGCTGCTATCATGTGGAAACTCTTGAAAATTATTTTATGTTTTGGGAGACCCACATCTGTAATAAGATCACATGCTAAAAGTGTCAAACAGTTTCTGAGATCCAACAATGACCTCATAACTCTGTACAGTGTTAGACCAGACCAAACCTGTAGCAGCAGTAAATGATTAAAAGGTTGTATGTCTTCTCATCCAGAAGAAAGAAACAGTTTCACATTGTCTACATATGTGTACGTAGAGATGGACCACAGTTTAACTTGACTTCCTGTAACGTGATATTCCATCTCAGAGGACATCAGAAGTCATTAATCACCCATTGAAAGAGTTAACACTCTGTACCCCAGTTGTGATAAAGTGTTATGCGTCATGTTACTTTGTGACATTTGTACATATACAGTATACACACACACACAATGTATGCACATGTGCTATGTAGCAATACATATTTGCGGTTCCCCTATTTACCAATGGCTAAGTGTATTTTATGCAACATAATTTCCTGACACCTTACATGAAAGTCACCATCTCTTGTACAAAAATGTCTAGACATGCATGTTGAAGCCCATAGACTCATGTTAAGCGCTATATAACATACCCTATACATTTCAATTGTATTGATAAGTGTAGTAAATTGTTTTTCAATACCATGGCGCAAAATTACTTCTTTTTTTTTTTTTTTTTTAATGTAGATTGTGAGCCCCACATAGAGCTCACAATGTACATGTATTTTTTCCCTATCAGTATGTCTTTTTGGAATATGGGATGGAAATCCATGCAAACACAGGGAGAACATACAAACTCCTTGCGGATGGTTTCATGCCCTTAGTGGGATTTGAACACCAGGACTCCAGCACTGAAAGGCTGCAGTGCTAACCACTGAGCCACCATGTGGCCCCTACACAAATTTACTATTGTGGTTACAACTAGACACTGGCATACACATGGCATCTTTAATGCAAAGTAGTGCATCTCTGGTGCAGTGTGGCACATCTAGTTTTCCAACTTGTTAGATATGTGAGTGTGCATGTTCAGTAATAGGGGTTGCTTAAATGTGCAAAGATCGTGCTGTAAAATTCTGATAAGCCAACTACAAGGTGGTATAAACATAGACTAGACTAAACTGTGCTGCAGACATAATGTGGATATTAGCAGTGGATAAACCGATATGACACCATGCATGAAGATTTATACAGTCATAAAACATATTCAGAATTTCTAGTCTGAGGGTACGTTAACTCGTAGGAATTTACTTTGGGGCAGATTCTGTGGCTTCAGACTCCCTGCTGAATTGACCCATTCATCTGGGCCTAAACAGCAGCAGAAAGCTGCAACGGAATGCTGATGCCCTGCATCAGTCACGGCTAGACCACAACCAAATATGGTGGCGGTAAACTAAGTGGAATTTCTCTTCATTTTCCACCGTGTGAACATTACCAAAGTTTACAACGTCTACAACTATTAGTAAATCTGAGCCTATGAGGCCTGGTTCACATCTGCGTTCAGTATTCCGTTCGGGAAGTCCGCTTGGGGACCCCCCAAAACGGAATACCGAACGCATTAAAAAGCGGTTAGCAGAGAAACCACATGGACCCCATAGACTATAATGGGGTCCGTATGTTTTCTGCAGGAATCACACGGAGAGAGAAGTACTGCTTGAAGTACTTTTCTCTCCACATGAATCGTGTGGACACCACGCAGAAAACACACTGACCCCATTATAGTCTATGGGGTTCATGTGGGTTCTCTGCCAACTGCTTTTTAATACGTTTGGTATTCCGTTTGGGGGGGGTCCCCAAGCGGACTCACCGAACGGTATACTGAACGCAAATGTGAACCATGCCTGAGACTACCACTGCTTACCACCTGATTGTATGATAGAAGGACACTCATGGCCTAAAAATTCTTTAGGTGTATATGTTACTGGCAATGTATGAAATCCGGCATTGTATAGAAAACCTAAAACTAGCCGGCAATGTCTGAAACGATTCATTTCACACATTGCCTAGGCATTCTATACAATGCCAAATGAGAAAGCGGCGAAGTAGGAGACATTCTCGCTTTAGCAAGGAACTAGCAGCATCTCCAATCGCACGCTGTCAGCAAGAACCCGAGTGCCCGCGCGCGATACAACGGTCTCTGCCGTTGCCTCAGGCTTAGAAGTAGTTTTGTTCGTGAATGTCCATGAAAATGTGGGAGGAGGAGCAAGCTGGAGTGTTGGAGAAGAACATGAAACAACGATTCGACGAGGAACTGTCAAAAATTCGAGGGAATGTTGCCAAAAACAGTATTTGCTTTGGCAGTTAATAAATTTGGGGTTTTGTACAACTATCATTGTATTTTAATGAATTTTTTGGAAATAGCACTCTCATTCTATGTTTAGTTTTTCATACTTTGCCTAAATAGCATTTGGCATTCTATAAAAAGTATGTAACGATTCTCCCATTTCATATATTGACTGAAAACACCAGGCATTCTATACAATGCCTAGACATTGTATAGAATACCTGCTTTTCATACATTGCCTGTAACATATACATTAAACATAAAACAAAAGTGTAATATCAACATATCTCAAGTTTGTTGCTCTTAGGACTTTCTGTTGCAAAATTCAATTTTTCCCTACTGTGTTTTACTACCCATCATATTCATCATCCCACATACAATACAGTACAACAGACATGCAGCGTGGAATCTGTGCTACAAGTCCAGGGCAGTTAAAGTACAATACACGGGGATGGAATTTTAAAAACGTCAGAACATAAAATAATCCTTTAGGCTGGGGCCCCATTATTGCAGAAATGCAGCTTTTTTTGTTGCAGATATTGTTGCGGTTTTTTGATCCAAAGCCAGGACTAGACTGAACAGAAGTTAGAAGTTTAAGAGCTTTCTATATATTTCCGATTCCATTTGTAGCCATTCTTGGCTTTGGCTCAAAAATCCGCAACAAAAAAAAGCTGTGTTTCCGCAACGTGGGGCCTCAACCTAATAGTCCCACTATGGGGAAATTCAGTGTGCACGTTGTCATCCACATGTAGTGGAAAAATCCAAGACCGAAAACTAGTGTGCTATGTAATTTTAGCTGTAAAACACATACATGATGGGACAGCGCTGTTTTCATGCATCTATGAGACAATGACATGGATCTGAAATCCACTATGGTGGATTTCCCCCTCTATGCCTGGATTTATAATGCATTATAATGAAGTCAGCCAAGTGCTCAGGTGATTAATAAGGACCCTTTTATACACGCCAATGATGAGGCGAATGAACTATTACAAGTACCCAAACCTTGCTCTATGTAAACAGGGCAACTATCAAGTCATGTCTCGCAACGATGGGGACAAATAACCGAACTAACAAGCACCATATAGATTCTTACAGGGCCACATAAAGCACTTGTCCCAGGTAAAGAAAGCCCCAATGGACGCAGTGCACCTATTGATCAATGGTGGGATTGTTTGCATGCCCCTAGATTCTGATTGGGGGGGGGGGGCTAATATCACTGAGGCTGCACAACACAGTACAAGCCTCCACCTTTATTTACAGCAGTCCTGACAGGTTGTCTTTTACCAATGATCAGCCATTTATCTGGGCACTTCACTCGCAGCACCTCGGACAAATCAGACTAGTTCCTCGTACCCCCTCCTCCATTGTCCGGACCCCATAATACTTGGAGTGTCACGTGGGGGCCATTTTACAAACTGGCATTCAGAAAGAAAACACAGAGAATGGCCAGGTGTGAAGAGCTCCTGGTCGGGTACTTGTATCCCAGAAGGAAGTCTCTGCAGTCACACTTACAGCACATGAAGGAGCTAGAAGTAGTTATACCAAGGTGATGAGATAACCTCTAGAAATAGCCCCTTGTACAGCGCCACTGTCTAGGAAGCGACAAGCATCGAGTTACCAGCGGCTCAGCTACATAGAAAGTACATTGTATAGACTAGTCTATGGAGACGATACAAGGGTGTAACGTTAGCCTCAGACCAAGACGAGGGGAGCCGAGGAAGGAGGAAGTCACACAGATAAGTTATAGAAGGAGAAGAGAAAGGTGTCGGCTACTTACACAGCTGAGGAGAGAACACACTCCCAGGCAGGCACCCATATTTACACACAGCGCACACTGCCCGCCCGAGCACTGGACCCGACACTCGGAGATCCTAGCTCCGCCCACTACACTGGCTCTCACCTTACACGGCGCTACAGTCGCAGCTCTTCGGAACTTTCCGGAAACTTTCGGCTCTTTTTTTTTTCCTGCCGAGTAATGTTTACTTTTCCGGCTTTCAACACACTGTGCAGAAGATGGAGATACCTGCTAGCCTGTGGTCCTAGTCACTCATAGTCACTCTTTACTCTGAGGCAGCCACCCTCTGACTGAATTGCTTTGTGCCTGTGCCATGTTCATAAGGAATGTAACTGATGATTTGTTACTTTGTACAAGCCCCAGGGAGTTTTGTTTATGTTTGGGTTCTTCCATATGATGTATATGGAGCTCCATATACTTCAGGTCGCATGTGATTTTTCTTTAGTACATAAAATACGAGTTTCTGCCATTTTTCGTTATTGTCCGCGCAGCAAACCCTCATGTCTGCTGTCACATGGTGTAACGAATGGCTATAGAATTCAGTGTTAGGGCGGGTTCACATCTGCGCCCGGTCTCCGCTTTGTGGGTTTTCGTCTTCTGTCAACAGGAGACGGAAACCCGGCAGTCAGTGTCTGCCAGAGAGCGTCTTTTGGTCTCCGTAGCGAAATCTTTTTTTTTTTTTTTTTTTATCAAGACACAGAGTCCTGCATGTCCAACTTTGTGTCCGGTAAAAAAAAACGGTTCTGCCGCGGAGACCAGAAGACGCTCACGGGCGGACATTTTGAAAACTGACTGCCGGTTTCCGTCTCCTGTCCAGTTTCTTGGACAGAAGTTGGAAACCTGAATGCAGAGACCGGGCGTAGATGTAAACGTGCCCTTATGACCACCACTTCTATATAAGTATCGCTAATTGAATGGGCATTTAAAGGGATTCTATCATTAGAATCCTTTTTTTTTTAACCAACTACACGTAGGAATAGCCTTAAGAAAAGCTATTCTTTTCTTACCTTTATTATTCTGATCTGTGCCGCCGTTCTAGAGAAATTTCTTCCTTATGTAAATGAGTCTGTCTGTATTTGAACCCTACAAATTGTACAGCGCTGCGGAATATGTTGGCGCTATAGAAATAAAATGTATTATTATTATTAATGAGTTTTCAGACAGCACTGGAGGCCTTCCCCTGCTCTCAAACAGCACTGTGAGTGTCCCCTGTGCTGTCTGAAAACAATCCAGTGACACCTCCATCTTCTTCTCCGCCTCTTCTTCCTCCATTTTCATCCAAAAGTGTTGACTGTGCATGTCCGTCAGCCATTTTCCTGTGTCTGAATGGGAGAGGTTGAACAAAAATATCCTGTCTTGTGAATTATTTAGGGATTGCAACCATTTTTCTACAAAGCCTCCTCATTTTAGGGGCTCAAAATTAATTGAACAAATCAACATGACCATAAATAAAATGATAATTTTATACTTTGTAGAGAATCCTTTGCAGGCAATGACTGCCTGAAATCTGGAACCTCATGGACATCATCCTTTGTGATGCTTTGCCCAGCCTTTACCACATAGGTCTTCAGTTGTTGCTTGTTTGTGGGTCTTTCTGGCTTAAGTTTACCTTACGCAAGTGAAAAGCATTCTTGATCGGGTTGAGAGCGTGTGATTGACTTAGCCTTTGCAGAATATTCCTCTTCTTTGGCTTAAAAAAAAATCCTCCTGGCTTGTATTCGCAGTGTGTTTTGGGTCACTGTCCATCTTTACTGTGAAGCACCTTACAATCAACCATGCTGCATTTGGTTGAATCTGAGCTGAAAGTATATCCCTTGTGAGAAGGTGACAGGCAGAGTATTGGAGTCCAAGTATATCAGCCCCAGGCTTCTCATATATGTGTGGTCCAGGCCAGGTCTTGAATAGGCCTCAGCCCCAGGTGTGGGTCCTTGGCTCCTTACTGGGCCATAAAAGGCTGCAGGGTCTGCACTTCAGGGTAGATCCTCGGAGCAAGAGGAGGAGCCTGGGTTTGTCCTGAAACGCTGAGGGTCTGATGAGACTGCATTGTGCTACTTCGTTTTGTTCATGTGGTTGGTAGTAAACCAAACATATGGGTTTTTTATTGCTTAGTTAGAGCTCGGACAAGCAGGGTTTTGTTTGCCGTTTTGCCTGAATTTAAGGCTGTGTTTTATATTTGCTTCTTCTGTGCCTGACGTGAAGGTTTCTTTATTTTGCTGTTTTTCAAAATGAACCTCTTTGCACCGAACATAGTGTCCCTGTTTCTGACTGCTTGGTTTTGCACTATTGCTGCAAATGACTTACCTTTCCCACATCCTGTAAAGTTCAGAATGCATGCCTATGCTATCACACTGCCTCCACCATGTTTTACAGAGGATGCTGTGGGCTTTGAATCATGAGCCATTCAAAACCTTCTACAAACTTTCTTCTTCCCATCATTCTGGTACAGGTTAATCTTAGTTTTATCTGTCCAAAGACTGCTGTCCCAGAACTGGGTTGGCCTCTTTAGGACCCCTTCACATGGAGTTTACGCTCCGAGTTCAATGGCATGTTTGTATAACGCGTGTCTTTTTGTGCGCGTGTCTATGTCAATGCCATCAAATTAAAGACTAGAGTCTGCACATTAAGCCCATATTGATTATATAACTGTGTCGTGAATATGTTTTAAGTAACATTTAATGTAAACAGTTAAGATACCAAAATTTGTGTAACTGTCCAAATATTTCTGGACCTAAATGTAGCTGTGCATTTGAGATATGTAGTCTGCCTTCTGATGAGTCATATATGACAATATACAGACATAAAGGGACCGATTTACTAATCCTGTCTAATTACAAATTGCAGACATACTGCACAGTCTAAAAATGCCCCAGATTTATCACAGTGACTTATGCTGGATAATAAATTTGAACCTCCTTCACTTGTTTTGAACTGATCTTGCATCTATGGAAACAAAACTTTCCTAGTAACAGGGAGTGAACTGCAAATTAGTAGAAAGGAGACATCTTATGGCAGGAACTTTAGAAATGTTTATCAGGCAAAAAAGCAACATTTTTAATTAAAGTGGTCTAAAATCACATGCTCTATAAAATGAGTATAAAGCTAGGTTCACAACTGTGACTGATCACTGCTGGAGGGATTCCGTTCCACTTTCCGCTTTAAAAATGAAGAGAGAAAAGTCCTGCAAGCAAGACTTTTCTTTCCGCATTTTCCGACCCTTTTCGGTTGGAAACTTGGTGGACCCCATTATAAACTTTGTTTCTGCGTGTAACTGTTTTTGTTTTTTTTTGTTTTCTTTTAAGCGTATTAGGTTTCTATTCATGGGGTCCATTCCCCAAGTGGGCCCCAGGAACTGATACCCGAACACAGGTAGCGTAAGATGAAACTTTGAAAAATTCCAGCAATCCACTGTTTTGTAAAACTTAACTTTTACTCCATATACAAATTAAAAACATGGATATACATCACCATTCACGGATACATGGCAGAAAAAGTTGACGCGTTTCAGGACAGATATTGTTAACGTCCCTTACTCATAGCTATCTGCTGTGTATGTGTTTCACTTTTCTAAGTGTTTGGGGGGAAGATTTGAGCACTTAGGGTAGTTTTTTAAAGCTTTTTTTTAAACCAATTTATTAGATTCCCTAGGGTGCTTTTGATTGCCACTATATTAAAGTCTATGGGACTTTTACTATGTTACTGTTGAGGCTGGTCTATGGGAGCCAGTAAGTTCTTTTGTCCGAGAGTCGGCACAAACCGGGGTGGACATGCTCATTCTTCAGGTGGATTTGCCTCGCGAATCTGCCTGAAGACACACCCTACTCCCGACTAGACCCATTCATTGGGCGTAATGTGGAACGGAGTGCACGACTGGATGCCGGTGCAGTGCATCAGCATTCAGTCACAGCTACCCATATTTTGGACCGGAATCTGAGGCGGCCTCTGCCTCAGGTTCCGGACCAAGAAACCCTGTGTGAACTCGGCCTAAAGGTGCCCATACACACTCATTTGGTTGTCAGCTATTCTTCTTTATTCCCCCATACATGTGGTTGCCATACAAAAGGCATATATTACTGGGGAATAATCTACTGTTAGATATCACATTTTGGTACTGCACATATTTCACACATATACATTATTTCAATCAGTCAGAATAATCTTATTGTTTAATTGTGAAATATTTTCTTGAAACTATAATTTTCGAGGAAGAGGAGACCTATTTAAACTGTTTCACCCATGCTGTTGTCATCAGGGTGTGTTAAGGAGCAGTCTCGCTCATATGACCAGTGTGAGTCACTAGAAAACCTGTCAGACCTGTTGGTGCACAATTAAAATTTTATCATGGTGAATTAACATAGTGGGCTTGTCTTTCTGATACTGAGTGACATATTCTGATACTGAATGACATCTACATCATGTGACGGAAATAACAATGTGTGTAGTCTAAGGAAATGAGCTAAAATTAGATAATGCTCACTCCAAAGACATACTGATAGGGAATGTAAATTGTGATCCCTATATGGGACAGTCATTGACAATGTCTCTAAAGTGCTGCGGCATATATGGCGCTGTATAAGTAAGCAAAGTAAATAATAAATAATGTACATGTATTACTTACATACTTATGGTAAAGTTCTAGTGGGAGGTATGAGCGATCTGATATGGACATGGTTCTTGAGTGGATTTTAACCCATATGTAGAGCCAGCATAGCTTTTGATGGCTTTTGTCAGTATGCACTTCACCCATAACTTGTTTGAAGCATGACTATATGGTACAGCCTGTATCTATTTGTAAATATGTCTATTTTTATATATATATATATATATATATATATATATATATTTTATTAAAATACATTAATATTGATAACCTTTGAAGTAAGCAATATCAGCTTATATTGTATGTTGTCATGGGGGACCACCTTCCACTGATCCGTGGTCACTTGAGTGTGGGTCATTCCATATCAAGTGATCCAAATATGAATATTTTTTTTTACCTGACGTCTTTAGATTTTTTTTATTATTTCTATGAAGTACAACTTAAGTTAATTACAAATTAAAAGTTTTAAATTTTTTTCGTCATCCGTTAATTTTTTACTTACTTCTAAAGTTTTGACTTTTAAAGTCAAGAGTTTAAACGTATGTTTTAAAGTTGTGAAAAAATGCATGTGTGTCACTTGTGTTCTTGGTTATACTTGTACAGGGATTCAACTTGGGACCAAATTGGGATCTATTTTTTTTTTTTTTGGGGGGGGGGTTAAGCCTTGAATCATCTGATTTTATGTTTGTGGCTTCTTCCTTTTTTCTTTTCAAATTACAACTTGCTGAATTCAACATTTATATGCAACAATAAAGAAACATAAAAAACAAATCCCGTAAGTGCCAGAAAAAATACATCTTAGGGCTCGTTCACATCTGCGTTGTGCTCTCCGTACTTTAGGTTTCCGTTTCCTGCATAAAACAGAGCAGGAGACGGAAACCTGCAGGAGTCTTTCTCACCCATATATTTGAATAGGTGAGAAAGCTGTCCGGCCGTGAGCGTTTTACGCTCTCCGCCGCGAAACTGGGTTTTTTAATCTGGACACAGATTCGGACATGCAGTACTCTGTGTCCGGATTAAAAAATCCGGTTTTGTGGCGGAGAGCATAAAACGCTCACTGCTGCTCACGGCCAGACCCGGTCTGTGCTTTCCGTCTTCTGGCATGCAGAAATCCTCAAGGTGGATTTTCTAAATACAGTTTCACCCTAATTATATGTAACAAGATTAAAAGAACCAATATTTTTAACACCTATTTCTACATGTAACAATTTTTTTTTATTATATCACTAAACATGTAATTTATTAAGAAGAATAGTACAGTAATTACATCCTTATTCTATAAAATATGAACTAATCAAACAATTAATAGGACATATTTAAACTACTGGCCTTTTATCATTAATTTGTCCCTTCTAGTGAGTGAAATGTAATCTTGTCCATAAGCGCTTACTAGCAATGTCACAGAGTATGTCTGGCCTGTCATGGTGTTCGGCTCCATCTGAGTTAAAGGGATTCAATCATTTTTTTTATTTTTTTTTCTCCCTTACACGTAGGAATAGCCTTAAGAAAAGCTATTCTTCTCCTACCTTTAGATGTCTTCTCCACGCTGCCATTCGGTAGAAATCCCGGTTTTCGTCTGTATGCAAATGAGTTCTCTCGCAGCACTAGGGGCGGTCCTCAGCCCTCAAACAGCACTGGGGGTGTTCCCAATGCTGTGAGAGAACTCTCCAGCGCCGCCTCCATCTTCGCCTGGAACCGCCTCTCCCTGGGTCGTCTTCCGGCGCTGGTTTCAAACTTCTGGGAATGCGCAGTTGGCTCTGCCGTTGGGCCTCGGGCAGAGCCGACTGCACATGCCAGCGGCCATTTTCTTGTGGCAGCTTACCCCAACTTACATGAAAATGGCCACTTACACCAGTTTACTGTGTAAGCAGCCACAGGAAAATTGCCACGGCATGCGCAGTCGGCTCTGCCTGAGGCCCGATGTCAGAGCCGACTGCACATGCCCAGAAGTTTGAAGCCAGTGCCTGAAGAAGGGAGAAAAAATGTCATGTTATGGAGAAAAAAAATATCATTTTAATAATTGAATCCCTTTAATATCTGATTTTTGTTAAGTTTTATAATGTCTGGTTTTTTTGGATACACAAAGGATGGTGCTGGACCAGAAGGTTGCAAAAAAGTTAATTCTACGTCTTCATTCTCACAATCTTTGGAGAGTACAGTAACCAGCCATCAGCGCCGATCATATTCACAGAAGTAGTTATGTCCTCCATTGTCAATCTTGTGCTGCCTTCTACCACTTCTTGGACTTTACTGTCATTGCTGAATGAAAAAAATCTTTGTTTTTATTTCTGTTTCACTACATGGAATGACAGTGTTGTATTGCTGAGTGCCTTTGATGGATTCTGCTTCCCATATCTGATGTTTTAACAAACTTTCCTCCTCTTCGTAGTGAGGACATGAAAGTTCTGGAGCTCTGTCTTACTTCCTGACTCTGCGGTGGACAGATACTTCACATGACGCTAGGTTCACACCAGCGCCTGATTTGTGTTTTCAGGTTTTCGTCTTCTGCTGACAGAAGACAGAAACCTGACAGACCCTTTTCGGCCATGAGCAATGGTGAGCGTTTTTTGCTCTCCGTGGTGAAACCGTTTTTGTTTTTTTTTTTAACCGGGCACAAAGTCCTGCATGTCCAAATTTGTGTCCGGTTAAAAAAAAAAAACGGTTTTGCCACGGAGAGCACAAAAAACTCACCGACGCTCACGGCTGAACACTTTCCAAACCCATTCATTTGAATGGGTTTGATAATTGCCTGCAGGTTTCCGTCTCCTGCAGGAAACAGAAACCTGCATAACTGAGACGGGGCGCAGATGTGAATGATCCCTTACTGACAGAATTGCTGGCATGTCATTTGCTCTGCATTCACTGTCTATCCCTGTTCATTCTCATGTTGAGCCCTAACAAAGCTTTCTCCTCTGTCCTCTCCTGCTTCCAAGGTAGGGTCCACACTACCATTGGTGTCTGTTAACCCCCCCCCCCCAAAAAAAAAAAACAGACACCTATCATGACGGACACAAATGGACAGTAACTGATGGCTATCAGTTATATGTCCGTTGCCCATAGACCTCAATGGTAAAAAAAAAAAACGGACACTTACTGCCCGTTTTTTTCAAATGGACAGAAAAGTCCTGCATGTAAGATTTTTTTTGTCCGCTTGAAAAAACGGAAATGGTTGTAAACGAACACTGAAGGACACAAAGGGACACTAAAGAACACAAGATAAAATCTAATTGAAATGAATGGAAATTGCAAAAGGACCAGCGAGTGTCTGTTGCTAAAATCTTGTATGGACAATAACCACGGACACTGCTGAACGGACACCAACGGTAGTGTGAATGCCCCCTAAGCTGTAACATAATAAAATAACACAGTAAGGGTGCATTCACACAATGTATTTTGGCTCGTAATCTGGCACATCTACGCTTCGGGAGCTTTTGCGGGCCGTATACGCTCCCATTAATTTCAATGGGAGCCAAAATCGTATACACGGCGCTATTTTGCGGCCGTGATTTTGCGGCCGCAAAATAGCACTGCGTATACGATCCCGGCTCCCATTGAAATCAATGGGAGCGTATACGGCCTGCAAAAGCTTCCGCGGTGTAGACGTTCCAGATTACGAGCCAAAATACATCGTGTGAATGCACCCTAATATCTAAAAATCTTGGATTATTTGGTAAATCTAGACCCCGCACTTTTAGACCACAGGCTGAACAGATCTGAATACAAGATTTTTGAATTGACACTGTAATAGTTATACTTTAAAATATGATCCCATCGCGATCCCAACTTGAATTTTGGTACAGATGTGGCTAGGAGCATAGCAGGCACATGAGCATTTTTGGAAATTTTTAAATTGAATGTTTTTTTCGGAAATGCGTTTTAAAATTTTGCATTTACGTTCACATGGATAAAATATTAACAAAGATACTCTTGTGACATATCTGGTGAAAGCTTGGACAGTTCTGAGTAGAATGGTGTTTATTTTGTCTTTCTATCTTTTTTCTAGCCTGAGTTATGAGGAGAAATGTAAAGGCAGACAACACAGAAATTCACACTTTTCTGAACTTTAAAAATCAAAAAAAAATTCTAGAATTTTTTTTTCTTCACATTTTGCATTCTCTGACACTCTATTACCAAATAACAAAATCTCAAAAGAATTAAAAATATAGAGGTAAAAATCATTGGTTCACTTGACATGTGAGAGAGATGCAGCACCTTTTCTGGCCCCACTACACAATGTACAGAGCTATCTGTGTCTGTTCCAGAGTGCCATGGCACCTTTAACTGGCCCTACAGCCAAGTGTCACTCCAATCAGTTTGATAGTGTTGACCTAAAAAGTCCTTGAAAACGTCTTTAGTTTAAGGCCGTTCGGGACGTCCCGCAGCAATAAAGCGCTGCGGGAAAAACCGTGGCAGCAACGCATCGCAGTTCTTCCTGCAGCACTTTAAACAGAAAGTTTGCGGACTTTCTGTTACAATTATACATATGGGGAAAACGCCAGTGTTTACATTGGTATAATTGGCATTCTGCGATTTCCAAAACCGCACTGGTTTTGAAAATCACGGCATGTCCACACTGCGCTTTTTACAGCAAAGTGGGCATGAAATTCAGTAGCATCCAATTTACTTTACCATTACAGTAAAATGCTGTGATTTTTTTTTTCCCGCAGTGTTTCCACCACGCCAAATCGCAGCATTTCCATCCCGTGGGGCCCCAGCCTTAGGCTAAGGGTCCACGAAGCCACAGCACAGAAAGTCTGCATACTTTTCCATAATGTGTGAGTGGGATTTGCTTTGCAAAGCTTGTAAAACGGTGCGCTTTTTTTTTCCTGCAGCGCTTTTCAGAGGGTCTGCTTTTTTCTGCAATGTGTGGATGGGATTCGCTTTGCAGAGGCTGTAAAATGCTTTTTTTTTCCCCTCAGTGGTTACGCTGCATGGGACCCCAGCCTAAATTGTTTTTTTTCCAGGGTTGTTCAATACAGAAATGTGAAAATACAACCAAAAAAAGCAGCAGGAAAGCATAGATATCATGTGTAAATAACACCAATGACAAACATTTCTAAAATGCAGAACAGTACATGTAGATATATCAGTGTAACAGTAAAAGTCCTGTTACTGGTAAATAGTGTGATTGACTGGATGCTTGGATTCATTTAGCTAATTAATTGCCTGGTAATTTTATACCGATCTGATAATATGGTAACAAGACCCACTGGGATATCAGGATTTTAGTACAACTGTCACATTTTGGCTGCCACTGCAAGTCTCAGTGACTTTACAGTAGAAGAGTTGGTCCAGCTGCCAGAGAGAAGATCACAACTGTGACACAGTCACAGTGCTAAATAATTTGGTGCGCCCTTCAAGGAGGAATTGAGGAAAAAGCTGTACATATAACTGAAGTCGACATTTTATTCATCTGACAGCTAATCCTCCCAACTCAACCATAAACATGTATAGTGAAGCATGCATGCTCCTTCATTCCAGCAGGAGGCAAGGGAAGAAGTTGCCAGACATTGCTCATCAGAGCAGTTGATCTTTGCTGGGAACGTTGAAATCCCTTCTGCTTGATTTCGCTTTCCCCAACATCTGCTATCAGGATAAAGAAGCCTTCATACACATTAGGTGGTCAGCAGGCTCCAGAAAATAACTAGTTTATCTTACATTTATCCAAAGTTAAAGGTCAACTTAAAGGACCTTTCATGTCCTTGGGCACATGCGTTATGATATACTGCTAGAAAGCCGACAGGGCACATCAGCTTTCCCATTATGTACCCCTGGTAAAGAGCTATCAGTGCCGTTACCGTAGCTCTTCACAGTCAGAACAGTGTTTCTGACAGTCTGTGAGGAATGCCCCTCCAGACAGTCTGTCCTGTCCGTAGCTCTGTACTGTCAGAGGGGGCGTTTCGTACTGCCCAGCTATGATGCTGAGCGGTGAGGAACGCCCCGCAGTACTAATCTATGGACGAGTACTGTCAGGAAGGTGGGGGGGCGTTCCTCACCACTCAGTGTCATGACTGGGCAGTAAGGAACGCCCCCTCTGACAGTACAGGGTTACGGACATTACTGTCAGGAGGGGCGTTCCTCACAGACTGTCAGAAACACCCTTCTGACAGTGAAGAGCTACTGTAACGGCACCGATATCTCTTCACCAGTGGCACCTAATGGGAAAGCTGAATTCAGCGCATTGTCGGTCTTCTAGCAGTATATAAAACCGCATGTGCCCAAGGACATGAAAGGTCCTCTTTAAGCAGTGTACATGTGCCCACCTACAAGCAGTGGTGTAACTAAAGTCCAGGGCTGGTTTTAAATAAAGTGTGGCTCTGGGACACTACATACACGAGATATATTGGCTACAATAACAAAATCATGCTTGGGTTTCTGAGAAGTCCCAGACCATAAAAGTCCCTGAATTCATGGTTGTATCAATTGACAATCAATCAAGACCTAATGTAACCACAAATTGCCTAGAAATCTAAATATGTTAATTTTCATGGGAAAACTTCTTTAGGTTGGGGCTCCATGGGACGAAAATGCCGTGATTCGCCTGCGGCGGAAACGCTGCGTGAAAAATCACGGCTTTTTAGGGTAAAGGCAAAGTGGATGGGATTCTTGCAAATCCCATGCCCACTTTGCGGTAAAAACCGCAGTGTGGCCACATGGCAATTTTCAAAACCAGTGCGGCAGCATGTCAATTATACCTATAGAAACGCTGGCGGTTTACCCGTAGGTATAGTTGTAACTGAAAGTCCGTGGAGGAAAACTCCATGAACTTTCTGCCTAAAGCACTGCATGAGGAACCGCGATGCATTGCCGTCGCGGTTTTTCCTGCAGCGCTTTTTTTTGCTGCTGGACAGGGCTTTAACCTTAATGTCAAAACTAGGGATTAAAAGTATTAGGTGCCCATAAACCAAACTTGTGTGTATAAGACAGGTAGTGGTGGTTTACTTCCCATGACAACACAGGGAACAGGCATGTCTAAATTGAACTTGCTCAACCGTTCGACACAGGGAGTCAGGTAACCACCATACACTTTAGATGGCTAGCCATTCCAGTCACCATGGCCAGTGTAACGTGATTTCTCAGGCAAACTGGATAAACCAGGGAGGCCTTGGCTGGGATAAAATAATAAAAGAAGCAATACTCCCCTAACCCCAGTCCTTCATTCCAGTGTTGAGTTCTCTGTTCTTTCTCATGTAGGCACTGGCCAGGCTAAAAGTGAAACCGCATGGTTAACTGCTGTGGCCAATTACTGACCTCAGCAGTCACATATTGGGTATGGGTGATGTCACTACTGATATGTCACTGGTAACCAATAAGTAATCGCTGAGGCCAGAGATTTGTATGCAGTGGTCACTAGAGATGAGCAAGTAGTGAAATATTCGAGATTCAATATTCGTTTCGAGTAGAGCCTCAATATTTGACTACTTGATTGAATATCGACTCCCATTATAGTCTATGGGAAAAAATGCTCGTTTCAGGGGAAACAACTATTCGACTAAAGGAGACTCACCAAGTCCACGAATAACAGGAGGAGAGTGTTAAGGAGTAGCGAAGTGCAGTTAAAGTGCACTGACCCCATAGACTATGGGCTGGTTCACATTAGTGCTTGCCTCCCTTCCGGAAGGAGTTTGCTGGAGGACATCCCCCCCCCCCCCCAAACGGAATATCAGCGCAACTGCAAGTGCTGGACAGTTAAGCACACGGACCCCATAGCATATGGGGCTCTGTGTGCTTGCCGCACACTGCCCACATGAATCATCACAGAGCTCATTATATGCTATGAGGTCCATGTGCTTAAAGGGGTATTCCCATGAACATAATCATATCTATACTTGTAGATAATTAAAAGTTAAACATTTTTTCAAATATAAGTAATTAAAAATTCTGCAGAGTTTTAAAGATTTTCTCTTTCTTAGTGGTGACAGTGTTATCTTGATTGGTTGCCATGGATACGACCACTAATGCAGAAACTTTCTATGGTCTGGGACTTGTCAGGAACCCAGCCATGAACTTCTTATTGTACCTGAGTTATCAGGCAAGGACACTAAATGTATCAGAAGATATCCCGGCCACAATAAAGTAATCATGGCTGATTTTCTGACCTTAGAAAGTTTCTGCATTAGTGGTCGTATCCATGGCAACCGATCAAGATAACAGACTGTCACCACTAAGAAAGAGAAAATCTTTAAAACTCTGCAGAATTTTTAATTACTTATATTTGCAAAAATGTTTAACTTTTAATTATCTACAAATTTAAAAATAATTATGTAGATGGGAATACCCCTTTAACTGTCCAGCGCTTGCAGTTGTGCTGATATTCCGTTCGGGTGGTCCTCCTGTGGACTCCTTCCGGACGGGAGGTGAGAGCTAATGTGAACCGGCCCTTACTCGTCCTGCAGAACCAGCATTGATACAGTGTACAGCATTCGGCCAATCAACGCTGGTTCTGCAGCAGGCTCATCTTTGCTAGTCGGGAGAGCTGGCAGCTGGCGATTATGCGGGAGCTGACTTTTTCTCATAGGAATGCATTGACCATCATTGATTGGCCTAATGCTATACTGTGTACAGCATTTGGCCAATCAACGCTGGTTCTGCCGGAGGCTCATCTGTGACGAAGCGGAGTCTAAGATCGGACCACAGCAGTCTTCATTGTGGTCTGATCTTAGACTTCGCCTCCTCTCAGACGAGCCTCCGGCAGAACCAGCGTTGAGTGACCAAATGCTGTACACAGTATAGCATTCGGCCAATCAACACTGGTCAATGCATTCCTATGAGAAAAAGTCAGCTCCTGCATATCCGCAAGGTGCCAGTTCTCCCGACTAGCAAAGACAAGCCTGCTGCAGAACCAGCGTTGATTGACCAAATGCTATACGCTGTATAGCATTCGGCCAATGAACGCTGGTTCTGAATCGAATCTTTACTGCGAATAGGGGTAGTAGAGTAGAGTACGAGTATTTCGAATACTGTAGTATTTGTTCGAATACCTACTCGATCGAATACTACTCGCTCATCTCTAATCGTCACCTGAGTTGTTTCACTCCTGGCTCAGCCTGTGCATGTATAAAATGGAACCGGAAACCTGATGCCCACTCCTGGCCCACTTGGGTTTTCCAGTTTGCCTAGAAAACCCCTTTAAATACATTAGTGCACATCATTTCTAATAATTTAATCCAGTTTCCAGATTATTGTTATTTGTGGTATTTTAAAACTAATTGGAAGTGACACACAATATAAGCAATAGTCACATAATGAAAGAGGCTACACTTTTAATTACAGAGATATATAGTATGTTAGTAGATACTGTATACTTACTATTCAGTGTGCTTTCTATTCTATCTGCATAAATCCTTTTTACTGTTGGCTAAAAATAACAGAAGATGAATCAAGGACAGTCATGAAACAGCTACTCCATAGAGACAAAACACTTTATTATTAACCTCCCAGGAGGGTTCTGCACAGTCGTATTCTTAATGTTTTCTTAAGGTATTAGATATATGGATAGCTCATATATTCTGTATATATATATTTTTTTTATTTTTTTTTTATGTAGATTGTGAGCCCCACATAGAGTTCACAATGTACATTTTTCCCTATCAGTATGTCTTTGGAATATGGGATGGAAATCCATGCAAACACGGGGAGAACATACAAGCTCCTTGCAGATGGTTTTCTGCCCTTGGCGGGATTTGAACACCAGGACTCCAGTGCTGCAAGGCTGCAGTGCTAACCACTGAGCCACCGTGTGGCCCCATATTCTGTATATATTTGAAGTATATACATATGTTATGATATATGTTGTGTAATACAGAAGCTGATATACATATAAGCTGCTAATAATTCAATATATTTAATCTCTTTTAGCGTGAATAGCCATAGAAACATAAGTGCTTTGTCAACAATCCACATTCATGACAAAGAGGGACATGTAGATGTGTAGATAATATACATGCGACCCAGTCCCAAGGAATCTCATAGTGCTAGCCACAATTTCTTAACACGGTGGTGGCACAGGGTTAGCCCTAGTTCACTTCTATACAATTTGTACAATTTCCAGGGCAGAGGCATCATATCGTGGAGCTACCAGACAGTGCCTCAGAATCTGGGCCCTATGGAAGACAATGTTCCACTGGGAATCCTTGTCTTCTAGTGTTCATCTATATGTAAAATTGACCTGTACCACGTACCTAAACACTGCTGTAAACCAAACTCATCATTTTATGGCAGCGTTAAACAATTTGTGTAGCTAGAATAGATACATTCTCTGCTGAAATGTCGAAGAGTGGTTTCAATACGAACAAAAAGTTGAAGGTATTGGGTAGACCTTGGAATTTTCCAGATTTCGATCCTGTGCTACAAGATCCAATCCATTAAGGCCAAATATATGACAAGACCTCTTCAAAGGTCTTGTGGCATCTATCTCTTGACACGACAGAGCTTTTTTGCTAGCTCAAGGAGGACATACGTAATATCAAACAGGTGTTTTTATTGTAATGGCTGTTTAATATGTTTACAATACGTTGCATACATCCCTACATAAGTGTTGTCAGGACTACCAGTTCTGCCATTGTTTAATGTTTCTGTGTTGACTTGAGAAGCTTCTGCAATGTCAGGTCACGTGCTGCTGTGATGTTTCAATTGCTGCCTTAACTGCTCAATGGGGAAGGGTGGGGTAGTGAGTAGGGTTGAGCGATCGGGATTGGAAAAGATCGGATTCCGATCTGCGATCAAGTAAATTTCAAGATCGCGATCGGAATTCCGATCCCGATCATTTTAGGCGGGATCGAGGTCGGAGGTTAATTCTCACAATGCTTTGCTATTGGCCAAGCATTGTGGGAAAAGCTAACAATGTTAACTAGTGACTATCATTAGCTAGTCACTAGCTACCATCTCTAGTAGCTAACACTTACCTGCACAGATCGCTGCCGCTCCCCGCTGTTCTCGCTCCTTTTCTCACCTCACTGCCCCCGCTTCCCAGGTTAGTGTTACAGACCTAGGAAGAAGGCGGGGCTTGTGGCTTAGGAGAATGTGGGCGGGTACTAGGAGGGGAGACGTGAGTGAATTTTGGCTTGTGATCAGAATACTCTTGTCTACTAATTCAAACCCTGACATGATCTCTTGGAAAACAACCTTTCACACAATGTGTCCCTCTTATACTTATTGTTTTTGCTTTACTTATAGCATCATGTTCCACAGCGCTTTACAGCCAATATCAATCACTGATCCATATAGAGCTCACAGTATACATTCCCTGTTAGTATGTCTTTAGTATGAAGGAGGAAACCTACGCATACACAGGGAGAACATATAAAATCCTTACAGATGTTGTCTTAGTTTGATTTTGAACCTAAGACTCCAGTGCTACAACCATTATCCACTGAGCTACCGTGCTGCTCAATATCCTGTTGAGGTAGTGGCTAGCATTCTGCGTGTTACTGTCAAAACTTGACGTTATCAAACGGTTCTTCAGTGGACACAAGATCTTGGGTAATCCCTCGATACCCGTAGATAAACAAGACACATATAGGAATAATGGCACAAGTACCACATTCAGTGTCAGTGAAGAGTGTTCTCACAGTTCTCACTTAAAGCATCCTTCACAGACACTGAATGTGGCTCTTGTCCCCTCTTATTCACCAGACAGCACATTTATTATAATTATTGGAAAGAAGAGAGAGCAGCAGGGAGTTGCCAGCACAGTACTGTGTGCTGTACAGCCTGTCTGCCCTGACCAGCCAGCACCTCCGCACCTCACCAGTCTGCACTTCACCAGCCTGCCTGCCCTCACCAGTCTTCACATTCCAGAAGGGCCCAGTACTGCGCTGCTTGATCCCCTGCAAGAGCTTCCTTCTTCCTGTGCGATGTCTCCGCTCCCCAGCGTCAGGACGCGCACTGAGGGAGGGGACATACTATGGAATGTCCTCTTCAATCTTAGGTTGGAACCCGGGGCCCGAGCCTCAAAGTAAATTTTTTTTTTTTTTTTTTTTTGGGGGGGGAGGGGAGGGGGGGAATATTAACTAATGTGAGAGGTCTCAAGCTCCCTAAGGTTTTGGGTCCTGTGGCAGCCGCTACCACTTCTAGCATGGTAGTTACTCTACTGGATACACTGAGAATGTACTAGGTAATACTCAGAATAGTGATTTCAAAGACTTTAGTTACAACTTCCTGCCTCCTCTATCCATGCTGACTGCAACAGATGGTCCGCTGGGACATTTACCTGGTTTGGGAGATGCACCATTTTTAAGATGAAAATCTTGCCGCGTCTCCTCTATCTGATGCAGACCCTTCCTTCTACATCCTCGCTTACTTTTTTCAGTCACTTGCTACTGTCGAGTGGACATTCATTAGGTCGGGCAGACCCGCAAGAGTAGGTAAGGCGCTCCTCTTCCACCCCAAGAGCTGTGGCAGTCTATCCCTCCCGGACATAAAGTCATATTATTTTGCCACTCATCTGGCCCATATAGCTGACTGGTGTAGACATAGTGGGTCCAAGCCTTAGGTGTACATTGAACAAGCATTCTCCGTAGTCCCTCTGCAAACTGCCTCGTGGTTGGAATCCCCCTCTCTGACGTCCTGTCATTCACACCCCTCCATCAGCCCCACGCTTCGAGTCTGTTCTAGGCGGTCCATCCGCTCCAACTTCCTCCCTGGGGATTCTTCCTTTTACCCTATCTTGGGGAATCCCAGGTTTTCACCCGGACTTCTTGATTGGGAATTCCGTAATTGGTGGCGCCAAGGGATCTATCGTGTGTGTGCCATCTTTGGGACAACTCAGAGTGACGTACGACGCCGGGCTCCCAACCCCCCTCTGATTTGCCCCCATTGGATGCTTGGCGCGAGATGCAACTCTTTCCGGCTTTCTACCGGCTCCTTCAGAATTTAGGTCTGAGCCCACGCCCATGGAGAGGATTTGTGGATGGGATGACCTCATCTGCCATTCACTTTCATTCATCTATATGCTCCTGATAGCCCCCCTTGAGGGTTTTGTACCACCTTTTATGCAGAAATGGGGGACGGACTTGTCTCTCTCCCTTTCCCAAGACCGGAGGAGGCGTATATTTTGCTTCTCACACTAGACTTCTATCAGTGCCCACTACAAGGAGGCCAGCTATAAAATCCTGTCTCATTGGTACCGGGGTCCCCACGAAATTATACATGTTCTTCCCACAGGTATGCCCACTGTGCTGTGGGCAGGTACAGTGGGATATGCTTCACGTTTTTTGGTCCTGCCCTGTATTATCCTCGTTCTGGGATGGTGTTAAAGGGATCATTTTGCAACTAACTGGAACTCCTCACCATCTAGGCCTGGCTTTGTTCCTCCTCAATCATTGAGAGTCTTCGGTGAAAGTCTATAAATGCTCTTTGCTCCGATTCTGTCCTCGCTGCCCATGCTTGCATTCCACTCTACTGGAAGCCAGTTGAACCCCCTCCTCTCTCCCTCTGGATTTTGAAGGTCATGCGTATGGAAAATTTCAACTCTTTCCTGCATGGCATGACTGAAGCCTACACTAAGACCTGGTTCTACTGGTTTGAATTTCAACACTCTGAGGAATATCAGACGCTCCTGGGCTCTGAACCTTCCTCCTAGACCTGTGTAGTGTATTCTGCCATGGGCGGTTGCACCCTTCCTTCCACAAATTTGCTGAACTATGATCCTTTGTATTGGTTTTGTGGTTCACCAACTGTGGACTTCCTAGTTGGTCTGTCTCGCCCTCTATTCGCACTCCCCTAACTGCCTCCGTCCCCTCTCAACCCCCTTTTTTTCCTTCTTCTTCTTTCCCTCCTTTTTCTCTCCTGCTTCTACCTATTTATCCTTTCCTCCTTCTTCCTCACTCTTAGCACCATATATGGCCAGACTGTCTTGAGATCCCCGGGCGGTCCGTGGATGTTTTGTTTTTGTTTGTATAATTGTGCATCCTTCTCTTGTGTTCCTTTGGTTTCCTTTGTGTTTACTTTTGAGTCTATTTCAGACCCTGTTGTATTGTTAAATAATAATAATAATAATACATTTTATTTATATAGCGCCAACATATTCCGCGGCACTGTACAATTTATAGGGTTCAGATACAGACATACATAACAAAGAACGTCATTTCACACAATGGGACTGAGGGCCTTGCTCAAAAGAGCTTACAATCTATGAGGTAGAGGGGGTGACACAAGAGGTAGCAGGGGCGGCATTGCTTATACAGTGTTCAGACAATTTTGTGCATTAGGAATTAGGAATTGTGTTAAAAATCTGCAATAAAAATTTGAATTGAAAAAAAAAAAGAAAATACTCAGCATGGACCTAGACATATGGAGTCTGGTCACCACTTCCCCATCTATTACATACAGAAGTGGGAAAAATCTAGGTGACATTCTCACCCATAGTCACCTAAGGCCCCCTAAGCAAAATGCAAACTGGTCGAACAGGAATGTCCCAAATGGAATGTTCAAATGTGGAGGTTGTAAGACAGGTAAATACATACTTAAGATAAACAAAGTACATTGTGTGTCTATGAATACCACATACACTATACAAGACTTCATCAATTGCTGTACTATGAGTGTATTTATGTAGCAATTTGCACCTGCCCACACAACTATATCTGAAAACCCAAGAGGGGATTCCTACGATTTCAGGGTTTAGGACCTTAGGACATGTACATCTCCCAATTAGAGGGGGAAATTGGGACTGTTTAATCTTACAACAAGAAGCCCAGTGAATTTTCCACTTCAACACCGTTAAACCACTGGCTTAAACAAATCTATTTAATATATGTCCTTAGCGAGGGGGTGGTCCTCCTGGGGGGCAACTTTAACTTCATTCTTGACCTGTCTGTAGACTCTTCCCCCCCCCCCTCCCCCGTGCGCTCCCTGTACCCTGGCCCAGCTCTGTAGGTTTAGGTCCTCTTTGCTCGCCCATCGCCTGGTAGATGTTTGGAGACTTCTCAACCCTCAGGATTGGGATTTTACATACCATTCCCCTGCTCATGGTTCCTACGGGCACTTAGACTTCTTCTTAGTCAGCCATCATGCCCTCTCTTGGTCCCTTACGGCTCAGTGCTTTGGTTGGATCATGTGCCGGTTTTCCTCTCTCTCGTGATCCCTGGCCTGACCTCTCACTCCTTTACCTGGCACATCAATGACAGTCTCCTTAAGGACGCAACTTGCCATTCTGCTGTTACAGACATTACAGACGCGCTGGGAAGCCCTCAAATGTGTTCCTCGTGGCGTCTTTATCCAGCATGGCGCATGGCTTAAGAGGGAACGCTCAGCTTGGATCTCCTCGAGCATTGCCCACATCCATTCCCTGGAGGCCGACCATATTCAGACTTTGGCAACTTCGACCCTTAATGAGCTCCTTAATGCCCGGGAGGAGCTCCGCACTTACTTAGACGAGATGTCTGTACTCCATAGGAACAGGCAGAGGAAGTACTTTTACGAATTCACTAACAAGTGCAGTTGCTCGCTCGCTAGGCGCCTTCACCCTCATCTCTCAACAATTATATATCCCTTGCATTTGTGGTAGTGCCATGCGCACTGTACACGATGCTACTGCTACTTCAGATGACTTTCGTGAGTACTATCGATACTTGTATAACCTTAGGGGGCATTACGCCAACCTGGCCCCGGAGCTGGGGATGACTAAAATACGGGAATATGTTGCCGCCACAGCCCTCCCCACTCTAGCTGATGCCAATCGGTCTGCTCTTGAAGCACCCTATACTGAGGAGGAGTTAAGGGCAGCCATTCAGTCGATCCCGTTGGGCAAATCTCCAGGCCCGGACAGCTTTACCTCCAGCTTTTATAAATCCAGTAGGGAACAGCTGGCCCCTCTCTTTCTCCATGTGTTCAATAGCTTGGGCGAGGACACCCCTTTTGCACAACAAGCCCTCTCTGCACTTGTCACTGTTCTCCCAAAACCTGCTAAGGATCCCCCCTGCTGCGCACGCTATTGCCCAATATCCCTTCTCAATGTGGACATTAAACTTTATGCTGAGTTGCTGGCGAATTGCCTCTCTTCCTTAATGCCCCATTTGATTCACACTGATCAGGTCGGTTTCATCACTGGCTGCGAAGCTACGCTCCTGTAATACTCCCCTCTGCCTCCTTTCTGTCGATGCCGAGAAGGCATTCGCCCACATTCAATGGAGCTTCCTGTGGGCCACTTTGGAGCAAGTGGGGGTTGGCTCTGGCTTTTTGCGCAAGGTCCTGTCACTTTATGGCGATGCCTCGGCGAGGATCCGTTCCAACGGTCTTCTGTCTGATCCTTTCCTGGCCCATAATGGCATCAACCAGGGCTGCCCCTTGTCCCCCTTACTTTACACCCTTGCAATGGAACACTCACACTCGTCCTGACGTCATGGGCCTTCAGGTGGGCAGCTTCCAGGTCTGGATGGCACTGTACGCTGATGATCTTCTTCTTTATGTCACCCAGCCTCGTGTTTCTCTCCCCTCTATCCTTGACGAGTTTCGACAATTTGGCAATGTTTCTAACTTCAAGGTCAACTTGTCTAAGAGTAAGGCCTTCAACGTTACGCTCCCCCAGACGGAAGTTGCACACCTTGCTATGAATTTTCCCTTTAAATGGCAGCCCTGCTCCATTAAATACTTAGAGATTCAGATCCCCTCTGACCTTTCTGAGCTGGTCGCCCTGAACTACCTCCCTTTACTTGAGAAAACTAAGGTCAACTTGAGATCTTACGGGGCTCTTGGCCTCTCCTCGTTTGGACACATCAACATCCTAAACATGGATGTTGTCCCTAGGTTCCTTTATCTCTTTCAGGCCCTCCCAATCCCGGTTCCCAAGCGTTAATTCAGACAATGCTTGGAGGTTTTGTTTTGGGCCCCTCACGTAGTAGGCATAAATTTTGGTCCCGTACCCGTCGTAAGAACAATGGTGGGGCTGGTGTCCCTGACCCCTTCCTTTATTATCGTTCATTTGATCTGCCCTGTACTTTCTCTGAAAATTTTGACTTTAGGATATGGTGATGTACTACAGAACGGTGTGTACATTCAAGTATATATCAATAAACTACTACAGAGGAGACTGGTGACACTGCACTTATTTACTAGAGCTATGGTGTCATATACATATCCATATGAAATGATAGGCTTCAGCTAAATAGGCTGTATACCATACATAGCCTCTATTCATTGCTAACTGTGATTGTCGCAGACTGCGGATTTATCCTACGCTAATCCACACCTGTTACACTTGCTTTGACTGAAACTTGCTTTGACTGTATGGTAACAGAGTCAGTGTATTGAGTAGCTACTTGTTTTAGTTGTAGTATCTGATTCAAAACAAGTGAATGCCAGTGATCCTATATGATGCAATTGTGACCGTGAATGCTGGGTGTGATCTACACTAATAAGTGTTTTCTACCACTACTCTTATTGAGCCTTCACACAGAGTAACACCAGGCTCAATGTGTGCTTCTTTTTACTGCCGTAGAAATGCGAGGGCAGCATTTAAGTTGCGTTTACGCAGCGTTTTTTTACTATGAGCGTATACGCGGCGTTTGCGGCGTGAATGAAGCTCAGCGGCAACGGTAACACGGGGATGCAAAAAAAACAATAGGGAGTTTAAAAAATTCCCCAAAAGGGGTTGGTGCTGATTATGGTGCTTATTCCCTAACCAGCAGCCAGCAGAGGCAGAAGGCAGAACAAAGTCAAATAAAAATTACATTGCAAAGAAGGATGGAGGCAGGGATGGAGGGATAGTTGGTAATACCAGAAGCACTACAAGAGGATTGTTTATTGCCAGGAGGCGCACTCGGAGGCTCACAGCACATTAACTGTTCTGCTTGCTATTACCATGAGAAGCACTTTAGGCTTGCGGTTTACATGACACTAAGACAGACAACATGTCTGCTCTCAGCATAGGCTAGCAGCGCGATGACGTCAGTGTCGCCCCCTACTTCGCCAAGACACTGACGTCTTAAGTGGACCCTGAGCCTAGAGCGCGGGTCAAGAAGAGGAGGCAGCAGTAGCTCCATTCATCAGGATCATAGGTAGGTGAGTATAACTTTTTTTTGTTTTTTTCTAACACAGTTGTGTTTTTTTTAAAAAAAAAAAAAAATAGAATAAGGGGTTGGTTAGGAGGGGGAAATACCGTAGGGGGACTATAAGACGCACCTAGGTTTTAGAGGAGGAAAATAGGGAAAAAAAATTTGAAGCAAAAACTGGTAAAATATTTAATATATGGGAGTTGTAGTTTTGCAACAGCTGCAAGGCCACATTGACAGGTGACCCTGCAGCTGTACGGGGATGCATAGAGTGTTTTTTTGCGGGGCCAGCTGTACTTTTTAGTTATACCATTTTGGGGGATATCTATTGCTTAGATCACCTTGTATTGAAAAAAAAAAACAGGAGGTGATTTAGAACTTTTATTTATTTCATATTTTTAAAGTTGTTTTTTTTTTTTTTTTTTACTATTTTATTCCCCCCCCCGGGGGCTTGAACCTGCGGTCACTTGATCGCAAGTCCCATAGACGGCAATACAACTGTATTGCCGTCTATGGGACATTCTGTCTATTAGTATTACGGCTGGTCATAGACCCAGCCGCAATACTAATATATAGCAGTGACAGACTCGGGAGCCTCATTAGGCTCCCGGCTGTCACCCGAACAGGTCGGCTCCTGCGATATCGCCGCGCAGGAGCCGGCCTGCAACTTTACAGGTACGGGGCCGGTGGGGACCGGCCCCAGGGGAGAAGGGGCCACGGATACTGACCCGGCATCCGCTGTACTAGAGAGGCGGATGCCGGGGAGGGATAGACGCCGGGGCCTGAGACATCGCTACGATCCTCTGCCCTGCATGAAGCCAGCGGCGGGGGCACGGAGGAGCCCCTGCCACTGCTGGCTTCATGCACGGCAGAGGAGCGCAGCGATGTCTCAGGCCCCGGCGTCTATCACTTGCCGGCTTCCGCCTCTCTATTACAGCGGATGCCAGACGCCACCTTCAGACTATAAGACGCACCCTTCTTTCCCCCCAAAATTTTGGGGAAAAATAGTCCGAAAAATACGGTATAAGGGAAGATTCATTAGGACCTTAGGACGATGGGGGGTTATTTATATAAGGGGGGCATTGTGAACATAAGAGGGGAAAAAAAGTGCTTCAGGGAAAAACGTGGTGGTAAACATCATGGTTTTTCCTTCATTGCTTTTCACAGGAGGTCTGCAGAGGTTTCCTCTGCGGACTTTCTGTCTCCATTATACCTATTGGGAAACCGCCAGCATTTCCATTGGTATAAGTGACATGCTATGATTTCCAAAACCACAACGGTTTTCAAAATCACAGCATGTCCACTGCGCATATTTTTACGCAATGTGTGGCTGGGATTCTCTATAATCCTTAGCAGGAACTGTAAAATGCTGTGGTTTTTCCATGGCATTTACAGCGTGGACACACCACATGCAGCCCGGTGATAAGGCATTTTCCAGCTCATTTTTATTGATGATCTATCCGTAGGGTTGGTGAGCAGTGATGCAATCGGTGTCATTGGAGCAGCCCCTATTCCGCATAAAAAAACGGTTACCTTAGGAAACCTGTGGACCCCATAGACTATAATAGGGTCTGTGTGGTTACCTCTTGGTTTCCGCATGAAAAATGCAGAGAGAAAAGTACTGCTTGCGGGGAGGGGAATGGAATGGCCCAAATGCAGATGTAAACCTGACTTTAGTCTTCAGTCCTTACAGCTTGCAGGCATGTGTGAGACTGTGAGGAGAATCAGCCCTTCCCCTTAGCATTCTCTGTATGAAAAGACAAAACCTCTCCCCACCCTTCACCTCACTGTCTTTACATCTTTCTGCTAGAGATGTATTTCCCTGGTAATGGTAACAAATCAGTTAACTGTAAATTAGCAAGAAGTGAGACACCTAATGGCAGAAACTTCAGAGAGGTTTTTCAAACAAAAAGCAGCAACATTTTTAAAGTGCATAACATGCTGATCCAGAATCAGATGGTCTATGAAATGAGACTAAGTTGTCTGAAAAGTTTGAATATTTAATCTGTATGGTGAACAGCAAAAAAATTATAATGTTAAAAAGCAATTCCAGAATTTTTTTTTTTCCATCACACCTTAAAGAGTCAATAAAATGTCAATAAAAAGTGCATTCCGAAAAAAAAAAAACATGCCCCCATTTGGCTACATCACCAGAAAAAAAAATAATTGTAGAATGCAACTACAAAAAAACCCCAGAAACATCAAATTTTTTATGACCAAACTGGCTGTAGCACAAGGGGAACATATAATTTGTGCGGTAGGGTTTAGTGTTTACGAATGAAAAGACAGCAAAAGTGACCCAAAACAGTGAACACAATGTGCTCTGAACAACTTACATTTTACCATCCGCTGTGCATTCTCATTTACAATGCTCCCTACAACCCCTTTATAAACTGTTTGAGTGGGGCTGTTCCCAGGGTATTTCACTTTACTGGCATCATAGATGCACTATTTTTTTGGATACTGTGTCAAGTATGAAATCCAAACCTGCGCTCCAAAAACCATAGTGCACATTTTTTGGGAGTACTGGTAATTTAGAGGTATTGCAAATGGGGCCAGTGTCAGCATCCAGCAAACTCTGTAGCTTGGAGTGAACCAAATAGCGGAGAATAGTAAAGTCCCTGGCCTCCCTGGAACTCTGCTGCTCATAGTGTCCTTTCTGACCCTGCGACTATGTCATAATTGGCTCACCTGCCTTAGTATGTGGGACTCAGAGGTTGTTTGGACCTATTCTCTAATATCTGGTTCGCTTCCCTTATACTCGTATATATGTCCTTTCTGACACTGCGGCTATGTCATAATTGGCTCACCTGCCTTACTGTGTGGGAGGTTGTTTGGACCTATTCACTACTATATGGTTTACTTTCCTTATACTCATATATGCCTGATAAAGGGTTTTTACCCGAAATGTTGTATTACGGTAATAAAGAAAGATTGTTTGAAGCATAATTTATGTCTTAGAGTGCGGTTCTACATTTGTATTTGAAACTGATTGGGACTATTACCATGATTGATAGGAGGTCCGCTGAAACTGTCGTCCAAGTGCCTACAAAACCCCCAAAACTATTGCAGCAAGATGTGCCCTCCAAGAGCCAAATATGTACTCGGAACCCTACCAAGTACCCATACAGCAGTTTATGACCACATACGGCCATGTATAGGAGAAATTAATTAACCACTTCAGTACTGGTCCAATTTATGGTCCAGGACCAGACACATTTTCGGTTTATTTTGTATGTGCGGTTTAGAAAGCTGTAACATTTTTCTCATACGTCTCATTCAAATAATTTCTGCGTCTTTTTTTCGGGGACAAATAGGGCTTTATTTTTATGTTGTTTTTATTTTCAAATATGTTTTAATTTTTTTTTTATATCCGGGAAAATATAAACAAAATAGGAGGGAAATGTGTCTGGTTTTCACTTTTCTTTTCTTTTTTTTATTTAATAACACATAGTGTCACTGAAAAACTTTATAAAATAGTTTTTCCTCTCCATTATGGTAATTTTTATTTTATATGGTGTCGTCAAGGGTGGGCCTATAACCTTTAATAACAGCATTTTATTGGCACATTATTTTACTTATTTCATTATTTTTTTAATTATTTTATTTAAATTTTTTTAAACTTTTAAAAAAAATTTATATTTTTATTTTCAGATGGTGTCCCCATAAGGTCATAAAAGACCTTTGGGGACATCTGATCACTTTCTTCTTTGTTAGGGAGGCTGATTTCCCCTGCAAATGGGGCTGGTACATTTAGCCCCAGTTGTGGGAGGAATAGAGCCTCCTGCACGTTTTATACACAGTATACAGAGCTGATCTGGGTCCTGTAGGGCCCAGCAACTCTTGCAAGACACTGATCCCGGCGGATCATGTGACCGTCAGGTCAGAGGGCGGCCCCATCATGGCGGCGCCCATAGCTGTGTATAGAGCGCTCACTGAGCGCTGTATACACAGTGATCGAGAAGGCAGGGAAGGGAATAAACCTTCCCCACCATCTCTCTGGGAGCTTCAGCTGAAGTTACAGCCGGCTCCCAGCTTCAGCAATTACACGATCTTGTGCAATAGCTGTGTTCTGACAGGACATACCGGCACATTCTGTCAGAACAAGGCAACCACTCTCCGAATGTATATAGTCTATGAGCGGTCCAGATGTGGATAATAAACTGTGGAGCAATTTTTTTTTTTTTTTTTTTTTTTTTTCCTCCTCCTGAAAATTTAAAAAATCAGGGCTAAAACAATGTTTTATAGGGAAAAAAAGGAATTCTTCATATTCTATTAAATTGATGTGAGGTCAAAATGCTCATTGTACCCCTTGATAATTTCCTGAAGGGTTGTAGTTTCAAAAATGGTCTCAATTATGTGGGATTTTCATTGTTCTGATAGTTTAGGGAGCTGCAGATGAGATATGGCATCTGAAAACTACCCCAGCAAAATCTGCTTTACAAGAGCCCAGTGATGCTCCTTTCCTAGGGCATGCTGCTGTGTGCCCAAACATCAGTTATAGCGTATTTAGGACATTTCTGTGCTTTGGAGAAACTGCATACCAAATCTTGGAATGCATTTCCTCCAGCACTTTTCACAGAAAGTCTGCAGCAGTTTCCTCTTTAGACTTTCTGCTTACATTATACCTATGGGGAAACCACCAGCTTTTCCATAGGTATAATTGATATGCTATGATGGTTTTGGAACTCGCAGCATGTCCGCGGCGTGTATTTTTCTGCATAGTCCTTTGGATTCACTGGAATCCCTTCCACTTTGCGATGACTGTAAAACACCACTTTTTTTCCAAGGCATTTCCGTCACATGGGGCCCTCACACTTTGTGAATGTGTACATATTAGGGCTAAATGAAAATATTATTGAAAAAAAATTAAATGATTAAATTTCACTTCCATTTTGTTTTTAATTCCTGCAAACTGCTTAAAGGGTTAACAAACTACCAAAATGTTATGAATTATGTGTGGGGTGCAGGTTTAAAAATGGCATGCTTTATGGGGCGTTGTAATAAATCGCCCTTGTGGCGATGCATTTATACAATAGCAGGGCAATACAAGGTCTGGGCTGTTTATTCCCTTTCACTGCCAAGGACGTAGCTCTAACGTCCTCCCAAGGTGTCACTTGCCTAGCCAAGGACGTAGCTGCTATGTCCTTAATTCTAATGCCCATATCTCTGGTCTTGTTTGGGCTATGACGATAATTTTAGATTCATTTTAAAGATGAGAGTTTCATCTTTAAAATGATACCAAGTTCTTCACGTTATCCCTTACTGTGCAAAGCGATTCACTGTTGAAAACGCTATTGGGGATTGAGATCTCATTGAAGATCTCAATTCCCGACAGCATTTTAACAGCAATTCGCTAAAAATCTGTATTGTGAAGGTCTTGGTGTTATTGTAAAGATGAGATTCTCATCTTTAAAATGAATCTAAAATTACCTTCACAGGCCAAACGAGTCCTGAGATACTTTGACTTTAAAATGTCTCCCCCCCCCCCCCCCCCGGGGATTCAGTCCCCATTTCCCCCCTCCTGTCAATCAGAGGACATACTATACTTTTGCTGTCTGATTGTCACATACAGGTATAATAAAATTTCCCCCTGAGCTTTACTAGTGGGGTATTGTTTTGTTATACCCCCTGAACATAACCAGGAAGTTTATTGGCGCTGTGACCCAGACGTTTACCATTGTCCAGGTCACGGCACCAAAAAAAAGTCGCACCAAACACTTAGGGTCAGTTCACATGTGAACCGTCCGCGCGGGTTTTGACACAGAGAGATCCAGTCTCTCTCTGGTCAAAGCCCGCCTGCCGCAACCATCACGGTCGCGGCTTTCCCCTCCTATGTCGGCTCAAACGAATGAGCCGACATAGGAGGGTGCTGCCGCTAGGTGGAAGCCGCGGTCCAGCGTGCCGCGGTTTTCGTCTGAAGATAGAACATGTCGCTTCTTTTCTCCGCTAGCAGCAGCCCGCCGCTAGCGGAAAAAAGAAGCCCGGCGGTCTGCATAGACCACCATTGTAAAGGGGAGGATTTTGAAGCGACATCTGCTGTCAAAATCCACCCCTTTGCCCACGTGTGAACAAGCCCTTACACAACATATACACAAAATCATGAGTAAAGTTTACATTTCACCCAATCCCTGTCCTGTCTATAACTGAGCATTCTAGAGTAAAATACGCCTATAGCGATATCCGTTACACGCTAAAATAATAGTAATAACGATTATCACTAGAGATGAATGTATTGTTGGGGGAACACCCGGGGTAGATGCTATTGGTATCCGAATTTGGCAAAGTTGGGTACGAGAGCTCAGGAAATCACAGACACAGACATTCACTCAGATGCTGTATTCAAGTGATCTCATTTAATTGCGGAAAGAAACATAGTTTAAGTACAATTCAGACAAAGAGCTGGCTTGGCTATTCTAATTAGTATAGCATGATTGGTTATAGAGTTATAAGATAAGTCTGGCACATGACTATTGGCTGAGGCCTAATGTAACATGCATCTCATTATAACTTTCCAAACTGGGATGGACTTTCTCATGAAACAAAGAAAGATACAAAACACTTATGTGTGAGCTAACATCTTAGATGTATATATCATGGCAAAAGAGATAAGATGACTTGCTTGGTGCCAGACAACTCCAGCCTTGCAGATAACTGAACAATGGCCTACTGAAACTCTATGCCTGAATCGCTTCACACTGTGAATTACCTCACCTCATAGTATATATGTGAGGATACAAAATGGATGACATTAATAATAGAATTTATAGAGCAAAATGGCGGATAAGAGATACATGACTATACTTGCCCCTCACATTATAGATTGCTAAAATTTTTATAGGGGGATGGAAAATAATATTTTTATGTAAAGTCCTATTTAATTTGCATGCACAAAATGGGTTGGCGTTTCTGCGATTTTGGCGATTCTTTAACCCCTTCCCGACATGCGCCTTAATAGTATGGCGCATGTCGGGTCTGTAACTATGGGGACCGCCCGGGAGCCGGGCGGCCGCCATAGCCGCCGGGTGTCTACTGCTTTAAGCAGTAGACAACTGGCTCTAATGCCTCCGATCGGTCCCCGGACCGATCGGAGGCATTAACCCCTCCGGCGCCGCGGTCAAAGGCGCCGGAGGCGCCATTTTCCCGGCGGCGCATGGGCGCCGCCATTTTGCCCAGGATCGCCGGCTCCTGGAGCATGCTCCAGGGCCGACGTCATGTTGCCAAGGCTCCCATGTTGTACAAGGCTCCCAGGCTTGTCTGCAAATTCTCTCTTTTGCAGGCTGGTCTATGCAGCCTGCAAAAGAGAGGATGATTTTTTGCAATGCTTTAGCATTGTAATGCATTGCATTAGTGATCAGACCCCCTGGGGTTCAACACCCCTAGGGGGTCTAATAAACGCGAAAAAAATTTTTTTTAAAAAAAAAGTAAAAAAAATATAATAAAATATAAAAAGTATTAAAAGTTCAAATCACCCCCCTTTCCCTAGAACACATATAAAAGTAGTTAAAAACTGTGAAACATATACATGTTAGGTATCCCCGCGTCCGAAATCGCCCGCTCTACAAATCTATAAAAATATTTTTCCTGTTCGGTAAACGCCGTAGCGGTAAAAATAGTCAAAAGTGCCAAACCGCCGTTTTTTCACTGTTTTGATTCTGATAAAAATTTGAATAAAAAGTGATCAAAGCAATAACATTTCCCGAAAATGGTAGAACTAAAAAGTACACCCGGCCCCGCAAAAAAAGACACCCTATGCATCCCCTTACACTTACGTATAAAAAAAAGTTACGGCCGTCGGAATATGCGACTTTTAGAAAAAAAATTTTTTAACACAGTTTTGGATTTTTTTTAAGGGGTCAAAATGTAAATAAAACCATATAAATTTGGTATCCCTGGAACCGTACCGAAACACAGAATATAGGGGACATGTCATTTTGGCTGCACAGTGAACGCCGTAAAACCAAAGCCCCTAAGAAAGTCGCAGAAATGCATTTTTTTTTCAAATCCACCCCATTCTGAATTTTTTTCCTGCTTCCCAGTACATTATATAGAATAATTAATGGTGGCATCATGAAGAAAAATTTGTCCCGCAAAAATTAAGACCTCATATGGCTCTGGGAGCGGAGAAATAAAAAAGTTATGGGGTTTAGAAGGGGGGGAGTCAAAAACGAAAAATGAAAATCAAAAAATGCCATCGGCGGGAAGGGGTTAACACCCGCCCCTGTAAATATATACCTGTGTGGTATGTATGAACGCCTCACATATTGCAGTGTTATGGACAGTTATGTTTGAAGAAAGGGATTGCTTGAGTCGCACTTTAGTAGCAAATTTGAATTTTTGTGCAATTTTTGTTAGCAATCTCTGTTTGCCGCAACGTTGCATGAAGATGGTTGTATATATGAAACATTACGTTGTGTTTTTATATATATATACGGTATGCTGTGCAATCTCAAAAAAGTTAGATTTTGGTGTCACAGTTTTCTAGGTGCAGTATAGCTTTTTAACATATTAGTGAATAACCGCAAAATCCTGCTTGTCTTCTGTATTCATGTTTTTGGTAGTCCGTGCTCTTGTTGTAGTTGATGTTTGCAGTACATATAGTGTATATATACACATTATATACACCATAAGCTATTATTTTAAATGTATTTTGTATATGAATCTGAGATTGAACATAAGTTTTAGGTGCAAATATGTGTTTTAGTGCATTTTTTTTCAAAAAATGTTTTGTGTTTGTCACAAAGTTGCATGAAGGTGGATGTGACTATTGATGAACCATTGAGACATATGTAATCTTCAGATTGTCTACTTTCAAAAAATATATAGGGCTTAGCGGTTCACTTACTTTTCACGGTGTGTAATCCCTACATTTTATAGGATGTTACTTTTTAACATTTACAGCTTTAAAGCAGATCTTTGTTCCTTCCAGTTCTAGCGATTTTTCTGAAGACACGTGCATGCGGGTGCAGGCTATAGTGATATGTATGAACTCTGCACATGTTGAACTCTTATTTTTAGGAGGTTTGGTGCATTTAATTTATTGTTTGGTTTCCACTTTTAACAACTAATATACATTTATTTGCATTTTTTTTTTATAAAACACTTTAAATCAAAATTACATGACGGTGCCTGTTCGTATACAGTACCAAGTGGATTCTGACAATGCTGCAGGTGTCTACTTTTAGGGTGCATTCAGACTACGTAACGCCGGGCGTGTATGAGAGCCGTACACGCCGGCATTACGGCAGACTGCCGAACACTTCCCATTCACTTCAATGGGAGCGCTCGTAACAGCGGCGTTTACGAGCGCTCCCATTGAAGTGAATGGGAAGTGTTCGGCAGTCTGCCGTAATGCCGGTGTGTACGGCTCTCATACACGCCTGGCGTTACGTAGTCTGAATGCACCCTAAGAAAATATATAGGTATGGATGGGTTGGATGCTTTTTTAATGTTGCAATTTAGCTTTGATTTATCCATCTCAAAACTGTGAAAATTGCTCTGGCTACTGGAGGTGCAAAATTTCCAGAGACCCTTGGCAGTGAAAGGGTTAATGAACTTTTTTAGGTATCAGCTGAGAAGACTCCTGAAGAAATCCAGGCTCAGACAGTTCTCTCAGCCTGGGAAGGGAGAGGAGACACTACTGAAATCCTGACCAAGGAAAAATGCAAGTACGACAGGTTGCTGTACACACTGTGATTGTTTCTGACTGGTGTTCAGACTAGTAGTCAGGGACAGTTCTTAGGGCTAGTTCACATGGGGATAAAGGGGCGGATTTTGACAGCGGAATCCACGTCATAATCCGCCCCTTTCAATGGTGGTCTATGGAGACCACTAGCTTTCTTTTTTCTGCTATCGGCAGCTGTGAGCTGAAGTGAGCTGCCCTTTCTTCAGGTGGAAGCTGCAGCGTGCTGAGCCGCGGCTTCCGCCTAGCGGCAGCACCCTCCGATGTTGGCTCATTCATTTGAGCCGGCTGCGGAGGGGAAAGCCGCGACCGGGATGGTCGTGGCAGGCGGGTTTTGACCCGAGAGTGACGCAGCTTCCGCGTCTCACTCTGTGTCAAAACCCGCCCCACGTGTGAATGAGCCCTTAGTGTTTAGTTAGTGCCCGGACAAGGCATTTTTGAGCTTATCTTTTGTTTTATGTGTGCAACCTGTTGAATAAAACTATCTGAAGTTGGTAAAATAAATCCTCAGTTTTAGACTGTAATTCTTGCTGTGCCATTTCATGAAACCCAGGATGGCGATCCTGTGAGCTAATCCTCCTGAAAATCTCACATATGGTGGAGGAATGCTTTGGCAAGGAAATGGCACAAGAAGTATGTTATGAAAGTTAAAGGGCCAGAAGCCTAATTTACAGCAGACTGTGTTTTGGATGATAGAGACCTAAATAAGGGCTAGTTCACACGGGGGTAAAGAGGCTGATTTTGACAGGGGATTTTGCTTCAAAATTAGACCCTTTACAATAGTGGTCTATGTAGACTACTAGCTTTTTTTTTTTGCCAGCAACATGACCTTTCTTCAGGAGTTTTCCGCCTTTTCAGACCCCAGAGTATAATAATCGGAGACCCGGGGGAATAAAAACATAAAATACTGCTGTTACTTACCTGTCCCCCGGCTCCTACGCTGTCTTCTCCGCTGCCGTCCTTGTTCAAAGACGTCGGATGTCACATGACCCGGGACGCAGGCCGGGTTCATGTGACGTCAGGAAGGAGGCCTGGCAGGATCGTGGAGAGGTAAGTAACAGTGTTTTTTATGTTTCTTACCTCTCCCGGTCCGCCAATCATTATACTCAGGGGTCCGAAAAGACCCCCGAGTATAATGATAGCAGTAGTAGCGGCTGTCACCGGGCCCCTAATGTCCCGGGCCCTGCGGCAGCTGCCTCTGCTGCTATGGCAGTAGTTATGCCACTGGTGTAGGCATACATATGTCCAAGAGTGAGCTATGGAAGCTTATCAGAAAGAGTTGCAGAGAGTTTTAAAGCTGCACATTAAGCATGAGGAGACTAACAGTCTGCTCATAGAGAAAATTGCATTGAAAGAAGGAGTGTCTGTCCAGCAACTAGTGGCTGCATCAATAGAAAGCCCTAGTGGTGGGGAAAGGAAGGCTGTGCCGTCAGCATTACAGAAAATGACAGCTGCAGATGATATAGGTGGCAGAAAGAGAGAAACTGAGAGAACAGGTAAATGTCTTGGAACCATATTTTGTTGGGGAGTCAAAAAAAAAAAGTTTACTTTGACTTAACTCAAGAACACGCCAATGACTACACGCCATCTCCTGAAAACAGAACTTATTGCTCACTTGGAAGTTACTCTCGCTGTATGAGCTCAGAGTCCATGATTGGTGGTTTGAAAGGAAAAGTCCACCACGTCCCCAGTTATTTGATCTGGTGCGTAAATGGCTCCAGCCTGAGACAATGGGGGTTATTTATCATCTGCCCCTTTATTGGCCATACTTTTCACAGGTGTACCTTTTTTTTTTTTTTCTTTTTTTTTGACTAGTTTTATATTGGTGCTTATTTATTATGTCAGCGTACCTCCTTGTTAAATGTTATGCATGTTAGTTAGTTTAGATGCGCCTTTTTTGGCAATGTGCATTTTGCCCCTTTCTGATCAAAAAGGCACTTAAAAGGTGCAATTGTCCCTTTCTGATGCATTCTAATCTGACGGGCTCTTTTACACTGCCCAAAAACACGCAAGACAGGCTAAGGCCCCATGGGCCAGGAAACGCTAAAGTGCTGTGGGAATGACCGCTGCGGGAACGCATAGCAGTTCTTCCTGCAGACTCTGTTACCATTATATATATATATATATATATATATATATATATATATATATATATATATATGAAAGACGCCAGCGTTTCCGTAGATATAATTAACATGCTACGATTTCCAAAACCGCAGCAGTTTTGGAAATCGCAGCGTGTTTGCGCTGCAGATTTTAACGCAAAGTGGGCTTGGGATTCGCATGAATCCCATCCACTTTGCAGTTACTGTAAAATGCCATGATTTTTCCCGCAGCGTTTCTGGCCTAAGGTGGTTTTTGGTCAGGCTCTTAGGGTAAGTTCAGAAGGCGATTTTTGGTCCGGAACCTGAGGCGGAGGCCGTCTCGGGTTCTGGACCAAAAACCGGGTAGCCGCGGCTGAAGGGCGGTGCACTGCACTGGCATCTAGCTGCTCACTCCGCTCCGAATTAGGCCCAATGAATGGGCATAGTCCGGAGGAGGACAAGAAAGGTCCTCTTTAAGGGGGTTATCCAGAGAATATTAAAGCTTACCAGTACTTACCAGTAAACTTTATTATTTTCTGTAAAACCCCTTTAATGCTGCCACAATGCCCCCTTATTCTTACTGTCCTGCTTTTTAAATAGAACCCATTTTATTAAGGCCCCCTAATACCCAAAGGTCCTCTCTTAAAAATGAAGTCCACAGTTTTACTCTTACATGTATTATCCCAGGATCTACATAAATGCCCCAAGTGTGTAAAGAACAAATAAATTAACCTGATTCTCACCTACCTTCGATTCCCCCGAGGAGAAGCTCTGCCACTGCTAACTGGAGAGCACCAACGTCTGCAGCAGGTGGGAGACATCTTAGTGTAGCCTGTATGCCACAGGCCTGTAGGGGCTTGTGTCTTACGAGCTACTTACTAGTAGAGAATAAAGCGAGAGATGCTTTCTTCCCTACTATGTACTGTAACTACATCGGTGTTGCGCAGACGCCGATGCAGTTAATGTGTAACTTGTGTTGCGGTGAGCCCTCAGGTATCACTGGGTCCGGGGCTGCCGCTCCTTCTGCCTCCCACTAGCTTTGCCTCTGGTTTTTATATATTGACATTTAGCCCATTTTTAATATTAGTCTAAATCATACTACAGGTGAGGATGACACAGTAGGTGCCATGAACTACTTAGTTTTGGCTGGAGAAATAGCTCTGTTACCTTCACCATGGCCCTCTATTTAGAAGCCTGATTGATGGGTTAAATTGGCCATTGCTGCCTCTCTTTTAATATTTAATGTAATATATGTTTTAGGTAGTTTTTTTTTTTTTGTATATTCTCCTTGAAGAGCAAAATTGTTGAATAACTGGAGTATTTCCAGTTTAGTGTGGCAAAAACTAATATGCTCAGCTAAAACCCTCATATGGCTCTTTGCATGTAAAAAAGTTATGGGGTTTGGAAGGTGGAGAGTATAAAATAAAAATCCAAATATTGCTGCGGCAGGAATGGGTTAAAGGGTTATGTCATGAAAAATATCTCTATATCTGTAGGATAGAGTATTAGAGTATAAATGATTGACTGCTGAAACCACTACTGATAATGTTTTACCCTTGTGAAGGCAGCCCCCTCTCCCATTCACCTCAATGGGTGCACTAGATATAGCTAAGTGCTGTACTTCAGGTTCTTCCATTGAGCGGGGGCATGTCTGCATCCGCCACAGCTACATTCTCAATGGGATAAAAACACCCCACTTCTCCGTATTGGAGGGGTTCTGACCACTCTATCCTATGGATAGATAATAAATATTTTTTATGGCATTACCCCTTTAAAGGGAGTCTATCATTGCAAAAAGTCCTTTTTAACTAAACACATATTTGAACAGCCTTTAAAAAGGCTATTCTACTACTACCTTAAACTTCTTGTCTCCGCCGTTTCTTGTTAAAACGCTTTCTTTTGTTATGCAAATGATCTTCATGGAGCACCCTAAGTCTTCCCTAAGGCCTCCGAGCACACCTTGCGTCATGCCTTTAACACAGCCCCTCCATTGCTTGCACTCCGTCTCTCCTCCTCCTGGCCTCTGACACCACGCTGTTCTAGTTGAAATCTCAGGCACGCACAGTACTGCTCCGGTCAGAGCAGACTGCGCATGTCAGAGTGGCCATTTTGTTGTGTTCAGTTCTTTTGCAGGCACAGTATGCTGTAGTTGACCACAACAAAATGGCCGCTTGGACAGGCGCAGTGTGGTACTGCACATGCCCGAGATTTTAACTATAACAGCGCAACATCAGAGGCCAGGAAGGAAGAGGAAAGACGGCGCACAAGTAGTGGAAGGACAGTGTTAAAGGCATGACGCGAAGGGTGCTAGGAGTCCTTGGGGTACGCCCTAGGTGCTCACGTTTTAACAAGAAACCGTGGGGACAAGACAAGAAGTAAAGGTAGTAGAATAGTCTTTCTGAAGGCTATTCAGACGTGTTTAGATAAAAAGGAGTTTTTGCAGTAATAGACTCCCTTTAAATGGGAAAATTCATTTTTAGATAAGCACATACTTGCATAGCCTTTAGAAAGGCCATTTCACACGTACCGTTAGTATGTAAATTGCCTCAGTAGATTTTGAATAAGTCTGTTTTATTTATATGTTAATGAGCTTGGTCCGTGAACCCCGGAGGTGTCTGTGTGCACTGTCTGCTCTATGTGTATGCACAGCAGAGGTTGCTGTGCTGATGACCCTCTCTGCACACAAACGCCTTCAGTGCACGGTGCTCATTAGCATATGAATAAAAATGGACTTATTCAAAATCTACTGAGGCCATTTACATACTAAAGGTAGGTGTGGAATGGCCTTTCTAAAGGATATGCAAGGATGTGCTTATCTAAAAATGACATTTCCCAATGATAGAGCCCCTTTAAAAGGTGAGCCTCTAGCACGCGGGTACAGGGGATCTGGTTCTGGACCTTCCATGCTTCCCATGAAGATATTGCTATACATTTACTTTGTTCCTCCATATTCTATAAGACACAGCTGTCATTTTACACCAGTTTATCTTCAGAGAAAGCCTTGCTTATGAGGGAGACTGTCTTCAAAGACTATGAATGTATTGGTTGATGGCAGATACAGATCTTCCACACACTTCCTTATTGCTTTAGTATTGAGGCGACATGTGTCATGTTAGGGCTATGTCTCTTCATGCATCTTCTCTGTAGTATTCCCCAGGCATCCTACTGTAGCCGTTTCTCATGCACTAGAAGGTGCAGGGTGTCCTCTGTAGTGCCGGCGATACACCGGAGCTGCCATCCTCACTGTCTCCCCTCAAGCCCTTCCTCTGCTCTCATTACCTCCTCCCTGGCTGACTGCTTTTATAAAAGGATGGAAGGGATGCTACCAAACTGCAGGTGAGGGGAGGGGGAGGATGACTCTTATCTATAGCGCTGTTTCTTTTCTTTAGGAATGTAATTGACAGTATGCATATTAGCACCAGTGCTTCCGCCAGGCATCGCACATGTCAGAGGCTTGGAGGGTTTTGATTGGCCAGGGACTGTTTCTCGTCCTCGCACCCCTGTGCCTAGTTTTGGTATGTTCCTTTTCTGCTACCCAGAGGAGAGATGCAGGCTGGAAGGATGCCCTGTTGTCAGTGAGTGGCAGGGTGTGTGTCCGGCTAGAAGCTACATCAGACCAAGGCAGGGGGGTCACTGACACCCAGGTAAGCAGGGCTCTGAGGATTAGGCGGTGGTGCTTGTCAGGTAATGTGGATTATTGTGTGTGTGACACGACATGTCTGGTAGTGGAGCTGATAACGTGTGAAATAGCTTCAGTAAGGAAACGTGTCTGAGGCAAGCCTGTCCATGCACACAATACATACAGCTCTATATGGCCGTACATTATACGCCCCCTGACTGAAGAAAGCTACACAAAGTATACAGTACTCCATGGCTGTGTCAGTGCTGCTGCCTGCTAAAGTTTGTCACATGCTCCTTCCTTGCTGGTCCCCATAAGCTGTTTTACCTCAGGTCGTCAGACCAATATAACAATGGAAAAAGTGTTATTTGGTAAAATGCCTCCATTTCTATAGGGCATCTAACAGACATGACATTGCAACAAGTACTATACATTGGCGCGCGTAAATGTGAGAAAAGAATTTACAGGTAGTTTCACTTTGTATTATCCGAAATAGAAATCTCACGTGTGCTTTATACATGAGGAGCACGCATACAATAAAATAAGCCATGTCCCAAAATGAAAACTGTTGGCCCATGGAGAATAATCTCATAATGTCAGCACAACTTTATAGAAACTTGGCACACAAGTATTCTCTGTTATCTTCTCCATATCTGCTCCAAGAAAATGTCTGCAACATTCTAATAATAATAAAATTAATAAATTAGTTAATAATCTACCTCAGTCCAAGGTGCATGTACAATATACTGTGTTCGCAGTGTGTTGTACGTTACAAGGACTTTTTAATGCATGCCTCCAATCCATGTCAATGTATTGAAACACACTGCGCAAAGGCTCCCATGTTACTGGATGCTTCTGTATAGAACTGAACTGAATTGGGTTTTATGCATATGTTTGATATATACACTGAATGCTTTCCCACTGCATACACTAAAACATACAATGCAGTATGAATAGACCATAGGTATATTAAAAGCACCTGTACGTATGTCATGGCACATTGGCTAGGTCTACACTATGTTTGTGTATTCTGTCTGGCAGAATTATCTGGAAAGGTCCATATTCAACATGGTTGTATAATTCTACCATTACAGTATTATAAAAGTATAGTGCATTTATTTATTTGTACACCATTGTATTAAAAAGTGCAGTGAACTATGCTTTTCAGTACAATTGAAGTAAAAATATACCAATGTATTCCACCAAACATATGTCAAAAGGACACTTATTTGGCATACTTCTGGCTTTTATTATACTGTATGTGGAACACCAGGCATAGTTTGAGCAGACCTGAGATGTTTGCCTTTTGCGCACCTAAATCTGTAACTGTGGTATGTGCAGTTCTTTTCTTGTAACTTCAGCCACTTTTCTCTAGACTTTTGCTTCCTACAGTTTATTGGACAATCGATTAGTTATTTGCGCTTGGTGTCCAGTGTGTGCATTCCGCTGGGTTTCCGTCTTCAGGCCCAAGAAACTGGACAGGGGACGGAAACCCAGCGGTTAGTTTTAAAACCCATTCACTTGAAACAGTCCTGCATGTCTGACTGTGTCCGGCTAAAAAATACGGTTTCCCCGCAGACAGGCAGCAAGCGGACACCAACCGTCGCCTTATCAAGCCCATTCAAGTGAACGGATTTTAAAACTGACTGCCGGGTTTCCCCTGTCCAGTTTCTCAGGGCTGAAGACAGAAACCCGGCGGAATGCACACCCCGGACACTGAGCGCAAGTGAAGTGCAAGCGCAAGTCAGCCATATTTGTAAGTTTTTTCACCAAACAGAGTGTATCTCTGGAGGAACCATCTCCAAAAATCTAATCCCCATAACTTGCAGAGAAATTTGAAGTTAAATCCTGCATACATTTTTAGATTAACAAATTCTAAGACTCAGTTCACATCTTTGTTCAGGGATTCCCTTTCCCTCTTCATTCTGAAAAATTTGGAGAGAAAAGCGCTGCAAGCAGCATTTTTTGCGTTGAAATCAAACGGACCCCATTATAGTCTATGGGGTCAGCGAGTTTCCAAAGGTAACCACTTTTTTATGCAAATGTGAACCTAGCCTAACCCTCAATGTCATTTGGTATTAGATAAACGTTCACCCTTTTTTAAATGCTGTTATACTAGTATCTGCCGTTATTACTTCTTCAGAATTATGGTTTTCATTATTCATGCGCTATGAAATTATTGAATTATCCCTGTATAATCATAATACCTGCATGTGAAATCATTATATTTTTTTACCTGCACTGTTACTTACTATTTAAAGGGATTCTATCATTGGGAAAACTCATTTTCAACTAAGCACATATTTGCATAGCCTTTAGAAAGGCTATTCCACATGTACCTTTAATTTGTTAATCCTCTCAGCCTTTTTGAATTAGCCCACTTTTATTAATATGCTAATTAGCCAGCAGGGAGGCTGATGAGTCATCAGCAGAAGCCACAGCAGCCTCCCTGCTCTCACCTCCCCCTGTGTATACACAGCACACAGTGCTCACTGAACTTCTGGTGCTCTGAGATGGCTAATTAGCATATAAATAAAAGCGGGCTAATTCTAAAATGTCTGAGAGAATTAACAAATAGAGGGTATGTCTGAAATAGCCTTTTCTAAAGGCTATGCAAATATATGCTTAGTTAAAAATGAGTTTTCCCTATGATAGAATCCCTTTAAAGGGGCTCTATCATTGGGAAAACTCATTTTTAACGAAGCACATACTTGCATAGCCTTTAGAAAGGCTATTCTACACGTACCTTTTGTATGCAAATCGCCTCAGTATGCTAATTGGCCTCCAGTGTGCACCCCGGAAGTCTCTTCTAGCACAGTTTCATCTCCCTGCTCTCATAGGGTGCTTTCACACGGAGTAACGCTCCGCTCATTCTGACACGTAAACAATCCCATTGACTTCAATGGGTGCCGTCTTACACACGCTACACTTTGAAATCAATGGGAGGCTTTTAACCCATTGATTTCAATGTGTAGCGTGTGCAAGACAGCACCCATTGAAGTCAATGGGATTCTGTTTTACAGCGGTCACTGACACGTGTTTAAGTGTCAGAATGAGTGGAGCGTCATCAGTTTTTCTGATGCTCATAGCTCCAGTATGGCTTCAACACATTTTAAATTTGTTTCTTAGTTAGGGGGCATGCACAGTACAAAGCAGTCTGCCACCTCTCCTATCAATTATTACTTCTGCTGGTTTCTGTACATGCAATTCTGCTAGAAGAAACTCTGAAATATCAAACATATAGCTAAGAGTATGTTCATATCTGCACTTAGTTCCCCATTCGATTCTATTCCCCATTCCACTTTAAAAATGCAGAGAGAAAAGTCCTGCAAACAGGACTTTTCTCTCCGCATTTTTTGGACAGAAACCCGGCGGACCCCATCATAGTCTCCAGTACAGTTTCTGCAGGTAACTGCCTTTTAAGCGGAGTGAACATGTTATAAGAAACCCAGGGATACTATACTCCAAATTCAAGTCATGATGGATCCCTGACACAGAAAGAGAGAAATCTGAGCACAAAAAAGAAAGCTGTTTATTGTCTATGACCAAAATACCATCAGCAAGGATACAAACAAGTAGATAGTTAGGGCTAGTTCACACGCAATTACGCGTGTGCATATTCCGTGTGCAAAGTCCTGCATGTCCGACTTTGGGTCCGTCCAAAAAAAGCTGATTCACGGCGGAGAGGCTGCAAACGGACATCTGTGGATTGCTTTAAAAACCGATCAAACAGTTGCAACAGTTGCAAACAGTTCCCATTCTGTTTTTCTGGAATTTTGGCGGATTCACGACGGACAGGCAGCAGGTGCAAGTGTGAACGCCCCCTCAGGCTACGTTCACTTCTGCATTGGGCATCTGTCCAATGCAGATCTGTCAGAAATCACCTGTACCTGTTTGTACATGCATGTTTCATAATAGCACATGACAAAGAGATTAAGTTTAGTTCATACAGTTTTCTTTCTCAGATATAAAAGTTGTGCATTAGGCTGAGGCCCCAAATTGGGGAAAGCCAAGTTTTTGGCCATTGCAAAAATGCAAGCAGAAAAACATTTGTTTTACAGTCCCAGCAAACTTTTTGAAAAATGAAGACTCTTAATTTTACCTGCAGAGACACTGCATTTTTTTCTATAGATTTATTTGGATGGGGGAGCGCAGATGAAAAATGTAACGGAAAAGCATTGTTAAACACAAACATTTATGCTGTGTTTTTTTTTCAGGAGGGTGTTTTTTCAACAGTGGCTTTTGGGTGCATTTTGCTAGGTGTAGCCTTAAAGAATTTTAGCCACCTCCAAGTTCAGCTCTTTATATTATTTAATGGGTGTCTCTCCACTGATTCTGGCACAGTTGGAATTATTTCTCTAGTCTACACTATTCCCTAGCAATCAATGCTGTTATTTTTAGTGCCTTATATGCCATTTAGGCTCTGCACTATTAGGAGGGCGGTGTCAGCAGGAGCAGGTGAGGGGTGTGATTCTGAGTTCTGACTCTGATTGGAGCTCTGAATCACACCTCCTGCCTAACACTGCCCTTCTGACATTACACAGCTGAAATAGAACATCTGGCATCAAAACTAACCACCATTAGCAGCACCAATTAGTAGTTGTTAAGAACTTGACATGGTGGAGGTGGTGAAAGATCCTCACCTAACCTTAGCATTGGTTCACACTAGCGCTTGTATTCCGTCCGAAAGGAGTCCACATGGACACCCTCTGGACGGAATACAATCGCAATTGCAAGCGATGTGCTTGCAAAGCACACAGACCCCATAGACTATAATGGGCTCCGTGTGCTTGTCGCGCACTGCCCACACCAATGATTCGGGCAATCAGTGCGCAGCAAGCACACGGTGCCCATTATAGTCTATGGGGTCCGTGTACTTTGCAAGCACATTACATGCAATTGCGATTGTATTCCGAGTGCTGGCATGCACAGTGGCCGGCACTCCAGCTTTATTCTGAAGGTGTGGTTGGCCAGCAGACATCAAGAAGGAGCTGCCGGACACCCAGAAGAAGTAACACCAGGTGCCGGATATCCAGAACATCCGGCCAGGAAGACAGGTAATTATGATGGGGTGGGAAGAGTTGAGTTAGTTAGGAAGGGCTTATAGCGGACAGGCTAGTGAGAGAAAGGGGGCGTGAGAAAAGTAGGGGGTGTGAGTGAGCTCTGAGTGAAGCCCAAGGCATCATGGTAATTGTGGTAGAACACAGAACAGGAAGATGCCCATGTAAACAAAGATGCCTTAAGCTCACAGAGAAACCCAGTTATCACTCAAAACACTGCTAAAGGTATTTAGATGCTTATTAATAGCACTAACAGACTTTTTTTGAAAAATATATTTTTTTGCCAGGAAAACCCCTTTACAGGGGCTCTATCACTAGGAAAAGTCATTTTTAACTAATCACATCCTTGCATAGCCTTTAGAAAGTCTATTCCACACCTACCTTTTAGTATGTAGATTGCCTCAGTGGTTTCTGAATAAGTCCGTTTTTATTCATATGCTAATTAGTCTGGTGCACGATAGATGGTGCAGATCACACTTCTCCCTGTTGTTTTTTTTTATGTGAAACTGCTGATGATGACTCAGCTTCCTGTTTGCCTCAGACACATAGGAGATAATAGAAGAGAGGAGGCTGCTGGGAACTTCCTGTGCTGGCTGGAGGCTCATTAGCATATGAATAAAAACAGACTTATTCAGACACCACTGAGGCAATGTACATACTAAAGGTGGGTGTGAAGTAGCATTTCTGAAGCCTATGCAAGCATGTGATTAGTTAAAAATGACTTTTCCCAGTGATAGAGCCCCTTTAATGTCTGTTGGTCCAATCTGTTATAGGAAGAGAGCAACAGACATCAAACGGGTTGTTCAGAAATCGGACAAATTATAGAGAAGGACAGTGAAGGTAAAAAAACAAACAAAAAAAACCCCAAACCTGTCCCTTGCACTTCTTGTCCACCGCCACTGTCTTTTCGGACACATGTTGTACCTTTGCTGCCGGAAATCCTGCGCCTCAGTGACCACAGGAAATAACCTGGTGATGTATGTGAGTGACGTCACCAGGTTCTTTCCAGCCTCTGTGTTTAAAAATCACACTGCGCTACATTTGTTATGTCATGCTTCTACAGGTCCACTTGTATGCAAGAAGTGTAGACAAGAGTCACACACAAGTAATTCTAAAAATTCTAAGGTGAATAACTATGATAAAAGTTATAAAAGTACTTCCGAGCTGTATGTACAATATATGGGCAATTACAGCTTTTTAGGGCTATTTTTCTCTACTAAAACTGCTCATGTGAATGTTTTCTAGAACAGTTAAATAGATTTCCGTTCTTTCTGACCCCGATTTATCTCTTGTCAGTGTCACTAAAATTTCGTTTTGTAGCCTAACTGAATTGTACAATATCGAAGTGACCTACGACTTGTATAAATGTAGCATTTCTTAGTTTCCAGCAACTTTTTATTTGTCTTCTGTTTATAGTTGCTCAATGTATTCATTACTTACACTGTATCCATTACTATAGTCAGACAGATGCTGAACACAGATGAACGGTCAATTGCTCATCTGTGCTTCGGTTGTGGGATCAAGTTTGCAGCTGGACTGTACTCAGATAACACTTAGTGACTTCTGGGTTGCATTCTCCTATGCATTCACTTCCATAATAGGGCTTCTAAATTAATTCTGTTCTGGTGACTGATAATAGAGCAGGGCCTATAATGCTCTTTGTCATTGGGACAGTATGAATCGGAAGCCCCCATAGACGTGAATGCATAACTGCAAGTGTCCTCCGAGTGCATTCCTCTGCAAATTTGGCCCCACTTCGGAAGCTCACTCGGTAGTGTGCATGGGGTGTAAGTTGGCCATGCACATTAGTTCTTTGTTTTCTGAACATTTACGACTGAAGGCAGACCTTACCCAAGTTTCACCTGCAAACCTCGTCCTGTGCTTTCGCCATATTTACTGGCAGGAGAGAGACTCCTAGCATAACAGTTATCTATGGTGTTAGAATTCCTTGTCTCCCAATACTGACCGGTAACAATTATAATATGGGACTGTATGTCACTGGAAGGTAGGGATTTCTAGCAGCATAGTTATGTATGTTATGCCAGGAGTCCTTCTCTCAGAATGATGTTCAGGCCGGTATAACCAGTGAACACCCAGGCTTTCACAAGTGACCAGGCAGAGTTTCACGAGTGACAGTTCTGTAAATCTAGGTGTTTGGCATGTTTGGCCATTTTTAGCTGATCATCAGCCAACTTGCATGACAGCCATCTGAATTCTAATGTGTACTGTATGGCTGGCCTTTGTTACTCACTAAGACACTAGGAATTATGAAAACATGCAGGCTGTTCACATTTCATTTTGTATGTCAACGTCACGCAAATCTTAGGGCTCGTTCACACGGAGTAAACGCAGCACGCAATGTGCCGCGTGTACGGGACGTTTGCGCCGCAATTTTGACGGTGCATGTTTGCGGTCGCTTTAGCAATGTGCTGCGTTTACTCCGTGTGAACGAGCCCTTAGGCATCTGGCAAACTGATCAACTCAAAGTTGGACCTTATTCATATGTCAGTGTTTTGCATCATTGACGTCACGAAGATAAGGTCTTGTTTTTAGCTTGCAAACACTGACATTGAATAAAGGCCTTTTTTATGTGATATGGGCTGTGCTTACATCATAAAGTTATAGTGCAATCAATTTGATCCATTTGTTCCATGATGCATATTGATCATTTATCATGAATAACTTTCCAATTATGCCTACCATCGCCCTCGATAATGTCCAGAAAAAAACCCTCTTACAAGTGCTTCTCAATTAATTAGAATATCTTCAAAAAGAGGGTGGGGGACACTGTACCACGTTTTCTGGGAGTGCCACAGATTCGCCCCCTTTCTGGCTGGGGCTCAGACGCTTTATTGATGCCTTCTTCGTGCAAGGTGTACCCTTGGATCCCCTCATATATTTGCAGAATCTTTCTCCTAGACACTTAGGTTAAATGTCCTCTAGATTGTTCTTGTTCCTCTGTACTGCCGCCAAGATATTAATTGCTCTCCATTGGAGGAAGTCTTCTCCCCAACTGGTCCTGAACTTGTCAATTGTATGAAGGACGTTCGAAGTATGGAATTTTTTACTGCCTCCCTTAATCATAAATTGGAAGCCTTCCATGCTGTGTGGTCACCCTGGGACGCATACTACAGTCATGGCCAAAAGTTTTGAGAATGACACAAATCTTATATTTTCACATGATCTTCTGCCCTCTGGTTTTTATGTGTGCTTGTCAGATGTTTTTATCACGTACAGAAATAGAATTGCAATCATATTATGAGTAACAAATGCTTATATTGACAGTCAGAATGAGTTAATGCAGCAAGTCAATATTTGCAGTGTTGACCCTTCTTCTTCAGGACCTCTGCAATTCTCCCTGGCATGCTCTCAATCAACTTCTGGACCAAATCCTGACTGATAGCAGTCCATTCTTGCACAATGAATGCTTGCATTTTGTCAGAATTTCTAGGTTTTTGTTTGTCCACCCGTCTCTTGATGATTAACCACAAGTTCTCAATGGGATTAAGATCTGGGGAGTTTCCAGGCCTCTGGTCTGTGCCAGTCGCTACATTGGCTGCCTATTCAATATAGAATAAAATATAAAGTTATCACACTCATCCACAAGGCTCTCCATAATGCCGCACCTCCATACATTTCCTCCCTCATCTCTGTCTACCGCCCAACCCGTGCTCTCCGCTCACTCAATGACCTAACACTTACATCCTCTATTATCAGAACCTCCCACGCTCGTATACAAGACTTCTCCTGAGCTGCACCACTTCTCTGGAATGCTCTACCCCGGACAATCAGATTAACTCCCAATTTCTACAGTTTCAAACGCAAACTAAAGACGCATCTTTTCAGACAAGCCTATCACAATGTCTAACGTAAACCCTTAACCGTCCTCTGTCCCCGCTCCCACATTACCCCACATGATATGATGTCATCTCAGGATAACTTTATAGGTCCAAGCTCCATCCACATGTTACAGGACACGACTGGTGACGGCTCATAAAGTTTTATGTTTGTGTAATGACAGTCACCTCTATTACAGAAGTGTCTGACCCCTGTATAAGTAATGCCGCCCCTGCTACCTCTTGTGTCACCCCCTCTACCTCATAGATTGTAAGCTCTTGCGAGCAGGGCCCTCAGTCCCATTGTGTGAAATGATTCTCTTTGTAATGTATCTGTCTGTATTTTAACCCTACAAATTGTACAGCGCTGCGGAATATGTTGGCGCTATATAAATAAAATGTATTATTATTATATTATTATTATGGACCCAAAATCTCTATGTTTTGTTCCCTGAGCCATTTAGTTATCACCTTTGCTTTATGGCAAGGTGCTCCATCATGCTGGTAAAGGCATTGTTGATGGCTAGAGATGAGCGAGTACTGTTCGGATCAGCCGATCCGAACAGCATGCTCGCATAGAAATGAATGGACGTAGCCGGCATGCGGGGGTTAAGCGGTCGGCCGACGTCAAAGCGGAAGTACCAGGTGTATGCATTCATTTCTATGGAGCGTGCTGTTCGGATCGGCTGATCCGAACAGTACTCGCTCATCTCTATTGATGGCCAAACTGCTCTTGGACGGTTGGGAGAAGTTGATCTTGGAGGACATTCTGGTACCATTCTTTCTTCATGGCTGTGTTTTTAGGCAAGACTGTGAGAGAGCCGTTTCCCTTGGCTGAGAAGCAACCCCACACATGAATGGTTTCAGGATGCTTTACAGTTGGCCTGAGACAAGACTGATGGTAGCGCTCATCTCGTCTTCTCCGAATAAGCTGTTTTGCAGATGTCCCAAACAATCAAAAAGGGGATTCATCTGAGAAAATGATTTTACGCCAGTCCTCAGCAGTCCACTCCCTGTACCTTTTGCAGAATATCAGTCTGTCCCTTATGTTTTTCTGGAGAGAAGTGGCTTCTTTGCTGCCCTCCTTGAGACCAGGTCTTGCTCCAAGAGTCTCCGCCTCACAGTGCGCACAGATGCACTCACACCTGCCTGCTACCATTCCTGAGCAAGCTCTGAACTGCTGGTAGCCCGATCCCGCAGCTGAAACACTTTTAAGAGACGGTCCTGGCGCTTGCTGGTCTTTCTTGGGCGCCCTGGAGCCTTTTTGCCAACAATGGAACCTCTCTCCTTGAAGTTCTTGATGATGCGATAGATTGTTGACTGAGGTGCAATCTTTCTAGCTGCGATACTCTTCCCTGTTAGGCCATTTTTGTGCAGTGCAATGATGACTGCATGTGTTTCTTTAGAGATAACCATGGTTAACAGAAGAGAAACAATGATGCCAAGCACCAGCCTCCTTTTAAAGTGTCCAGTGGTGTCATTCTTACTTAATCATGACAGATTGATCTCCAGCCCTGTCCTCATCAACACCCACACCTGTGTTAATGGAGCAATCACTGAAACGATGTTAGCTGGTCCTTTTAAGGCAGGGCTGAAATGATGTTGAAATGTGTTTTGGGGGATAAAGTTCATTTTCTAGGCAAATATTGACTTTGCAAGTAATTGCTGTTAAGCTGATCACTCTTTATAACATTCTGGAGTATATGCAAATTGCCATTAGAAAAACTGAAGCAGTAGACTTTGTAAAAATTAATATTTGTATCATTCTCAAAACTTTTGGCCATGACTGACTGTTCTACAAGGTCTTTCTTCCCCATTGCTCCCCCTCTCCCTTGTTGTCCCCCTCCCCCATTCTTTTTGGGCTAGTTCATTTGATTTTATGCATACCGTTTACTATGTCAGCCACATGATGTGGTAGACACCCTTGTCCATTTACTCTATTAATGCCTTAACATTTTCATTATAAATGATTGTTTATTCTATTGAAAAAAAATAATAAAAATTCAGTTTAAGAAAAAGAATATCATCAAAAAGTTGTTTTTTTTGGGTTTTTTTTAGTAATGCAATTGAAAAAGTAAAACACACTGAAACAGAGTGAACTTTTTCAAGTGTTTATTTCTGTAAGGCTCCGTTCCCACAGAGCAACGCATTGTGCATTCAGACACGTATGCACGTGTCAGTGTGAGCGCTTAAAACAGATGCCATTCATTTCAATGGGTGCTGGCTTACGCGCGCTACACATTGAATCAATGGGTTATAAAGCCTCCTATTGATTTCAATGTGTAGCGTGCGTAAGACGGCACCCATTGAAGTGAATGCTATCTGTTTTGAAGCGCCTCGCTCTGACACGTGTTTACGTGTCTACATGAGCGGAACGTTACTCCGTGGGAACGGAGCCTAAGGGACCTTTATAAACGCTTAGGAAGCCTTTGCAGCTGTTTTGGGTTAATTATTCTAATTTTCTGATATAATGACTTTTGGGTGTTCCTTAGCTGTAAGCCATAATCATCAACATTAACACTGAAGTCAATGGGATCTAGAAGAAAAGAAGTAATGCATGCACTCAGCCCCTGGGTAAGTAATACAAACTTGATAGTTGTGAACGTGGTCTTAGAATTCTAAGAATAATAAATGCCATGACTAAGGTGCCAAGGCACCGAAACGCGTTGGCGTAGCGGCAACAACCTCCGCAAATGGACTACTAGCACATACGGCATGTTATAATTTTTAAAGATACAAAATAAAGATGTATTTTTTAAGTTAAACATCGACTCCAAAATCCTGGGTGCCGGTTATCCCTTTCTTACTCTCAATGGGATCTGTTTTGAAGCGCCTCGCTCTGACACGTGTTTACGTGTCTAAATGAGTGGCGAGTTACTCCGTGGGAATGGAGCCTTAGTCTGGTTCAGTAGGCAACACAATCATGGGGAAGTCTGCTAACTTGACAGATATCCAGATGGCAGTCATTGACACACTCCACAAAGAGGGTAAGCCACAAAAGGTAATTGCTAAAGAAGCTGGCTGTTCACAGAGTGCTGTATCAAAGCAGATTAATGGAAATTTGAGTGGAAGGAAAAAAAAGTTGCATGAGCAACCAGGATAACCACAGCCTTGATAGGATTGTTAAGAAAAGGCCATTCAGAAACTTGGGGGAGGTTCACAAGTAGTGGACTGCTGCTGGCGTCAGTGCTTCAAGTGTACCACCACACACAGATGTATCCAGGACATGGGCTACAAGTGTCGTATTCCATGTGTGAAGCCATTCTTGACCAATTAACAATGCCAGTAGCATCTTACCTGGGCCAAGGAGAGAAAGAACTGGACTGTTGCTCAGTGGACAAAGGTGTTGTTTTCAGATGAAAATAAAATTTTGCATTTCATGTGGAAATCAATGTCCCAGAATCTGGAGGAAGAGTGGAGAGGCTGCTGTACACAATCCAAGCTGCTTGAGATCTAGTGTGAAGTTTCCACAACCAGTGATGGATTGGGGAGCCATGTCATCTGCTGGTGTGGGTCCACTTTGTTTTATCAAGATCAAAGTCAGCGCAGCCGTCTACCAGGAAATTCTAGAGCACTTCATGGTTTCCTCTGCCGACAAGCTTTTTGGAGATGGAAATTTCATTTTCCAACAGGACTTGGCACCTGTCCACACTGCCAAAATGACCAATACCTGGATTAATAACCACAGTATCTCTGAGCTTGATTGGCCAGCAAACTTGCCTGACCTTAATCCTATAGAGAATCTATGAGGTACTGTCAAGAGGAAGATGAGTCACCAGACCCAACAATGCAGACGAGCTGAAGGCTGCTATCATACAACCTGGGCTTCCATAACACCTCTGCAGTGCCACAGGCTGATCGCCTCCATGCCACATTGCCACATTGATGCAGTCATTCCTGCAGAAGGAGCCCTCACCAGGTATTGAGGGCATTTAGTGGACATACTTTTAATTTGGCCAACATTTCTGTGTTAAGTAATTTTTTTACAGTTGGTCTTATGTAATAATCAAATTTTCTGAGATAATGACTTTTGGGGTTTCCTTGGGTGTAAGCCATAATCATCAACACTAACAGAAATAAACTCTTGAAAAACTTCACTGTTTGTAATGACTCAATATAATGTGTCTTTTTCACTTTTTTCAATTGAATTACTAAAAAAAAAAAAAAAAAAAACTTTTTGATGATATTCTAATTTATTGAGATGCACTTGTACATCTCTCGTGTATAGCCATCTTACATCTCACAGTTGTGAAGGTTCTATAAGTTCTGAAATGGGGTTAAACGGAACAAGGATGGCAGCTATATGAGTAACTGATTGTTTATGTAGATTTTTTTCTGAACACAGCAGGGCTCGTTCACATCTGCGCCCGGTCTCCGTTCATGCAGGTTTCCATTACCTGCACAAAACTGAGCAGGAGACGGAAACCTGCAAGACTCTTTCAAACCCATTCATTCAAATGGGTTTGAAAGATGTCCGGCTGTGAGCGCCGGTGAGCGTTTCATGCTCTCCGCCGCGAAACCGTTTTTTTTTTTAAGTTGGACATGCAGTACTCTGTGTCCGGTTTAAAAAAAACCGGTTTCGCGGCGGAGAGCATAAAACGCTCACCGGCACACATGGCCAGACCCGGTCTGACAGCTTTCAGTCTTCTGCATGCAGAAGACGGAAAGCTCAAAATGGACTTCAGGCGCTAGTGTGAACCTAGCGTCAGACACAGATTCAGTTGATTTATATGATGTCTTGTGAAAAATATCATGGGCACCAATCGCGGTGTATAAAACAGCAGACACCCGGCAGCCTCCCTCCTCCCGGGCAGCCACCATTTTTAAACATCCAGCATCCACAGTACTAGTACAGTGGATGTCAGGAAGGGGTTCATTCTAAGAGCTCCATCCGGGTGGGTGGCAGGAGGTAAAGTGAAGGAGATAATTACGGTATTTGAACCTTTGCTTATTTTGTACGTTTTCCCACTGACAAAGACATGAACGGTCTATAATTTTAAGGGTAGGTTAATTTTAACAGTGAGAGATAGAATATCAAAAATAAAATCCAGAAAATCACCTTGTATAATTTTTATAAATTTATTTGCATTTTGCATAGAGAAAGCAAAGTATTTGATCCCACTGGCAAACAAGACATAATACTTGGTGACAAAAATCTTTGTTGGCGTGCACAGCAGTCAGATGTTATTTGCAGTTGATGATGAGGTTTGCGCACATGTAAGGAGTAATTTTGGTCCACTCCTCTTTGCAGAACATCTCTATATCATTCTGATTTTGAGGCTGTCGCTTGGCAACCCAGCCACTACCAACTTTTAATGTCCTGGCGGAGGGAAGGAAGTTGTCTTACCGGATTTTACGGCACATGGCTCCATTCATTCTCCAATTGATGCAGTGAAGTAGTCCTGTGTTCTTAGCAGAGAAACACCCCCAAAACATAATGTTTCCACCTCCATGCTCGACAGTGCCTTAAGAAAGGCTATTCTGAGTGTACTTAGTTAAAAAAGGGATTCTAATAATATAATCCCTTTGACCCCTTCCTGCCGTGGGCATTTTTTTAAATTTTATTTTTCGTGTTTGACTCCCCCCCCCCCCACCCACCCACCTTCCTTCCTTCCAAAGCCCATAACTTTTTTTATTTTTCTGCTCTAAGAGCCATATGAGGTCTTAATGTTTGCGGGACAAATTGTTCTTCATGATAGTACTATTAATTACTCTGTACAATGTAGCGGGAAGCTAGAAAAAAATTCAGAATGGGGTGGATTTGAAGAAAAACTTAATTTGTGCAACATTCTTACGGGCTTCATTTTTATGGTATCCACTTTGCAGCCAAAATGACATGTCCCCTGTATTCTGTGTTTCGGTACAATTATGGGGATACCAAATTTATATGGTTTTATTTACGTTTTAACCCCTTAACAAAAATCCAAAACTGTGCCCAAAAATTTTTTTTTCTAAAAGTAGCCATATTCTGACACCCGTAACTTTTTTTTATATTTCTGTGTACGCGGATGCATAGGGCGTCTTTTTTTTTTTTTTTTTTTTGCGGGGTTGGGTGTACTTTCCAGTTATACCATTTTTTGGGAATTGCTATTGCTTTGATCACTTTTTATTAAAATTTTTATCAGAGGCAAAACAGTGAAAAAAAGGCATTTGGCACTTTTGATTTTTTTCCCACTGTGGCGTTTACCATATGGGGAAAAATATATTTTTATAGAATTGTAGAGCGGGCGTTTTCAGACACAGGGATACCTAATGTGTATGTGCTTCACAGTATTTAAGTACTTCTGTGTTCTAGGGAAATGGGGGTAATTTGAATTTTCAATATATATATATATATATATATCTGATCACTAATGCAATGCATTACAATGCTAATGTATTGCAAAGATCAGGCAGTTCTATTGCAGGCTACACAGAGTATCCTGCAATAGAACGTATTGAAAGACAGGTCTGGGAGACTTCACAAGGCTCTTGGATGTCATAGCAATGGGAAGCTGAAGCTTGCTCCGGGTGCCAGCGATCCCCGAAAAAATGGCGGCACCCACGTACCGCTGGCAAAATGGCGCCTCGATCAGCTTTGAGAGGTATATTAAATTTGAGGCAACTGGAGGGGGACATTAAACTTGGACAGCTGGAGGGGGAAATTAAACTGTGGATGTACCAGGAGAGGGTTAATTGGAGGGGCACACTATAATGTAGGGGCATATACTGTTAGGGTGACTGTATGAGGCATTATATTATGTTGGGGCACAAAGAGAAATGGATAGGAATAGGCAGAGTCAAAGTAGAAGTGGATGGAGCTAAATTTGCAGTGGCGAGCTGCAAATTCTGTTCTTTCATAGTTAGGAGATACACTCACCAGCCACTTTATTAGGTACACCTGTCCAACTGCTCGTTAACACTTAATTTCTAATCAGCCAATCACATGGCGGCAACTCAGTGCATTTAGGCATGTAGACATGGTCAAGACAATCTCCTGCAGTTCAAACCGAGCATCAGTATGGGGAAGAAAGGTGATTTGAGTGCCTTTGAACGTGGCATGGTTGTTGGTGCCAGAAGGGCTGGTCTGAGTATTTCAGAAACTGCTGATCTACTGGGATTTTCACACACAACCATCTCTAGGGTTTACAGAGAATGGTCCGAAAAAGAAAAAACATCCAGTGAGCGGCAGTTCTGTGGGCGGAAATGCGTTGTTGATGCCAGAGGTCAGAGGAGAATGGCCAGACTGGTTCGAGCTGATTAGAAAGGCAACAGTGACTCAAATAGCCACCCGTTACAACCAAGGTAGCCAGAAGAGCATCTCTGAACGCACAGTACGTCGAACTTTGAGGCAGATGGGCTACAGCAGCAGAAGACCACACCGGGTGCCACTCCTTTCAGCTAAGAACAGGAAACTGAGGCTACAATTTGCACAAGCTCATCGAAATTGGACAATTGAAGATTGGAAAAACGTTGCCTGGTCTGATGAGTCTCGATTTCTGCTGCGACATTCGGATGGTAGGGTCAGAATTTGGCGTCAACAACATGAAAGCATGGATCCATCCTGCCTTGTATCAACGGTTCAGGCTGGTGGTGGTGGTGTCATGGTGTGGGGAATATTTTCTTGGCACTCTTTGGGCCCCTTGGTACCAATTGAGCATCGTTGCAACGCCAAAGCCTACCTGAGTATTGTTGCTGACCATGTCCATCCCTTTATGACCACAATGTACCCAACATCTGATGGCTACTTTCAGCAGGATAATGCGCCATGTCATAAAGCTGGAATCATCTCAGACTGGTTTCTTGAACATGACAATGAGTTCACTGTACTCCAATGGCCTCCACAGTCACCAGATCTCAATCCAATAGAGCATCTTTGGGATGTGGTGGAACGGGAGATTCGCATCATGGATGTGCAGCCGACAAATCTGCGGCAACTGTGTGATGCCATCATGTCAATATGGACCAAAATCTCTGAGGAATGCTTCCAGCACCTTGTTGAATCTATGCCACGAAGAATTGAGGCAGTTCTGAAGGCAAAAGGGGGTCCAACCCGTTACTAGCATGGTGTACCTAATAAAGTGGCCGGTGAGTGTATGTTACCATTGTGCAGTGTTTAGAAATTCCTTCATAACCACAGCTTAGACTGTCTTAGCTCGCTGTAGATGGCTCCCTCTGCAGGACTGTTTGTTCATATGCATCCCTTTCATTCCACTCTTAGTACAAAGAAAACTCAGTAATGATACAACAAAAATGAGGTGTGACTCAGAATGCATGTAGAATCAATGTATAATCCAGCATTATTTTTCCTTTAAAGGGGTGTTTATTTAAAGAGTAGATTTTGCGGTTCTGTGACTTGTCACATTTATTTAGTGGCTCTGTTACACAGTCACCAAGGTTGTTTTTGTTATGGGGAAGGGATGCTGTGCATTTTTATGGGAACACTGTGATCTATCATTTTAAAAAGTGGAATATGCATCTAAATTATATATCTTTGGCACGGCTGTATGGATTTGGGCTTTTCAGACCTGGTGACAGGTCTTGTTTAGCTTTTTCTTTGTAGAAATACTGGGGAGAGTTTATTAAGACTGGTAATTCTTACACCAGTGTTAATTCTATTTCCAGCAGGTACAAGATTCACCAGAATGTCACATCTATAGCAGTAAGGAAATAACACCCATGGACCATCCATATTCTGGCTTCTCTGGTCACTGTCTAAAAAAATGTGAGGAGTGGTATGCATCAGGTGAGATGCACTACAGAGCGTCAAAAATGGCCACTTTCTAGGCAAAGCTCTCTTAGTAAACTGCTAGTGAAATTACAACTCCTTACGGAAATGTTACTTCATCCTCAAAAATCTGTGAAAGCAGAGCAGACTCTGTTTTACAATTTATACATACTTCTGAAATTTTTTTCCCAAAAAATAGTTCCAGTGCAAACCCAAAAAATGAGAACAGATCCTAATATATACCCTGTTGTTCCCTTTTATGGAGGACATGAAACAGATGCACCAAATGTAGGTGGCTGATTCCAGTGACACAGACACACAACTATTGTGCATCTTTATTTATTCCATTCATTTCTATTCATTCCTGTATTTATTTGTTTTGTATTTCCCTGCCCATGTAACTAGCAGAATTCCAGAGCTACAACCACAGACATCAATTATTGGCTCTTATGCAGCTTCTATAGATGTCTATGAGGACAGAATACAGATCAGTTACCCTTGTGTGTCTATGTGAATGAGTATTGAGGGAAATTGGGTATTTGCAAGCTAAACTGAATTTCTAATAAACTATATTGCAAAGGGTCTTATCAGAATTAAAAACTGATTTACAGTTTTTATTTTTTTGATACCCTTTTAAAAGTAAAAATGAGAGTAAAAGTTCATTAGTACATTAATACAATAGACTGCTAGCATCATCAGCTATGTGCAAAAGGATTGTGTTACTCTGCATTCACATGACTGTGAAACTTGGTTTGTGTGTATTGTGGATTTACCAGCCTGAAAATCATGCGAGGAGAGGAACCCCTAGCATTATATACTATATACGTACTATAATTAGAATCCCCAAAACTTAACTATCCTCTGTCCCCGCTCCCACATTACCCCACATGATATGATGCCATTTCAGGCTATCTTTATATGTCCAAGAACTATCCACATGTTAAAGGACACGACTGGTGACGGCTCATAAAGTTTTATGTTTGTGCAATGACAGTAACCTCTATTACAGAATTGTCTGACCTCTATAAGCAATGCCGCCCCTGCTACCTCTTGTGTCACCCCCTCTACCTCATAGATTGTAATCTCTTGCGAGCAGGGCCCTCAGTCCCATTGTGTGAAATGACTTTCTTTGTAATGTATCTTTCTGTCTGTATTTGAACCCTACAAATTGTACAGCGCTGCGGAATATGTTGGCGCTATATAAATAAAATGTAGTATTATTATTATTATAGTTATCTATGATTCTGGGTGTCCCTGCCTCCCAGCAACATACTGTTCTGGGTGTTGTTTGAATGCATATAATGTTCCATAGTAGACGAAATACAATATAATGTCCCACAGTGGCCCTTCCAGACAGTATAATGTTCCACAGTGGCCTCTTCACACAGTATAATGTCCCACAGTAGCCTCTTCACACAGTATAATGTCTTATAGTGGCCCCCATAGCGTTTGTTGCAAACATTAGTTATTGAGTTATTACAATATTATTGCAAACCCAAAATTGTAGGGGTTCACCACCCATGAACTATGATTATACTCTGGGGTCTTTTCAGATCCTAGAGTATAATGATCGGAGGACCAGGGGAGGTGAGCAACATAAACTGTGTTATTCACCTCTCCTGGGCTCTGGCACTAGTCTTCTGGCCTTTTCAATGATGTTACAGACCACTGAGGCCTGCAATTGGACCTCAGCAGTCACGTGGGTCACGCTGCCGTCATGATGCATGATGACGCCAGAGTGACCCAGATAAGCATGGAGACCCAATTACAGTCCTCAGCAGTCTGTGACGTCATTGAAGGCTGGAACCCTGGAGAGGTGAGTAACGCCTTTAGTTACACTTAATGACCTGCTCATCTCAAGAGAGCCTAGAGTATAATAATAGCAGTTTTGTTTTGGAATTGTCCAGTCCAAACAAAAATGCCAGGTTGAACCTCGCTAGACGAACCAACAAATACTCTTTCTGCAGCCCTACTTACCGGTCCTAATCCTGCCAAAGGCAATCATTGCTTCCCTTTCAGCACCCTGTAGGGCTAAATGGGAAGTGACCATGGACAGGAGCGGTAATTGGTAAATAAATTGGGGCTGCCACAAAGAACAATTTTTTTCGCATAAATACATATGGTTAGAAGATCCATCAGAGGACATAATGTTCTGTTGTCCCTGCTGGAGTTTGTTAGTCTTTGCTCTCATTACTTGACTGGGGGTTATATAGAAGGATTGCTTACTTCATTATCACAGTTCATGCTGCTAGCATCAGAGGAATAGCTGCCACAACTTCTATAGCTTGATGTATAAGAACAGCTTGCAGCCACATCTAGCTGGTGCTCTGGAGGGAATCTGGTGGTCACATGAAAGGATTTACACTGAATTCAGCATTATCATTGTTTTATACATTTACACAACTATAGGGGTCACAATGTTTGCAGCTGACATTGCGCCCACATGCCATGGGGGCCCACAGGTCACCCTCATCATACTAGGGCTGGATAAACTTTTTTGATCTCATTTCTGTTTTCCTTTGATGGCTGGAAGTCTATCCATTGTAAATTTATGACTTCTGTCCTCTGAGCTGGAGTGAGAATATTCATGAAACACAGCCTTCCACTGTTAGAAAGGAGAAAATGAACCCTTTCATGGCAAGAAAAGCTGCATGTATTTCAGGAAGGATTAATTGTGTAGTAGGTTGTGGCAAAAACAAGGTGTAATGGCTATGTGGGGGTGGGTACCAATAGAGGATGGGAATGAAGGGTAGCTTGTGTGCACACAGACATGATTTGAACAAGTCCTCTTGGAGGCCTGGGCCCAGATAGAGGTGGAAATGTAAATGCTGCTAAAATGTATGGATGAGATGTGACTGAGGGTTGTGATGATATATTGCACAAAGGGGCCCAGGCTTTGATTTAGCACCAGGGTCCATAGCCTTTAGTTATGCCCCTGGTTTTATTCGGATCAGTCAGTATGGTATAAACATGTAGTTGCAGTGAACATCTGGTTGCACAGTTATACTCTGTTGCAGTGGATGGGAGTTTCATGTTTATTCTCCAGTGGATTCCTTTTCCCTTAAAACATAAGCAGCATAGCATGGCATAAAAGCCTGTTTACATAATAGATTTTCTCAACTGTGTGCTGTAAGTGATCTGAGAAAATAGCGCACGCTTTACCTTTTCATGAATGTAACTCATTGAATTTACTGTGGTCAGGGGATAATCGTACACATCAGGGAGAGTGTGTGCCTACATAGGCAGTACGGAGACTTACAAGTCATTCCTGCTCAGCTAGGGATTCTGCGTAAAAAATATGCAAATCTATTCTCCAGGATGTAATTAGGAGAACAGTGCCTCTGTATGCCACCCTCTAGGGGGCAGCCTCCTTAACATCATGCATGACTCAGTTAATAAGCCTACTGAGTCATGCATGATGTTAAGGAGGCTGCCCTCTAGAGGGCAGCATACAGAGGCACTGTTCTCCTAATTACATCCTGGAGAATAGATTTGCATATGAATTTACTGTGTCAGTGAAAAAAAATAAATCCTGTTCATCCAATGTCTAGCTGCAGTGGTGACCCGCCTTGTCTAGTTATTGGGTAAGCAGTATTTGTTGCATGTAGAGCAGGGTGCGGCAGTGTCAGATGGTGTTCCAATGTTTGTTCCTGACCATTGCTGTGTACAGTAAGACATCTTGGCTTCACATGTCAGATGATCGGATATTTTGTTCAGGCATAAAAATGTTAGCAGCACATCCCCTTGTGTAAATAGGAGATGTGCTGCTGACAAATGCAAACTGTATGGAAATGTATAGTATTGAGGATTATTCATCCTTATACACTATCGCCACCTCATGAGAATGGCAAATAACAAGCGTCGATTGATGCCTCTTATTATCAGGAAATCTACCCATATAAAATGATTCATATTTTTATAAATTATTGGTCCATTGGGGAAAAATCAAGACAGGACCTTTGGCCCAAAAGACTAAACATTAAAGTGTATGGGTCCATAAAAATCACATACAGCTCATGCTATTGTAACAGATTGAATACATTAAAAAGTAAACCACTGACAAAACATGTCCTAATTCCACGGTGTGAGGCAAAGACTGATTATTTATGGGACTGATGGGTAAACAAGCCATGGTGGAAAGCCAAAGCGCTGACTCCTAGTTTTACATATGAAGCAGAAACTGTCAGAAAGTGTCACACATAACACTGCTATCACTGCTTGAACCATTGCCTTCCATAGTGTTGTCAAAATAACAGCAAAGCCAAGATGCTGTCTGCGTTCACAAGTTTCTCCGACCCATACATTATATAACAGTGTTTACTGGAACTGTATGAGGTAAATACTAATTAATGTCTATTATGTGACAATTTCATCACCTCCTATCTCGCCGCCTCATCAACTCATTCACATAACTCTTATGCCTCTGTGTAAGATATTGATACTTGGCTGCCCAGAGTATAATTCTGGTGTTTCCATGGTGACTAACCTCAATTACCTGTAGACCGAGGTTTTCAGCTATTCCCAAAAAGCATTCCACTCTGAATCTTTAACTCTTTATATTCTACAAAGTAGTTTAACCCCTTAAGGACCAGGCCATTTTTTGGTTTTGCATTTTCGTTTTTCCCTCCTCACATTTCAAGAGCCATAACTTTCTCATTTTTCAGTTCACAGAGTCACATGATGGCTTATTGTTTGCAGGACAAATTGTACTTTGTAATGGCACCATTCAATATGCTGTGCAATGTACTGGGAAGCTGGAAAAAAATTCAGAATGAGGTGCAATTGGAGAAAAAATGCATTTGCGCCATTTTCTTATGGGTTTAATTTTTACAGCGTTCACTGTTTGGTACAAATGACATGTTACCTGTGTTCTACGTGTCAGTACGAACGCGGTGATACCAAATTTATATAGTATTTGAAATGTTTTGATACTTTTAAAAAAATGATAAACTTTGCAAAATAGAAAAAAAAATTTGTGTCATCATGTTCTAACACCTGTAACTTTTTCATATTTCCATGTATGGAGCTGGTTGTGGTGTCTTTTTATGCGGGACAAGATGACGTTTCTATTGATACCATTTGGGGAAAGATCTGATGGTTTGATCACTTTTTATTCAATTTTTTATAGGAGGCAAAGTGTTGAAAAAAACGCTTTTTGGCTGTTTTTATTTTTTTTGCCGCTACGCCGTTCGCAGTACGGGATAAATGTTTTAATATTCTAATAGTTCGGGCATTTTGGAGCACGGGGATACCTAATATGTTTATGTTTAATGTTCTTTAATTACTTTTATAGCTAATCTAGGGAAAGGGGGGTGATTTGAACTTTTATATTTTTTTTATTTTTTTAATACTTTTAAAAACTTTTTTTTTTCTTCTGTTACATTTATGATCAGACCCCTTAGGTACCTTGAAACCTAGGGGGTCTGATTGCTCATACTATTCACTGCAATACTACAGTATTGCAGTGAATAGGAAAATCGCAGCACTTCTATTAGACAATGCCTCTGGCATCGTCTAATAGATCTCGTGCAGAGACAAGCCTGGAAGCCTTCAATAGGCTTCCGGCTGTCATAGCAACCGATCACCGCCCTCATGTGACGTTCAGGAGGGCGGCGATCGGCAAAACATGGCGGCGCCCATGCCGCCGGCGCCGTTTACACACTGCGGTCACGTTTGACCGCAGTGTGTAAAGGGTTAACAGCAGCGATCGGCTCGGGCACCGACCGCTGCTGTTAGTGGCAGGTCCTGGCTGTATTATACAGCCGGCATCTGCCGTGTATGGAGCGAGCTCAGCGTGTGAGCTCGCTCCATACATCCCCATGCGACCCATGACGTACAGTTACGTCAAGGGTCGCTAAGGGGTTAATTTAGTAGTGTGTTTTCATTGTCCCAGTTTAATAAATGATATTGATCTGAACTCTTAGCAATAAATGAACCAAGTTCTTTACTACATGCAATACTAAGCATAACCCATCTCTAAGTGAACCTTCACTATGAGCATGAAAATGAATTATCATTGATGATTTTGTGTTTTCATACGAGTCAGAACACGTGTCAGTTTAACCATGCAAAACTCTGAATCCCCAGCAGAGGCCACCAGGAGGAGTTCATTGTATACAGATTTATAGCTGCCACAGAATTTGGGAAAAAAAGTATTTAGTCAGCCACCAATTGTGCAAGTTCTCCCAATTAATAAGATGAGGTCGGCCTGTAATTGACATCATAGGTAGACCTCAACTATGAGAGACAAAGTAAGAAAACAAATCCAGAAACCCCTACAGACAAGCAAGATTTCTGGCTCTCACAAACCTGTAATTTCTTTAAGAGGCTCCTCTGTCCTCCACTCATTACCTGTAGTAATGGCTCCTGTTTGAACTTGTTATCAGTATAACAGTCACACTCCAAACTCTGCTATGATGAAGAGCAAAGAGCTGTCAAAGGACACCAGAAACAGAATTGTAGCCCTGCACCAGGCTGGGAAGACTGAATCTGCAATAGGCAACCAGCTTGGATTGAAATCAACTGTGGGAGCAATGATTAGAAAATGGAAGACATACAAGACCACTGATAATCTCCCTCGATCTGGGGCTCCATGCAAGATCTCACCCTGTGGGTTCAAAATGATCACAAGAACGATGAGCAAAAATCCCAGAACCACGCGGGGGGACCTAGTGAATGAACTGCAGAGAGCTGGGACCAATGTAACAAAGCCTACCATCAGTACGCCAGTAACACACTACGCCGCCAGGGACTCAGATCCTGCAGTGCCAGATGTGTCCCCCTGCTTAAGCCAGTACATGTCCGGGCCCGTCTGAAGTTTGCTAGAGAGCATTTGGATGATCCAGAAGAGTACTGAGGTAACGTGATATGGTCTGATGAAACCAAAGTAGAACTGTTTGGTAGAAACACAACTCTTCGTGTTTGGAGGAGAAAGAATGCTGAGTTGCATCCAAAGAACACCATACCTACTGTAAAGCATGGGGGTGGAAACATCATGCTTTGGGGCTGTTTCTCTGCAAAGGGGCCAGGACAACTGATCCGTGTACATCAGTCTTTCTCAAAGTGGGCGATAATGCCCCCTTGTGGGCGCTGGAGGCCTATAGGGGGGCAGTAAAGGGCACAGAGAAGATTGGGGGGCGTTGAAGCGGTTTAGGGGGGCGATGGCTAATTTAAAGGGGTGGTATCATAACAATGATCCTATCTATACTGCTTGTTAATGTGGATGTAAGACTTTTCCTAAATACATTGCTTCAGCAAAACTGCTTTGTGTGTCGACTATCTTACTTTATTCACTTCATTCTGGACACTAGCACCTGGCCCCCTGCTCATTGCTGAGGGAGCCACATGACGTAGCTCCCAGCTGTGTGGGGGGAGAGAGAGGGGGGCTGAGTGTACGGTGTACGGAGCCAGCCTGTGTCTGCACCACACATACACATCACCTAGCTCCCTGCTGTGAGATAGAGGGGGGTGTGTGGAATAAGTGCTGCTTTCTTATATAAAGCAGTCTAAATCCTACTGGGCTAAAGGACCTGGTCTCTCTGCTCACTAGGATAAAGCTTTATTATATAGAGCAGGCTGCTAGTGGGCAGAGGAGCCAGGTCCTTTAGGAAACTCTGTACGCTCCGTAAATCCAAGTCTACAGGACCTTTTGATGACATCACAGGCCCTTCAGTCATCCCATAGGATCACGCTATGTGGTGGGCGGAGCTACACGCTAATTTGGGGGTGGGGCTAATTGACGCGAGCAAACAGGAAGAAAGAAGATTTTTAGGCAGCATAGAAGGCAGATCAAGCTTCATGAGGCTACCCCTTTAAAATAGTTTTTTTGCTTTTAACACAAACTTTACCGCTCCTTTACGCTTAACGCGCATTTCCTCATGTAACGCCATCTAGGGGACTAGACAGTAACTATTTCCTGTCCAAAAGTTGTCAAACTGTACCATAGATGGCGGTAAGCTCCAATATTAACATAATGACTGCGATTGTGATTCTTAAGATGTAGTAAAGTAAAAAAAAATTGGGGGGGCGCTAGAAAATAATTCTCAAAGTGGGCGGTAGACAAAATAAGTTTGAGAACCTCTGGTGTACATGAAAGAATGAATGGGGCCATGTATTGTGAGATTATGAGTGCAAACCTCCTTCCATCAGCAAAGGCAATGAAGATGAAACATGGCTGGGTCTTTCAGCATGACAATGATCCCAAGCACACCGCCAGGGCAACGAAGGAGTGGCTTTGTAAGAAGCATTTCAAGGTCCTGGAGTGGCCTAGCCAGTCTCCAGATCTCAACCCTATAGAAAACCTTTGGAGGGAGTTGAAAGTCCGTGTTGCCAAGCGACAGCCCCAAAACATCACTGCTCTAGAGGAGATCTGCATGGAGGAATGGGCCAACATACCAACAACAGTGTGTGCCAACCTTGTAGACTTACAGAAAACGTTTGACCTCTGTCATTGCCAACAAAGGATATAGAACAAAGTATTGAGATGAAATTTTGTTACTGACCAAATACTTATTTTCCACCATAATTTGCAAGTACGTTCTTGCCAAATCAGACAGTGTGAGTTTTCTGAATTAGTTTTCTCATTTTGTCTCACATAGTTGAGGTCTACCTATGATGTAAATTACAGGCCGACCTCATCTTTTAAAAGTGGGAGAACTTGAACAATTGGTGGCTGAATAAATACTTTTTTCCCCGCTGTATATCAATATGTAATGGGTCAGGTGGGTCACCTATTGATTTTAACATGGAGTGAAACTTAGTGGCCATTTAATCTCACAAACCACTCCCAATACCATCTTTCTGATAGATTTCTCATTCATTCCAATATTTTGTTTTACCAGTACATGCACATATCCATAAAAAGTGTATTCCCATACTTTTCCCAGCTAGTAAGTAAGCTAATGAAAATTTTTGTTACATAAATGTTTACTGAACCTTGTAACTCTACCCTTAGGCCTCATGCACACGACTGTGTGCACTGTCAGTTTGCTAGCCATGTTTTTCACAGCTAGCACATTGACCCATTTATTTCTATGGCCCCATACACAAAACTGTGTGTTTTCAAAGTCCTATGTCTCTGGCTGTGATCCAGAAGCAAAACTTAGGACGGGACCTATTTCTGTCTGTTTATTTTTATAGCCTGTGCTCACTGACCTCAGTGAATATGGACGTGGAGACATGGGTAGTACACGGATGTCCTACATGTTCCATCAATGTTATTAAATCATGACCCAGTGACACACACATGGTCATGTACATTTTGTCTTAGACAGAAACCAAGTAGAAGCACATAGAGTCTATTACAATGTTGCCATGGTGTTTGCTGGTGTTCAGCAAATACCACAAGAAATAAGATATTGACACAATACATGCATACCAAGCCTTATCTACACTGTTAGTTGAAACCTTTTTCTTAGTATGATCCAATCTATGTAACTCTGTCACACCCTCACTATCAGGCAAAGATATGTGTCTAGGAGATCTGGACTATTCAAGGAAATTTGAATGACGAGGGAAGATTAAGGAGTCGAGAAAAAATTAGGAGGCTCTAGTACTTATAGGGTCAGCTATTATTGGTGTATAATGGTAGCTCTACATGATACATGAGTCCAGGATGTTAGGTAGGGATGGAATAGGAGGGTGATAGTGTTGTCCACATATTGTTTGCCTGGGAGTCAAGTGTTAGGGGGTGAAATAGAATGTAAATAAATTAAACGATTGAGTAGAAGGTTGTGGGTGGGAATTAAAAGTAGGTTTAAAGGAAGAGGTAGGGAGGTGAGCGTCAGATAATCTACCTGACATTAGTTGGTCTGATAGGACTGCTTTTCACAAAGTAATGGTTTAAAACTTTTCTCAGGCTTTACAAACAGAGGTTGCCTGACATAGGTACAGGTGGTAGACATGGGTAACAGCATCAGCAATAGCAGACTTGTAATCTGCTTTGATGGCTGCATTGCATATTAAAGAAAACAAAAAAGACCTGGAGTATCTTGGTAAGTAAATTCTACAGATCATTACAACTCTTTACATTTTCTTTTTCTTTTTTTTTTTTTTTTTTTTGGGGGGGGGGGAATATAGAACAATCAGCAATAAACGGGCACGCAAACAATACACATAATAGGTATGTATAAACTAACAATCAAAGGATAGAATTATACTAAGTCATATTGAACATTTAAATACATAGTAAAATGCAGTTTAAAGTGCTAAGTGTGTTATGGGATTTCCATCGGCCCTCAAGCTCTCCAGTCCTCATCCCATCCTGTTTATCCAGGCAACCCTTCAACTGCTCCAGTACGGAGGACCTTTCATGTCCTCATCAATTTGTGGCATTACATACCGCTAGAAAGCCGACATTGTGCTGAATTCACCCTCTCTCGACTTTCCAGGTATGTGCCAAAGTTTGAAATTAACGGTACTAATATCACCCCGGTGTCAGAAGACCGTACCTTACACCTCAGTATCATTGCTGGGCTGTGAGAAATGCTTCCCCCACCCGACTGTACTCTAACACAGCCTTGTACTATCAGAGGGGACGTTCCTCCTCCTCTGTATTTTAACTGTACATTAGATCTTGCAATGGCCCAGTGGCGTAACTACCACCATAGCAGCGGTAGCAGCTGCCACAGGGCCCGGGACATTAGGGGCCCGGTGACAGCTGCTACCGCTGCTGTCATTATGCTCGGAGGTCTTTTCGGACCCCCGAGTATAATGATCGGGGCCCCCTGTTGGTGGAATACTTTCCACCAACAGGGGGCCCCGAAGCTGCAGTAACGGCTGAGACACAGGATCTGCAGGTCTGGCTCCTGTCAGCGCTTCAGGACGCTCCCTCTCTCTCCCCCCTCCCTTTCTCTGCTGTCTTCTGCCCACCAATGAGAGGACGAGGCGGGGCTTATCCCTGCCGTCCTGCACTGAAGAGGAAGAAAGGAAGAAGGAAAGTGAAACTAAAGCTACACAGGTACGTACTGGGGTTACTTATTAATATCAGGCATTTGGGGTGATTACTTGTGTTTTAGTAACTCCATGTGCCTCATATTAATAGCAGTTAACCCCATCATCTCCCTCACATTAACCCCTGTGTGCCTCACCATAAGAGTTACTGATATGTGAGACATATGAGGTTAATAATAATGAAGATACTTTATTATTACCTCCATGTCTTTCACATATCAGTAACTCTTATGGTGAGGCACACAGGGGTTAATGTGAGGGAGATGATGGGGTTAACGGCTATTAATATGAGGCACATGGAGTTACTAAATTGTAATGCACATGACCAGATTTTTTATCCACAATTTGTCCTGGTATAGCGGTCAGCGGGTGACGTGACAGTATTTAGTCCTGTAGGGGCCACTATTGGGTATAATACTGTGTGCAGGGGCCACTATTGGGTATAATACTGTGTGCAGGGGCCACTATGGAAAATCATAGAGCGCGCAGGAATGCGTAGGAGGGACTCGGTCGAGATCTTCGGTGTCGGGGGGGCCCCATGTCAAAAGTTCGCCACGGGGCCCCGCCATTCCTAGTTACGCCACTGCAATGGCCTTTTTAGTCTGCCCAACATAAATCAAAAAGATAGTGGTTTAGTCAAAAAGCAAAACGTTTAGAAAATTTGGGTCGAATCCGGTTTATGAATCAGTTTGCTCATCTATAGTCAATATAGTATTAGCAAAACCATATAAAACCAATATATTTTGACCATTAACATCTGATAAGTGAGGAACAGCCTACAACAAAAGTTACATGTTAGCAGTAGTTTCACAACTGGTGAATATTGAGCAATATACTTCTTGTGTGACACTTTTCACTCGGCAGCTTTTTATATTCCTCTGTGTGACAGCTGCCTGAACACTGCAGGTAGATGAGACACAGAAGTATAAGGAATGTTACACAAACCTTCCATAGTTAGAACCGATGAATGACACTAACAGCAATGTTTCTGGTTTGTTTATAGGCAAAGTTTTTTTTAATTGTTTTATTTCTAGAATTATTGCTGCATCACCTTTGCAGTACAAGCAGGACAACCAAAAATAAACAGGTATTTCTGAACAACAGAATTATTTGTTGGATTATTGCAACATGGTGTGTAACTCCTAATTCACTTAATGGAAAGTAAAGAAGGGGAGATAATGTGACATTGAGGGAATAGCAATATGCATTGCAATATTACTTTTCAAATAACATTGCACTGAAACTTCTTGAAATACCCAAAAAGTGGTTTGCCAAGACCTTTGTAGCTTAATGCATCTTTTTTCGACATGGCTGGAATAAGGCCTCACTAGAGGTACATGGGTCCAATATTATACCTCGAAAAACCTCTAATTTCATTTGGTAGGCATACAGACTTTTTTTATCTGATGGATTCTGTATGCGTGTGCCTCTATGTTTGGAAATTTTGTCTGCTAGAAGCATTTCTTCTTAATCAAAATATCTCCAGTAATAGACAGAATTAATAGACAAGGACTATACGGCAGTGCACATGTGTCTTGTGGCTCCCTCCTAAGAAACCATGTATGGCTTCAGTGCACTGCTGCACATGCTTCAGGGCCTCCAGGATGGATGAGACCTAACTCTGGGGCTCTCCCTGCTCTTCAGGAGCAGCAGTAAAAGGTGGCCTAGTAATGTTAGGATGTTATAATGAGGAAGGGTCTTTTGTTGTGCTTTATTTAAATGTAAACCCTTTTATTAACAATATAATGATTCCCTCACATAATACTTTATATTTTTAGCAGGATCTGCATGGGAAGGGGGGCAAAGTTGGCAATTGTCCAGGGCCCCGTGCTTCAACACTGCTCTTAAATGGGCTCTATCATTGGGAAAAGTCATTTTTAACTACCGGTAATCACATCCTTGCATAGCCTTTAGAAATGCTATTACACACTTACCTTTTGTATGTAAATTGCCTCAGTGGCTTTTGAATGAGTCAGTTTTTATTCATATGCTAATTAGCTTCCAGCCAGCACTGGAAGTTCCCAGCAGCACTCCCGCTCTTATATTCTTTCCTTTCTGTCTGTGCAAACAGGAAGCAGGAAGTCATCTGCAGTAGCAGCCTGTGCTGTACACATACATAGGAAAGAATGGCAGAGAGTGCCCCGAGAGGCTAATTAGCATATGAATAAAAATGGGCTCATTCAAAAACCACTTAGGTGATTTACATACAAAAGATATGTGTGGAATAGACTTTCTAAAGGCTATTTAAGGATGTGCTTAGTTAAAAATGACTTTTCCCAATGATAGAGCCCCTTTAAGCAGCTTTAATAAAAGCTGTCATTGTGAGTGACTAGACAGAGGTATTGTGCAAACACCCCTGCTTTCTCTTCTTCTGTAGATGCTGTCCAGTGGCTGCTGTATTGTGTCCTGACATCAGGCAGCAATGGACATAATGTATAGCATATATGTATGATGTCAGGACACAATTGTAACTATAATATATGGGCTATTGGAATGTCAGGGACTCGAGAGAGAAGCCATAGAAGGTATAAATGTATGCTGCAGCACTGCATCAACCGTTGTCTGGTCTGGGGTCTAGTATTTTATTTATCGCTGGTCTGGGATCTGGTTATCATAATGCTATTATGCAGTTATAATATATGTACTGTATGTATATGAAAAATCTGTCATTTTTCATGCACATACATAAGATTTCTGGCAATTCTTTTTAAAGAAGACCTATCACCTTGAAGATGAGTTAGTCCTACTAATATTGTAAATGTGAAAGTTTGGATGTTTGTGTTTTTGGATGTTTGTTCCTCAATCACGCAAAAATGGCTGAACGGATTTGAATGACATATGGCACATAGATAGATTGTAACCTCGGTTAAAATATAGGCTACTTTTTATCCTTTTATACTATATTACACTGCTCTTATCTCAGCTTCTGAGAAAGCCTGGGCTCTTATCTCTATGTGTAAACACACGCTTAACCCTCAGTGTGCACATTCATTTGCATACTATTTGATCTGCTCCAGGCACTGCTGACACACTGACAAAGGTAATCCCCTTTAATCCAAATTGGCAGTTTGGCAAAGGGGGCCGGAGTCGCGGGGGAGAAAGAGGGCCGGGGTCGTGGAGGAAGGGTGGTGCAAAGGGGGCAGGGGGGGAGGGGTTGGAAAGGGTACTGCTAGTACAATATAATACTAATCTATATGGCCTAAGATAGGTAAAGGCCCTATTTTGAATTGGGGCCTATAAGCTTCAAGTTACGCCTCTGCATCTTATCTAATTGCTCTACACCTCATTGCTTGGAGTTTGTATAAGGATGTCTACCTTTTACTGTTGTAAATGCTAATGCACAAGCTCGTCTTTCTCTGTGAAAGGAAAGTCTATGTCCAGTCTAAATGATATCTCTGCTTCTTTTACTGAGAATACAACAGTAGCAGTACTGTACTCTACTTGGCATGCATGAGTAACAGAGCTGCACTCGAATGACAAAGACTCATACATTTTGAAAACGAGGGGGGTGCTAATACAAGCGGATAATTGCAATATTGTATTGGGTGGGTTTATTTGCAGTGTTTTTCCTCGCAACCCTTGATCAAGATCACAAATTCTAAAACACTGGGAGTTACTGCAAAAATGTGTGACTTTTTGAGAAGTGTATACTGCAGGGACATGGCGGGACCTTATAGCTAGGATAGATATTGGTTTCTGGTGATGTGCCTCACATTATTTATTTTTTGGTTATTGTGTTGCAGGGGGTTTGGTGACCTTTTTGTAATATACTTTATTAACTAAAGTCCTTTTTATTTTAAAATAGGCTGTAACATTCTCCTTAGCAACCCTCTAACTGAGCTGTTACTAAGGAAAGTCCATACACCATTGTATTGTGAATATACAGAGCTAAACTATTTGCAAAATGGTCATGGTCACTTCAAACGGCTGTATTTTTTGTTTTATACCACCTAGAAAAATGGTTCTGGTGCAAGGGCTGGTGATTAATCAAAAAATAACTGAAACCAAACATCAACCTGGATAACTGAAGTGATTTTGTTCATGTCGATTATTTCGGTTTGGTTATTACAGTATTTGCAGTTTCGTTCGGACCAAACTTAAACTGCTATTATTACACTGTGGGGCCTCTTCAGACTCCAAAGTACAATAAGCAGAGGGCCAGGGAAGGTGAGGAAATATAAAAACAGTGTTACTCACCTCTCCTGTGTTCCAGTGCAGCGCCTGCTGTCTTCAGCGCTTCTGGCTGACGTCAGGGACTGGATGATGTCACTTGGTGCTGCGACGCTCGCGACTACGTGTCATGATGCCACATGACGCTGAGGCCCAATCAAAGGTTTCTGCCCTAAGCCAGAAGCGCCAAAGACTGCAGGGAGTCGAGTCTGTTTATTATAACCAATAGTATAATAATAGCATTTTCGGTTCAGCAGTGTTCAGTCCGAACTAAACTTCCAGATCAACCTTGCGAGGTGAATCTTGCGAAGTTCGCCCAAAGCATGGTTTAAAGGGGGCATGACCTGCATAATCACCATTAATTATAATCAAGGTAAATTGCTTGATTAATCACGATTTTGATTTAGGTCATAATCACCCAGTCCTATTAACCCTTTCCAGACATCCGCCGTACTAGTATGGCGCATGTCGGGTATTTAACTATGGTTACACTATGGTTACACAGTAGACACCCGGCGCTAATGCCTCCGATTGGTCCCCAGACCGATCGGAGGCATTAACCCCTCCGGCGCCATTTTCCTGGCGCCATTTTACCAGTGATCGCCACGTTTCCATGACAGCCAGGAGCCTTGTAAAAGCTCCCCAGCCGGTCTGCAGTCTTTCTTTTGCAGGGTGGTCTATGCAGCCTGCAAAAGAAATGATGATTTTTTTTTTGCAATGCATTGTAATGCATTGCATTAGTGATCAGACCCCCTGGGGTTCAAGACCCCTAGGGAGTCTAATATACGCCAAAAAAAAGTTAAAAAAATATATAAAAAAAATGTAAAAAGTATTAAATTCAAATCACTCCCCTTTCCCTAGAACACATATAAAAGTAGTTAAATACTGTGAAACAGTATTTTTCGGACTATAAGATGCACTTTTTTTCCCCCAAATTTGGGGGGAAAAGAAGGGTGCATTTTATAGTCCGAATGTGGCGCCTGGCATCCGCTGTAATAGAGAGGTGGATGCCGGCGAGGGATTGACGCCGGCACAGGTGCCGGGGCCTGAGACATCGCTACGCTCCTCTGCCCTGCATGAAGCCAGCAGGGGTGATGCTATTCCGCTCCTCCGTCCCCCCGCCGCTGGCTTCATGCAGGGCAGAGGAGCGTAGCGTTGTCTCAGGCCCCGGTACCTGTGCCGGCGTCAATCCCTCGCCGGCATCCACCTCTCTATTACAGCGGATGCCGGGTCTGTATTGGCGGCCCCTTCTCCCCCGGGGCCGGGGACCGGCCCCATACCTGTAAAGTTGCAGGCTGGCTCCTGCGCGGCGATATCGCAGGAGCCGACCTGTTCGGGTGACAGCCGGGAGTCTACTGAAGGCTCCCAGGCCTGTCACGGCTATATTAGTATTGCGGCTGGGTCTATGACCAGCCGTAATAGTAATATACAGAAAGTCCCATAGACGGCAATACAGTTGTATTGCTGTCTATGGGACTTGCAATCAAGTGACTGCAGGTTCAAGCCCCCGGGGAGGGGGAATAAAAATAGTAAAAAAAAACCTTTAAAAATATATAATAAAAAAAAAAAAATGAAATAAATAAAAGTTCTAAATCACCTCATTTCCCTAGAATATACAGTCCTATGAAAAAGTTTGGGCACCCCTATTAATCTTAATCATTTTTAGTTCTAAATATTTTGGTATTTGCAACAGCCATTTCAGTTTGATATATCTAATAACTGATGGACACAGTAATATTTCAGGATTGAAATGAGGTTTATTGCACTAACAGAAAATGTGCAATATGCATTAAACCAAAATTTGACCGGTGCAAAAGTATGGGCACCCTTATCATTTTATTGATTTGAATTCCCCTAACTACTTTTTACTGACTTACTGAAGCACAAAATTGGTTTTGTAACCTCAGTGAGCTTTGAACTTCATAGCCAGATGTATCCAATCATAAGAAAAGGTATTTAAGGTGGCCAATTGCAAGTTGATCTCCTATTTGAATCTCCTCTGAAGAGTGGCATCATGGGCTACTCAAAACAACTCTCAAATGATCTGAAAACAAAGATTGTTCAACATAGTTGTTCAGGGGAAGCATACAAAAAGTTGTCTCAGAGATTTAACCTGTCAGTTTCCACTGTGAGGAACATAGTAAGGAAATGGAAGACCACAGGGACAGTTCTTGTTAAGCCCAGAAGTGTTGCAAACACCAAAATATTTAGAACAAAAAATGATTAAGATTAATAGGGGTGCCCAAACTTTTTCATAGGACTGTATATAAAAGTAGAAAATCATATGTCAAACACATACACATTAGGTATCCCTGTGTCCGAAAATGCCCGGTCTACTAATAGTTTTCCTGTACGGTGAACGTCAAAATCACAAGTGCCAAACCACCAGGTTTTTTTTCAATACAAGGTGATGTAAGCAATAGACATTCCCCAAAATGGTATAACTAAAAAGTACATCTGGCCCCGCAAAAAAAAAAAAAAAAAACCACTCTGTGTCCCCGTACAGCTGCAGGGTCACCTGTCAATGTGGCCTTGCAGCTGTTGCAAAACTACAACTCCCATATTTTAAATATTTTACCATTTTTTGCTTCAAAATTTTTTTTCCCTATTTTCCTCCTTTAAAACCTAGGTGCGTCTTATAGTCCGAAAAATACGGTACCTGTTAGGTATCCCTGTGTCCGATATCCTGTTCTGCAAATCTATAAAAATATTTTTCCTTTTCGGTAAATGTCGTAGCGGGAGAAATAGTCAAAAGTGCCAAACCGCTGTTTTTTCACTGTTTTGATTCTGATAAAAATTAGAATAAAAAGTGATCAAAGCAATAGCATTTCCCGAAAATGGTAGAACTAAAAAGTACACCCGTCCCTACAAAAAAAGACGCCCTATGAATCCCCGTACACGGACGTATAAAAAAGTTACAGCTGTCAGAATATGGCAACTTTTAGAAAAAAATTTTTTTAACACAGTTTTGGAATTTTTTTTTAAGGGGTTAAAATGTAAATAAAACCATATAAATTTGGTATCCCCGGAATTGTACCGAAACACAGAATACAGGGGACATGTCATTTTGCATGCACAGTGAACGCCGTAAAACCGAAGCCTGTAAGAAAGTCGCAGAAATGCATTTTTTACTTCAAATCCACCCCATTCTGAATTTTTATCCAGCTTCCCAGTACATTATACAGAATAATTAATGGTAGCATCATGAAGAAAAATTAATCCCACAAAGATTAAGACCTCATATGGCTCTGGGCGCGAAGAAATAAAAAAGTTATGGGGTTTAGAAGGAGTCAAAACCGAAAATCAAAAAATGCCATCGGTGCCAGTCGCGAATCTGAACTTAAAGGGGTACTCCCACGTCGCATACTTACCGGTCTTCGTTTCTGTGAATTCTTCTGTCTTCCGGCTTTGTCTCGTCATTGGTGGGCGGGGTCACATATGCAAAGCCAAGCGGCGAGATGCCGCCGGCCCTGCGTGCGCGCTCATAGACCGTCTAGCCTTGTGAAGGCTAGACTGGTGTATGAATGCGCAAGCTTGGCTTTGCATATGTGACCCCGAGCGGAATAACAACATCGCTTCTGCCGCTGATGACTTCATGCAGGGCAGAAGCATAGCGATGTTGCAGGCATCTGTGCCAGCGTAGTCCCCAGCATCCGCCTCTCTATTACAGCGGATGCTGGGGAGTGTTAGACGCTGGCACAGGTGAAGCCAGCAACATCGCTATGCTTCTGCCCTGCATGAAGCAAGCAGAAGTGATGCTGCTAACCCGCTCCTCCGCCCCCCCTCCCCTCCAGGCTCGCTCCCGTGCACTTAGCCCCTCCTCCCTCCCCCCTGAGAGCAGGCTGACACATCACTTGACTCAGGAGCAGCTAGGTCAGGGCTGTGGACACAAAAAAATGAATAAAGTGATATAGTGCACAAACAAAGCAGTTTTGCTGAAGCAATGTATTTAGGAAAAGTCTTACATTCACATTTACAAGCATTATAGATAGGATCCTTGTGACGGGACAACCCCTTTAATATGCAGCGGTTCATTTCTTATGATAGCAGAACTATTTTTGTAGGTGGTATAAAGCCAGAGATAGTCATTTGCATTGACTATTCCCTCTTTGGTAAATGCTTCAGCTATATATGCTGCATAGAGAACAGATGTACAGAGTCTCCTTGGAAATTCTTTAGAAATTTACATCCTGTTTTCTCAGGGGTGAACCTGCTCCTTTCGCCGCCCGAGCGCAGTACAGAAAGCCGCTCCCCCCCTTCTTGCCGGGAGGAGGGTGCGGAGCGGGGCGTGGCGCCTCGAAAGGGGCGGGGCTTAGCGCTGTTCACCCGGAGACTGCCTGTGCTCTGCCTGAGCGTGAGGGGAGGCTGCTGGAGCAGCGCTGCTCCAGTGGCCTCCCCAAAACACCGCTCCGTGCTAAGCCAGTCCAGGACAGCTTGTCCTGGACTGGCTTAGGTTAGCAAAAATGCCGCCCTCCCTGAGGCCCTGGCATAGTGCCGCCTGAAGCGCTCGCTTCAGGTCGCCTCATGGGAGGTGCGGCACTGTGTTTTCTACTACAGGAAGTTTGATAGATTAATAAACTATATTACAAAAATGTTCAGAAAGGATGCCCCGGACATAAAAGTCACTTGCATAATTCATAATGATAATAATCATAATACTCATTATAATAACTTTTCTCTTATATATATAGAATTTTTTTAATTTTTATTTTGGGTAGTAGGATATATATATTTTATATATAAAATATAATATACCGATGGTTAATCAGAAGCTGTGCTGTATTCTACTGGGCATGAATGACTAACAGAACCTCACTAAAATGACATCCACAGACAGAAGTTGCTAAATTTTGTTGATATATTAGTTTGTGTACCTCTGGTGTTTTTAGTTTTCACTGGTGACAGTATGGGACATTCATCCTTTGTTGGAGTAAATCTTATAATTGATAAAAAGATTTTAGTTATTATAGTTAAAAGGGTTGTCCATGACTCCAAACCAATTAGTATACAGCTGGAAGCTGCCCTGCCTTTATTCAAGTGAATGGGAGAGGGACTGCTGTTCCAGGCACCACCACTACTCTGTATGGTATAAAAGCTCCACAAAGTGTATGGAACTTTGTACACTGTAGCAGTGGCATCTAATCTGCAGCCCTGCTCCTATTCACTTGAATAAGAATAGGGTTGCTTCCAGTGGCCTCATCAGCTGATGGTTCGGATGTCTGACCCCCAACCAATCTGATACTGAGAACCTACACAAGTGTATCTCCCCATATACAGAGATGTAGCAGAGCCAAGTAAGTCGTGGCCACAAACAACACGCGTATGAAGTCGCAGGCAAATGCTAGTATGTGTATATTTTAGTAATCTCAAAGCTTGCTGTCTGTTAATTTTAGCCATTTGTACCTCTAGGTGGCAATATTGTGCTTAAAGACATAAAATCGTTACCAGTAAATATGACAGTTCTACTTTGTAGAATATTATTTATCAGTTATAATTGAGTAACAGATATATTTTGGGAATACATTCTTATTACAATGTTGCAGAACATGTGAACAACATATAATGAACTGATTATATAACATAAATAATATAACTAAATGATCCTGCAGTGTGTCTGTGTTTCTTTCTTTTTTAGTTGCTATGATTCCTAGGATTTCTCTATCTGCCATGAGCTTGTATGTGTTTCTCTCTTGTTATATACTACTGTACCATCTATGAAACTGTAACACTGAAATTTCCCCATTGTGGGACTAGTAAAGGATTATCTTATCTTATCTTATAAATACTAATTGCATCTGTGTACTAAAGAGCAAAATTGTCTGTCCTTCCTGTTTAATGGACCAATATGAGCTTGTCATGAATTCTTGCCTTGGCTGAAGTAAAGCGCATCCGTGACTTCTTTCACTATGGCCTTTGATGCAGCCTAAATTCTTACTGTGCCATTAATGTTCTCTTCAGTGTGCAGACTTTTGTATGACATATGACTTGCGCATTTTGTTATAGTAGAATAAAAAAGTTGGTTGTATTTGTATTTATGTTGCTTGTGCAATATTGATATTGCATTGTATTTTACATTGCATTGCAGTAACTCTGCTTACAAAAAATGCTCATTGTAATCGTTTTGTCAGGGGGAGTTCACATTACCGTTGTAAATGTCCGTAGCTGTCTTCCGTTATAGGATGATAGCAACGGACATTAAACTGTCACAGAGAACGGTAACAGACTGACTCTGTGTCAGTTCCCATTGACACTAATATAAACAACATGATGGACTCTAGCTTCTGTCAGCTTCTCTGCAGGGGTCCTGGTTATCAAATCTCTGAGATGTAATATTGATGGGCTTTCCTCAGGATAATGTGATATGACTGCAGTGTAAGATAGGATATATGGTACAGGGCTGGGGATAATTGTCTGAGTCCAGGAAAAATGGTCTTCAAGTGTCCTGTGTGAATAGAGGAGGGGTGTGTGTGCTCAGCCTCTTTTCCATTTGCTTCTATGGAATTGATGGAGACTGATGTTTTGGACATTCCCTAGATGTGAATAGAGCAGTGGTTTATCGTGTGCATCACTGCTCTATTCACATGTTCCCCTTTCTTGTGATCACTTATGATTCCAGTGGTCTGACCCCCATTGATCTGTCATTACATAAATGTCATTTGTAGGAAATCCCCTTTAATATTTATATACTGTAAAAATTATAATTCTTTCAATTATTTATTTTTTGCTCCTAGGTAAACATGACAGAAGTAGAGCCTGTACTGGATTTTGCTTCTTCGGCAAGGACAGGACGTAGAAATGCTTTGCCAGACATATTAGGTTCCCCAGCAGGAGTAGCTCCCTCTGACCTCCCCCTTAAACTAGCTGAAATGTCTTTAAATACAGGTAAGCTAAATAATATATTACCTAAAGAAAAACTAAACCATAAATCATTTTAGTTATCGATCAGTTTTTGCATTTAACAGGACACCAGTTCGACATGACCTGGTTACTAGATAGCATCATAATACTATACTCAATGATCAAATGGACACTAATACGCAAGTCTGTCACTTTCTATAGATATAGTAATCTACATCTACCAAATGTGATCTCTTAATGGAATATAATGGTAGAATAACAATCCAAGTTTGTGAGTTTGGATGTTTGTGGGTTTGTGTGTTTGGATGTTTGTTACTCAATCACGCAAAACCCGCTCGACCGATTTGGCTGAAATTTTCCACAAACATAGTCACTACACTCGATTGCGCAATAGGCTACTTTTCATCACAATAGCGCACATACATTTTTCCCAGGACCCCCACAAAGCCCAAACTCACATCACTATCTCTGCAATCTCACACACTTTGGACCATAGCAAGCCACAAAATTCATATTACCCTCTACAGCAGAGGTCAGCAACCCCTGGCACACGTGCCAAAAGTGGCACTCCTGCCATATTTCACTGGCACACCAGCAGCACAGGACCTGCAAGAGTTAAATGAAGTCCGAGTCTCTTCAGTGGGCTTCTAGAGCTGAGGCATAAGGACACTCCCCTTTGAGAGGGGTGCAGGAAACCCAGGGGGTGGAGCTTAATCGCTCAGGTCTGTGCCTGCTATAGTGGTCTGCATCCTGCAAACATTCCCCGAGGAGAAGAGGAAACTGCAAGCAAAGTGAAACTGTAAAAGACACAGGTACATAGGGTTACTGTTCTCATTAATGTCAGGCATTTGGGGTTATTAGCTTAGTCTTAGTAACTCCATGTGCCTCACATTAATAGGAATAAACCCCATCATGTCCCTCATATTAACCCCTGTTTGCCTCACATTAATAGGAATAAACCCCATCATGTCCCTCGTATTAACCCCTGTGTGCCTCACATTAATAGGAATAAACCCCATCATGTCCCTCATATTAACCCCTGTGTGACTCATATAAAGGTTACTAACATGTGAGACATATGGAGGTAATAATAAAAGACCTCAATAATGAAGATACTTAATTATTACCTCCAAGTCTCTCACATATCAGTAACTCTTACACAAGGGTTAATGTGAGGGACATGATGGGGTTAATTGCTATTAATAAAAGGCACATGGAGTTACTAAACTGTCATGCACAGGGACAGACTTTATGTTGCTTGCTCAAGAGTATCCTGTGCCCAAAAGTTACATGTACTGGTGGAAAATAACAAATCATACAATGTGGTATATCGAAGTATATTCACTTGAAATACCTCTGTCCCAAAGACACTATGTACAGTTTATAACAACACCGTATAGCAGCTGAAATACAAATTACATTCAACACAAAAGTCTCACGTATTCTCAGAATTACAGCAAAAACAACATACAAAGTTACATTTCATATCCCATACCTTATACACAGTACAAAAACCTTACCCGCACCTGTTTACCCACTTCCACAATCACCGCAGACGAAGTCGCGGGTACCAGCTAGTGTTACATAAAAAGAGACTATATCCAGCATAACCTCACCACTGGACAAAATAATTTTGTGAAATAACTTAGGAACATATGATTTTTATCACACAGATTAAAACAGCAGCAAAACCTGCAAGAACAAGTATCTAGAAATGATAAAATTTAGATGTGTTGATTTCTGTCTTGACATATTGTCAGTACCAGCTCCATTCCTCCCTGTATTTGGTGTGTCCATCTTCCAAGGTACTCCAAGGACCAGAGAAGAAATAACAGCGCTCACCAGGACGTCTACACGACTTGAAGTTTATTGGTATTGCCAAACACACCATGCATTTCAGGGCTGTAAATGCCCCTTTATGAAATGTATAATCTGGCAGAAAAACACTAACCACACCACACAGCTATATATGTTGTTACCAATGAAGTGCACACCCACAAGGGGTGTGCACTAGTGACTGAGGACTGAGGATGTACCTGCATATGAACATGACAGTCATCAATCACTGAGGGGTAGGAAAATAATAATAATAGTAAGTTTATTATTATATTGACAACATATTCTGGAGCACTTTACAAATCATAGGGCACATGAACAGACAATATGAGATATTACAATGGGAGAAAGAAATTAACATATCAAACAATAGGAGCAAGGGCCACTCGCAAGAGCTTACATTCTATGAGGAAATATGGAGAATCAAGAGGTCAGAGGGCTTATTTGATACAGTGGTCCAGCCACCTTTTTATAAATAAGGTCATATAACTGAAGATGTACGAGCCCATCACCAGCCGGTATCTGTGAATATACAGATACAAAGTGCAGGCAGGGACTGCAGTGTCACTTCTACATGGTGGAGTCATGATCTAAGGAATAGAGCAGGAAGGATAAAACAGGATAAGAAATGTTAGTGTAGTGTGCTGAGGTGTAGAACAATATGAGCAGGCCTTGTGATAAGCCTGCCTAAACAGATGTGATTTTAGGGCAGCTGCTGTATTTGGGGATTGTCCCGATTAAAGTGCTCCAGAGCACCGATGCAGCTTGAGAAAAGTCTTGGAGACATAAGTGGGATGTCTAGATAACAGAGGATGCAAGTCTAAGGTTATTGACAGAATGTAGAGATTGGTTAGGACGGTAAACAGTGACAAGGCAGGAGATGTAGGGAGGTGCAGCTCTATGGATGGATTTGTGGATGAGTGTGATAGTTTTATATTGTATCCTGTGATGGATGGGCAACCAGTGCAGCGACTGGCACAAGGTATATGCATCCTTGTACTGCTTTGACAGAAAGAGTCTGGCGACTGCATTCAGGATAGGTTGTAGAGGGGAGAGTTTAGTAAGAGGAAGCTCAATTAGAAGAAAGTTGCAATAGTGTAGACGAAAGAGAATCAGAGCAACAGTGAGGGTTTTTTATATTTCCACGGTAAGAAAAGGGCAAATTCTAGAGATGTTTTTGATGTGCAGGTGGCAAGAGCCAAGGAAATACAGTATTACTCCCGTCATAAATACAGTAGGCAAATAAATGTGAACCAACTGTATTCTTTGTTTAGCTACTATTAGCCAATTTAGGCAAACTGTGCTGCTTAAGTCAGCATACTGTAGCATGCTGTCACATGACCATGGACCATAAATCACATGACCATGGTCAGAGTTTTATCCTCTAGAAGTAACAGAATGAATGACAGGAAGCCAAGATCTAGAAAACCGTGAGGAATTAATACAAAAAGTATATTGGAAAATTGTATATCTTTTTATCGTACATTTGTTTGTCAATATTGGTCTGAAAGTGGCCAACCCCTTTAAGGTTAATTCTAACACACTAGACAAACCCTAGTAACCATTTATATACACTCTGCTATGACCGTACTCTCTGACCTTACATATATATGGGAGAGTATAAGTCTGATATGCCCAATGCTAAAGTCTTCTGTTCAGTTGTCTGCTGTTTATCACTGTTTTCTTCCCATCCCCTCCATTTATCCCAGATGAACACATTACGTAAAAAGATTGTATGTCAGAAAAATTAACCGAATGTCTTAAAATCTTCCATAAGTATTATTGTATTATCTGAAATATGTGAAATCAAAAATCCATTTGTCATTACATATGTAAATATACAATTGCACATTTCTTCTATATCAAGGTCCGGACTTACAATCTCCTTCCAGTGAGGCAGCGGACAGCCCTGAGCTAAAGGACACATCCTAAGGATCTCAGACCTTCTAGCACCAAGGGCATTTTTACTTGCAAGAAGCTGGCCAAAAACACAGGAGTCAGAGGAGATTTGGACAAGTAAACCAGCCATTTAATATTGCAGCATACCAGTTAGTATGTGGGGGAACTTCTTATAGAAGAGACGATGATACAGAGGAAGAGAAATTTAGAGACACAACCTGTCACCAGTGACATCTGTGAAGCTGTTTGGGCATTTACATCTATATCATTATCGAGATTTCAAGAAATGTTTGCCTAAAGTAATGTGTCGAAGTTTTTTCTAGTTTACAGATGGGCATGTGAGGTGTATCCTCACTTGAGTATATATACATATATAACCCATGTATATTTATATATACAGAACCTGCGGGTAGTCTTGTTTTGTTTTTTCTGATGTGTGTGTATTGAAAACTATTTTAACCAACAAAAGAAAGAGAGTAATGGGTTTCTTTAGGATTGCACATAAAGTGTGGCCCTTAATGAAACATTTCTTTTAGTATTCAGACTAAGACTAATGTTTTTTCAAGAGGTTTGAAGATATTGGGAAAAATGAAATAGCTACGAGTGTTTGCAGAAGGCGGACACTTGGAGAAAGAGTGTGCGGAGTGATGTTTTTGGCGACTTGTAGAAAAAGGGGCAGTTCATAGTGTAACATGTAACTTTAAAGTCTGTATCATATGGTAAGGTGGAGGTTATATTCTCCATACCAGTATGCTGCGTTGTACCTCAAAGAAACAAAGTCTTGACTATATGACATTTTTCTTATAAATGGGGTTATTTAGATAAATCTAGTGAAACATATACTAATGTGCAGTAAATAAAGCCCAGGAAAAGCTAAAGTTACTGTCATGTAAACTAGGTCATGAGTAAGACATTTGTACATTATACCATTTCCATAACCTTAAGCTGATCGCTGTTGGGAATGGTTGGAAATCCAGTATTGTCTTTGTATTAATGGGGCTGTATATTGAACATGTGGATAACTAATATGGAGCTTTATAGTTCTCAATTTTTTTTATTTTTTTTTAAATATTGATGCTGATTTACCACTACCCAGACTTTTAGTCTTGTGTATTATACCAGGATAGTCTGACATGTAGAAGCTACAGGCTAGCTTGTAACTATATTGAGCAACCACTGAGTGAACAATTTTTTGGTGAACAATTGTTACTCCGATGCAACCAAACTCATTTTAGTCCATATTGGTCATTACAGCCATTTTGACTGAAATCATTCAAAATGAGCAGAAGTTTTCCCAGCCCAGTTTCCATTCTTCTGTAAGTACATATAGGCAGGGTGGTAATAGTATGGTATTTGCATGTGGTAAACCTGTGACATAAAATCTGTGTATTCCCTTTATGATGTTCATTGTTGACTGTTGACACATCACTGCGCCTCATGTATCAAAAACAAAGAGAACTGGCTTTGTTGTCTATAACAACCAATCACTGCGCAGCTTTCATTTTTTTCCAAAGCGACGTAAAAAAACATAGCTGAGCTCTGATTGGTTTTTCTCGGCAACAAGGCCGGCTTTTCCATGAGGCGGTTTTAATAAATGTAGCCAATCAGGTAAAGACAAGTCATTCAGTTTTGCTATTGGTTTTCTAGAGACATAAAACCAGTGGGAGAGTTTACAGAGTTTTTTGCAATCTGACGTACGCACATGGCTCTTTCACAGGCGAGTGCCACACAGTGAATTTGGCTGCATCTCCCGTTTTGCAACTAAAGAAAACTGGGTTACCCTGCAACTTCTACACTAATGTTGAATAGATCCACATTGTGTGGTTGTGACCCAACAATCATTGGTTGTGCAATGAGAATTGCAGCCAAAACTGCCATTTAGTCCTAAGCTAAAAGTTGCAGAGAGCTATAGTATGGCAGTTTAGGGCCCCGATGTACCTACACATGCCTCCAACGTCATACAGAGGAATAAAAAGGTCTCTTTTGGCAGATTTATATGGATTTACACAGGGACATACACAGATATCATAGGGCCCCATAGCATAAATTAGTATGAGCCTCCCCTACCAAGTATTTTTTTTTTTTTTTTTTTTTTTTTTGGGGGGGGGGGGTGGTTCACTGCAACTCAAAAAATTTAAATATAAAACTTTACACTCCACTTTTTTTTACTTCTGTGTCAGAAAAAGTGGAACCACTGGTTTATAAATATTGTGTTTGGGGTAGATTTATTAAAACAGTCTAAAATGAAAACGGTCTTAGTTGCCCAATCACAGCACAGATGTTATTTTGTATTCTGGTCTTGAAAAATGAAAACTACATTGTGATTTCATTTTAGACTATTTTAATAAATCAGCCCAAGGGTGCATTCACACTGAGTAAACGCTAGCTTATTTTGTAGAGTAAAATTACACTTGTAAATTTTGCTATCCCATTGACTTCAATGATATTTTTTTACAAGTGTAAAAATACGCCTGTAAAAAATACGCCTGTAAAAAATACGCCTGTAAAAATACGCCTGTAAAATGTCATTGAAGTCAATGGGATAGCAAAATTTACAAGTGTAATTTTACTCTACAAAATAAGCTAGCGATTACTCAGTGTGAATGCACCCCAATATTGTTTAATGGATTTACACCAGAAAACTGGCATAAATACGCTGTACATAGCAATTCATTAAAATGGCTGCCTGCAGCCGTCACTAGGAAAAGTATCCTATTAATATTATAAATGTGAAAGTTTGTGAGTTTGTGGGTTTGTGTGTTTGGATGTTTGCATGTTCGGATGTTTGTTCCTCAATCACGGAAAAACCGCTCCACCGATTTGGCTGAAATTTTCCACAAACATAGTTAATACACCCGATTAAACAATAGGCTACTTTTTATCACAATAGCGCACATACGTTTTTCCCAGGACCCCCACAAAACCCAAACTCACACCACTATCTCTGCAATCTCACACACTTTGGACCCCGATTTGGCTGAAATTTTCCACAAACATAGTCCCTACACTCGATTGCGCAATAGGCTACTTTTCGTCACAATAGCTCACATACGTTTTTCCCAGGACCCTTTGGATGTTCGGATGTTTGGCGGTCAATCACGCAAAAACCGCTCCACCGATTTGGCTGAAATTTTTCACAAACATAGTCCCTACACTCGATTGCGCAATAGGCTACTTTTCGTCACAATAGTGCACATACGTTTTTCCCAGGACCCTTTGGATGTTCGGATGTTTGGCGGTCAATCACGCAAAAACCGCTCCACCGATTTGGCTGAAATTTTCCACAAACATAGTTAATACACCCGATTGTGCAATAGGCTACTTTTCGTCACAATAGCGCACATACGTTTGTGCCAGGACCCCCACAAACCCCAAACTCACATCACCATCTCTGCAATCTCACACACTTTGGACCATAGCAAGCCACAAAATTCCTATTGCCCTCTACAGCCTAGCCCCTAACCCCACACACTCACATATACATATACTTTACCACTTTGCCCCTCACCTTAACGATACTCCAGGAGGCTCTCTTTAACGCTCCGGAGCAGCCATGTTTGCCGACCCCCACCACTCTGACAATCCGCGACACCACCCACCCATGTCAATACCCCTAGGCGGTCTAATAAATGCAAAAAAAAAAGTTTAAAAAAAGTAAAAAAAATATAAAAAAAATAAATAAAAAGGATTAAAAATTCAAATCACTCCCCTTTCCCTAGAACACATATAAAAGTAGTTAAAAACTGTGAATTACATACATCTTAGGTATCCGCGCGTCCTAAATCGCCCGCTCTACAAAGTTATACAAATATTTTTCCTGTTCGGTAAACGCCGTAGCGGGAAAAATGGTCAAAAGTGCCAAACTGCCATTTTTTCACTGTTTTGATTCTGCTAAAAATTTTAATAAAAAGTGATCAAAGCAATAACATTTCCCAAAAATGGTAGAACTACAAAGTACACCCGTTCCCGCAAAAAAAGACGCCCTATGCATCCCTGTACACGCAAGTATAAAAAAGTTACGGCTGTCGGAATATGGCGAGTTTTCAAAAAATAATTTTTTAACACAGTTTTGGATTTTTTTTAAGGGGTCAAAATGTAAATAAAACCATATAAATTTGGTATCCCCGGAATCGTAACGAAACACAGAATACAGGGGACAGGTCATTTTGGTTGCACAGTGAACGCCGTAAAACCAAAGCCCGTAAGAAAGTTGCAGAAATGCATTTTTTCTTCAAATCCACCCCATTTTGAATTTTTTCCCTGCTTCCCAGTACATTACCGTATTTTTCGGACTATAAGACACACTGGACTATAAGACGCACCTAGGTTTTAGAGGAGGAAAATAGGGAAAAAAAATTTTGAAGCAAAAACTGGTAAAATATTTAATATATGGGAGTTGTAGTTTTGCAACAGCTGCAAGGCCACATTGACAGGTGACCCTGCAGCTGTACGGGGATGTATAGGGCGTTTTTTTTGCGGGGCCAGCTGTACTTTTTAGTTATACCATTTTCGGGGATATCTATTGCTTAGATCACCTTGTATTGAAAAAAAAACAGGAGGTGATTTAGAACTTATTTATTTCATATTTTTTAAAGCTTTTTTTTTTTTTTTTTTTTAACTATTTTATTCCCCCCCGGGGGCTTGAAACTGCGGTCACTTGATCGCAAGTCCCATAGACGGCAATACAACTGTATTGCCGTCTATGGGACATTCTGTTTATTAGTATTACGGCTGGTCATAGAGACCAGCCGCAATACTAATACAGCAGTGACAGGCCCGGGTGCCTCATTAGGCTCCCGGCTGTCACCCGAACAGGTCGGCTCCTGCGATATCGCCGCGCAGGAGCCGGCTTGCAACTCTACAGGTACGGGGCCGGTGGGGACCGGCCCCTGGGGAGGAGGAGGGATAGACGCCGGGGCCTGAGACATCGCTACCATCCTCTGCCCTGCATGAAGCCAGCAGGGCAGAGGAGCGCAGCGATGTCTCAGGCCCCGGCACCTGTAATGGCGTCTATCACTTGCCGGCTTCCGCCTCTCTATTACAGCGGATGCCAGGCGCCACCTTCAGACTATAAGACGCACCCTTCTTTTCCCCCAAAATTTTGGGGAAAAAAAGTGCGTCTTATAGTCCGAAAAATACAGTATATAGAATAATTAATGGTGGCATCATGAAGAAAAATTTGTCCCAGGAAAAATTAAGACCTCTTAAATGGCTCTGGGAGGGAAGAAATAAAAAAAGTTATGGGGTTTAGAAGGAGGGGAGTCAAAAACGAAAATCAAAAAATGCCATCGGTGGGAAAGGGTTAACTTCAAATACTTCTGTCCCAAAGTCACTATGTAAAGTTTCTCACAACACCGTATATATAGCAGCTCAAATACAAAGTAACTTCAACACAAAAGTCTCACGTATTCTCAGAATTATAGCAAAAACAAGATACAAACTTACATTTCATATCCCATACCATATACACAGTACGAAAACCTTACCCCCGCCTGTATATACCCACTTCTACAATCACCGCAGACGAAGTCGCGGGTACCAGCTAGTAGTATATAAGAAATGATGCAACTAGCATCAATGGAAGCTATGAAAACCTCTTTGCATTGAGCTCCCTCTAGTGGTGGTTGCAAATAAATATAGTGGATCTGTCAGAAACTTCAGGAATAGATCAGCACCATAATGTGATCTGCCTCTGCTAGATATGTCACTAAGTTTCCAGAAGAAATGCCTCATACCACAGGACACCATGTTTTCCAGTAGTAACATGTAGTAGCATTGCTTCCCTCATATGGTTCTGTATGGAGTGCCATGCAAGGACATATAGAGCCAGGGGACACTCCCTTTACACTCTGACACTGTTGGCACTGACTGGACAATGTCAGATTGTTTGGGGACACACAGCATTAAGGAGAGGAACAGTAACACCAAGCTGTCCGTTTAATCATACACTTCCAGGAGGAATAAGAAACAAATCGCACAAAGCAAGTTCTACAAAAGAGATGCTGCAGTATTATGGGGAACGTCAGACGTTCATAGAAGAATGTTCGTATGGTGTAAGACCGACAAATGGTATATTGGAAATTTATTGACTGTAAACTGTGCTATTGTTCACAAAGATAACTGTGTCGCAAATTGTAGCTTTATCTAGATTGTAGCAAGTAAACCTTGCCTAAGTGTAAAATAAAGAACTGCTACATAATAAAGCACTAGAAAGAAATTGTAAGACAGTGAGATAAATCCTATGTCAGTGCCATCAGTAAAAGCAAAGCTAAGTTCTGTCCAGTACAACTAGTGAGTGTAGCGCTGCTAATGCACAAACCACATGGGTCGGACGCCTGCCAACATTTAAAAATAATTTCCTATGACACATCACAGATGAGTAGAGCTATACAAGCTGACCATGTGCAGTACACTCTGGATGGTCTTCTCTTATAGTCACAATCGTGCCATATTCCCTTGAATGGTACAATGTGCCCAAGCTGATTTTATATTATATAGAGCAACCCTTCATGCTCCCCTTACTACGGATCACTTGTTTCAGTAATGTGAGGTCATTTCCTGATAATCTTTCTCTCACTGGTGTTGGTCACATTTATTAATTCTTGCATTTTGTACGCTAGTCTTATGAAAGACCCTCACTAATCGTTCACATTTCCCATCTCTTCCATCTGGACCGCCATGACCACTTGTAACAGCTGTGTGTTACATCTGTAAAGTTTGTAACACAGGCATCTTTGGCTCCCCACTTTTTCAGATACCTGACCTACATTGTCCTCACTTATACAAAGTCACCATCCTGCTACTACCCCCAATTATAAAATATATAAAAATGCATGGGAAATGAATAATAGCCCCCTCTGTGTGCATCTTTAGATTAATAATAATAATTCCTGTGTTCCCCTCAATTAATAATACACCTTGTGCACTGTAAATTATTAGGGCAACTAAATTAATAATGTCCACAGGCTGCCTAAAATTAATACTACCCAATTCCCCAGTGGTTATTACCCCCTAACATGTCCCTGATGCCCCTGTAGATACATACTACTCCCTCATACACCCTTAAATTAAATGGTTTGTCCAGGATTTTAAAACAAATGTAAGCAGGCATCGGGGAAATGTAAAAAGTGAAAAAGTACTAATCCTGTATTCAAATAGTAATAATAACTCGTAAAAAGAACAAAATATACATAAAACATAAATACAGGGTTATCATTACACCACCATACTGCCTGCATAAAAATTTTTTTTTAAAGAGGACCTTTCATGTCTTCCAACATGAATGATGTAATATACCACTGCAAAGCTCACACTGAATTCAGCACACTGTCAGTTTTGCAGTTGCAGAGATATCCCGTTACTATCAAAGTGGTCATCACTGGACAGTAAGGAACGCTCCCCTGATGGTACACTTCTATAGTCTTGTGCTGTCATGTTGGGGGAAAAGGGGAAGCATTATTCACAGTGATAACATTGAGCTGTAAAGCCAGCCCCTCTGACAGTGCTAGGATATCAGTACCAAAACTAACAGCACCAATATCTCTGCCACTAGGACACATACCAGCAGTGCGCTGAATTCCACATACTCAAATAGTTCACCCCCGCACACAGGCAATGTTCTTCCCCGTTATGTGGAGGTAGCTATTACCTGGGGGCACTATTACTTATGTGGAAGGAGCACTAGTACAGCCACAGTGCCCCCCCCCCACCTACACACATGTATTAGCTCCCCATTACTTAACTGTAGTAGTGCCCCCAACCGCTTTGCACAGATAGTAGCCCTCTTCCACATACCTTCAGTATCGCACACCCTGCACTGTTACGTAACGCCAGTGTGTATCACAGCCGTACACGCCGGCGTTACAGCAGGGCTGCCAAACACTTCCCATTCATTTCTATGGGAGCCGGCATACGAGCGCTCCGCATAGAAATGAATGGGCTGCTTCTTTCACTGCGAGCAGTCCCATTGAAGTGAATGGGAAGTGCTGGCGTATACGGCAAGCTCTGCTCATGCCGAGCCATACACGCCAGCACTTCCCATTCACTTCAATGAGACTGCTCGCAGTGAAAGAAGCAGTCTATTCATTTCTATGGGGAGCGCTCGCATGCTGGCTCCCATAGAAATGAATGGGAAGTGTTCAGCAGCCCTGCTGTAGCGCCGGCGTGTACGGCTGTGATACACGCTGGCGTTCCGTAGTGTGAATGCACCTACCTAAGGGGGCATTCACACAGACTAAAGTGGTGCTGATTCTGCCATGATAACTCATGGCAGAATCAGCACTGATAAAAAGACTCCCATTGACTTCAAGGTGTTTTGCACTTTAAACGGAACCCATTGAAGTCAATGGGGGTCTTTTTATCAGTGCTGATTCTGCCGCGAGTTATCGTGGCAGAATCAGCATCACTTTACTCTGTGTGAATGCCCCCTACTTTCCAAAGACTGATGTGGTGCCCAGAAGCTGCGCTTGTACACAGCATGTAAAATAGGAGGTACACACAGTCTGTGTACAAGATCAGCTTCCAGGCGCCTCATCAGCCTTGTAGACTGCATATTAAGAGTGGTAGAGACACAAGCCAGTGGCATCCTAATCTACCACATAGTTCAACTGTATCAGTGTCTTGCAGATGCCAATACAATTGAGATTGCTACTTTGTGGTGACCCTGAGGTGGGGCCCAAGAGTCAGTGCCCTTGCAGCTGATGTTCCCACTGTCCTCCCGCTAGCTACGTCTCTGACTACAGTATAAGATTTGCCTGTGGGATACAGATTGTCATCAAATGTTTTGTTTCAGGATTTTCAATAATTGAGAAAAAAAAAAATTGTCATATACTTCCATTCCAGATTCCTTGTTTACAATTGGCATCTACCTTCCATTCTAGCAACATGTAGTGCCATAGTTCCTTATTCTAGCAGTATTCTTAGATGTTGGCAAACCTCCATAGCCCACAGAAAGTTCCAGAGCTTGTTGTAAACAGCAGACACCTTTTCTCTCTATGTAACCGCAGAGTGGAGTCGTCTCACCAGGCAATTCAAGGACAATCCAATATGCACAGTAGCCATGCACTGGGATGGAAAAAAAAAACTAACAGGTTAGAAACAAAATTCTGTCAAAGGATGCTTGTATATGCACGTGATCCAAAAATCACCCTTTTGTTTTAGTGAAGAATGTTTAACCCTTTCAGAAGTATCTATAGCCAATATTAGCCTTACCAATTTACAGATATGTTCTATTGACACATGGTAACAGTGATATTAGCTGCCATGAAGAATTTGCTACAGTCTGACGTGGATGTCAATGTAGAATTAATGAATTAATGAAGTAAATTAATCAATTAATTTTGCCTACACAAGGAGAAATGATACCAGTTACCTGATACTGTGTGATAGATCTTGGATTCAGCAAAGACTTCCTACAACTGAAAGAATGGTTCTCTTATCACACCGGCAATGAGAGCGCATTGAAATAGGTAAATATCCACTCCCATGCTGGCAAACACAATAATGATATTCTGTGGAATAAAAAGCAATAGAATGGGACTCTTGCAGCAGAAAGTTCTTGGGAACTAAAACTTCTTTCTAGTATAATGTGCTTGCTTTTAATTGGGTTCAATTCCATATTTTGAAAGACGGTACAGTCATTTGGTTGTCACCTCTAATTGTAACTGAGACCTCTTGTCTATTTTTAACACTTTGTCTAAATTTAAAGTGCCACTTCTTCAATTTATAGTGTTAATTTCTGATAGAAAAAATGTAAAACTGTGCTACAAAAGATGTAATTTAGTATAACATTTTTTAAATAAATGATTATTTTTTTGTGTGTTTATTTATCATGCCAGCAATATATTGAACATGCAATGCCTCGTTCTCTCTTTTAAGCTATATGCTTTTTATTTTGCTATATAGCATCATCATATTTCGCAGCACTTTATGGACATTGTGGTTGCTGTCCCATATAGGGATCACAATCTACATTCTCTTTCAGTATGGCTTTGAAGTATGAGAGGAAACCCACACAACTGGCGAGAAAATACAAACTCTGTGCAGATCTTGTCCTTGGCTGGATTTTAACCCAGGACTCCAGCGCTGTACACTAAGCTACCATGATTTTTATTATGTCTTACAGAGCCAAAACAAAGCAAAGGTACTGTTATGAGGAAATACAGTTCACACTTAGACAAAGTTAATTCCAGAAAACCAGGTTCCACTAGAAACTATGGTATGCAAACTCAGCAGCCTGCACCTCACAAGTCCAGCCTTCTGGTGTGTTCACCAGAGCCCCTAGCGGTGGGGTTGGACTTGGCCGAATCCCTCAGGCAGAGTTAGCAGCTATTGAAGAGAGTACAGCAAGTCAGGTACCAGCAGACCCAGAAAAGCAGAACTACTCACCAGAAATGTGAGTCTAGAAACTGGACCTGGCAGATGGTCTGAATGTGTCTGTAGTAGCAGGTGAGCAGCTGTCAAGACCTTGTTTTGTTTAATAAAATTTGGTGTTTTTCTGTTGGGTTTGGTCGGGGGTTTGATCCGGTGGTCTGGGGTTTTGTGGTGTTTTTCTTGCCATTAGGCTATCTGCTTGGGCGTTTGGTATCAGCCTTTTGAGTATACCTGAGGTTCTATGGATCGAACCTCAGGTGTGGGCCATTATCATTATCCTATGGGACAATCCTGGGGCCTTTATTAGGAGGAGGACTGGCTTTCCCAGTTGCCGGTTTTCGTGGTTACCACCTAGAACTCTTGGCTCAGGGAGGAATATTGTTTGATAGGTTTGCAACTGACTAGGAAGAGGTGTGAGTGTTTCTTTGTGTGAGTCTGGTTTGTCCCTCCACACTTCCACTCTACCCTGTCCTTCAGTTCTGTTTGCCTGACACTATCTGGTTGTTTGTGAGGTTTTGGGTTCCAGTTTGTTTTGTCCAGTCTTGTGTTAACCTTTTCCTCACCTTTCCACTGTTCCTCTCCTCATTCTCTTGATGCGTATTGTGTTGTGCTGCGTGTCTGTTGGCCAGCACATCCCATCCTGTTTGTTGTCTGCAGCTGCAAATTGGTTTCTGCAGGGGTGAGCACCTTAGAATCTCCAGTCCCTAGCTCTCTTGTAGCTCTTGCCCTATCTGTCGGCTAGGCCTTCGTATTAGAGAGCCAGGAGTTGTCGGGGCCAAGGCTAGCTTGGGAACAGCTGACCACCACCCGCAGGCAGGGCCTAGCTAGCCGCTGTAGTGTCAGGGATAGTCTCCTTTCCCTGTTTCCTTTAGCGGTGCAGTCTGCAGTCCAGATTCTTGGTCTGGGCATAGACACGAACGTAACAGCAGCTTCAACAGCAAGGCTTGTGGCAGAGTATATCGTGGTCATAAGTCTGGTCGATAGCAAGAGGTCAACAGGGTACAAAAGGATCAGGTAAGAGAATAGTCGACAATCCGATTGGCAGTGAGAGATCGGTGTGGTACGAAGTTCAGGTTCAATGGAAAGAGGTCTAGGAGGCAAGCAGGGGTCATAACAGAGAGGAACGTAGGATCAAATGGATGCAAGAAACGAGTCCAGATGTCAGATACAAATGGTGAACAGGAACTAATGCAAACAGCTAACCACCGGGAATACTGAATAGCCAGCAGTGGGGGAAAGACGGAACTGGACTAATAAAGACTCAGGAAGACAGATGAGCAGTTTTAAAAGGGGAACACACATACAAACAGAAAGTGTTAGGAAAAGACTGGCAACCTCACAGTAGCCACTGTAGAGAGCTCATGTTTATTTTTATAAATTTATATTTATTAATAAAACATCTATGCAATATACAGTATTTCTGAGACTCAGATGGATCAAAGGAAGAAAGTGTTATTCTTAAAGGGATTCTATCATTGGGAAAACGCATTTTAACTAAACACGTGCCTGAATAGCCTTTAAAAAAGCTATTTTACTGCTGCCTTTACAGCAGTCAAGAGACCTTGCCATTTCATTATAAATCGCTATAATTGTTTATGCTAATGGACCCCATGTTGCACCCTGGGCGTTCCCCCACATCATACCTTTAATCACGCTACTCCACTGCTTGTGCTCTGTCTACCCTCCTCCTCCCTGCCCAGATCACGCTCTTGCATTTCAAATCTCGGGCATGCACAGTGCTGCTTCGTTTAGAGTGGTACTGCACATGTCCAACAGCCATTTTGGTGTAGTTCGCTGGAGAACTGAGCATACTGAGTAGGGGAGGGGGTTTAGTTTAGGGGCTAATTCTTAGTTTATCCTGGACAACCCCTTTAATTCATACAGCTCTTTGGGGATGACAAAACTGTCCACTGAACTACAGCCAGTTTCTGCTAATAAGACTGAGGGCAGAGAAGTATCGGATTCAGCCTAGTGCTACCAAGGAATCATCAATAGGAGGTAGCAGGTAGGAATCACAAGCGATGCATGTATTTAGTTTTCAATAATCAACACAGTAATGTATGTTCCCACCCTTTTTCTTGCCTAACACAATATGTGATGTCCAATGGATCTTGCTGAGTCAAATTACTTGCCTCTACTGCATTTGCTTTAGAAGTCTTGATAAAGGGTGAGAGGAATTTGCAGGTAGTTTTGTCATATGGGTTGAGTCTTGCCTGTTGGAATCTCATGTTTCAATGTTTGTGTTAAAGGGGTCCATAGGATAAGGGTAACTTACAGATCAGTTTGGGTCTGGGCAGTCAGGCAAAACCCTTTGATGGCAAAAGCCCTTTAAACCAAAATTGGCTCCATGGCAGTAGAAGGTGTTAGAGTGCAACCCCAACCAGCCTCACTCTTCTGTGGATATCTGCATTTCCCCTAGAGGCACAGGATAGCCCTGCTTTCAGCCTCATACTACATGTACTAGATTGGATCCCTTAGAGCTTGAATCAACTTTATTGGGCACACTTTAACAATCATCCCCTTGGGGCCAAGATCACATCATGGATATGAATGTTCACGAACTTCATTGATACTTGACAACCAATAGACAGCATACAGAGTTCATCCCACCTCCATACCCTCTTTTTGTAACTGAAGCATAATGACAGCCCCCCATAGGCAGTGGTAGAGACAACAGAATTTCATGACTAGCTCACAACTCCAGAGACATGGAGGAAGGGATTCTCACAGAACCCACTTTTCCTGATAGGAAAGAGTTGCCTGTACCCAGCACTGCTATAGTTTCCCTTGAATGTCTTTCCAATACTTTTGTCCCAATGCTTGAGCCATCAGTTCATCCAGCTTCTGCATCATATTCATTCCTATAATTGCCAGCATCTTAGGGTTCACCATGTCTTCCATGCACACTCACCAGTGTCCATCAAACAGGAGAGTTCATCCCTGTTCAACTTAGCTTTAACAATAGTACTCTCTCCCTTCATAGCATCTGTCTTGGGGCACCTCCATTGATTTGCTGCCTATTTGCAGGCATCTTCAGTTTAAATCCCTTTAGTTAACCATGGAACAGACCTCAGCATGAACAGTCTTCGGCTACATGACTGTCTTGATGACACATCCAACATTTCTACTAAACTGTTGCCTGAGCAGGATTTGCTTAAATATCTGTCTACCTCCAGCCAGTTCACTTCCTAGCTTTTCCCTTTGTATTGCTCATGCTAGTTACACCTTTGAATGCAGCGCCACATTGCACAATCTTGTTACCCCTTCCAGTCTCTCATTCTATTTTTCTAACACATTGGAGCCATTAGATATAGGTAGTCAGTTCAGCAATGCCCTTACCAAAAACTGTAGTGGTGACGTGTCCTGAGAAGACATCTCAGTCTGTCATCGTATCTACAGTACAGACCAAACGTTTGGACACACCTTCTCATTCAAAGAGTTTTCTGTATTTTCATGACTATGAAAAATGTAGATTCACACTGAAGGCATCAAAACTATGAATTAACACATGTGGAATTATATACTTAACAAAAAGGTGTGAAACAACTGAAATATGTGTTATATTCCAGGTTCTTCAAAGTAGCCACCTTTTGCTTTGATTACTGCTTTGCACACTCTTGGCATTCTCTTGATGAGCTTCAAGAGGTAGTCACCGGAAATGGTTTTCACTTCACAGGTGTGCCCTGTCAGGTTTAATAAGTGGGATTTCTTGCCTTATAAATGGGGTTGGGACAATCAGTTGTGTTGTGCAGAAGGCAGGTGGATACACAGCTGATAGTCCTACTGAATAGACTGTTAGAATTTGTATTATGGCAAGACAAAAGCAGCTAAGTAAAGAAAAACGAGTCGCCATCATTACTTTAAGAAATGATGGCCAGTCAGTCCGAAAAATTGGGAAAACTTTGAAAGTGTCCCCAAGTGCAGTTGTAAAAAGCATCAAGTGCTACAAAGAAATTGGCTCACATGAGGACCGCCCCAGGAAAGGAAGACCAATTGTCACCTCTGCTGTGGAGGATAGGTTCATCCAAGTCACTAGCCTCAGAAATCGCAGGTTAACAGCAGCTCAGATTAGATACCAGGTCCATGCCACACAGAGTTCTAGCAGCAGACACATCTTGTACAACAACTGTTAAGAGGAGACTTTGTGCAGCAGGCCTTCATGGTGTCAGGGTCTGGGGTTGCTAGGTGGAGTGGCATAGACACAAAAGTCCAGTTTCTTTAGTCCAAAACAAAGGTAGAGTTTATTTTCACTCAAAAAGGTAGTACAGCAACAAAAGGAAACAATACAAAAATAAATACCTGCCGGCTAGGCTCTGACTAAAAAGAGAATAGGTTACCTCACCTAGAATAACAGAAATCCAAAAGCCAGTAGAATCATTCAGGACACAGCTCCAAAAATATGACCTCACTGTTGGCTCTCCAGCCAAGTTCTGCCACAAAGTCTGCTGCTGGAGCTGGCTTCTTAAGCTCCCTTGACGAGGAGACTCTCTGCAGTTGAGTCGCTGCCAGAACATCCCCAAAGTGTGGACTGGAGGGGGGTGGAATGACAGGTCCCACTACCAACCTACCTGCCATTCCTAAAAAATCCAGCCCAATAAACAGAACTTTGAAATAACTCTCAACAGACAGAATTATCTGCTGAGAACCATTCTTTCCGGAGTTTTCTCATCTCACCCACCTTAGTAGTCTGGGTGAGATGTACACCCCCTCCATTACCTGGTCAGCCATCGGCTTACAATGGTAAAACAGCTGCTAGAGAACCACTGCTAAGGACAGGCAACAAGCAGAAGAGACTTGTTTGGGCTAAAGAACACAGGAAATGGACATTAGACTCGTGGAAATCTGTGCTTTGGTCTGATGAGTCCAAATTTGAGATTTTTGGTTCCATCCACCGTGACTTTGACACAGAAAAGGTGAACGGATGGACTCTACATGCCTGGTTCCCACTGTGAAGCATGGAGGGTGAGGTATGATGGTGTGGGGGTGCTTTGCTGGTGATACTGTTGGGGATTTATTCAAAATTGAAGGCATACTGAACCAGTATGGCTACCACAGCATCTTGTAGCGGCATGCTATTCCATCCGGTTTGCGTTTAGTTGGACCATCATTTATTTTTCAATATGACAATCACCCCAATCACACCTCCAGACTGTGTAAGGGCTATTTGACCAAGAAGGAGAGTGATTGGGTGCTACGCCAGATGACCTGGCCTCCACAGTCACCAGACCTGAACCCAATCGAGATGGTTTGGGGTGAACTGGGCCGCAGAGTGAAGGCAAAAGGGCCATTTCAGGTGACTAACTCTTGAAGCTCATCAAGAGAATTTCAAGAGTGTGCAAAGCAGTAATCAAAGCTAAAGGTGGCTACTTTGAAGAACCTAGAATATAAGACATATTTTCAGTTGTTTCACACTTTTTTGTTAAGTATATAATTCCACGTGTGTTAATTCATTGTTTTGATGCCTTCAGTGTGAATCTACAGTTTTCATAGTAATGAAAATACAGAAAACTCTTTGAATGAGAAGGTGTGTCCAAACTTTTGGTCTGTACTGTAGATATGATGACAGACTGAGATGTCTTCCCAGGACACGTCACCACCTACAGTTCTTGGTAAGGGCATTGATGAACTGACTACCTATATCTAATGGCTTCCAATGTGTTGTTAGAAAAATAGAATGAGAGACTGGAAGGGGTAAGGGCTCGTTCACACGTGAGCACAGGGGAGGTTTTTGACAGCGGATTTCGCATCAAAAACCTCCCCTTTACAATGGTGGTCTATGCAGACCGCCAGGCTTCTTTTCTCCGCTAGCGGCGGGCTGCTGCTAGCGGAGAAAAGAAGCAACATGTCCTTTCTTCAGGCGAAAGCCGCACGGGCTGATCCGCGCGGCTTCCGCCCCCCCGCAGCACCCTCCTATGTCAGCTCATTCATTTGAGCCGACAGCGGAGGGGAAAGCCGCGACCACGATGGTCGCAGCAGGCGGGTTTTGACCAGAGAGAGACGCGGCTCGCCATGTCTCTCTCGGTGTCAAAACCCGCGCGGGCAGTTCATGTGTGAACTAGCCCTAACAAGATTGTGCAAAGTGGTGCTGCATTCAAAGGTGTAACTAGCATGAGCAATATAAAGGGAAAAGCTAGGAAGTGAACTGGCTGGAGATAGACAGATATTTAAGCAAATCCTGCTCAGGCAACAGTTTATCAGAAATGTTGGATGTGTCATGTTTGTTTGGCTCCAATAAAAATAAGTTTACACATTAAAATTTTGCTGGTAAGCATCTTTTCATGTCCATACTTTGGATTGGTCCTGCCATTTAACATGCTGCCTCCAGGATTATCTACAAATCAGTCTTATTGACAGTTAATGCTGGATGGCACTGAGCTTTGTAAAGGAGATTGGCTTGAACACTTTGTCAATCTACGGGAGATAAGTCTATTGGTTAAAAAAGGAGTTAATTCATATGTAATGATTATGCCAACCCTCTATAACAGGCATGTCCAAAGTCTGACCCAACTGGGGTTTGTGTTCCGGTTTCCCTCTAACTCACCTTGCCTATGGTCCAAATGGCGCTTCTAGTGGTGTAAGTACAGCCATAGCAGTGGGCCCCTTCTTCTTTTGTATTTTATTTTAACCCCTTCCCGACATGCGCCGTAATAGTACAGCGCATGTCGGGTCTGTAACTATGGCGACCGCCCGGGAGCCGGGCGGCCGCCATAGCCACCGGGTGTCTACTGCTTTAAGCAGTAGACAACCGGCTCTAATGCCTCCGATCGGTCCCCGGACCGATCGGAGGCATTAACCCCTCCAGTGCCGCGGTCGGAGGCGCCATTTTCCCGGTGGCGCATGGGCGCCGCCATTTTGTCCGGGATCGCCGGCTCCTGGAACATACTCCAGGGCTGACGTCATGTTGCCATGACAGCCGGGAGCCTGTACAAGGCACCCAGGCTTGTCTGCAAATTGGATGATTTTTTGCAATGCATTAGCATTGTAATGCATTGCATTAGTGATCAGACCCCCTGGGGTTCAACACCCCTTGGGGGTCTATTAAATGCAAAAAAAATTTTTTTAAAAAAGTAAAAAAATATATAAAAAATATAAAAAGTATTAAAAGTTCAAATCACCCCCCTTTCCCTAGAACACATATAAAAGTAGTTAAAAACTGGGGCCACACGGTGGCTAAGTGGTTAGCACTGCAGCCTTGCAGCACTGGAGTACTGGTGTTCAAATCCCACCAAGTGCAAAAAACCATCTGCAAGGAGTTTGTATGTTCTCCCTGTGTTTGCATGGATTTCCATCCCATATTCCAAAAAAAAAGACATACTGATAGGGAAAAATGTACATTGTGAGCTCTATGTGGGGCTCACAATCTACATAAAAAAAAATAAATAAATAAAAGTAGTTAAAAACTGTGAAACATATACATATTAGGTATCCCCGCGTCCGAAATCGCCCGCTCTACAAATCTATAAAAAAAAAATTTCTGTTCAGTAAACGCCGTAGCAGGAAAAATAGTCATAAGTGCCAAACCGCCGTTTTTTCACTGTTTTGATTCTGATAAAAATTTGAATAAAAAGTGATCAAAGCAATAATATTTCCCGAAAATGGTAGAACTAAAAAGTACACCCGGCCCCGCAAAAAAAGACGCCCTATGCATCCCCATACACTTGCGTATAAAAAAGTTACGGCCGTCGGAATATGGCGACTTTTAGAGAAAAAAGAGTGAACATGAAAACCCAGTGTTACCTCTCTGGCGTGACTCAATGCTGTCTTTGGCCTCCGTAGTGGCATCATGTGGGTCAGGCCGGCGTTGCAACAGATAATGATGCCAGCATAACCCACGTCTGTGATGTCATTGTAGAGGGCCAAAAACAGCAGGGAGCCGAGCCGGAATGTAGGAGAGATTAGTACCACTCGTTTTTATGTTTGTGGACTCCCCTGAGCCTCCATTCTTTATAGTCTGGGGTTTGAAAAGACCCCAGAGTATAATAGTTTGTGGGTGATATAACCAAAAATTTTTGCAGCATTTTCAACAAACACTGTTGGGGTCACAATGGAACATTATACTTTGTGCAGGGGCCATTATGGGACATAGTGCTGTGTGCAGGGACCACTATGGGACATAATACTATGTGGAGGGACTGCTATATAACATTATACTAGGCAGCATTGTGGCTCAGTGGTTAGCACTGGAGTCCTGGGTTCAAATCCCTCATCTGCAAGGAGTTTGTATGTATTCCCCATGTTTGTGTGGCTTTCATCCCACACTCCAAAGACAAACTGATAGGGGAAAAAGAAAGAAAGAAAAACCCATTATACTGTGTGGAGGGTCCACTATGGGACATTATAGTGTGGGCTGGGACCACTATGAGGCCATTCATTGAGCTGCAATGTGCCCAGAGTATCGCAGTAAGCACCAATAGCTATCTCTTGTCAACTCTTTCGCCACCTGGATAAAGGCAGATTCCAAGAGATTTTAACATTTAACAAGATTTTAACAAATGCAGAGCTTGTTTGGCTCGACATACTTGACATTCTCAGTTAAGAAGAACCGCGTTAGGCCGAGACTAAGTGATTTTCACCTGGGTGACATCATGCATCTGGGCCTATTTACTGCAGTTGAGATTTCAGTATGACCCTTCACATTAGTGCAGGTAAGTTATTTGTTGATTTGTTTGTGTTCTGTGTGAAGAAATGAAAAGTACGCCATTTGCAATACAAATTTCATAACATAGTTCACTTGATTTTATTTGTTATGGTTAAAAAATCTCATGCTGAATGGTGGCCCTCTTTGTAAAAAGTTTGGACATCCATGCTATGTAAGAATCGCTTGGGTGTCAACGCTGGCATCTTATCCCATGCCCATTTGGGGGGGTTTCTTTGCCAATAGGCAAAAGGTAGTTGATTACCTCAGTGTATGTAACACTGAGCTGCAGGCCTGATCCCAGCTTTTCTGCTGCCTGAGGCAAAAATTTAAATGGCGTCCCCCTTCCAAAGTTAGAGAATTATTCTTGACTACCACTGCACATGCGTACACACTAAAGCCAGTGACTGATACAACAGTGTGCGCGCAGTGATTTAAAGAAGCTAGGGTTACAGTAGTGCAACAGAGCTGCCATAACTCAAAAGAGATAGCCTTAATAACTTCTTAAATATATGAATACATACAATCACACTATTACAGCAGAGTAAAAAATATGCAAATCTATTCTCCAGGATGTAATTAGGAGAACAGTGCACTCTGTACACCACCCTATAGAGGGCAGCATCCTTAACATCATGAGCGACTCAGTTATAAAGTATTTTTAATCATAATGTGGATTTAATTGCCAAATCAGTATTTCTGTCCCAAAAGGAACAGATTCCCAGTTATGGACAGCGCTGTTTCGGTCTATTGGGCCATCCTTGGTTGATGCTCCATTCAACAGTCCAGGTGCGGAGGCATCTACGTAAAAAAATGTAGCAGTGTATATGAAGGCCAGAAAGCTAAACATACATGAGTTTCCTAGACGTCAGTTACTAAGGCATGACAGAAAGAACAAACGAGGTCAGGAGCAAGGGGGAGAAGGAAAAGGAAAACACAGAGAGGGAAGGGGGAAGGAAAGGAGGGGATAGGGGTAACAAGATAGAAACAAAAGAAAACAAGAGAGCAAAACACATAATCAAAAACAATATACCTGAATACATTGCTGGTGTTACAGAGGGTACAGCAAATACAAGATACATAGGTTGCAGAATAGAGAAATATAGAAATATATCAGCCACCAGTACCCGCCATAAAAAGAAAAAAAAAACCATACCATACGGAGCCACCCGTTATCATGAAACAATTAAGGGGTCACAATGGGGCCAACCTGAGACTGCAAGGGAGGAGATGCTTTCCTAGTTTCCATATGAGAGAGTCAAAGGGACCATTTGAAGCAAAAGCTGGTATAAGTATGATTTCTATTGGCCAGCATACGCTCCAGAGTGAATGCTAAGTCAACATGGTGGATTAGCTCAGCTACAATCAGATAAAGAGCGGATTTCCACTGACGAGCGATCATAGCCCGAGCCGCCAGCACTATCTGCCTCAATACCACCTGTGTCCCCGAGGGGAAAAGACCAGTGTCCAAAAAACAAAGAGCAAGACCGGGGGAGGGGCGTATAATGAGACCAGCTACGGTGGACATAAATTGAAACACTGCCGTCCAAAAGGCTAGGATTGGAGGGCACTCCCACCATAAATGTATGAAAGACCCTATGTGACCGCTTCCCCGCCAGCAAAGTCACGAACAGGAGGGGTCCATGTGCGCCAGTTGACTAGGTTTCCTATACCAGCGTAACATTACTTTTAAAGCCGTTTCCCAATGAGCTGCAGCACTAGAAACACATTTGACAAACCCATTTGCATCATACCAGTTCGACAAAGAAATAGTTCTGTCAAGATCCAATTCCCAACGAAGCAGATGAAGAGGCTTGACCTGCTCAGCAGGCGAGGATCGATTCCACAACTTCAAAGCTAATCTAGGGAAGATTAGCCTCGAGGGGTCATGGGTTTGAAAAAGGTGATGCAATTGTAAGTATTTAAAGAAGTCGGTTTTGGGGAGGTGAAACTCATCCTGTAACATAGAGAACGATTTAAGCCCCTCCTCAGAATACAGATGGGCAATTTTATAGAGGCCTCTCGAGACCCAACTCGAAGTCTCAACTGGGGGAGGAAAGTGGTCACATACAATAGGGGCAATTTCGACAAAGGAGCCAGATCTTCTCTGGAGGAGTGCGACAAGAAATAGTGCCAGGCATTCATGGAGGCCTTAAGGCTTAACAAAGGGGGATGCACATTGGCGGGCGCAAAATGCTCATAAGCGGGGCGTCCAACAGGCTCTCCTAAACCTCAGCCCAGTGCCACTTAGAAGTCTCATCCCAACCAACCTTAAGTTGTTCGAGGATAGACGCCACATAATATTTCTTAACATCCGGGACGTCTGCACCTCCATTAGTCCAAAGCCTTGTCATCACTTTAAATCGGACCCTGGACCTCATGCCCTCCCATATAAAATTAGAAAGAATAGACTGTAGTTTAGGGAAGTACGAGTCAAGGAGGGGAATGGCAACTGTGCGAAACACATAAAATGAGGGGTAACACCATCATTTAACGATGGCTATTCTGCTAGCCCAGGACAACATTGGTTGAGAGAAGGAAGTCAGAGGTCAGAGAGGAAATCTTAGTCACAAGAGGGATATAGTTGGCAGCAAACAGATCAGAACTGGGTGCCGTCAGGGAGATGCCAAGGTACGTGATACGGGAGTCATTCCATTGATAGGGAAATTTAAGAATAAGGTCGCGTTTCAACGAAGGTGGGATGACAATGGGTAAGATCTGGGACTTGGAAGAATTAACTTTATAATAAGAGAACCTGCCAAATCTCACAAGGGCATCAGTAGCAGCACTTAAGGAAGAACTAGGGGAGGTCAGAGCCAGTATAACGTCGTCATCGTATAGACCAATGTTGTGCTGCTGGCGGCCCACAGTAATACCTACAATATTCTCGGCCACTCGAATGGACTCCGCCAGGGGTTCCATCACTAAAGCAAAAATAATGGGAGACAGAGGGCAGCCCTGACGGGTTCCATTCGAGATCCGAAAAGCATCGGACAGAAAGCCCGAGGAAAGCACACGAGTCGACAGGTGGGAGTAAAGAACTAGTATAGCAGACTTACGACAGGGCCCATTCCAAATTTATCTAAGAGACTGTCAAGTTAATTCCAGTGGACCCTGTTGAAAGCCTTCTCGGCGTCCAGGGCCAAGCGCAAAGAAGGCGTACCATCTTTTTCGGCTTTCTGGATGAGGTCTATAAACCTCCGTGTGCCATCCAGGGCCTGTCTTCCAAACACAAATCCCACCTGATCAGGTTTGATCAGCTGGGGAACAAGGTAGAGTAAACGCTTGGCAAGAATTTTAGCATATAATTTAACATCAATGTTTCTAAGCGAAATAGGTCTAAAATTAACCGGGATGGTGGGAGACTTGCCTGGTTTTGGGAGGGTCACTATGGTAGCAGACAACATCTCCTCCGGGAAACACTCTTCCTCCACCGCCTTTCTAAACACTACTAAAAGATGAGGGGACAAAATGTCTATAAACTTTAATAAATCCCCGAAAAGCCATCAGGTCCAGGGGACTTTAACGGCTTCAGCGAAGATATAGCTTCTTTACTTTCTAGCAAGGTGATAGGAGAGGCCAGGGATACATTTTGTGCAGAAGAAAGACGGGGAAGGGACACAGAGTCCAAGAACCTGTCTATTTCGTCTTTAGAAGGCTGATATGTCTGGCGATCTTCTCTGAGATTATATAGGGACTTGTAATATAAGCAGAACTGATACACAATGAGGCAGAGGTCAACAATTTTGTTACCTTGATCATCCACAAGGTAGGCAATACGGGATTTGGGATGAGACTGTTTGATTTTCTTGGCTAAAAAGGCACTAGCCCTACTATTGTGGACATAAGCCTGACACTGAAAACGTTTGAAAGCCAGATCTTATTGGCAGGCCAGTAGCCCCTGCAGACGGAGTTGACATTGCCTAATCTCCGCAGAGACAGAGGGGGTGGGATTGAGTTTATTAATTGCGGAGAGAGAGGATAAGGAATGAAGTACCGCATCGATGTCTCTAGACCGCTCTTTTTTTTCTCTCGCACAGCTTGGATGAGGATCCCTCGCATATAAGCTTTATGAGACTTCCAAAGTACATGAGGGTCCGACATGGTAGGGGCATTAAGGGAGAAATACTCCACTAGGGCTTCTCGGAGATGCTCGCTATAGGAAGGATGATCCAGTATATTCATTTAAGCGCCATTGGGTGGGCAAAGCAGTGGTGAACTTCTCATGTAAGGACAGTGACACCAGAGCATGATCAGTCCAGGTGATCAACCCAATATTGGTCTATTCCGCCTGCATCAGACCTATTTTATCAGTGAGAAAGAAATCAATTCGGGAGTAAGAGGAGGACGAGTGTGAGAAGTAACTTTAGTCTCTCTCACTGCCATGCTGGCAGCGCCAAACGTGATACAGAAAACTGGGCAGGAGACTGAAACCTGCAGTCATGTTTCAAACCCATTCAAATGAATGGGTTTGAAAAGTGTCCAACCGTGAGTGCCGGTTAGCGTTTTATGCTCTCCGTGGCGAAACCAGATTTTTTTTTAACCGGACACAGAGTCGGACATGCAGGACTTTGTGTCCGGTTAAAAAAAAACGGTTTCGCTGCAGAGAGTATAAAACGCTCACCGGTGCTCATGGCCAGACATTGCCTGACAGGTTTTCGTCGGCAGAAGACGGAAACCTAATACAGAGACCCGAACGCTGGTGTGAACCCAGCATAAGGCTGAAAGACCTATGCAGTTATCATACTGACAATTTCATTTTTCTCTCTGTGATTAAACACTCCATGTACCAATATTTACATCCTACCTGGATGACAAGCATAGAGTTGAGTCACTTCATATGACCACCAGTAACTGCATGGACAGAAGCTAGTCAAGCTGAGAGTGACTCAATAAAGTGCTGGTAGGTTGCTGGTCTCAGGTGTCAGGAGCCAGTGCATCCCACCTTTGCTGGATGGTGCATGGGGAAGGATCCACAGAGTGAACACAACTATCAAGGTGATCCCACCAGGGAAAGCCTGGTTTCCCAACCACTATAAATATTGTTAATGGGAGCCTGCCCAAGGAATGTGATTAAAAATAACAAATACTTTACTCACCTCTACCGGGCTTCCAATGGTTTCCTGCATCCTTCTTGGTCCTCTTCTGCCTACAACTAATGTCATGCACCCCTGACGTCATTGCTGCAGCCGGTGATTGGGCCTCAGTGGTCATGTAAGGCATGCTGACGTCATTATGCCGGCCCAATCACAGGCCCCAGTAGTGACATCTGGGGCGCATGACCTCAGTTACAGGCAGATGAGGACTGAAGATGTTGAAGAGAGCTGGACAGAGTGAGGATGCGCAGGTGAAGTGTAGTAAAAGGGGGTATAAATGTTTGTTATTTTTAATCACCTCCCCTGGGCCTCTACTTATTATACTCTGGGGACTTAGGTGACCGAATAGCACTGAAATGAAGGGCCGAACTTCACAAATATTCATCGAATTTCAAGGGATTCAGCTGAAGCGTCTCTAGGGTGGGTCTTGGGAGCATTTTATACTGTGTGGGGGACACTGTGGAGCATTACACAGTGTTGGGACCACTGTGGACCACATTAAAATGTGTAGGGACCACTGTGGAGCACATTATACTGTGTGGGAGCCACTGTGGAGCACATTATACTCTGTATTGTGTGGGGACCATTTTGGAGCATATTATACTGTGTGCGGCCCCTTCACTGTTGACATTACACAGCATCTTTTTATAGCAGCCTTGCACTATTATTAGAGGCTGTAATAACATTGCATTGAGATTATAAAACAGATACTGTGCAATGTGAATAGTGAAGGAGTATTGGCGGTCACAAAAGCACCATAGTATTTTCAAATAGTTGATCAGCAGGGGGCTCCCCACACACAGTCTTACATGTTCCAGAATAGAACTCCCCAGAGTGTATTATATGATCCACAGTAGGCCCCCAAACAGTAGTATAAGCTACTTACCTATTATGCAGTTCCACTAAGAACGTTCTCCTCCTTCTTCTTACTGCAGACACCAATGACATCACTGGCAGGCATGCCATAGGTTTGACATCACAGCCTTAGAGCTTCCTCCACAGTATAATGTCCCACTTCAGCTGCCCCCCTCCACAGCTTAATGTCCCCACAGTATAATGTCACCTACCAACTTCCCTGTAGTATTAAAGTGGTTATCCACCTTCCGAAAATGATCTGCAAATACATCCGCAGCAGTGCTTTAATGTCTCCTTCCAGTTGCCCCCACAATGTAATACCCCCCTCCAGTTGCCCACACAGTTTAATGTCCCTTTCCTGGTTCTCTCAAAGTATAAAATAAACATAAAAAAAAACATTAATAACTGTTCCCCTGCTGTTCTTCTTTGTCTCTAGTCCAGAGCCTGCAGGGAGCAGTGAGAGCAATATAAGTGACATCAGTACATTGTGCCCACTGTTCCAAGAGCAGAGAGAGGGACTGAATGATGAAGCAAGGAGCAGATGGCTCTCTGCAACTCATCTGCTCCGGAGGTCCGCACAATACCCCTCAACGACTGGAACAGCACACGGATCCGTGGTCTGAGGCGATAAACCTGATTCTGGATTCTGCGGACATGTTACCAGTCCTTGTGGTGAGAGAAGGAAGAAGACAGGGATAAGACAGGATGTAATAAACATTCCTAAACTCTTCACTCTCTACAGTAACACACTAAGCACTATATATTCCTAAAGCTGAATATATATACATATACGCCTAAAGCTGAACCATTATATATATATATATATATATATATATATATATATATATATATATATACACAACAGTTGTTATTGGTACAGGAAGATGCCTTAAATACCCTAGGGACCACCATGATTGGCTAAATCAGACTTGGTCTTTTAAGTTTCAGAAGGAACATCACCTGTGTGAGAATGCGGCAGCAGGACTAAGGAGGAGAGAACAGACATAAGAGTGCCAGGATAGAAAACAGTGGGGAGGACAGTGGTGAAACTAGCAAAGACTGCCCCCCCCCCCCACACACACACAGCATAGCGTCCCCTTTCCAGGCCCTCACACAGTATAATGCCCCATTTATACATACTATAATGTCCCAAAGTGGCTTCCAGACAGTATAATGCCCCATAGCAGACCCTCCAATTGTTGAAATATCTCATAGCAGCCCCTCCAAACAATATAATGTCTTATAGCGGCCCCTCCACACAGTATAATGTCTCATTGTGGCCCCTGCACACAGTATTATGCCCCATAGTAGACCACCCATGAACAATTATTATACTTTTCAGACCCCAGAGTATAATGATTGAAGGCCCAGAGAAGGTGACAAACATAAAAACTAATGTTACTTACCTCTCCCGGGCTCTGGCGCACTCTCTGCTGCTTTCGGCCTTCTTCAGTGTTTGTACAGAAATCACGTGAGCCAGGATATGACGTCATCAAATAAGCCTGAAGATGCCTGGAGGATGCTGGAGCGCAGAAGAGATAAGTAACAGTGTTTTTCTACGTTCCCTCAACTATTCTGGGCCTACAATCATTATACTCTGGGGTCTGAAAAGACCACAAAGTATAATGATAGCATTGTTTGTTGGGGTTCGTGGGCCCTGTGGCAGTCTTTACTGCTGCTATCCTGGTATTTATGCCACAGGGGGAGAGTGAGCATTCCTGTGGAACATTTTACTAGGGAAGGGGGCACTATGGAGCATTATATACCATGAGGAGCATTATACTGTATGAGGAGCACTGAAGAGAATAATATATACTGTGTGGGGGCCACAGGACAGGAAACTACAGAGATACATCAGGGAGGAGGGGAGCCCACAAATTTTATATGCCATAGGATATGCCATAAATCCTACTAATATTATTAATGTGAAAGTTTGTGTGTTTGGATGTTTGTATGTTTGTTCCATAATCACAGCCAAACGGTTGAACGGATTTGGCTGAGATTTTGCACATACCTAGAAATTCAGCCGGAAGGAAATATAGGCTACTTCTTAAGATGCGCACTCCCCAGACAGCCCGACTGCGACCCGCGAAACAATGCTCCTGCTCCGCTGCAGGACCTGAGATGATGTCATCACAGGTCTTTCAGCGGAGCTTCGATTGGTTCGCGGCAGGCTCTGGACGGGCCGGAGGAGAAGCGGCACGGCCCGATACGTCTGTGGGCGGGCCAATGTCCGCTGTGCGACCCGGCCAACATGGCGGCTGCGTGCGGCTCTGCAGGACAAAGTTTAGGGGGTACAAGGGAGGGGGGCTAGGCCCATGGGGCAGGGAGGGCACAGGAGAAGGGTTGCTGCGAGAGCAGTGGTACAACTGCGGGAGGAGAAGGGGGCCCCAGGAGGGGGGCGCATAGTATTGTGCATGAACTGGCCATTGACCTATTGGGGTATGCACAGTAGTATAGGGGATGACTAAACTGGGAACATGCTCAGTAATGCTTGATAGTCAGCACAAATGTAAGATGTCAGTGAAAAAGCCGTGGTGTAAACTATTAGCAGGAAGCTGTTGGATGGACCCCCAGAACAAGTTCCTCTGGTGGGCCCTAGGCCCATCATCATGACACTGCCTGTAACCAAAGTTTTAGAGCTCGAAAACACTAGTTCATGCTTGCAGTAAGTAATGCAATATATTTACACATTTACTTAACATTTTGTGTAAAGTTATTTTATACAGAAACTGTAAAAACATACATTTCATGAAATGGCTATACACTGTGTTCCAAATTATTATGCAAATAATATTTTTTCATATTTTCAAAAATTACATATATGATTTGCAGTCATTGTAATTTTCCAGTCATCAACTAATAGGGTACAATTGAAAGGTTTTTGAACAAAAAAATAAACACAAAATGCACTCAAAATGCATGTTCTAAATTATTATGCACAGCAGAGTTTTCAACCTTTTTATTTTTATAAAGAACAAAAAAAATGGTCATTTGTGAAATTCTAAGCATTAGCAGGTTATTACAAACTGAAATCAAACAGTTTTCAAGTCAAAACTTTATTCTAGGTGATGTTACATTTACACATAGGACCCCTTGTTCAAAAGGCGCTTCTGAACTCTCTTGTCCATTAAATTTGTCAGGTTTTGGATGGTTTCTGCTTCAATTGTTTTGCATGAGGACTGATTACCCTCCCAGAGCTGTTGCTTAGATGTGAACTGCCTCCCGCCATCATAGACACTCCTTTTGATGATATTCCAGAGGTTCTCAATGGGGTTGAGGTCAGGGGAGCATGGGGGCTACACCATAAGTTTGTCCCCTTTTATACCCATAGCAGCCAGAGATGCAGATGTGTTATTTGCAGCATGAGACGGTGCATTATCATGCATGAAAATGATCTTGCTGCGGAATGCACGGTTCTTCTTCTTGAACCATGGCAGGAAGTGCTGTTTGAGAAACTCCACATACATTATGGAGTTCATCTTTACCCCTTCAGGGATCCTAAAGGGGCCGACAATCTATCTCCCCAGGAATCCAGTCCAAAACATTACTCCACCTCCTCCTTGTTGGCGCCGTAGCTGTATTTGCATGGAGTGTCCATCAACCAGCCATTCTCCACTCCATCCATCTGGACCATCGAGCATTGCATTTTTGCAGTTGCAGCCCCAATAATGTGGGACAGCCTTCTTAAGTAGCCTGGCCTTTAATTGGACACACCTGCCAAACTAATTAGCACAGGCGACTGCAATTGCTTTCAGTGATATAAAGAGCCCTGACACACATCACCATCAATGAGTTTAACTGACAAACAAAAAAATTCTTACCTTATCACTCCTAAATAGAGGTGAGCATACAGTAAAATATTCGATATTCGATTCGAATAGCCGCGCAATATTTGACTATTCGAACGAATATCGAACCCCATTATAGTCTATGGGGAAAAATGCTTCGTTTCAGGGGAACCCACAATTCGACTCAGGAAGGTCACCAAGTCCACTATGACACCTCAGCAAATGAGGACAACACTTCTGGAATGCAACTGGGACAGCAGGGGAAGCATGTCTGGGGGCATCTAACAAACCCAAGTCACTGTATTACCCCACCATCACATCCTATCAACTACACACTTTCCACATTCAAAAAAAAACCTCTATCAAAGTGGGAAAATACCTGGAAACCTTCTTTCCTCCCCAATTGGATGGACAGAAACACAAATTTGACGCTAAAGAAACATTAACAAGCACCCCTTTAAATCATGTTGCCCATGACAACCACAGATGGAATAGGCAAAGGGAAATCCAACAGTACCCACCCTGAACTGTCATTGTGGAAGTGTGTGTGTGTGTGTGTGTGTGTGTGTGTGTGTGTGTGTGTGTGTGTGTGTGTGATGTGGTAAGACCTTCCAAAATTCATTTTTCTAGCCCTTAACATGAGCCCTTCCAAATTAAGTTACAGGACCTTAAGCTGAGCTACCAGCAGAGATTGAGGCCCATTAGGTGATTTCAGCCTCTTACCAGCAGAGTTTTAGGCCCTTTAACTTAGTTCAGCCTTGCACCAGCAGAGTTTTTTGCCCTTTGGGTGAGATGAGCCTTTAAACAGCAGAGATTTAGTTTTTGGCCCTTAGAGTGAGTAGAGCTTTTAAACAGCAGTGTTTTTGGCCCTTGGAGTGATTAGAGCCCTTAAAAAGCAGTGTTTTTGGCCCTTGGAGTGAGTAGAGCCCTTAAAGAGCAGTATTTTGGGCCCTTGGAGTGAGTAGAGCCTTTAAACAGAAGAGTTTTTGGCCCTTGGAGCGAGTATAGCCTTGCACCAGCAGTGTTTTTGGCCATTGGAGTGAGTAGAGCCTTGCACCAGCAGTGTTTTTGGCCCTTGTAGTGAGTAGAGCCTTTAAACAGCAGTGTTTTTGGCCCTTAGAGTGAGTAGAGCCCTTAAAAAGCAGTGTTTTTGGCCCTTGGAGTGAGTAGAGCCTTTAAACAGCAGTGTTTTTGGCCCTTGGAGTGAGTAGAGCCCTTAAAAAGCAGAGTTTTTGGCCCTTGGAGTGAGTAGAGCCTTTAAACAGCAGTGATTTTGGCCCTTGGAGTGATTAGAGCCCTTAAAAAGCAGTGTTTTTGGCCCTTGTAGTGAGAAGAGCCCTTTAAAAGTAGTGTTTTTGGCCCTTGGAGTGAGTATAGCCTTGCACCAGCAGTGTTTTTGGCCCTTGGAGTGAGTAGAGCCTTTAAAAAGCAGTGTTTTTGGCCCTTGGAGTGAGTAGAGCCTTGCACCAGCAGAGTTTTTGGCCCTTGGAATGATTAGAGCCCTTAAAAAGCAGTGTTTTTGGCCCTTGGAGTGAGAAGAGCCCTTTAAAAGCAGTGTTTTTGGCCCTTGGAGTGAGTATAGCCTTGCACCAGCAGTGTTTTTGGCCCTTGGAGAGAGTAGAGCCTTTAAAAAGCAGTGTTTTTGGCCCTTGGAGTGAGTAGAGCCATTAAAAACCAGTGTTTTTGGCCCTTGGAGTGAGTAGAGCCTTGCACCAGCAGAGTTTTTGGCCCTTGGAATGAGTAGAGCCTTTAAAAAGCAGCATTTTTGGCCCTTGGAGAGAGTACAGCCTTTAAACAGCAGAGTTTTTGGCCCTTGGAGTGAGTAGAGCCCTTAAAAAGCAGTGTTTTTGGCCCTTGGAGTGAGTAGAGCCTTGCACAGCTAGCCTCCTGTGTGACAATGAGATCAGCCACTTCGTCATCCTCCTCCTCCCTCAATATACGTTGTGAAGCAGACAGGAGTGTGCCCTGATTATCCTGCTGGGATGGTTCTGCTCCTATGCCCGACTCCTCAGTGTACAATGCGTTATCTCTGATGGCGATGAGGGATTTTTGCATCACACACAGGAGCGGGATTGTGACACTCACGAGTGCGACGTCACAGCTGACCCTCATGGTTGACTCCTCAAAGACACGCAAGATCTCGCATAAGTCTGCCATCCATGGCCACTCATGATGCAGAAACTGCTGACTCTGAGGAACCCTTGGGTTTTGGAGGTGGTACTCCATCAAGGGTCTCTGCTGCTCACACACTCTGCTCAACATGTGGTATGTCAAGTTCCAGCGTGTGGGGACATCGCACATCAGCCGGTGTTCTGGCAGATGGAGGCATTGCTGGAGGCTTCGGAGGATAGCAGCGGCTACTGTAGACTTTTGAAAGTGGGCGTACAAGCGCCGCACTTTCACAAATAGCTCGGGTAAATTAGGGTACATTTTTAAAAACCGTTGCACCACTAAATTGAACACGTGGGCCAGGCATGGAATGTGTTGGAGGTTGGCAAGCTCCAGAGCCGCTACCAGGTTCCGGCCGTTATCACACGCGACCATGCCTGGGCCCAGGTGCAGCGGCTCAAACCATGTTGACGTCTCATCAAGGAGGGCATCCCTCACCTCGGAGGCAGTGTGCTGTCTGTCCCCCAAGTTGATGAGCTTCAGCACGGCCTGCTGACGTCTCCCCACGTCAGTGCTGCAGCTGTGTTTCCAGCAGGTAGCTGGGGTCGATGTGATGGCGGAGGAGGAGGGTGGTGGTTCAGAGCCCCTGCCAGGAATGTTGGGCGGGGAAATTAGGTAGACCGCCCCACTTTGTGACCCGGTCCCAGCCTCAACTACATTCACCCAGTGTGCCGTCAGTGAAATGTAGCGTCCCTGTCCGCATGCACTTGTCCATGCGTCGGTGGTCAAGTGGACCTTTGTGCAAATCGCGGAACTTAGGGCCGGCCTGATGTTGCGTGACATGTGCTGGTGAAAGGCGGGGACGGCACAGCGGGAGAAGTAGTGACGGCTAGGGACGGCATAGCGAGGTGCTGCACTTGCCATCAGGTCACGGAAGGCCTGGGGTTTTCACAAGCCGGAACGGCAACATCTCCTAGGCCAGGAGTTTGGAGATGTGCACGTTTAAGGCTTTTGCATGGGGGTGAGTAGCGCTGTATTTTTGCCTGTGCTCAAAAGTCTGGAAGATGGTGGGTTGCTGTGAAGAGGCGCATGATGGTGTAGGAGAAGGAGCTAAGGCAGGAGAAAGAGCTGAGGCAGGAAAAGGGGAGGATGAGGGAGAAGTCTCCAAAGTGGTGGAGGCAGATGTGGAGGTTTCCTGGCTGGTGGTCTGGACTGCAGCGCCAGCACTGGCAACAGTGGGAGAGGCAGTGGCGGTAACGCCGGATGACGATTTTCCTGTGTTTGCTCTCTGCCACTGAGCCCAGTGCTTGTCTTCCAAATGACGGCACATGGCAGTGGTCGTAAGTTTGCTCTTTTCAGAGCCCCTACTCAGTTGCAGAGTGTGCAAACCGCACTATATTTGTCCGCCGCACATACATTAAAAAAAATTACACACCACCAAAGACCGTGGCCTCGATGTGAGAGTTTTTCTAGGCTGGCTAGAAGAGGCAACATTTTGGGCCCTGCTGGCTGTGCCCTGGCTTCGGTGAAGCAGCTGTCCTCTGCCTCTGGACATGCCTCTGCCTCTAGCCACTCTCTTTGGTGCTGCACTTACCTCCACATCTACACTGCTCTCCCCGCTTGACATCCCCCCTGTCCAGGTCAGGTCAGTGTCCTCGTCGTCCACCACCTCCTCTTCCAATTCCTCCTCCTCCTCTTGCACACCGACGATGGCAACAGGCTGCCCTGATGGCAACTGTGTCTCGTCATCGTCGTCACTGAGGGATAATTGCTGGTCAACAACAACAACAGGAGATGGTGGATGCTCCAGTATTTGGGCATCAGGTGTGACAGGACCAGGGGCAAAGTGGTAGAAGGAGTATACATTTCTCCCAGGTTCCTGTCATACACAATCTAGGTGCAGCTGAGCAAAGTTATGCTCCTGGCTCCTGGGTCTTACCAAAACCCTGGTAAAGGTCTGGCTGCTGGGGCAGGGAGTATTGGTGTCTCTACTCCATTCAGCCACTCCAGGTTTTGGGATATGTGGGGTTAAATCCTTGCTATCCAGGAGTATGTGGATAAAAGGGCAGTCAGCCCACAGATATAGGGCTCTCTCTCTCTGCTTCTGGAAAACCTCTTGTTGTGAGTAATACTGCTGTATTCTGTGTTCAGGAAGCTGTGCAGAAGGCCCAGCTCTCATAGTTAGGTAACCTGTGTTGTAGGTAGAAGCCGGACGGCTAGGATTTATTTTGTATTGCATTGCATCTATTTTGTTCCTGCACAACTTTAAATAAAACTGTTTGTGGCCAGTTGCACCATACTTGGCTGGATTGGACTTTAATTTTGTGCCAAAAAGTGCTAAAGACAGCGATCCCTGAGCTAATCCCGTTACACAGGACACAGAAACTCATCTGATACCTCTGGTAATTCAGGACGTGGTGGGACAGTGAATGGACCTGAAAACAGCTCCTGGGAGGTGGGAAAGGTGGGATTAGTTTGCTGGGAAGATTGGGCATGTTGTAAGGAAAGAGGACCAGACTGTTGGGTAGGAGGAGGAGTTGAGGTAGAGGCTGACTGGCTGGTGGAGAATGTGCTGGAAGCATTAGCCGCCAGCCATTGTAACACCTATTCCTGGTGCTCGGGCCTGGTTAGTCTTGTACCCTGCAGCCTACTTAATGTGGCCATCAAACCAGGGACTGTGGGGAAGCGCAATGCTTGCTGCCGCAGAGCAGTAGGCACGGTAGACGCTGTTGGTTGACCGCAACCTTGCTCCACATCTGCATTTCCACGCCACCATCCTCGTCCCCATCCCCTTGCGCTAGCCTTACGCATTTTTAGATGTATAGTAATGCCCTTTTTTGGGTCTATACACCGAGGAAAGCTGAGTTGAGCGTAATTGCTCTGTATTCTTGCTATTTTGTGGGGGTGGGACACCCTTTGAAAAGCTGGGTTGAACGTATATAGCAGCTTCTAATTTCTCTGTATCCCTGTTTTGGGGGGGACACTGTCCGTGGAAAGCTCGACTCCTCTCCCTGCAGTATATAGCTCTGAAAAGAGCTGTTGTTTTTCTTCCCGTTTTTTCGCTCATCTCTACTCCTAAACACTTTTTGCATAATAATGTGGAACGCTGTGTAATGTAATTCAGAATCTTTTGGTAGATCTCCTTTCAATTGAGCATTTAAACATAAAATGTGCAGATATAGTATACAGGATATTGCTTTGTTTCACCTTTAGACTTCTCTTAGATTACACCATCCCTTGTCATTGTATAATGTAAATCTGCTGACATAATCATCTATTATCTATCTATTCTATTATCATATACCATAAAGATATGAGCTAGCTAGGACTCAAGAAGTGGCTTATAGGTTAAAAGCAGTAATTTATAGAAATATTTAAATGATATTCATATAGACATGTAACATTACAATATGTCATAATGCCAAAGAATGGCTCACCAGGGGGTTCGGCAGAAGACATTTTTGATACTAGGTACATACTGTAATATGTACCTGAAAATAGGAAAGATCATTATTCTCTGATCTCATCTCTTATACTTCTAGAAAGTTTCATATAGCAGTTATAGACAAATGGTAAATATAATACTGTTTGATGGTTGTGAATGAGCTTAAGGGGGTTTCCTACTATCAATATTGATCATCTATACTCACCTATACAGGGTAAATGTTTTATTGCTAGGGTCTCCAATGCTTGGACCCCCCAGAAATCAGTACAAGGAGGGTCCTGAGTCTACCTTCCATCCTCACCTGTATGACTACAATGTGGAGAAATCTATATGGTTGTTTCCTTAACTCTCAAGTTTTTATGGTGTGGCAGCACACATGCTTAACCTAAACTCCATACAAAATGTTTCCCACTCCAGTTCTGCCAGAGAGGCTGAATGGGATTACTCTGGCTATCACATGTGTATTTTATAAATTATTTTAGCATAATTCATATGTAAATTTATCTCAGTCCCCCATATACTAGCTAATAGTAAGGGGCTGTGCAACACCACCCACCCATATGAGCTGTACACTACACAATGAATACTGACTGTACTGAAGGTATATCTAAGCCATGAAATGAGAAGTCTCACAAAAATATCACAATATGTACCTAGTATCAAAAATGTCTTCTGCTTGAACCCCTGGTGACCCATTCTTTGGACTTACTGTATGGACACATGATATGTTGTCACATGGTCACATTTTACTTGGCCTTCTATGAGCCCTGAATTGCAGTGATTGCCTCAAAAGGTTGTGCAAGAAAATATTAATAGAAAAACGATGTCAAAAGACAGAATCACCATAAAATTACATAAATTTTATTTAATGAATCCAATAAAAAAGTGCATAAATATACAACATAATTACCGTATTTTTCGGACTATAAGACGCACCCAGGTTTTAGAGGAGAAAAATAGGGAAAAAAAATTTTCAGGAAAAAAATGGTAAAATATTTAATATATGGGAGTTGTAGTTTTGGAACAGCTGCAAGGCCACATTGACAGGTGACCGTGCAGCTGTACGGGGATGTATAGGGCGTTTTTTTTGTGGGGCCAGGTGTACTTTTTAGATATACCATTTTGGGAAATGTTTATTGCTTAGATCACCTTTTATTTAATTCAGAGGCAAAACAGAGATAAAAACCCGGCGGTTTAGCACTTTTGATTTTGACGTTCACTGTACATAAAAATATTAGTAGACCGGGCATTTTCAGACACAGGGATACCTAATGTGTATGTTTCACAGTAATGTTATACTTTTATATGTATTCTAGGGAAAGGAGGTGACCTTTTATTTATTTTATTTTTTATTATATTTTTTTTAAGTGTTGTTTTTTTTTTTTTTTACTATTTTAATATCCCCCGCCTAGGGGGCTTGAACCTGCAATCATTTGATTGCAAGTCCCATAGACAGCAATACAAGTGTATTGCCGTCTATGGGAGATTCTATACATTACTATCGTGGAGGGTCATAGACCAGCCGCGATAGTAATATATATCTGTGACAAGCCTCGGAGCCTTCATTAGGCTCCCAGCTGTCATCGGAACAGGTCGGCTCCTGCGGCCTCGCCGTGCAGGAGCCGGCCTGCATCACTAAAGGTGGGGGCCGGTGGGGGGGGCTAACTGACTGCCGGGACCTGTGGAGGAGGAGTGGATTTGCAGCATGGCCGCGCTACTGTCACCGCTGGTTTTCTTCCGCGGCAGTAGCGCGGCAATCTGCAGGCCCCGGCAGCTAAGACAGTCCCCGGCATCTGCTGTAATAGACTGGCGGATGCCGGGGAGTGTCTTAGCTGCCGGGGCCTGCAGTATAGTCACGCTCCTGCCGCTGAAGAAAACCAGCGGTGGCAGTAGCGCGGCAATCTGCAGGCCCCGGCAGCTAAGACACTCCCCGGCATCCGCCGGTCTATTACAGCAGATGCCGGGGACTGTCTTAGCTGCCGGGGCCTGCAGATTGCCGCGCTACTGCCGCTGAAGAAAACCAGCGGTGGCAGTAGCGCGGCCATGCTGCAAACCCACATTCAGACTATAAGACGCACCCTCATTTTCCTCCGAAATTTGGGCGTCTTATAGTCCGAAAAATACGGTAAGTACAAAGAATAGACATAAAGACAGGGCTATAATGCCATGAATATGCTTCAATGCAAAACAATAATAAAGGCTTTAAAATGGGACCATAATATAGGCACAAAAAGACCCCATGGAGGAAATGAAAGTATCAATGCATAAAGACACCTACCACAATGCAGACGCCCCAGTGGTAGGTTTCTTTATGCACTGATACTTTCATTTCCTCCATGGGGTCTTTGTGTGCCTATATTATGATCACATTTTACTCGGTTAAAGCCTTTATTATTGTTTTGCATTGCAGCATATTCACGGCATTATAGCCCTGCACATATATAAAGAACTTTTTTCATTTGCACCTTCAGGCCCCATAATCATGTTGTTATTTATTGGAACATTCACCTCTCACATGCCTGTTTTATAGCTAGTACTTGTTCCCCTGTCTTCATGTCTATTCTTTGTACTTAATTATGTTGTATATTTATACACGTTTTTATTGGATTCATTAAATAAAATTGATGTAATTTTATGGTGATTCTGTCTTTTGATATTGTTTTTCTATTAGTATCATGTTTTCACCAGTCTCTTAAGCCTTTGGTTGCATTTTTTTGTATGTGAAACAAAATATTCAGTTAAGGGAACCATCATTTCTGTCCAGGCCTGTTTCATGAGTTTTATTTTTTCTTTAAATTCTGGTGAACTGAAAAGCAATGTCTGACTTTCTTTTCTTCATTTTCATAGAATTTTTATTCATTATTACTTTTGTCAGATTCAAGTTATTTACGTGAGCATTGTGAAAAAAAATGATGGGAGTGCCACCTCCACAGCTGAATGCTCCCTAAGGCTAAGGCCCCATGTTGCTGAAACGCAGCATTATTTTGTTGCAGATTTTGCTGCGTTTTTTGAGCCAAAGCCAGAACTGGATTGAGCAGAAAGGAGAAGTATAAGAAGTACCTATATATTTCCAATTCCTTGTGTAGCCATTTTTGGCTTTGGCTCAAAAAACCGCAACAACATCTGCAACTAAAAAAGCTGCGTTTCCGCAATGTGAGGCCTCAGCCTAACGGGAAATTATAGCAGGCAGCTGCAGGACTACATACATGTACAATGGCACATAATATAACATAAATGCGGAACCATGTAAAAGCATATAAAACAAATAGCAGGGTGCACTGGGATGCTGCAGTAGTCACTATGTTTAGACTACACTGTAAAATGGTGGATTACAATTTACAATGATGATCAGTCGAATACCACAGTCTCAATCTTTTTGGTATAGAGCTCTCACAGACCTTGACTTTGATGGTAATAATAGTCTCTTGGGTTTCCCTAAAAGCTGTGGGAACTCACTAACTGTGGGGGCTGGGAAGAATTAATTTGATCTTGAACAAAAAGCCTCTGGCATGTGGCTTTGTGTCAACTTTTGTCTGCAAGACAGTAGGGCAAAGGTCAGTGCAGCCACCTGCTCCCCCTGGCTGGGCCCAGCTCCTTTTGAAGAAACCTAAACCCCTTGAATGAAGTGGAATATGAAGCATATAGATCATTCTCCGGTTTAAAAGTATTCTTCCGATCGCTGCAAATTTACAACATAAACTTAAATGACAAAATTATTATTAATACATGTTGTAAAACTGATTGTCCATACATAGAAATAATCTTCATTTATTGTAAGTGGCCATTCCTCTGCTAATGTATTATACTACTAAATTGATCGAAATTATTACACTGTTAACATCTGTGTTGCCATATTTGCCAGAAAACAAGGCGCAGCATATTTTCTGAAAAAGTAATGAAAATGATAACTATCTCTGGCCCGCTGGCATCTACCATGCTATGTATTTATGCCTGCTTGAAGATGGGGCCCCATGTGGCGCAAATGCTACTATTTGGTCACAGAGGAAACACCACAAAAGGAAACACAGCGCTATACAGTCCTGGCAAAGTGGATCAGATTCAAGTAAATCCCATCCACATTTTGTGGCAAAATACACATAGCGGACATGCTGCGATTTCCAAAACCGTTGCGGTTTTGGAAATCACAACATGTCAATTATACCTACGGAAAAGCCAGCAATTTCCCCATAGGTGTAATTCAAGCAGGAAGTCCGGACTTTCTGTGAAAAGTACTGTGTGAAAATCCGCAGTGTGAACTTGGAAGCTAGCGATGTGGCAGCGGTACATCTGACGCAAGAAATACCTTGGAGAAAACCAGAGGAGAGAAGTTTGTTTGACATTATTTCCACTAGAACGAGGTAGCCGGAATACCCCCGACGTTGGTGAGAGCGCAACAAGAGCCAGAAGAAACGCTGAGCAGTCCCAGGAAATGGGCGCCCAGCCAGATGCCTTAACCAGGGAGGAAGGTAGGAAAAACCTTTAAAAAGAGAAAATGAAAAAAAAATGTATTGGGAAGCAAGAACCTTCCCCCTGACTGTCATACCGTACTGGACAGAACAAAGTTGGGGGGAGGTTCTTTTTTCCTTATATTAGAGAAGAGGAAGGGTCTAATTAATTAACTATTTATAGGTATTATTAAAAATTCTATACTGTCCTACCATCACACAGGAGCATGAATACCCCATCATTGTGCTGCTAGTGGGAAGTATCTTATTCTGCAGATGCTCTGGGAACATTTCTTCTTATTTGAAGACATCTGCAGATCCCAGTAAAGCCACATGTTTTTAGTAGTGTGTAGGCTTGGCCTGTGGCAGTTTGTAAAAACACTGTAAGGTCATGATCACACGTTACATATGCCAAAATAAAATCTGCAACAGGATAATGTATATGTATGTCCTATCTATAGCAGCTTTCTACATTTATCTAAAGCAAAGAATGTAATATTTGGCAAGATTCACATGTGACAGTAACTTAGCTCATTTCAGTATCCTGTGAATCTCAGCAACCCTCTCATCATGTAGCATGTAGTTGATACCCTACTATGTCAGTATTCGAAGCCAACATAATATAATATTCACGGAGTAAAAAGAGAATTTTTTCTCCTGTCTCAACAATCCATACACAACAATGAGAACATTTGCCTATTCTATCTGCCAAATGTGAAATTTGCACCTGCCACATATAAGGCACCCTGAAAACTGATGAAGTGAGTATGAATCTGTGGGGCATCTCTGTTAGGGAATGCCAGAAATTTGTATTCATGTAAGTATGGACATATAAAGCCATCTCCTTCTCTGTTTTCTCCCCAGTATAATAGCTTCAACAACAGGAGACAGAAACATAACAAATAAACCAATCACTTTAGGATCTTTAGGATGAGTTATGGATACAAAACAGCATGTATCCTCCGGTCAGCTCTCAGTGATGTAAAGGAAATCCTGTGTCTGGTCTTTGTCCTTTCATCTTCAGAAATATAGGTTACCTCCACAAACCCTTTACTTTTTATTGTTTTAATACAGATTGTATTTTTTTTACTGGTTTCAAAGGTCTCAGTAGGGTTCAAATACTAGTCAGGATGGAGTTGAGACGGAGACACTCGTGCAGTAAGGGTTTATGTTCAACCGGAACAAAAGAAGCGGTCTCCATCACAAGATACTACATTCGCCTCAAAGGATATGTTCACAATGCAGAAATAGAAGATGAACTTCTTTTGGGGAAACTTGTGGTTTTCATTTTTATCCTTTTGGGGATTGTCTGCTGTTACTGCAATTTATTAAATCTATTTGGAAGGTGATACAGTGAGAAGATGGCTGTTCAGCAATTCAGATTTTTTCACCATATAGGGTGAATATAAAGATTATAGTTTAGGCATTTACAGGTACAAGGATATCTAATTTGTTTATTTGTTTTTCTATGTGATCTAGGGAAAAGAAAGTGATTTGAAAAGTGTTTTTTTTTTTTTTTTTATTTCATTTTTAGACCTCCTAGGGAACTTGTACTCTAATTGGTCTGATCACCATACAATAAACTTCAATGTTGCCCCAACTTTCAAAGGACTGAAATAGGGCCAAATAGTTACAAAATGTGCAAATTTTTGTATATTAAGCCCCACCTTCAGCTTTGCCCACTTGCACTTTGGCTCCACCCATTCCCATTCATAGTATATCACCCCTAGTATGGTCTTGAATAGTATAGTGGTGTAATATCCCCTCGAAATACCTGTCGAATAATGCCACCCACATTGTTGTCCTCACATAATAATGTTATAATGTCCCACTAAATATACCACCAGCTTATATTGTCGCTCAGAATACAGATGATTTGGTTGGGACAAACCTTCCACTGTCCGGTACAGCACCCACAACTGTTCTGCTGAATCTGAGACAGTCCCTCTGAATCCGGGATGGTTAGGAGAAGTCACTACAATGCTAATATATAATAGTTTCAGTATATTGTAAAATCTGTGGACTGCTATTATATGTTGCCTATGGTAGCTGTAATACAAGCATTGTAATGACCAGCATTGGAGCCTTCAATAGGTTCCAAGCTGTCACTGGGGTACATTGACCCAAGTCAGCATGGCGGAGCCCATGCTGCTGCTCATCAGAGGATTCTGGTTGCAGGCACTGCCACCATAAAAACACAGGAGCTTTATGGGTGCCATGTTTAGGGTCCATTCACATGGAGTAAACACATGCTTATTTTGGCACAATGCACGTGTAAAGAATACACGTGTAAAAATAAGACTCCCATTGACTTCAATTACATTTTTTACACATGTAAAAAAAAAATGTGCCAGAAAACATGACGCGTTTGAACAGCAGATTTTGGGAAGAGGTTAATGAATAATGAACTGTTCTTTGGCCACTATATATTTCATTATATGAGCACTTTGTGATGTGTCACTGTAGAGCACATTAGGGTACAATATATGGGGCTTGTGCCATTATAGGGCACCATATTATTTGGTACTTATAAAAGGCGTCTGCCTCAACCAAAATAGCTTCTGAACCACTTATATGCTGTTGTAGGAGCATTTAGTAGCAAAGAGACTATACCTAATTTCTGTGAAAGTCCAATCTTGTTCCTATGAAAATCAACTTTTAATCCATATGCAGATGAGCTGTTTGAAGCATCCGGGTCTCTTCTGTGTAGGAGTAATTCTAGGTTCTATTCCACTAATGAACTCTAAAACATCAGAGAAGATATTTTGGTGGTGGTAGACCTATAAGCAACATGTGATATGGTTATCTGCACACTCTATCGTTATATGAGCCACAGAACACCATCAAAGAGTGTTTCACAGGAAATCATACAACAAAAAATCATCAATAATGTTATTAGTTATACACTTATACATAAATTCTTCAAACAGAGCACACAATGCAGGTGTAAACATATTGCCAATGCAGATAATTCACCGCTACAGGGGCAATACACAATGTATTCCATGCCCTATAAAATGTGTTGTGCTGCACTCATCACTGCTTGTATATTGTCAGTACTGTGCATATAGTACTGCTCTGATGCTTGCCTGGTGCAAGTCACATCTACTGCGCCTGCTCCAACAATATGAGCAGAAGCAAGTGTGACAGAACTCAGAGCCAGGGGAGATTAGTCCTATCAATCAGAGGAAGGAGGAAGGAGAAGAAAGCAGCACAGTGTTTGGAGACTTACTTCCTTTATTGCTTCAAATAGATAATTTGCATATTTACAAAAATGGCAATATGTTAGTAATGGAGGCAACAATTCACTAGGAGAAAACACGGTTTGATTTAGATTACCCTAACCCATTTACTGTATATGCGCAATTCTGATGATAATCTGCCTTTACATATGCTTATCTGCATATCTGTACTGTAGGTGTGCATATATATGTACACGTGCGTAATCTGTATATTTATTTGTGTGTAATGTGTAAATGTGTGCACTCTGCACCTGTACATGTGAATTTTAGGCTAAAGTTACACTACCAATGGCTATCTGTTGTTCTGATCTGCCAGGCTCGGACTGACCCATCAGGGTACCGGTCTGCTCTCTGGCCAGGGTGCACACAAAGTCACAACAGTGTTCCCAGAGCAAGATAGAGCATGACCAGGGAACACACAGGTAAGTAGTGAGCTAATACTGCTATAAGAGGGCCAATGAAGGGACCACTGTATGGCTCATACAGTGACTTTTTCACTATTCCCCCCCTATACAGTGCCCCTTTCATTGGCCCCTCATAGTGCATGTAGACCTGTGACCCCATCACTATATACTGTGGGGGCAGTGATGGGAGCTAATATCCTGTCGGGGGGGGGGGGGGGGACATTACAGTGTGTGTTTATGGGCTTATTTTTTATGGTTTATACTCAGGATAGGCCATACATACCTGATCAGATGGGGTTGACCCCTTGGCCTTCAGACCGATCAGCTGTAGGGTGCTGGTTCCAGCACCTGTCATGTACACAATACAGGGCCAGAAGCAGAAAGCTCCATCCATTGTATAGAGGCTGGTTACCATCAATGCATCTCACCACTTGTTGAAGTCAGTGGGAGCTGGGCTGCAGTGAAGGCGCCCAACTGCTATACAGTGGACGGAGCTTTCTGCAGAATCCGCCTCAAAAAACGTCTGCCATTAATTTCAGTAGGAGTCCTTAGCATTTTTTTTCCTCAAGCTAATTTTTTCAGCTAGAAGAAAAAAAAAAGCAACATGACCTATCTTCAGGCAGACTCTGCTGAAAAAAACCCATTGACATCAATGGGAGGTGGAAAAACTGTGGTTTTGCAAAAATCACATCAAAAACCACAAACTTTTTTTAAAGAAAAATTTCCAAGTCCATACAGTGTGCTGGAGCAAAAAAACGCAACAAAAACTGCATTAAAAACGTGATGAAAATACATTTAAAAAACGCAACAAAACCACATCTTGTAAAAAAAAAAAAAAAAAAAAAGCGTTAAAAAAGATTTCCTAATTCCTGAAGGAGTTTTTATCAGCTTGCATTTGTATTAATACCAAACGACTTCAATGTGAAAATAAAAACAAAAGGTCCCTTACATAGTTTTTTAAAAACAAATTTTAATGGAAAAATAACACAGAATGATATCAGCAAACTGTCAACTTACTGTATCTGGTACATGATCAAAAACAACAACGCCCAAATAGCTTATAATGGGGTCTGTTGGGGTTCTGTCATAATGTCTGTCACTGTATTGGTAACATAGAGAAGCATTCTTTTTTTTAGCACTTATGATGGAATCGGGAATCTGCAAAAAAAAAAAAAAGTCCTAACAGAGCCTTCCATACAAACATGAATAGAGCTTATTGTGTATATTGTGCAATGTACATATGAACGTGTCTGTGTGTATTTTAGCATATGTGTGTGCAGACATGGCAAAAGCATGAAGAAAGGTTGGGACAAGCGTTATTTGCTTTCATTGTCCAAGCATGCAAAAATAATTTAATTAAAAATATTCTGACGTTATTAATACACTGTATTTGATTATACCAAAATAGTCAGCTGGTGAAACTTGAGCTGGGCTGCAGACTAGCACCTGCTTCATGTGGACTTTTAGGGAGCCTTCACATGGAGTTTACGCTCCGCTCATTCTGAACGTAAACTCGTTCAGAGTGAGCAGCGTAAAAAACAGATCCCATTGACTTCAATGGGTGCCGGCATACAAGCGCTACCCATTGAAATCAATGGGAGGCTTTTTTACCTATTGCTTCCAATATGATACGCACGTTGGTAATCCGTTCGGGGGAGTTGGCATGGGAACCCCCCGAACGGACTATTGAACGCATTAGGAAGCGGTGTATAGTGAAAGCACATGGACCCAATAGACTATGGGGTCCGTGTGCTTTCCGTGCGGTCTCCGCACGAGTCATGCGGACAGGAAAGTAGATCATGAACTGAAATGTTCTGTGTGGAGATTGTGCAGAAAGCACACGGACCCCATTATAATCTATAGGGTCCGTGTGCTTTCACTGTACACAGCCCCAGTCACAGGGGAAATCAGCCTCCCTAACAAAGAAAAAAGTGATCAGATGTCCCCAAAGGTCTATTATGACCTTATTGGGACACTTTGTAAAAAAAATAAATATATATATATTTATAGAAAAGTTTTAACCCCTTAAGGACCAGGCCATTTTTTGGTTTCGCATTTTCGTTTTTCCCTCCTCACATTTCAAGAGCCATAACTTTTTCATTTTTCAGTTCACAGAGTCACATGATGGCTTATTGTTTGCGGGACAAATTGTACTTTGTAATGGCACCATTCAATATGCTGTTCAATGTACTGGGAAGCTGGAAAAAAATTCAGAATGAGGTGCAATTGGAGAAAAAATGCATTTGCGCCATTTTCTTATGGGTTTAATTTTTACAGCGTTCACTATTTGGTACAAATGACATGTTACCTGTGTTCTACGTGTCAGTACGAACGCGGTGATACCAAATTTATATAGTATTTGAAATGTTTTGATACTTTTAAAAAAATGATAAACTTTGCAAAATAGAAAAAAAAATTTGTGTCATCATGTTCTAACACCTGTAACTTTTTCATATTTCCATGTATGGAGCTGGTTGTGGTGTCTTTTTATGTGGGACAAGATGACGTTTCTATTGATACCATTTGGGGAAAGATCTGATGGTTTGATCACTTTTTATTCAATTTTTTATAGGAGGCAAAGTGTTGAAAAAAACGCTTTTTGGCTGTTTTTATTTTTTTTGCCGCTACGCCGTTCGCAGTACGGGATAAATGTTTTAATATTCTAATAGTTCGGGCATTTTGGAGCGCGGGGATACCTAATATGTTTAATGTTCTTTATTTACTTTTATAGCTAATCTAGGGAAAGGGGGGTGATTTGAACTTTTATATTTTTTTTTATTTTTTTAATACTTTTAAAAACTTTTTTTTTTCTTCTGTTACATTTATGATCAGACCCCTTAGGTACCTTGAAACCTAGGGGGTCTGATCGCTCATACTATTCACTGCAATACTACAGTATTGCAGTGAATAGCAAAATCGCAGCACTTCTATTAGACGATGCCTCTGGCATCGTCTAATAGATCTCGGGCAGAGACAAGCCTGGAAGCCTTCAATAGGCTTCCGGCTGTCATAGCAACCGATCGCCGCCCTAATGTGACGTTCAGGAGGGCGGCGATCGGCGAAACATGGCGGCGCCCGTGCCGCCGGCGCCGTTTACACACTGCGGTCACGTTTGACCGCAGTGTGTAAAGGGTTAACAGCAGCGATCAGCTCGGGCACCGACCGCTGCTGTTATTGGCAGGTCCTGGCTGTATGATACAGCCGGCATCTGCCGTGTATGGAGCGAGCTCAGCGTGTGAGCTCGCTCCATACATCCCCATGCGACCCATGACGTACAGTTACGTCAAGGGTCGCTAAGGGGTTAAAAAAGTAAATAAAATATCAAAAAATAATAATAATAATAATAATAATACGCCAATAAAATGCCATTATTTAATGTCATAGCTCCACCTCGACGACACCATACAAAATAAAAATTGCCGTGATGGAGAGAAAAAAATATTTTGTAAAGTTTTTTTTAACAGCAATTTGTGTTATTAAATAAAAAAAATGAAAAACATACGATTTCCTTTCTATTTTGTTTACATTTTCCTGGATATAAAAAAAATTCAAAGACATGCAAACATAAAAACAACATAAAAATAAAGCCCTATGTGTCACCGAAAAAAAATGCAGAAATTAGTTGAATAATACATATGATAAAATTGTCACAGCCCTCAAAACCGCACACACAAAAAAACCAAAAATGTGTCTGGTCCTGGACCACAAATTGGCCCGGTACTGAAGTGGTTAAAAGACTATGATGACTTTACCACTGATGTCACATCTGTAGAAGCAGCTAAGGGCTAGTTCACACGGGGACATGGACGCCGATTTTGACAGTGGATTTCGCGGCCAAATCAGCGTCCATACAATGTCCACACTATGTGAACTGCTCCCGCCGCGACCATCGCGGTCACGGCTTTCACCTCCGCTGTCGGCTCAAATGAATGAGCCGACATGGAGGGCGCTGCGGCTGGGCGGAAGCCGCAGCTCATCGCGAGCGGTTTCCGCCCGAAAGATAGGTCATGTCGCTTCTTTTTCTGCTAGCGAGCTAGCAGAAAAAAAAAAGCGAGCAGTTCACATAGGACTATCTATCTATGGACACTGATTTGGCCGCGAAATCCGCTGTCAAAATCAGCGTCCATGTCCCCGTGTGAACTAGCCCTAAAAGACCTGGGTGTGTCCACTTCACTACAGAAGATTTTTCAAACTTATAGCCAAAAACTTTTAAGTATTATTCTGTTTTTATCCCATTTTCTTTAACCCCTTAGCGACCCCTGACGTAATACTACGTCAAGAGTCACATGGGGATGTATGGAGAGAGCTCAGGAGCTGAGATCTCTCCATAAAGGGTGGATGCCAGTTGTATAATACAACCAGCACACTGGGTAAGTTTACACTGGTTTTTTTGGATCGGAACCTGAGGCAGAGGCCACCTCAGGTTCCAATCCAAAAACCGGGTAGCCGTGACTGAAATCCGGTGCACTGCATCGGCATCCAGCCCTGCACTCTGCTCCGGATTAGGCCCAATGAAAAACTCATGCATCATGGGTTGCAGATCACCTTGGAAGAAAAGTCACTCCCATGAGAACTTCATCAGGTATATAGAGGCAGTTCTCACCTTCAAGAACGCACTCACCTCAAAGCAAAACAGGTCTACTTCACTACACTCATAACTGCCCTATTCTGCAACCAGAAACAGCTATTCAGCACCTTCAACGCCCTCCTCCAGTGCTCTCTCCGACATCATTTATCTCAGATGGTGACTTTGCCTCTTATTTAAAAAGCAAAATTGACACCATCAGAGACCCCCAACAATCACTCTACCCAACTGCTCGGTGCTCTTCATCTTTAACCTGTTTCTCCACCATCACTGGTGAAAAGCTCTCCCCCTAATCTCTAAATCCCACCTCATCTCCTGCACGCTTGACCCAATCCAGTCATATCTCATCTCCAACCTCACTGAAGTCTTTACTCCTGCCCTAACCCATATCTTTAACCTATCCCTACACAAAGGATCCCTTCCTTCTGCCTGCAAACACGCTACCGTCACACCTATACTTAAGAAACTGTCCCTTGACCCATCCTCTCCAGCCAACTATCGTCCCATCTCACTGCTCTCGTACGCCTTTAAATTACTTAAGCAATATGAATATGTCCACTCTGAACTCTCCTTCTATCACTCGTCAAACTTACTCTTTGACAGACTACACTCAGGTTTCAGATCCCGTCACTCCACAGAAAGTGCCCTAACCAAAGTCACTAATGACCTTCTAACTGCCAAAGCCAAGCGCCATTACTCTCTCCTCCTCCTCGACCTTTCTTCTGCCTTTCACACAGTCAACCATTCTCTCCTGTTAGAAATTCTCTCATCCCTTGGTATCACAGACCTGGCACTTTCCTGGATCTCCTCATACCTCGCCAATGGCACATTCAGTGTCTCCCATGCGCACACCACCTCCTTGCCACACCCTCCTTCTGTAGGTGTCCCCCAAGGTTCCGTCCTAGGACCCCTCCTGTTCTCCATCTACACCCTTGTTCTTGGCCAACTCATAGAATCTCATAATTTTCAATACCATTGCTATGCTGACGTCATTCAAATATATCTCTCTGGACCAGACATTACCTCTCTGTTGGCCAGAGTTCCAAAGTGTCTAGCGGCCATAGCCTCCTTTCTCTCCTCCCGCTTTCTCAAACTCAACATAGAAAAAATGGAGTTCATCATCTTCGCCTCACCTCACCCATCTATCAAAGTTAATGGAACCCCATTTACCCCAGTCTCACGGGTTTGCTGCCTTGGGATAACCTTGGACTCTGACCTATACTTCAAGCTGCACATCCAAACCCTCAACACCTCCTGCCGCCTCCAACTCAAGAACATCCATTGAATCCGCTCCTTCATCACTCCTGAAACTTCAAAAATGCTTGTCCAGGCCCTCATAATATCCTTCTTAGATTACTGTAACACCCTTCTCCCAAGCCTCTCTGAAAATACTCTCGCCCCCCTCCAGTCCACCTTAAACTGTGCTGCTCACTTAATACACCTCTGCCACCGTTCTTCATCAGCCACCCCCCTCTGCCAATACCTTAACAGGCTACCTATTGCCCAAAGAATAGAGCTCAAAATACTAACGATGAGATACAAAGTCATCCACAACCTGTCCCCTCCATATCTCTCCGACCTAATCACCTGCCCACAACCTTCGATCCTCCAAAGACCTCCGACTCCGCTCTACTCTCATCTGCTCTTCACACAATCGTCTACATGATTTCTCCCGTCCATCTCCCATACTCTGTAACTCATTACCAAGACACATAGGACTGATCTCCACAATCACAGGCTTCAAGAAGACCATGAAGACTCACCTATTCAGGAAGGCCTACAACCTCCAATATCACTACTGCCACTACACCGCCATCCGAATAGTCTCTACCCTCACCTTTTGTCTCTTTCCCTCTTCCCTCATAGACTGTAAGTCCTTGCAGCCAGGGCCCTCTGTCCCACCGTGCCAGTTAGTCACTGTTAGTATTGTATTTGTTTTGTATATAATGTTTAGTGTATGTAAACCTCCAAATGTACAGCACCATGGAATTAATGGTGCTACATAAATACATAAAAATAACTAATAACAGTACCTTGTAAAACTGTTTCTACACTTTTCAAAGATGTTTTTCTTATTCTGCATTACAGTTCTAGTTACATGAAAATCCTGTTTATTTCTTATGCAAATTAGCTGAATTACGAGCAAATTGTACAGAGCTGCGGAATATGTTGGCGCTATATAAATAAAATGTATTATTATTATTACAAGGAATTTCTTACCACAACTACAAAGCGTGAAAATGGCAGATATCACCCAAGCAATGGAAGCACCCCTGGGCAGCTGTTAGGGGCAGTTATCCTTTGCAGTGAGTGATGCCTTAGAAGGAGAAGAAACAGCTAATTTGATTAAGAATAAAATCCTTATTTTCATGAAAATGGAGCTGCAATGCAGAAAGGCATCTTTGGAAAGTGTATAAGTAGCTCTACACAGTACTGTTATTAGTTGGATTAATAACGGTTCAAACATTTAGGGCACGTGCAGATCACATTTTTTCTGTCCATTTGAGAGATATACTGTCATTAGACGAAATAGAAAAATCATATCCATCGGTGAACTGACGCTAGGTTCACACCTAATTCAGGTTTCCGTCTGTGGTGTCCATTCTTTGGGACTTAAAAAAGTCGTTACCCGCAGAAAACAAACTATAATGGTATTTACTGGGTTTCAACCTGAAAAAGGAAGAAAAATACAGGGCGAAAAGTTCTCGCATAGCAATTTGTAAGCATATTTGGGGCCGGAAACCCTGAATGGAGACTGGGCGCAGGTGTGAATCTAGCCATAGGCTGCTCTCCATCTGTGGCCATTTTTATGGCAGGCAGAAGTGTAGTCTACCATGCTTTTGTGTCCTCCAAAAAGATTGATCTGTTATAGTGTATAGTGGATACAAATACATTGGGATCAAGAAATGATGAATCAAGTACAAAACAATAGCAAATATAATGGGTCCGATGTGAGGTTTTCCAGAAGTCTCTTACAGATTACTATCCTGTATCTCTTGTGCTGGTACCTCTTGGGTTCCTCCCTACTACTCCAGGCTGCAGTCATGACACCACAAGGTCACAGCATTGGTCAGTGACTGACTGCAGAGACCATGTACTAACACAATATAAGAGACCACCAGGGGCACAAGGCAGGGGAGTGGCAGGGGACTAGGAGGATGTTGGCAGCTGTTTGCTTGCCCGTCATTGAATCGTTCCTTCACATATTGGGCCAGGAGAACGGCAACTTCATTCAAGATGTTTCCATTAGAGCGTAACTTGCTTTTAGGAGGCGCGGGCTCTATGAGCCCCTCAGGACTACAGCACCCGCTATAGTAGAGTTTCATTACACTAGCACCACACTGTAACCTCAGACAGATGCAGCGACATCCAGCAGGTGCCCAGTACCGGGCCGGTCTACCGTACACGCCACACCGGGAGGTCGCGCCCTCAGCTTCTAGTCACTTCTAACGGCAGAGCCTGAGGCGACTCCATATAATGCAGGGCGCCCGGTGGTAACCCCTCGCCTGATGCTGTAGGCGGGGTCTAACGGCGGCCACGTGACAGCAGACCAGCTATATATAGTGCGGCGGAGCTGTGAGGGAATAATCTCTGCGGCTCGCTTACGCATTCATTCTTCATTCACCATGGTGGACAAATTCGTAGGGACGTGGAGGATGGTGGAGAGCAAGAATTTCGATGACTATATGAAAGCGCTTGGTGAGTATTAATGGGCATTGAAAAATAGGATCTATTTATGTGTGCTGGTATATAGCATTGTGTGTGTGTGTATATATATATATATATATATATATATATATATACACATACATATAGATGTAGCTATACATGTGCGCAGGAAATCCGGCATGTCGGCTGTCTGGAAGATGAATGAGATGAGTGGGCTGTCATGGGTGAGTGCCTGCAGCACTGCTGACACTGGAGATGCCACTGCAGATCAGGCAGCAATGTCTTCCCTGGGAGGGGATTGTATGCGGAGGGTGAGGCAGGGTAGGTAGGGCAGGCTTGGGTGGGGGCTGCAGGATTGGGGTACAAAGGTGAAATGATGAGAGTTGTACAGCAAAGAATTGCACAAAACCATAAATGACATTTTATACAACACATTGGTGATTTCTAGTTAGAAAAAAAATCCGACTAATTTTTGCTAAAAGACAAAAACCTCTAACGGACACAGATAATGTTGCACGAAAGCATACAGTCTTCTTCTAACCATAGTATTGTGTGCCCTCTGGGTGCTGCAGAACCCCTATTGGGAATCTCTGATCTAGACGATGAGTGGTCATGTAAAAAAATGTAATAGTCGCATAAAGAAATAGTCTTATATATAGAAAATTACAGATAAGGGTCCATTCACACGGAGTAAATATGCGCTCATTTTGGTGTGTATTTTTACATGTGTAAAAATAGGCGAGGTGGTTTTTGATGCATTTTTTTGGTGCTAAGTGTTTTTTGACACATTTTTTTGTCGCGTTTTCTGTTATTTTACACGTGTAAAAATACACACAAAAATCAGCGCACGTTTACTCTGTGTGAATGGACCCTTCGTTCACCTCAAGGCTATCATATAATGCGTGTCCCAGCCCTACGTATATCTTTATCATACAAGATTAAATGATAAGACTCCATTATGTTAGAGCAGATCCTGTGTGTTACACAAGTATAGCTATTTAGTAGAATAGGATATACATAATATGTGATGTGGGGACAGGGTGAGCGCACAGCTCCAAACCATTATTAGGCGGCATGATCAATCCATAAGTTATAAGCAATGAACCTTGACGGGCAGTCTGTTTTTTTTCGCGCTTCAGCAAGCTGCCACTTCATGAATGTGACCTTAGGCTTACATGTGAGGACACATAGAAGTAGTTTCTGTATGTATATATCTGTGTGTGTAGATATATATACACCCTAAAGATTACTCTCTGAGGAATACAGTAAGACAAAAAACTGTTGACCTTAGGAGCCAGTTACACCACTTCAGTATCCTGTATGATTTTATTTTCTGTAACCAGGCAATACTAACGTCCATTTTCCAAATGAATGGAAAAAGCTAAAAGTTTACTTTGCTTTAAGCAAATTGTCACCATGGCATTCTAGTTTAGTCCTGCCTCAACAATGAAGGACTGATACTATACATAGTACAGGTGCCTAACTGAAAACTATTTATAACTAAAAGGTGTATATAGTATATATGCTATAGGCTGTCCGGCACAAAAGCTGAGGTTTGGGGATAAATGGATGATCATTTGTGAGCTAATAGTAAATGTCTGTAGTAGGAAGGGGAGGTTGCATTTATTGGGGGTTCTCAAGTGTAGTAAAGCCAGTGGTCTTATAACATTACTAGGATACCAGTATGGTTGAGACTTTATTGTTTGGTGGACATTAGGATAAAGAATAGAGATGAGCGAGTAGGTATTCGATCGAATACTACGGTATTCGAAATACTCGTACTCTATCGAGTACCACTCGCTGTTTGAATGTAAAAGTTCGATGCAGAACCAGCATTGATTGGCAGAATGCTATACAGTCGGCCAATCAACGCTGGTTGTTCTCCTACCTTTAGAAGTCTTCTCCATGCAGCTTCCCCGCGGCGTCTTCCGGCTCTTCATTCACTCTGCCAGGCATCGGGCCTGGGCAGAGCCGACTGCGCATGTCCGCTTGTAGTGCAGGCATGCGCAGTCAGCTCTGCCCAGGCCCGATGCCTGGCAGAGTGAATGAAGAGCCAGAAGACACCGCGGGGACGCTGCAAGGAGAAGACTGCTTGGAGGATCCAGCCCGACCCTCACTCGTGGACTTGGTAAGTATAATTTGACCGAACGTTGTCTACCCCTGAAACGAGCATTTTCCCCCCCATAGACTATAATAGGGTTCGATATTCGATTCGAGTAGTCGAATATTGAGGGGCTACTCGAAACAAATATCGAACCTCGAACATTTTACTGTTCGCTCATCTCTAATAAAGAACTAAGTAAGGTGATGGGACAGGGCCATAGCTGTATGGGCAGGTATGGTTACATCAGCCACTTTACACAGGTTTATCTGTGCTACATAGGCCACAGTAGGCTAGATATGGGCTGGTATAACTGTATCCATCTACATTTTGGAAGAGGACAGAGGCCAGTGTGCTAAGTCCCCATTGGTTGGCATGGCATAAGCCATAGAGGTCGGTTGGAGGACTTTCAATTGTCCAACAGTCAGACCAGCCAGTAGGGTACGTTGTTAAGGTGCAAGTTGAACTTCCCACCCCATAAGTATATAAATAGGTTTAACATTATATTGAAAACACGTGACTGACAACACAGAATTTTGACATTATCGAGTGTCTGGTTATTTTGCAGTACTTGATGGGGAGGTCTAAAAAGTTATAATCCTCATACAAGAGACTTGGTTTTACAGTCCTCTCACCACAGCAACACTTTGTAGAGATGTCAAACACCTAACCCATGCCTCTGTATATACCAGTAAAAAAGTAATATTTATTCAGCTTTATTCTGTTTATGGAACCAGGCAAGTAGCTACTAAAGGAGATCATGTGTATTTTTGTATGTATCTTGTGTAATTGGATAAGCACAGGATAACATATGGGACTTGTGTGGGAGAGAAAGGGTTTTTTCATGGTATAGTTCTTCCTTAGTGTTAGTTGACAATTGTTGCATTGTTAATGTATGTCCAGAGGTTTGAGGGGGGAGGGGGAGTGCTGCTTCTAGAGCACACTTTGTGTAGGCATGAAAGAGTGAATGTATTCAGAAACCACACAGAAAATGAGTGACTTGATTCTCCCCCACAACACAGCTGGCACACCAGAAAATTGCATGGTACCACATTTTCTAGCACTATACAAACAATGGTTGTGTCTGTTAGCTAAAGCAAATGGTCAGTGCTATAAAGAGCTCTCCCTTGTAAGTTTTGATAGTAAAATATTTTACATATTAGTCATCTCCGTATTAATAATTTCAGCTAGTGTCAGGACTATATGTGAAACATTTGTATTAAAGAACTTGCATTTGACCTATCTCTTTGCCAAGAACGTACAACACAGACTTGCCAAAAGAATCACATGCACTGTCTAAATGACCAACTTTCTATTCACTGCCTGTGACCTTGCTGTGAAGGTTGTATAAAATGAACTGAGGCATTGAGTGGCACAATGGTGCAGGTGGAAATGTTATGTTAGTGTCTACATATTTTATAATTACTTCCTGCAGAACTACTAGCATTAGTTCAAAATGAATATTGTTTAAGCTTCAGGCTGTTGTACAAACACAGATTTGTCTTTTGAATGTGATCTATTTCAACAGGTGTTGGCTTTGCCACTCGACAAATTGCAAATTGTACCAAGCCCACAACTATCATCAGCTTAGAGGGGGACGTGGTTGTGCTGCAGACACAGAGCACGTTCAAGAACACCGAGGTCAAGTTTAAACTGAATGAAGAATTTGATGAGACCACAGCAGACGATCGGAAGGTTAAGGTGAGGCAGTTTATTGTATCATGTCCTTACACAGAGCTTCTTAAAGGGATTGTCCAGGATAAACTAAGAATTAACCCCTAAACTAAACTCCCTCCCCCCCATCTAACTTCTAATTTACTTAAAAAAAAAAAAAAAAAATCTAATTACTGATATCCCTGGAGCGGTCATGATACCGCCCCAGTGACTCTTTCTGATAATCTGGTGACATTCTGTTTCAATACTTCCCAAGTCTTCCTGTGTTCGGCAAGGCTCCTCTTCCTGTCTACTAGTAGTGGGCGGAATAGGTTAGCTAGGGAGACGGGGAGAGGCTAGTAATTGGTGGGATCGCTATGCAAGGGAGACAGTGGAGGGTGGGAGGGGCTAGTAATGTCTGTGAAAGGAGTAATTCAGTTAATGGGTACATAATAATAATAAACTGCAGTAGAGACAGTATTCTTAAGTATAACAATGGTTTACAAGTTTGTGAGCCTTTGCTTTATGTAATTGTGTATATTCATAGTGCTCATGAGAATCCTATGATAATTCTATTTCTTGGAATCATATACTGTCTATTTAATACATGACTTTATTGAGATACAACAATAAATCTGTACCACTTAGGTTCTACATCGCTACAGGATTTCATAGACAGATGGGTAGTAAATTGTGCCAAGATAGATATATATAAATCTTGTGACATCAATAGGGCCTGGAAAGAAGTAGATGGACTTTACTGAGGTTTGGAATGGAAACTATTTTGCAGTCCTGTCATATGCGGTGGGTGGAAAAAAATCTGCTTGTTGGCATGCTCAGAGATGTATCTGGAAGTTAAAAACTGTTGAATTCTAAAAATTGTTTTGGGAAAGAATCTTAAAGTGGTTATCCAGTTTTTTAAAAAAATATGGCCCAAATAACAGGGTGCATCATTAGAAAACACTTTCTAATATATATCCTGTTCAAATTCAGCACAATTTATATGATTTATCTTCAGATCATTACCACAGCTGTGACGTTTCTTTTGCAAGTTCACAACCCCTCCCTGACGTTAGTTCAGCCAGCAAATGAAACTTCACAGAAGCACCAGACCTCATTGCCCCTTGAAGATTTATAGCTTGGTCAAATAAGCAGAGGAGAGTGATGGACTGAATAAGTGAGACATAAGAGACACTGTGACACAAAAAGACCCTGTAGGAGGAAGGAAATTTGCACACAGGGAGAGTGGAAAAGGGAGAGGCACACAGTGAAAGCAGTGAGATGAATCATGAGACATGTAGTTTGTCCACAGATTCACTACATGTTAAGAACAGTAATACAAGGAGCAGCAAGTAACATAAAGACCAACACAAGGGAACAGTGAGTATTTATTTAGGTATTTGCAGTTAATTTTTTAGAAGCTGGACAACCCCTTTAAGCAGGTCTCTTGAGACAAAACTTTCAGGATATTTGGATGGGACCTGAATTTAACTTTATTGTAGTTTGTTTGAATCCACTTGGGTATGTCTCATAAACTTCCACAAATCTGCATGTGTGACTTGCCTGTGAAAAAGGTGTATACTTATTTACACATTGTGACCCCACTTCCCCCTCAATTACAGTTTACTAGGAATTTATCATCGCTTGAAAACTGGTTAAACGTTAATACATGTTGGCCTAATGCTCACTTTCTCTGGTGATCCCCACATACAAGCTGATCTGAAGCAAACATGTACTTTCCAAAGGGTCCAGGAATTGAAAAAATCCAGCATCTATTCCTTTGTATAAAACGTAACTTTTATTATGAAAAAGTTTTCCGGAGCATGAGCCGCTCCATAAAATCAAATACAAGTATGCATGATGGCAGAGATGAAATGACGTCAGACATCATTTCATCTCTGCCATCATGCATACTTGTATTTGATTTTATGGAGCGGCTCATGCTCCGGAAAACTTTTTCATAAAAAGTGTTACGTTTTATACAAAGGAATAGATGCTGGATTTTTTCAATTCATGGACGCTTGTACTTACACCTTGGGCTGAGAGGCCGAATTTTCCGAGCACCTTCCTTTGTTCGTAAGGTAATGGACATTTTTTTCTTTTTAAATCAGAAGATCTGTGGGTGAGCTGACATATGTTATGTACTTTCCAAAGGCAGTAAGCTGCTGCCAGACACAACTGGTACCTTATCTTCTAGATAACAAAATGATCAGGTATGTTGAAGTTTAGCATACCTGACCTTCTCAATTAATGTATATGGCTAGTTTTAGTTCCTTTAATTCACATATAGGAAATGTAGATGTGAGGGAGGCCTCAGCCTATTAAAGTTCGTGGCAGTTATAAATAGATTTTTTTTTTTTCATTTCAGTCCTTGGTAACCTTGGAAGATGGTAAACTAAAGCATGTGCAAAAATGGGATGGGAAGGAGACCACACTGGAAAGAGAAGTCAATGACAACAAACTTGTTTTGGTGAGTGCAAACATTTGACAAAATCTCTCAATATGTTCTGCATTTTAGAGTCATGATTTTCCACAGAACTTTACACTTCAGAGCATGACTACTGTTCTTAACCTTGTGTGAAGGTTGCTTTCATTCCCATGTACCTAAAACAAGTCCTCACGTGTGTTTACTTAGTTACCTTGTTCAAACCACTCTGCCCTGCTTAACCCCTGTGCAGACTCAATTCACACTTACATCTGCTTTGTAGGGAGGTGGCATAGAGCACCTTCTATTGGCAAAAAAGAATATTGCATTTCTCTAGTCCAAGTTAGCTTACATCTTAGAACAGCGAACATCTGCTGATCAGACACTTATCAATTATTCTGTGTTATCCTGCATTATGTTGTAATCTTTATAACCTTGTTAAAGAGTGATTATTAAGGTAGGTAATGTCAGTAGTACTAAATATGAGCTTGTTCCTATGACTGTTAGCTACGCTCTGCCATGCTACACAAATGTAGTTGAATTATATTTTGACATTATTATTTATTCTACTAATAATGGTGTGTTTTTTTTTGTTTTTTTTTTTCATCTCAAAACAGACTCTTACCCTGGGAGAGGTTGTCTGCACACGTCATTATGAAAAAGCCCAATAACCTGACACTCTTGCGTATTACCCTGGTTTTCTTCAGTCTAAAGTTCAATGTATTCATAACAACCTTCTCCGTATCCTCTTGCACTGAATTGGTTACAACAGCAGTATTAGAAACCGTTGTTAGTTTTGGATGCAGTATTTGCTATGGACTTGCAAAGTTATTTTTATTCCAGTGCCAAAAACTGCTGCTTCAGGGTATTGGAAACTCAACTTGAAAATGTCTTGAAGGGGTATAAATAAGCTGCATGTATGCTTTCTGGTAGTCTCAACAAACTGGTCAGTACTGTTTGTTTCAGCCACTAACATTTGTTTGATCTGAAGGGTATTCAGCTGAATGTGGTTTTTCCATGGACGTACTCTATAGGCATCCTTTAAGCTAAAAGAATTGCGAAAGGACATGGACGCCTTTTAAAAGGTTGTCTGCATCAATGATGTTTTAAGGTTCAGAATAGCATAAAAAAATAGAAGTGATACCTACCTTACTGATCCCCTGCCACTCTCTGATTCCTGGTCTCTCTAAACATATAGGCAGTGACTACTTAGCCAGTTACTGGATGAGGAAGGTCACCACTTTCGACAGTGATATAAAGAGATATTTCCTGTATGAGTTGAGTATCACTACATTTTAGATATATTTTTTTTATTTCATTCTAAATCTTAAATACTAACTAGAGAATGTTTTTAATGTGTTTAAGCTCAAATAGGTTTTAGAATTAGAGTAAGTTACACACTATCCAAAGCACTCAGCTTTCTCTTACAGTCCAATTGTTCAAATGAATGGGGTGGAAGGCACTCCGTTCTACCAGGTGCTCCATTCAAAACACCACAAATCTCAAGATCAGTGAGGGTCACAGCGGTGAGACACCCAGTGATCAGCACATTACCCCCCAACCTTTGGCTAGGTAGTAACTTGCTGTAACTGGAATAATCTTTAATTATCCCTTCTTATTTTTTTGCTAGAGTATACGTTATTTCTGTGATATGACAATTTACATTAGTTATACATGTATCAGTGGCTTGAAAGTAATACCTCTGCTTCACCCTTACCTGAGCCCTGGAGTAAATACATGCAGTCTTTGTTTTAGCCATTCAAGATGTTCATTTCAGATATCACCAGATAGTGTTTGAGGACTGTCTGGATGGAAAAAAAAAAATTAACCACATTTCTAAGGCGCTGAAGTAAAATAATCTGACTTTTCTTGGGAACTGGGACCCTCACTGTTTTTTCAGCGGCAGTATGTCATCTTTATGCTTGTTCAGATGATGCAACAGTCCTGTAATTCATGTACCGAGTTAAGTCTTTGAGATATGTATGTATGAAATAAATTGCTTCAATTCCTGATCTGCAGGATTGGTCAAGATAAAAAAAAAAAAAATCTGGACATGAAACCTCAGAGTTTATAGCAATTTGTATTAAAACGGTAAATGGCTGATAACCATTCCTATACCTCAATGTGAAGAAAGTAACTAGCGGTAGCACTGAACATGAATTGCTACCATTTTGGGAAGCCATTACCCGGGTGTATGCTGATCTGCTAAACTAAATGACTCCTATGTTGATGTGTTTTTATACACTAATGACTCCAAATAAAATGTTCTGTAAAAACTAAATTTTGTCCTTTACATTTTTTCCAATCATAAAGTCTTAAAGAAAACAAGTCATAACATCAGAAAGCATAACATTACATAATATTTAAAGCATAACTACATTTTTGAACAACTTTTGATCTTATGGCATTAAGAGGTATTGTCCAGGATAAAATATTTAAAGTTTATGGCACCCATTCCACCTCCCTCAAACTTTGTAACTTATTTTTATGGTTCTTTTTCTTTTACCCATTAGTCATGTGACCACCCCAGTCTCTCTCTCCCCCCCCCAATTTTTTTTTTTTTTTTTTCCGCTGGCGTTGCAGGATCTCTGTGTGATTGATATCCAGACTTGCAACATCAGCTGAAAAGACCTGCCCCCAGCCCCATTATACTTACCATTTCTTCATGGAAGATCTAGAACTGGGACGTCATTGCTGGAAGGCTGCCTCTTCTTCATTGTGTGTGCTGGCCCCCACCACATGCGCAGTACTGTCACAACACCTTTATGTGCACTGCAGTGGGAGGCTAGCATACTTTTTATTCCATTTTTTTGATTAGCTAAATGGTGATTTGGCCATTTTAATTTTTTTCCTATAGCATCCACTGGTAGGGATAAGTAATGATTATTTACCTACAGTATAATCTGATTTTCCAGAAGCTACAAAGAGCCACTTCCTGCATGGTTTTTGGAATGGCCATTAATAACCTCTGATTGGAAGAGGTTAGATGGAGCTTCCTTAATTAGGAACTTTAAAAAAAAAAAAAAAATTCTGTAGTGGGCTTCCCACCCTCAGAGCCTGATGTCAGTGGTAATTACTGAGAGATTCAGAACTTTCCAAAGAACCCCTATATGCAGATTTTTTTTTTTATGAAGGAATTTTTGCACTAGCACCTGTGTCCACCTCCATTATATCCAAAAGCTTCTTTTAGGGTGGCTTTTATGCCCCTGAAGTGACCCACCACATCATACCCCCTTCTGCTGCAAGCCAGAAACTCAGTGTCACTCTGAAGCAGAATGAGCATCGTACCACTGGGACTCTGCCATTTCAGTAAGACCCAATCGCAGATATTTATCAGGTGACCTTTCTGTCCTAGAGCTCCCCCATCCTGTGTCGCTCCCATCTGCCAGTTTTACTTGAATGGCAAGGGTGAAGTCTTGTCTCCAAAACAGCCAGGAGACTTATAAAGGCTCCCAGGCCTGTCATCACTGTATCCTTATTTCGGCTCAATAGTGATACAGTTGTATTGCAGTCTATAGGGTGTAAGCAATCAAATGACTGCAGTTTCAAGTCTACTAGTTTTTAATTATATATATAAAAAAAAACCATTACTTGATATCAACAAATTACACATCCTTGTGTCCCAAAATGTCTGAACTATAAAATTAACTGCAAATAACGGATTCTGCTGCAGAAACAGCAATGGAAAAGTCCTGCATGGACTGTTTCAGTATAAAACAGTGGAAACCTGACAGACATCCGGCAGACCCCATTATAGTCTATGGTGTTCAGAGGACCCAAACAACAGAGAGCCCAGCAAAGCTGTGAACCTAGCTTTAGAGGGTTTTTAAAAAAAATAAAAAAAAAAATAATAATAATCAGAGCTGAATTTCGCCATTTTGACTCCATGTAAAATTGAATAAAAAAAAAACCTAATTATCAAAATATCCAAACCAAAATGGTATAAATAAAAATTACATTGTGTCAAAAAAACACCTTACACAGAAACATAAAGGAATTGACAAAAACTATATGAATTCAATATCACTGTGATCCTGTCAACCCAAAGAATTAAAGGAGTAATGCAAAAATTAACCTATAGGAAAGTGACTGCAGTTTTGCACTAATTTCACCCTACACAATTTTTTTTTTCCAGCTTCCCAGTACATTGTATGAATTATTATATGGTAACATTACAATCTATAGTTTTTTTCTGCTCAAAATAAGCCCTCATACAGCTCTGTGAACAGTCATAGCCTTTGTAAGGCAGGGAGTAAGAAAAATAAAAAATGGCTGTGACTCCCTCAGGGACTTTTAGATTGCTTATACCAGAGTACAATACTGTAGGTCTGGGAGTATTCAGAAAGCCCCAAGCTGCAATAGCAACTGGGAGCCTCCCATGATCTTTCCATGGAAGAGACATTCCATAGCCAAAAACAGAGACTTAAAATGAACTTTTGTAAAAAATACATTTGACCACAGTATTTGAGGGGTTGTCTGTGATCAGAACTGACACTGCAGCAAGGTTAGGAGACCTGGTGACTGGAGAGTTCTGACACAAAATGCCATATAATGATTTTTTTTTTTGTCCAAAGTAGTACAAAATGCAGCAAAAAAAATATTTGATTTGCCTAATCATATTCAGCCAGAGAATAAATGCAAAATATCCCATATATTAGGTATGGGTACCAAAATGGTGCAATCAAAAATGAGGAAGACCTCTCACCACCTCCAACTCCTAGAATCTATGGAGCAGCAGCTATTGAAGGATCCAGGCACAGTTGGAATTTTTTTCTCTATCTCCCACAGTTCTTGATCAATCAGTGCTGATCATTTCCAATTACGCTCTCTACTATTATGTGGATGATCCTCGGCTGGAGCAGATAGTTTGTGACCACCCACCTACCAGTAGCATACAGAGTGCAGAAACTAACAGAAGTTATTGCTCAGGAACAATAGGGACTCTGGTGAAAACTCCACCTGCACTGGAATCAGTGGAGAAGAGCCCATTTAAAGAGGACCTTTCACCACTTTTGGGCACATGCAGTGTTATATACTGCCAGAAAGCCGACAGTGCGCTGAATTCAGCGCACTGTCGGCTTTCCCGATCTGTGCCCGGTGTAAAGAGCTTACGGTGCCGATAATGTAGTGCTCTATGGTCAGAAGGGCGTTTCTGACAGTCATTCAGAGACGTCCTTCTGCCTCGCGGCGCCTATCACGCTGTGCTGTGTGAGCGAGGAGGAACGCCCCCCCTCCCTCTCCTGATAATACCTGTCTATGGACGAGCTGTGTGAGCAGAGGGAGGGGGCGTTCCTCCCCGCTCCACAGCACAGCGCGATAGGCGCCGCGAGGCAGAAGGACGTCTCTGACTGACTGTCAGAAACGCCCTTCTGACCATAGAGCACTACGGTACCGGCACCGTAAGCTCTTTACACCGGGCACAGATCGGGAAAGCCGACAGTGCGCTGAATTCAGTGCACTATCAGCTTTCTGGCAGTATATAACACTGCATGTGCCCAAAAGTGGTGAAAGGTCCTCTTTAATAATTCAAAGATGAAATTTGTGGACGTGTAGGGGAGCTTTCAAAGCATAAAACTCATTCACATTCTTGGTGATGTCCATGGTGTGAACAGTATTTAATATAGATGGGATTCTTTTACTGAATTATAAACAATTACAGAGATTTGAAAGGTTGTTTATTCATTTTGATGCATCTTTCATATATCCCTGGAACTAGTCTATGGGAACATGACATCTTAAATTTCACATAAAACTCCATACAACAGCTGTGATGAAAATGGCTTCCTGTTGCCTCAGAGAGGATATAAGACAGAGCCAGCACAACAGGACTACACCAGTGTAAACAATGACCCTACTCAGTCCCTTTGTTTGTGTTTCTTGTGCTTTTTTTTCTTTTTCTTTGAGGTCTTTTTGCTTTTTTCTGTATGGCGTCTCTTCTTTCTGGAGGGCTCAGAGTCTGAACTTTCAGAACTACTGTTTGGTGAGCTCTCTGAAGAATCTTCCACGTCTTTCCGATGCATTTTTCTCTTTTTGTCCTGATTGTGAAAGGTAGAGCTGGTGAGACACTGACCAATGAACAGCCCTCTATTTACTGATGGTACATACCTAGAATCTTATATGAAATGAAATAAGCATGGCTTAGCACAAAGTGGTAAAGATCACCTTTCACCAGCTCAAGTTCTTAGCATCCGTTATAGGTGTTGTCCAGGATAAATCTGTATTTTAAACATACCCGTATATACTCGAGTATAAGCCGACCCGAATATAAGCCGAGGCCCCTAATTTTACCATAAAAAACTGGGAAAACTTATTGACTCGAGTATAAGCCGAGGGGGGAAAACGCAGCAGCTACTGGAAAATTTCAAAAATTAAAATGGTTGGAGTTTTTGGGTGCAGTAGATGCTGGGTGCAGGGAAAGGGGAGGGGGTATTTTGGTTGTCTGTCCCTTCCCTGAGCTTGAGGACTGTTTTTTTTTTTCTCCTCCACTTGGAATTCAGCCTGGCAGGACGGGACGGGACAGGAGCACTGCAGATCTCCTATATTCAGTAAACCGGGCACTTTCAGACACAGGGATACCTAATGTGTTTCACAGTAATTTTCTACTTTTATATGTATTCTAGGAAAAGGAGTGATTTAGAACCTTTATTTACTTTAATTTTTTTAAAGCTTCTTTTGTTTTTTTCACTATTTTATGGGAGATTCTATACATTACTATTGCGGCTGGTCATAGAACCCTCCTCCGGAAAAAAAAAAAAAAAAAAAAAAATTGTTTTTTTCTTAGCTCGAGTATAAGCAGAGGGGGGCTTTTTCAGCACAAAAACTGTGCAGAAAAATTTGGCTTATAATCGAGTATATACAGTAAGCCACTATTCCCCCTTCCTTCCAACTTTCCAAATAACATTAATAATTTTTCTTAGTTTCACTGTAATATATGTAGGTCACGTAGCCTACATATATTACCATATATACTCGAGTATAAGCCAAATTTTTCAGCACAGTTTTTGTGCTGAAAAAGCCCCCTCGGCTTATACTCGAGTCAGAATTTTTTTTTTTTTTGAGGGGGTGGGGGGGTCTATGACCAGCCGCAATATCAATGTATAGAATCTCCCATAAAATAGTGGGGAAAAAAAAAGAAGCTTTAAAAAAATAAATGTTCTAAATCCCTCCTATCCCTAGAATACATGCAAAAGTAGAAAATTACTGTGAAACACATACACATTAGGTATCCCTGTGTCTGAAAGTGCCCGATCTACTGAATATAGGGGATCTGCAGTGCTCCTGTTCTGTCGGGAAGGGGTTAATAGGAGCACTGCAGATACCCTATATTCAGCCAGGCTGAATTCCAAGTGAGGGGGGGGGGGGGAAACAGTCCTCAAGCTCAGGGAATGGGCAGACAGACAACCAAAACACCCCCTCCCCTTTCCCAGTACCTACTGCACCCAAAAACTCCGACCATTTTAATTTTTGAAATTTTCCAGTAGCTGCTGCATTTCCCCCCCCCTAGGCTTATACTCGAGTCAATAAGTTTTCCCAGCTTGTTGTGGTAAAATTAGGGGCCTCGGCTTATATTCGGGTCGGCTTATACTCGAATATACACGGGTATATTTTCTGCCTTTTTGCTGAGACTCTGTCTAATGGATATCTGCACCCCCGAAAATCTATTTAAAGAAGCCTGTCCCCCAGCCCCATTATACTTGTCTGTTCCTCCTGTGAATATCTGAACCCTGGGACATAATCACTTGAAGGCCACCTCTTCATTGCATGTGCTGGTCGCTCACAAATGTGCAATACAGTGGGTAGCTTGCACACATCACAAAGAGGATGCTAGCAGGTGATGATGTCCCGGGTCTAGAGCTAAAGAAAGCAAAGGTAGGTGTAATGGGCTGGGGGGCTTGTCAAAGAGGAAGTGCTGGCTGGTACAAGTCACAGGTCAGTAGAGTGGGTGACAGGGAATCCTGCCGGCATGTAGTGCCATATAGTATAGACTGCACAGGCGCAATCCATATTATACTGTGCAGGGGCCACTGTGGAGCATTATATTGTTTATGTGTGATATACAGATTTACCAAATGCCAAAAAAAGCATCAAGAATTGTTGTCTCTATGACTGTAATGAAGATATACGGAAGGGATTACAATATCACAGCCAAAGAAGGTTATTGAGTGAATGAGAACTAGGAGTCTAAAGATGGCTGCTGAGGGTGTAGGGCTAGGAGAAGTCCCAAAAGCCCAGGAAGCTCAGGATAGAGATGTGCCTCGAAAGTAGGAGGCGACGGCCGGAGGCAAGGCATTCTCGGTGCTGAAGGTGGACAGGGGCCTCCGGAAGGCTCAGCAGTTGCCTAAAAACGAAGCTGAGGGTCTGTATATGGGTCTCAGAGTGAAAGACCCCCGGAAATATAAAATGCCCCCACAAAAGAATAAGGCTGCAGCGGCAACAAGTAAAAGGGGGATTATTCACCAAATGATTCGCAATTGCGAATCGCTCCAGATCTGTAAGGACCAGCATGATGATCTTGGTATAATTTTAAAGATGAAGTTCTTCTTAACCCTAATGGATACTGATAAATCAACATTAGTAACAAGGACATTCTACATACGTCCTTGGCTACTGAAGTGCCACCCACTCAGGATGTATGACATACGACCAAGGCAGTTCTGATCCTAAATTTATACAAGATCCTTCCAATGCTACACCTTTCTACAGGTTGTGTGTGTAATTTCAGCTCAGCTTAATTTTGTTCAATGGAGTCAATTTGCAATACCAGACAACCTAAGGACAGGCGTGGCTCAGTTTTTGGATGAAAACAGCCATGTATTAGCGACCCTATAAATATTGGAACTACCGCTCTTCACAGTACTGGATTACTGATGTATTTTGTGATTATTAAGTCTGCAATTTTACCTTCTTTTTTTTCTTAACATGCTTGTCTGTTTCCTTGTGATCACCCTTATCTTCTTCATCTTCTTCTGGTAATAAACTGTATTTTGTTCCTCCAGGCTGCATGAAACAATCTTTTGCAAAGTGACCTAGAATAACCAATGCAGTATTTAAAGAATATTGGCGCATGCCTTTCTGTTGTCAACAGTGTAAATAGCACTTTGTAGTAGAGACAGCATTGGTATTAACCAATTACGTCTGTTACGGTGATGTGAGATGAGAAGAAATGATACACATAGCACTCAATCTGAAAACAGGCATAACGACTAATGGAAATGCACCAGAGTTCTGTCATAATTTGTGCCAAAAACTGAGAAACATGCTTCACATTTCATTGATTGTTTCAGGCATTTTTCTGACAGGTTATGTGCCTTGTTTGACAAGTGGGCATGGCTTATTGAAAAAGGGATGGGCTTATAAAAATGTGATGTCATGCTACAAATTTATGGCAGATTTTCTGTTGAAAACAAATCCAACTAATGAGCAGTATAAAGTTAGATTACACAGTCTATCTATATGCCAGACATATCAGTAAGCATCAGCCACTGTGATAAATCTGGTGAACTAAAGGTAGGTCATCGATATCAGATTGGATAGGATGCAACACCCAGCAACCCACCGGTGAGCAAATAGAACAAGCAGCGATAGCTCCATTCCCTGTGTTTGAGCTGCAGAGGGCAGCTGATCAGTTCTAATATGAAAGACCAATCCTCACGGCAGGTCATCAATATTTTTAGCCAGGGGAGCCACTTTAAGGCTGAATCCCTACGTTATGGAAACACAGCTTTTTTTGTTGCAGATTTTGCTGCGTTTTTTTTTTGAGCCAAAGCCAAGAATGGCTACAAAAGGAATAGGAAATATATAAGAAGCTCAAATATTTCTACCTTCTGCTCAATCCTCTATTGTCTTTGGCTCAAAAAAAAAAAAAAAAAAAAAAAAAAAAAAAAAAGGGTCGCTGGTTGGTTGCTGCATTTATGCTTGATATCATCAACAAGGTCCTGTAGCATAAAGCGCCAGGAGGGATGCTGACTGTTTGCATCATCCCTGGCATATCCAAATATTAATCATTGGTGACAGTGATCTTTAGCACATATATCACAAGTCTGCATAGTGGCTTATCCTGCAAAACCATGGAGGTGCACAACCTACCTTTACAGCCACACTTTTTACACACAGTGTTCAGCACTGCCTCCAGTGTAATCTTCTGCTTGCTGTAGTCTCTAAACTCCCGTCTTTTTCTCTCATCTTGCCTGAAGAGGATAACTGCATTAATGGATACAAAAAACGTAGAGAGACGAAGATTTCTGACTTCGACATGACTTACTCCAGTACCACATTATTGGCGTCCAAATCTTTTCCAGTTCCTTGGTGTACAACTTTCATGGATAAGGAGATTTTTTCCTTCCCATCTTTTATCTAAAACAAGAATTAATGCTGAATTTATTGTCATTTACACCATTTTACACCCTGGTTAGAGGCGATAGGCCAGTCTTCATAAATCTTCCAAATAGAAACCACCAACCTACTCCTCTCACGAGTTTAGACAAAATAATATAAATTTTGGGTGTATTTCACCTGTATAGTAGTAAATTGCAAGGCTATGTTTTTTTAATATGTAATACTTGCTAATGTATTTACATGTGTGATTTGTTCCCAGGTAGCTTGTCTATAGCAAAAAAATTTCCATATAGTGCCAGTAACTAAGAATTTCTAAAGTTTAACACAAAACGTTAGTTACTTTACCTCACGGCCAATGACTTTCACCCACACTTTCTCTCCAACATCTACTACTTCAGATGGACGCTCAACATGGCCAGATGACATGTGTGTTCTGTGAACAAGGCCTGGTAAGTAAAATCAGAAATATCCTAGTATTTCACTTTACAACAGGTTAAGAAATGGGTCAGAACAGGACAGTCCATCATTCTTACCTTGCTTTCTGCTGCCTGGTATTTTAATAAATGCTCCATAATCAGTGACATTTGCAACCTGTAGATTAATAAAATATCATAGCTAAAGGGACAGTATCATTACAACACCGTACATCACAACAAGCAAAACAGGAAAGAATACACAAAGACAAACACGCAGTGGTCACTGAAATAACTTGAAATTGACAAAGATATTAATAATAGTAAATCTACTGAAATTCAACTAATGAAAATCAGACATTACTTTAGAAATGTGGTTCAACAGAATTTTTTCAAAAAAACATACTAATGAAACTGGCTTGGACAAAATGTATGGTTCCCTTAGCCAAGCTGCCCAGAAGAGTTTTTTTGCAAGGGAGTCTTACACCTAGGATAGGTCAGCAATATGTGATCATAGGGGTCCAACATCTGGGATCATCACTGATGAAGCGTTTGTTGCGCCTGTCAAAAACCGTATACCAGGTATATGGCCAGAACCAGCTCTGTATTTATTTAAATGGATGGAACCAAAGCTGCAGATTCCGGCACCCCCGCTACACTATACGGAGATCCGTACACAGCATAGAGTTTCCTGTCCATACAAAGTAGCGGTGGCGAAGGGAACTATAGCTCTGCTCCCAATTTACTTGAATAGGACCATAAGACCAGAGAGGATACCAACCGTATACTTGGTATACAGCTTCTGGTGGGCAAAACAGCTGATTGTTGCAAGGTCCAAATGTTGGACCCTGACTGATTTGACACTGACAAACTATCCTGTCAATAGGGCATTAGTATCCAACTGTGCTAAGGCCTTGACAACCCTTTCAATTGTATTTGACTAAACTGGTCTGGAGTCACAACCAAAGCTTGCTTTATGATATTCAGCCAGACCCCCACAGCAAAGGTAATTACCTGTGAGACTGGGAAGGGAGGGGGCAGAATACTGCTTTGGATTACCTGACGCAGGGGTTGAGACATGGCCAGAACCCCCAGGTCCATCAGTACCAGTACTTTAAAGAGGACCTTTCATCTCCTGGGGCACATGCGGTGTAATACACCGCTAGAAAGCCGACAGTGCGCTGAAATCGGCTTTCACGTTCTGTGCCGCCGGTGAAGAGCTATCGGTGCTGGTACCGTATCTCTTCACTGTCAGAAGGGCGTCTCTGACAGTCTGTCAGGAACACCCTTTCTCACTGTAGCGTCTATTGCGCTATACTATGAGAGAGACGTTCCTTACTGCCCCAGTACTAGTCCATAGACGGGAGGGGGCGTTCCGCACTGCTCTCATAGCACAGCGTAATAGACACTGCTGTGAGGAAGGTAGTTACTGACTGACTGTCAGAAACCCCCCCAAGGACAAGGACATGAAAGATCCTCTTTAAACATTTGAAGTGTTAAAATTCATATTGTAAAAAAGTAATACAAAAAGGTAAATATTGTGGAAAACATCTACTAAAACCAGTCCATTTATTTACCTCTCCTCGAAAGATTTCATACAATCCTGGCAATTCATCCATTGAAATATAAAAAGGTCTTTGGATTATTAACACTTTGGTTGTTTTACATATCTGTAGAATAAAAAATAACTGTTAGTTTTAGTTAGTTATTCTATCCAAGCCCTACAGGGGAAAGGAAGGGGGGGGGGGGGGGGTCAACCTTTTATGCATTTTGCATGGTCAAGGTGTTTTTCGCGCACCTAATATCTGTGGAAAAACAACCATGTCTGTTTGTGTAAGTCCACAGACGACATTTATTCACATGGCAGTAAATAATGCCCATGAAACGGCCATTTCTTAAACAGCTGTCACATGGCCATTATAGAACCCATGAATTTAAATGGGTCCATGTCTGTTTTGATGGCCAAAAATAGTGCATATCAGTTTTTTTTGACGGGCGTGTGAATATGCGCATTGAATTCACTGTGTTGTCAAAATGGGTGAATAAGCCCTAATTCTAAATGATACAAACAGAATACTTCATTTGCATCTGACATCAATATTAACCCCTTCCAGATATCTGCTGCGATAGTATGGTGGATGTCAGGTATTTAAATATCGCAGCTGCTCAGGAGTTATCCTTGTGTCCGAAAACGCCCCGTCTACACGCTTATTGAAATATGTTTCCGGGACAGTGAACGCTGCAGTGGGGGAAAAAAAAATCAAAAGTGCTGAACCACCGTTTTTTCACTGTTTCTCCTGTGATAAAAATATGAATAAAAAGTGACCAAAGCAATAGATATTCCCTAAAATGGAATCTGGACCCTGCAAAAAAAAAAAAAAAACGCCCTATGCATTTCTATACACAGAAAAAAAATAATATATATATATATATATATATATATATATATATATATATATATATAAAATTATGGGTGTCAGAACATGGAGCCTTTGTGAAAATGTAGTTGAATGTTTGGGATACTTTATTAAAGGGTTAAAATGTAAATGAAACTATATAAATTTGGTAACCCCAATTCCCACATTCTGAATTTTTTTCCAGCTTCCCAGTACATCATACACAATAATAATTAGTACCATTATGAAGAGCAAATTGTCCCACAAACATGAAAGAGAACCTTTCATGTCCTCAGGCACATGCGGTTTTATATACTGCTAGAAAGCTGAATTCAGTGCGCTGTAAGGGGCACATAACGGGAAAGCTGGGGGATCACAAGTACTGCTAATATGTAAGACATGGCGGCATTTGTTGTCTATTGCAGATCTTATTTTAATTGGCTTTTGGTGGAAAACAATATACAGGGAAGGGATCAGTGAGGCATCTGGAACTTGTAGGACACCAAGCACAGGAAGTTATGGATGTAAACAAACACAGAGGGTGCCAGGAGCCAACTGAGAACCCCAAAAACCACTCTAAGCACTGCTTTGGGTGCATGTGCTCTGGGTGCTCACCTATTAATAGCACTAACTGACCTTTTTTGAAAAATGATTTTTTTTTTTTTCCCGGAAAACCCCTTTAAGAAGAGCAGAGAAAGTAAGTATGCTCCAACTTGGAGTCCCACAAGAGCTGGAGCAGCTGCCTACCTCTGTACTAGCTGGTAGCTGCCCCCTCACCACAACATAGTTAGGAGTTTATTACCGGGGAGACCTTGTAAACAGGTGAATAAGGAGCCAGCAGTCCAATGCCACTTGTATACCTGCAGAGTGTGTCACATAACCTGAGCACTGGAGACCGGCGGAACAAGCTAACAACCAATCAGAGGCCGTACAACAACAAAAGCCGCTGGGTGCAAGTACTCCGGGTATTTACCTCGTGTGCGCAGCCATGTTACCTCTCATCCCAAGCACAGCTCTGACCAATAGCGAGACAGCGTCCACTTCACAGCTGTACGCTCCTCCCACTGCCTATACTCGGTTCTCACTTTCCGCTTCCCTTCTGCCACGTGATTACTAGTAGCCTATCAGCGTACAGTCCTATGCATTCGCTTGGCGCAAGTGGTCACGTCATTTTTCGGTGCTGGAACGGTGCGGACCAAGTGAATGTTAGAAAGCTGAAGGGTTATTCATTTATTTGTACGATAGATTTAGGGAAAGGAGTGAGACATGATCGAACAGAACAAGCGGAAGGGAATGGAGCTGGTCCCGGTGCCGGCCAAAAAGCCGCGAAATGAGGTGGTGGCAACGGTGAGTAACTGTACGGCGAACAGTGTGTGGACTGCTCTGCTAGATTTCATCGGTTGGGTTTGATCCCTGTCCCCTCTCCTATAATATATATATATATATATATATATATATATATATATATATATACACACACATATCCCATATAAATGTAACCAATTACTGACCCCAGTGGCGAAGGGTTGTACAGACATGTTTTTTCATTTACCAAATAAAGACTGTTTGGGAGGACTGCATGACAGTACTGAGAGCAGCAGTGAATCAAATGGGCGAGTATAACTTCTTACTCTGTCACACATTTGAATAACTAGCCCAGCTGTTACCACTATGAAAAACTAAATGCAAATCATAGTGTACCTTCTCAATTTTATAAAAGAACTTTTAATAAATGAATAGTACGTGTGGATATAATCTTTCTAATATCTTAAGGAAATCTGTTTCCTTCTCTACTTATTAGGCTGCTCTTCTCCTTATCTTTACTAAGACTGTGTGTTTACGTAAGACACTGCCTGTATTGACCTCACACACAGAAGTCTATGGAGAGGGGAGAAGGAGCTGTCTGTTAAATTATTTTGTGTAGTGGTAGATTCTTATCTTGAAACTTAGCAGTGTTAAAAAGCTACCTGACTCACAGAATAGTAAAGTGTAGAAGCTGCTGTTCTTTGTATGTCTTTTCCAGCAGTCTCCTCCTCCCCTCTCCATAGATTAATATTTAAAAAAGTAAACTCTGATGGAAATATTTTGTTTTAACAAGATAAATTAGACTGGGTTCACACTATTGTTAGTCCATTAATGTCCGTTGCTGTCTTGGATGACCACAACAGACATTAACTATTGCACAGAAGGAACACACTTTGTCTTTTCCTATTGACACTGATGTAAGCAATGTGACGGACACTATTTTCATGTTTGTTTACTTTTCTAACTGTAGAAAAAGTTGTGCTTGCAGGACTTTTTCCTCCATTGCTAAAGTAAACAAACTTGACAACCTTATCTTTTACTATGAGAAAATAAAAGGAGAGACAGAGCTATTTTACATATAATCTTCCAGGAGCCATATCTCTTTAATCGGTAGACAGAATTTTTTTTTTAACAGAAAAGCCCCAATTTGTTCATCGGACTGACAAGAATCCAATGATGTATAATATTTACAATTTTCTACTTGGGGACAGGTCCTCTTTAAAGCTGCCATTACACTTTTTACATCCTTTTACGAGTTGCTCAGAGGTAGATACACTAGATTTAATCTATGCAATACTCTTGGAACAAAATGCGTGTGCAGCACAAATTTCTGTTCTGTCTAGATAAATCACTACATTTTATTACTGTCCACTGAATGTATGTTTCTGCCTGTTTGGCTCATAAAGCACTGGTTCGATGTCGTGTTATGTAATTGTTTTATTTCTTCCACTAAAAGGGGTCCAGTAAAGGGACTGCTGAGTCATCTAGTTTATTGCTTTTGTGACTTGTAGGGCCCACCAAGATCATCTAGTCTCCAAGCTCCTATTATGCTGTTATCTGGACATGAAGGAGAAGTTTACTGCTGCAAATTTCATCCTAATGGACTGACTTTGGCATCTGCAGGATTTGACAGGCTAATCCGTAAGTATTTTTTTAGCTGCTAATAAAACATGAGCTAAAGAAACCTGAACCTTTTTCAAAGTGAAACTATATGCATTTTACTTGATGCAGTAAATATTAGGTTGTTGATGCATCAATAAAGATTTTTCCCGACTAGTTGCTCACCTTTAAGAAGTCTTCGGGGTGCATGATCCTAACCATACCTAATTTTTCAACATACTTTTCAGAATTCAACAGTACATTTTGTACATAAAGTGAAATTCTATTTTTGCCCATTACATGAGCAGTTTTTTCCCCACTATTCATTTCAAATACCTCCCAGAAGAGCCAGATAGCAAGTTACAACATAAAATACTTCTCCAAATACTCTAAACACCACAGTGCAGTATCACCTCACACACCAGCAGTGCGAAACAAAGACAGCAGAATATACCCAAGCAGAAGTTCCACCCACCACGATGCAGGTAGTAATATCGTCCCCTGGCAATAATGGATACAGTTATACTTTTTTACGTAGCCTTCTACCCATCCCACCCCTGCCACACTGTCAGAGGCACCCCACAATCAGATTGGAGATTAGAGTAAAGTCTCAAACCTCCAGTACCAGTCTGATACCACTATCTCTAGATTAAAGAGGACCTTTCCTGTCCTCGTGTACATGCGGTTTTATACACCGTTAGAAAGCCGACAGTGCGCTGAATTCACTGCATTATTGGCTTTCCCGTTACGTGCCCTGGGGTTGGAGATATTGGTGCCATTACCAATCTCTGCCCACTGTCAGAAGGGCGTTCCTGGCAGTCTAGCTTGGCTGTGAGGAAAGCCCCTCCTGACAGTACTCATCTATAGCTCTGTACTGTCAGAGAGGGATGTTCCTTACCGCCCAGTGATGATGCTAAGCTGTGAAGAACGCCCCCAGTACTCGTCTATGGACGAGTACAGTCACAAGGGATGTTCCTCATAGCCCAGTTAGACTGTCAGGAATGCCCTTCTGACATCATGCAGAGATCGTTAACGACACCGATATTTCTTGTCCTGGAAGGCACAACAGGAAAGCCGACAGTGCGCTGAACTCTGCGCGCTGTCTGCTTTCTAATAGTATATAAAACCGCCTGAGGACATGAAAGGTCATTTTTAAAGGATTCAACCAGCAGACCTAGGCTGAATTGCATCTGGGTTTAGGACCAGTGGACTCTTAATGGTGAAGTCTTCACCGGCCCTTCAGCCTTTCTAATCACATAAATTGCAAGGCTGGCCTTATAAGTGCAGATTTTGTCTTAAGGTCCCAGCTTTGCGCCAAAGCTGACACTAGCAAGGACCTGTGTCTCGCCAGTGAGACCAACCTCATGGTTTCAGAAGCACTAGAGCCAGAGGCTGCTGTTATTCTTCATTGGTAATGGGTGGCTTCAAACTATTTATCATTGTACAGGCTTTCCCTAAAATACTGTATGTCAAGGGAGAGGAATCCCCTAACAGGTTTCTGATTGCTTTTACTTGCAAGTAGGTGGGATTCAGTGTGTGAATTATATTGTTTGAAGTAATCTGCGCTTATGAATGTTTGGTTTTCTTTTTTGTGTTTGCAGTTTTGTGGAATGTTTATGGGGACTGTGAAAACTATGCAACTTTAAAGGGTCACAGTGGGGCGGTGATGGAATTGCATTATAATACAGACGGCAGGTAAGTTAGCAATTCATGCACTGACCATTAATTTTCAGCTCTGTCTCAATGGATAAAAATAAAACAAAAGCTATAGATAGAGATAGAAGAGCTTGGGGGCTGTCAGTCAAATTGCTCCAGAGCAAAACTAGCACATTTTAGGGAACAATGATAAATGTGTAGCTGCAAAACTAAGAAGGTTTGCATTTATTAAAATGGGAGCGGAGATGCAGTAGTACAGTCAAGTCACTACATCAAAGGTCTTCATATTTCTTATTGGCATCTTCAGTCGCTTGCGGTGGGGACTTCTGCCAGAACAAGCCCCAGGTCGCTGCAGACCAAACAGCGGCCTGGGACACCAGAGCACTGGGGACAGTTGAGTAGGGTGTTTATTGTTTTGGTTTTTCTTTTTTGTTTTTGTTTTCTTCTTGAACTTCTTCTGGCCTTCAGAGAAAAAATAGTTTTTCCTGGACAACCCCTTTAATCTTCCTGCAGGAAAAAAAGAGTGTGGAGGCATCGAAATATAACAGTAAATCAAAACTTGTAAGCGTAGTTCAACACTTCCTGCAGATGCAAGACATGATGAGCTTTCTGGTGGGGCGTGCAGATACAGCACTATATCCCATATGACAGACGTAACACTCAAAGGAGAAAGATAATGAGGTGACATTAAAAAAATGAATGAACATGGGAACACATAAGAAGGGAATGGGGATTAGGAGAAAAGGGAGCACAAACTAAGGATTCAACAGCTGCCTAAATCTACATGGTGCAGCCCCCTTGGGCCAGCTATTTGACTATTAAAGAGGACCTTTCATGGGTTGGGGCACAGGCAGTTCTATATACTGCTGGAAAGCGCACTGTCTGCTTTCCCAATCTATGCCTCAGGTAAAGAGCTATCGGTCCCGGTACCGTAGCTCCTTGCAGTCAGAAGGGCGTTTCTGACAGTCAGTCGGGTACATCCTTCTCCACAGCAGCGCCTATTGTGCTGTACAGTGTGAGCGGGGAGGAAGGCCTCCTCCCCTCCTGATAATACTCGTCTATGGACGAGTACTGTGAGCAGAGGGAGGGGACGTTCCTCCCCGCATCACACTGTACAACGTGATGGGTGCTGCTGTGGCGAAGGGCGTTCCTGACAGACTGTCAGAAATGCCCTTCTGACTGTAAAGAGCTACGGTACCGGGACCGATAGCTCTTTACCCGGGGCACAGATCGGGAAAGCAGACAGTGGCACTTCAGCCTCCAGGCGATTACTTTTTTATTTTTTACACAGCCTATTTGTACTACAGCTTGTTCTATATAAATGCAGCAAACTGTCTCTGAACTTGTGCAGACAATTCTGGGGATGTGTCCTTCTCTGTTTTAACTAGCTCCTAACGTCTACAGTATTTTGTCATTATTGGTGTGAATACAATTCCTCTGCTCAATGTGAATATTCACACTACTGTTATGAACGTCTGTTGCTCTCATGCGTCATAGGATAAGAGCAACTGATGTAAACTGAGTCCTCTCCATCTCGTTTCTTCCTATTCACTGCAATGTAAAAACCTAAAGGAAGTTTTCCTCCATTATATTTCTTTACTTTTGTCGTGGAAGAAAAAGTTGTGCATGTAGGACATGATAGGAACATGATAGACCAAATCTTTTTGTTAGGTTTTTACATTAGAGTGAATAGAGACATGGGGGCCAGTCTGCATCAGACACTATTGCCGTTAATGTCCGTTGCTCTAGTCCTGTGGCAATGGACATTTTATAATGATTGTGTGAACGTAGCCTAACTCTTACCTGGGATACAAGGATCTTAAAGAATGACACAATGATGACTTATCAAAAGAACGGATTGTTTTGATTCATTACCCTGTTTCCCCGAAAATAAGACATCCCCCAAAAGTAAGGCATGGGGGGAGGTTTTGTTAAATTGCCTAATATAAGGCACCCCCCGAAAATAAGACATCCCCAAAAACACTTCAGCCGGCAGAACACTGTGCACGATGTTCCGTGTGCACAGGTATGCCGGCTGCTGCCTCTGCTGTGATACCACTGTTCCTGCTGCTGTAAGATGAGCTGGGAAAGCATCGTATGCTGCGTGGAGTCCACTCTCCCAGCTCATCCCACAGCAGCCGGAACAGTGGTATCACAGCAGAGGAGGCAGCCAGCTTTCCTGTGCACACGGAGCACAGCGTTCAGCCGGGCTGCAATGCCCACTAAGTGAGGCTCTCCAGCAGAACCGCCGGAAGCCTCGCTAATCTCTGCTAAGCCCCGCCAACCACTTCCACCACTGTGACCAACAGCAGCACCAGCGCTGCTATGAAGATGGGGAAGGTAACTAGCATACCTCCCCCCCCCCCACCACCACCTCTTGCACCACCACCAACCGGCAGTCATGCCGGCACTCCGTTAAGGAAGCGTCGGCATGACTGCCGATTGTCCCCCGCTCCAGCCGCTCCATAAGACATCCCCCAAAAATAAGACAGGTCATATATTTTGGAAGATAATTTAATATAAGACACTGTCTTATTTTCGGGGAAACAGGGTATGTACCTATTCCACATTATATATTATTTAGCCAATATTACCTTCCTTAGTTTTTTTTTTTAAAATCTTTTCAAGAGAAACAAAATTAGTTTGCACTTCCAAACAATATGAACTGTGTGCACATTTTCAAACCTTATTGCTGGCAGATGGGCTGACACAGTCTGATCAAAATGTGTGATATGAATCTCATTTTATGCAGTAGGAATAGCAGTAATGCTGTTAGGGCCCTTGCAGACAGCCGTGGGCAAGTTCAGTAAGCTGTCCAGGTTAGCACACTGACCTACTAATTTCTGTCAGCACACTGTGCACACTGTCAGCCCACACACAGGATATTACATGATCCTGTTGTGTGGGCCGACAGTACAGGCCACTAAACTCAGGACAGGGCCTATTTCTGTCTGGTTTTGCAGCTGTGCTGCATGGGCAGCACGCAGATGACATCTGTTATTGCAATTTTTCTTTGTTTACTTTGCTTTACTGTGTGGCTATATTGTCAGTTGCTTAGTAGATTCTAACATTATAATATTATGCTGAATTCCTGCATATTTTATCTTTCAGCTTACTGTTTTCTGCTTCAACTGATAAAACAGTTGCAATTTGGGACTGTGAAACTGGAGAGAGAGTGAAGCGGCTGAAGGGGCACACATCATTTGTGAATTCCTGTTACCCTGCCAGACGGGGTCCCCAGCTAATCTGTACAGGGAGTGACGATGGTACTGTGAAGGTGGGTAAACTGCTTTATATTGTTTATGGAGTGGACTTCTTAAACGGAATGTGTCGCTAGAAATTTTTTTTTATTTTTTTCTTAAAGGGGCTCTATCAGCAAAATTACGCTAATAGAGCCCCACATATGTGTGAATAGCCTTTAAAAAGGCTATTCAGGCCCCTTAAATGCAATTTTAATCTCCCGTCCCGTTTTAAAATAAAAATATAAAAACATATATGCAAATCTTACTGAACGTGCATCGGGGGCGGTGATGCACGATGCCGCGTCATCTTCGGGCACGCCTACCTCTTCTTTCTTCTTGGAGCGATGCCCTCTGGTCCCGTCTGGTCCAGCTTCCTATTGGTCTTCTTCCGGCTTGAGGTCTTCAAATCCCGCGCCTCCGTAGTAGCGCTTCCTTCCGGAGGGGGACAGTTGCAAAAGATTCCACCTGGTAGGGTGGAGCTTATGTGGCAAAATACAGAAAAGTCTTGTACATAAGAGGCCAAGATGGTGGCGGTGGTGGCTTGTCAGTTCCTGACTCATTTTCTTCCATAAATGGCGGCTCCTTGAGTGGCCAGAAATATTTGTAGGTTGAGATGTCTGCAATGCATAGAATGCTCTCCTTTGGAATGACTATTGCCAATGGACGATCTCTAGGAAACAATAAGTATGACGCTTTTAGGCTTATTTAACAAGAGTTTGCATTTGGAATTTGAATTCAACATACAAAATATGTTTAACATGGAGATGTGATTTAAAGCGATTCTACCATTAAAAACTTTTTATTTGTCGTTGACACGTCGGAATAGCCTTAAGAAAGACTATTCTTCTCCTACCCTTAGTGCTGTTTCAGTGCTGGGGCCCGCCTCCGGTGCTGCAAGAGAACTCATTTCCATACCAACGGAAAACGGAGCTTTAACCGAACGGTGGGGCGGAGAAGACATCTAAAGATAGGAGAATAGCCTTTCTTAAAGAGGACCTTTCACCATTTTTCCCAAAGGCAGTGTTATATACTGCCGGAAAGCTGACAGTGCGCTGAGTTCAGCGCACTGTCGGCTTTCCCGATCTGTGCCCGGTGTGAAGAGCTTACGGTCCGGTACCGTAGCTCTTCTATGGTCAGAAGGGCGTTTCTGACTGTTAGCCAGGAACGTCCTTCTGCCTCGTGGCGCCAATTGCGCTGTGCTGTGGAGCGGGGAGGAACGCCCCCTCCCTCTGCTCGCAGTGCTCGTCCATAGACGAGTATTATCAGGAGCGGGAGGGGGCGTTCCTCCCCGCTCCACAGCACAGCGCGATTGGCGCCGCGAGGCAGAAGGACGTTCCTGGCTAACAGTCAGAAACGCCCTTCTGACCATAGAAGAGCTATGGTACCGGACCGTAAGCTCTTCACACCGGGCATAGATCGGGAAAGCCGACAGTGCGCTGAACTCAGCGCACTGTCAGCTTTCCGGCAGTATATAACACTGCCTTTGGGAAAAATGGTGAAAGGTCCTCTTTAAGGCTATTCCGACGTGTCAACGACAAAGAAAAAGTTTTTAATGGTAGAATCCCTTTAAACAATAGGCAGTTTAGTGTCTACACATTCCTTTTAACAGGCTTTTTAGGACACATGGATATCAGATGCAGTTGAAGTAATAGAATGGTTGTGGGGGATCTAAAATGTTGCTTATATTTGACACTAAAGTGACTGCAAATTATGTTTGTCTTAAAAATGTTTGCATAACATTAATACACTCTGATTTTAATCTTTTATTTTTGCGTTAGCTCTGGGACTTTAGGAAAAAGGCTGCAGTGCAAACGTTCCAAAATACATATCAGGTTTTATCTGTTACATTCAATGACACCAGTGACCAGATCATCTCAGGGGGAATTGATAATGACATTAAGGTAAGTCTTGTTGCTTTTTCACCATCTGGCTTTGTTTTTTTTTAATAATTATTTATGTCAAACAGTTTAATGCTTTTCCAGGCATCATCTTAAAACTGTGTGTGGTTTTGAATGAAACTATTTTATTTGTAAGTTACACATTTTCCCTTGTCTCTAAGGTTTGGGATTTGAGGCAGAATAAACTGATGTACACGATGCGAGGACATGGAGACTCTGTGACAGGCCTGAGTCTTAGTTCTGAAGGCTCTTACTTGCTTTCAAATGCTATGGATAACACAGGTATGGCACAAAAAATATTATATAGATATTGAAAAGATGAAATGAATGGTCTTGCAGCATATTCTGTTAACACTTGGTCACAAGCATTTCAGTATCACATGCAGTCCTGTCTGTGGGCATCATGTTATAGAGAAAAGGGCTGAGCAGATTGATAATTCTGCAGGAAAAGTTTCAGTAACTTGTATTTCATTCATTTTCATCCATGCTCTTTCTATGATTAGGCGTCATATGGGTGTCTTTATTTAGTGACTGACAGCCTTTCCTACATGAACGTACATGCATATGAACGTACATGCATATAGCTGTCAGTCATCGAGAAGAATCTCCAATTGGCTTCATAATCATAGCTACAGCAGGGATTTAAATTACTGTATTATGTGTTCTACTGGATCTCTTCCCACAAAATTGTATGTCTTGAAGCTCAGCGTCTCCTGCTTTCTAATATGCTGCCCTAGTTTATTTGATATAAAACTTTTGTTTAACCCCATGATGAAATGGTGCCTAGTGGAAATTTTTTATTCAATGATCTGTGATGTAATGATCATGGCACCTGTTCAGGCGCTTAGCAGGTGTCAGTTGACACCCTACTTTAGCACTCACAGTCCGAGATGGCTCCGATTATGGGTGGTAACCACTTAGATGCTGAAGTCACTCATCTTGATAAGTCTGTTCCCTCCCCTGATCAGCCCACATATATCTCCTTTGGTGGTTACTGATCAGTTTCTTTGATTTCCTGGTGTTTGATCAGTGACCTTCGGTTTTCCTTCATTCAATGTAGGTATTTTGTGAGACTGAATAGTTGAGATTGGCTGACAGCTGTTATACACTGCAATACATGAATATTACCGTGTGTAATCCTAAACCAGCAATCAGAGTATCTTTCTCATACCCTCATGAAAACAAAGCTTCACTTTTTTTAAACTTTATTTTAGACAGATTTATGTACTTTTTGGGACGCAACATCGTGTGGGATCTTTTCAATTAAAATATTCTACAAAACTTCCTATACCAATGAGTACTATCAATTTATGAAAAAATAAACCTTAAATAGCTATAAAATTATATGCAAGGCATTGAAACCGTAGCGTATCGGTTGAAGGCCAGAGAGTTTCTGGACTGAGAAACTTTTAGTAGATTGCTGTTGTCTCTTGAAGGTTACTTATTATTTTAAAACATGTCGGACACTTTGATGTAGTATGGGTGCTGAGAACCCTGTTGTTTGCTAAAACATAGGTGTAGAAGTGCTCCGCCAAGTTTTGTGGCTTTTGATTGTGTTTAACAACACATTTCTCCTCAGAGTAAGGGGCAGCTGTACTGACCCTTAGGGGCTGTTCACCTAACCGCAATGGCCAATGTCCATATTCAATTACTGCTTTCTTCTGCTCCTGTATAGGCTCAGATGAATGGGCCTAATCAGCACAGGGTCTCGATCCACAGAAAGATTTGAAAACAATGGGAGGCGGAATCGGCATTTAATTCCTTTTTGTGAACGGTTCCTTAGTGTTAGTCCATGCATTACTCTGTAGAGGGCAAGCACAGATTAAGAAGTGAAGGGCCACAGCACTTTGCTGAATACTTTTGCCTCTTTATTATACAATTACAGTCCTCTTTTAGATACTAAGTAGGTTCGGACTACTAAAAGTTACATAGTATGCACCAAGCACAAAGTCCCTTCAACAATCGGTTTCCTTTCTGGTGATCCTGACATGACTAGTCACACAAACCTATCTATACTTCTGTAGTGAGGGACAAGTCAAGTAGAGCAGCAGTTTAGCATACGTGATGTTTCCTTTAAGTTAATTTAGCCATTTTCATTATTTAAAATAAAAATACACTATATGTGTTCTGTAGTCAGCATGTTATAGTATCCACTCAGCAGATTAAAATAGATATTTAGATCTAGCCCCCTTATCTATATACTTAGAAACTGAAAAATCAAAGTTATACCTGGAACATCTAACATCTAATTCATACAACCATGTATTTCACCAAATTGTCTGCTGACCAGTACGCTCAGCACAAACTTCTACCTTGAGGCCTCTGTGCCTATGCTATGACCTGGCATGCAATGTGTACTGCAAGTGTTGTGAGAATAGAGAAAATAAACAACAAAGCTCACCAATGTATATCTTTTGATCTTAGTTCGTGTATGGGATATTCGCCCTTTTGCACCAAAGGAAAGGTGTGTGAAAATCTTCCAAGGAAACGTGCACAATTTTGAAAAGGTTGGTAACAACAGCACCATCTGCACTATACCAGATTGACTGGCCAGAAAGTTGAGATGAATAACAGGCTCTGTTTATATTCCAGAATTTGCTGCGCTGTTCATGGTCTTCTGATGGCAGTAAGATAGCAGCAGGGTCAGCAGACCGGTATGTATCATCTACAACATGTTTCCCATCATCTGCCTTACCTTATCTCTCCTGTTTACAAATAAAGAATCCAAGGTTTCACCTTCTTACTTACTTCCAAACAGATTTGTCTATGTTTGGGACACTACATCCCGCAGGATTTTATATAAACTTCCAGGACACGCTGGATCTGTCAACGAAGTAGTTTTCCATCCTGAAGAGTCAGTTGGTGAGTTTGCAATGGTATATTTACATCTTGCTAAAAGCTAAGGCTCCACGTTGCAGAAAAGCTTTTTTTTCTTTTTTCTTTTTTTCTTATAATGATTTTGCTGCGTTGTGTGTTTTTTGTTTGCTAAAGCCAAGACGAGATTGAGCAGAAGGAAGAAGTATAAGGGTTAGCTCACACTTAAATAACGTGTGGCTTATTTTGGCACCGGAAAAAAAGCTTCCTAATTAGGAAGCTTTTTTTGGAGCTTTTTTTTTTTTTTTTTTTTTATAATAAAAACAGCTTTAAAAAAAAGCTCTTTTTCCCTTCCTGTAAAGTGAATGGCTGAAAACACTGCGTCACATTTTTTTCCATGCGGTTCTTTGCAAAAAAAAGTGTCGCTTATTTTTGCTAAAACCGTGCAGTTTTTGCCTCCCATTCATTTCTATTGCTTTTTTCAGGCGGAAACGCTGCTAGCAGAAAAAAAAGCTAGCAGTCTACATAGACTAACATTTGTATGGAGGAGGATTATGGATGTGGATTCCGCTGTCAAAATCCTCCTCCATGTCCCTGTGTGAACTAGCCCTAAAAGATTTCTTTATATTTGCCATTGCACTCCTGGGTTTGCCCTCAAAAACATGGCAAAACCTGCAACAGAAAAACAGTTTTTCCACAGTGTATAAGTATAAGCTGGAAAAGGTGAGCTATAGTTTGCCTTAAGGCTACTAACATAGTTGTTCATAATCTGCTTTATTTTTGTAACGGGTAGCAGCAGGACCATTTTACTTATTGTATTGGTAATTGCAGCCATTGTAATTTCCTTTTTTCTTTTTTTTTAATTACAAGTGCTCCTCACAAAAACTATTTGAATATCCCAAACAGAAAAAACATTAGCTTTAAAAAGTGCACATACTAAAAAACTTGAAATTGTCTCTGGTCATGAACTGCAGAAAATGCTCAGGTCTTGAACTGGTTAAATAATGAAACCTTGTCTGCTTTCATGAATAGATGGGAGTACTATACATGTGTTTTACTGGTCGAATCTTATCACACACATGACCCCAATTCAGTTACTTTGCCTGTAGGATATATATATGTATGTGTGTGTATATATATATATATATATACCATATCCTATTAATATTATAAATGTGAAAGTTTGTGGGTTTGTGTGTTTGCATGTTCGGATGTTTGTTCCTCAATCACGGAAAAACCGCTCCACCGATTTGGCTGAAATTTTCCACAAACATAGTTAATACACCCGATTAAACAATAGGCTACTTTTCATCACAATAGCGCACATACGTTTGTACCAGGACCCTCACAAAACCCGAACTCACACCACCATCTCTGCAATCTCACACACTTTGGACCATAGCAAGCCACACAATTCATATTGCCCTCTGCAGCCTAGCCCCTAACCCCACACAATCTCATATACATATACTTTACCACTTTGCCCCTCACCTTAACGATACTCCAGGAGGCTCTCTTTAACGCTCCGGAGCAGCCATGTTTGCCGACCCCCACCGCTCTGACAATCCGCGACACCACCCACCCATGTCAATACCCCTAGGAGGTCTAATAAATGCAAAAAAAAAAAGTTTAAAAAAAAATATAAAAAAATAAATAAAAAGGATTAAAAATTCAAATCACCCCCCTTTCCCTAGAACACATATAAAAGTAGTTAAAAACTTTGAAACACATACATGTTAGGTATCCCCACGTCCGAAATCGCCCGCTCTACAAAGCTATACAAATATTTTTCCTGTTCGGTAAACGCCGTAGCGGGAAAAATGGTCAAAAATGCCAAACCGCCATTTTTTCACTGTTTTGATTCTGATAAAAATTTGAATAAAAAGTGATCAAAGCAATAACATTTCCCGAAAATGGTAGAACTACAAAGTACACCCGGTCCCGCAAAAAAAGACGCCCTATACATCCCCGTACACGCACGTATAAAAAAGTTACGGCTGTCGGAATATGGCGACTTTTAAAAAAAAAAAAATTTTTTAACACAGTTTTGGATTTTTTTTAAGGGGTCAAAATGTAAATAAAACCATATAAATTTGGTATCCCCGGAGTCGTAACGAAACACAGAATACAGGGGACATGTCATTTTGGTTGCACAGTGAACGCCGTAAAACCAAAGCCCGTAAGAAAGTCGCAGAAATGCATTTTTTCTTCAAATCCACCCCATTCAGAATTTTTTCCCTGCTTCCCAGTACATTATATAGAATAAATAATGGTGGCATCAGGAAGAAAAATTTGTCCCAGGAAAAATTAAGACCTCATATGGCTCTGGGAGCGGAGAAATAAAAAAGTTATGGGGTTTAGAAGGAGGGGAGTCAAAAACGAACATCAAAAAATGCCATCGGCGGGAAAGGGTTAACTTCAAATACTTCTGTCCCAAAGACACTATGTACAGTTTATAACAACACCGTATAGCAGCTCAAATACAAAGTAACTTCAACACAAAAGTCTCAAATGTACATTTCATATCCCATACCTTATACACAGTACGAAAACCTTACCCACGCCTGTATATACCCACTTCTACAATCACCGCAGACGAAGTCGCGGGTAACAGCTAGTGTGTGTGTGTGTGTGTATATATATATATATATATATATATATATATATATATATATATATATATATATATATATATATATATATATATATATATATATATATATATAATTTTTTTTATATATTTTTTTTTTCTTATATCATATCATTCAATAATCCTACTTTTATTTCTTTTGTCTTTTACAGTTCTCTCTGCTTCCAGTGACAAAAGACTTTACATGGGGGAAATACAATGAAAGAACCACACACAGAATTTCATCCTTTTTAGTTTGTTTGCACAAGGCTGATTTGTCGCAGATATTTCTGAGGGTCCATCCATCTGAATAGGGATAAGAAACTAAACGTGAATGCGTAAACGTGTCTTGTTGCAGAATGTTTTACAAGTCTGCCATGTGTGAATATTTTCTTACTTTGGAGTAAGGATGCTACATTTTATTTCACTGCTTCCCAGGTTCATGGTGTCCACCATGCACATATACATAGTTAAATGGGAATGAGAGGCATACAGTATGTTGTGAAATATTAGTCTGTACCATTGCAATGCCTTTTTTATTTTGTATTATAAACTGTTTTATTACAGTTGTATGACTGGTCTTTTATTTCACTTTATCATGTGTGCTTATCCTTTTTCATGGTCTGAATTTCACCAAGGCTTGGGCTATTATGAACCAAATCAAAATCATGATTAACTGAACATTTTACCTCAAATAGGATGAATAAACTATTATTCTAGGATACTCCACTTTTACTTGCCACACTCCCTACTTCTATATCTCAGAATTTCCGTTTTGGTTATTCCCCTATTAGCAATCCTGGTTGGCCAATATACAGTTAGTGATGCATTCTTTAGTCAATGGCAGTATGAGACAGCATGGTATGTGTGCACAATAACTGAAATAATCAATGTGGGCAACGGTTAACTGAGCTGATGTTGAAGTTAATAACCCAGCCCTATTTCCAGCTTTTTCTCAGATTTCTTTTTTGTAATCCCATTAAGTATTACCTTGCCAGGTTGGGCAAAAGTAGAAAAAAAGGCAAGTTAAAAACCCAGTGCTCGTAAGCCTTAAAGCATAGGTGAAGAAACATGGACACTCTTGACAGAGCACATTTCCGTCATTGGGTTACTTGGCTGACAAAGGGATTTCGCCTATTTCTGTTCAGTGATACTTTACATACATATATTGTTCTAGCCTTCATGTCTTGGAGCAGTAAATGAGATTAAAGGAGCTCTGTGTATGATTTGTCACCATGCTGTGTCTTCCCCTTCATTTGGCCATAGCATATGTGCCTGTGGAAGAATAAACCATTTGGAGTGTGCTGGAACTGCAGCCTTGAAACTATTTCATGCTTTGTTGGTTAGGATTATTGATTAATATTCAGATATTTGTTGGGAGGGGGTTCTGGCATCTGCACTCACAAGCAGAGATGTTGTGCTAGAATAAACAATGTAGTACGAAGGTGGTGGAGGATGAGGAGGGTAGATATGTTAGTATTAGTTGTGCAATCTATTCCCAGCCATTACATCTTATAGCATTATATATACCACTGCCTTATTCAGGCTTGGCTATTAAACGCATACTTCCACTGCTCTCAGGTGCTCCTGGGGTCCCTGCCCTTCTTATTGGGGATTTCAATTCATACCTTTCTCCTCATTTAGATAAGTTCCACACGGGCTCTATCCCCCCAAACTGCGACTCCTACTTCTCTATATAAGTTAATTGCAGAGGTCGGGTTGGTTGATATATGGCGCTTGCGATACCCAGACACCAGACAATACTCCTGTTACTCCTCCTCCTATGGTTCACTGTCCAGAATTGATCTGGCACTGGCCAACAAGCTGCTTTTGCCGCTGGTTGATTGCGTTTCCTATGAACCCCGGAGTGTGTCTGACCATTCTCTACTCAGAGTTTATCTCTGGGGGAGCCTATGTCAGGCTCTAGAGCTCTATGGAAAGTTCAACCTTTTTGGGTCCAATTGGTGGGCGCTTCATTGTCTGTGTCCCTGAGTGAATTTTTTGCATTTAATGCGGGGTCGTCCTCGTCAGCTGTAGTCTGGGATACATTTAAAGCTTATATAGGGGGGCTTTATATATGGGAGATTAGCTCCAAAAAGACTAGTAGCAGACAGCTGACGGAAACGTTATTGGCCCAGGTAAAGCAAGCTGAGCAGGTATACCTTAATGCACCCACAGAGAGACTTAGGCAGGCTTGGGAGTCTGTGGCGACTGAGTATAGGGATCATTTAATGGACATGGCCACGAATAAACGCTTTTTTACTCAACAGCGTTTCTTTGCGGAGGGGGAGAGTGCAGGACATTTGCTGTCAGTAGTCATTAGGGCTCAGGGGAGTTCCTCGCATATTGCAAGACTGGAAAGTAGTGATGGGACAGTGATGACCTCGAATGCTGATATAGTAACAGCCATGTACTCCCACTTTGCAGATGTATATTCCTCTAGATTGACAGCCACTCCAGAGGCTGTGGATGAATACCTACGTGGTATTGCTCTGCCTTGTTTGTCCGACTCCACCAGAAATCATCTGGAGGAAGTGCTGTCCATCACTGAACTTGAGGAGGCGGTCCAGTCCCTTCCAAATGACAAGGCCCCTGGGATGGATGGTCTACCAGGAGAGGTTTATAAGCAATATGGAGAAATTTTGTTACCCCATTTACTCAAAACATTTCAGGATGCGCTGGAGTCTGGGAAACTCCCGGGTTCCATGAGTGAAGCTGTAGTAGTGCTCCTGCCCAAACCGGGGAAGGATCTAGTCTACCCAGACTCCTACAGACCCATTTCTCTTTTGACGGTTGATGTCAAGTTACTAGCTAAAATTCTAGCGACTCGCCTATCGGGGGTTGTTAGGGAGCTGATCCATCCTGATCAGTCTGGTTTTATTCCTAACTCCTCAATAGCTATCAACCTCAGACGGTTATTTCTTAACCTGCAGCTGGCCTCGGCCTCTACTGGCTCTAGGGCAGTGTTGTCGCTTGACGCTGCCAAAGCTTTTGACAGTGTCGAGTGGACTTATTTATGGGCTATCCTCAGGGCGATGGGGTTTGGACCTCAGTTTTTAACCTACGTTCAATTGCTATATCATCTCCCGGGGGCCAGACTGCGGGTGAATGGGACGTTGTCACAGCGTATTCAATTGAGCAGGGGCACCAGACAGGGTTGCCCACTGTCTCCCTTATTATTTGCCCTAGCTATTGAACCCCTAGCCTGCATTCTGCAGGATGCCTCGGATTTTGTGGGCTTCCAATGTGGTGACCTAGAAGAAAAAGTATCGTTGTATGCTGATGACATGCTTTTATATCTGGGAGATGTGACTTCCTCGCTCCCATGGGTAATGGCTATAATACAGGATTTTGGGGCTTGGTCTGGACTACGAATAAATTGGGACAAATCGGTCTTGCTACCAATTGACCTGCTACCGCAGTCGCTACTAACTGACAGACTTCCTTTGCAGAGGGTAGACTCCTTTAAATATCTGGGGGTGGTGGTATCTGCCAGACCTGTGTCGTTTTTGTCTCTAAATTTAGAACCCTTCATAACTAAAATGCGACGTAAAGTGGACTCCTGGTGTAAACTCTCCCTTTCCGTAGTAGGGCGCTGTAACTTACTTAAAATGGTCCTTATGCCACAATTATTATATCTCCTTCACAATTCTCCAGTGTGGATACCAATGCAATACTTTAGGAAAATTCATAGTATTTTCAGGGAATTAATTTGGCAGAAGATGGGAGCATGCATCAGTCTAGAGGCACTACACCGGGACAAGACAGAGGGGGGCTTGGCAGTTCCGAATGCCTGGATTTACTTTTTGGCAGCGCAATTGCAGCAGCTTCAGGGATGGGGACGTCCGCTGGGCTCGGTGAGATCGGGCCATCTATGTGTGCAAGATACCCCTTGGACTGTTCCGGTGGCTGTTTTGGAGGCTGGTCCCCTACCAACAGCTCGTTCTCGACTCCCCACTTTAGCCCTCTTATACAAGGTATGGGATAGGGGGAAGAAACTGTTAGGTACTTGTGGCTTTACTACATTTACTCCTCTGTAGCATAATAATCGCTTGATTGAATTTACTGTGCTAACGGGTTTCGAGGGGTGGAGGGATAAGGGTGTCCTGTCCCTTAGTCATATCCTAGATAACGGGATATTTAAGACCTTTGCAGACCTTCAGAGTGATTTTTCTATACCCCAGGTGTGATTTATCAGTATCTTCAGCTTCGTCATGCCTTCCATGTTCAGACTAGACGTACCCCCCTTACAGTTGGACTACACCCCGCACTGCAACATACTCTTATGGGATCTATTACTAAGGGAATGATATCTACACTGTACCGACAGTTATTAATGGCATACTTGGAGGATTTCCCGGACAAGACTAGGGAAAGGTGGGAGGGGGATGTTGGTGCGGTTGATGAGGAAACCTGGCGAGATGTGTTAGCCCTAACCCCAGCACTGTCCCCTAGTGAAGCACAGAGACTGTCTTCATATTTATCTCTTGCATAGGGTCTATAGGACTCCACAGAGACTGTTCCGTATGCATATCCGTTCTGATGCCAAATGCCCCCACTGTAGTATGGAACCCGCACATCTCCTGCATATGATGTGGGAATGTCAGGAGTTAGCCAATTACTGGAGTCAGGTACTGTCCTTGCTTGGCCGGGTGTATTCTATTGCACTTCTGCAATCACCATTAGTTTGCCTCCTAGGTCTTTTGGGGGAGGGTGTGGACACGGAAAGCCCGGATTTTATAGGGTTGTCCAGGGTTTTATACCAGGCAAGAAAATTGATTACTTATCATTGGTTGGACCCGAGTCCTCCTTCTCTAGTGGAATTGATATCTAGAGTTAATAATACTATTAGGCTGGAGAGGGGCTTATATATACAGAGAAAGGCCCAAACTAAATTTGAAAAAGTTTGGGGGGCATGGTTGGACACACCTGGCCTTCCCTCCCCGTCTCTGATTAGGAACAGATCTCTCACTTCAACTTTCTCTGTTTCCTTGATCCCCTGAATGCTATTCTTTACATGGAAATCAAAGGAGGTTCGGGAGATTTAGCGGGGGGTCCTAATGGACTTCCCCCCTCCCTCTTTATGTGTCGGATTGTGTCTCCATATTTGCTTTGAATTGTTATTGTGTTGCTGTTGTTTTGTCAATTGTTTGATTTTATGTTAAGAAAAATTTGTTAATAAAAATTATCTGATTTAAAAAAAAAATAAATAAACAATGTATATTTTTGATATTCAGAATAGTGTTTCCTATCATAGCAACTATAATGATGGGCCTGTCTAATTTATCTTCAGAACAGTACTAGTGCTGTAGCTGACTTCTAGGGCAGACTTCAGACAGTGATGACTGTGTCTGTATTAAAGCCACAATAACTAGATCACTCACAATTATATTATAAGGTTCATCCCCATAAAACCTTCCTAGGAGGAGTGAGTTCTGCAGCCCTAAATCATATGGACTAAAATAAACCTACATGTAACGGCTGAAGGTGACATCAGAATCCTAAATGGGATGTGTTGTTATCCTTTAAAATAGGAAGTTGTAGGATCAAGTATGTGACTAGTGAAATGTTCTGCTTTGTGTGAATCCAGGGGTTTGACAAATCCACTCCCGGTTATGGCTTACTTTACAAATTGCACAGAACACTATAACTTGTGAACCAGTTTTAATATATATAGCTGAAGATATTAGCTAGCAGTAGAATTCAGTGACCTTCATCTTTATAGCCCTCACAGGCTGACATAAGCAATTACTTGTGACGTATAGCTCACATGAAGAACAGTAAAATCTACATTATGTAAATTGGTAGATTAACTCCATCAGGTCAGATAAGTTTCTGTCTGTGTGCTTCAGTTTAGATCCTATTTGCAGTGACTTATTCATGGAGATCTGGCAATGTCTAAGAAAACAAATTCTGCAAATCTGGCTAAATGAATGGCTGATGTGCCCAGAATGTAGCCTGAGGAACTGTTTACGGTGCACAGTAATCGCAAAGTAAAAGGAAAATCCTAGAAAAATCCTATATTATGCTCTGCACTATTCATAGCTTGGTATCAATTTACCTAGATGTGGTCTTGTCCAGTTTATTCACTACTTGGTTATCTGTCTCATAAATTTAAGAAAACCAAGGCAAAGAAATGAATCCAGTGCACTGTACTTCTCAGTTCCTTTGTGTGCAAGTACTTCTTACAGTGAGAGCTGAACTGACTTTGGACTTAGTTTTCCATATATCGGAATGATTTTTATACAAATCAATACACATGCTGTAGTAGTAACACAATTCAGTAACACAATTCATGTAGAATGAAACTTAAAGAGGACCTTTCATCAGATTGGGCACATGCAGTTCCATATACTGCTGGAAAGCAGACAGTGCGCTGAATTCATCTGTGCCCGGGTAAAGCTCTATCGGTGCTGGTATCGTAGCGCTTTACAGTCAGAAGGGCGTTCATGACAGTCAGTCAGGAACATCCTTCTCTACAGCAGTGCCTATCGCGCCGTACTGTGTGAGCGGGGAGGAATGCCCCCTCCCTCTGCTCACAGCGCTCATCCATAGACGAGTATTATCAGGAGGGGAGGGGGGCGTTCCTCCCCGCTCACACTCTACAGCGCGATAGGCGCTACTGTGGAGAAGGACGTTCCTGACTGACTGTCAGAAACGCCCTTCTGACTGTAAAGAGCTACGGTACCGGGACCGATAGTGCTTTACCCGGGGCACAGATCGGGAAAGCCGATATTCAGCGCACTGTCGGCTTTCCAGCAGTATATAGAACTGCCTGTGCCCAATCTGATGAAAGGTCCTCTTTAAACAGGTTTTCTGGCTCCAAATTGATTTTTTTACAGTGATAATCTATCCACATGAAACTGCTAGTGAATGTGCACTGCTCCTATCCAGTAATTCTCTGAAACCACTGCTATATGGTAGATAGTGCTGCTATTATTTGGAATTAATAAAAAAAAAATTAAATGATGATTAGCACCATACTATTACGGTACAGCTGGCTGGGTCTTATGGCAATTGCTTTACCAGTATGGTGAAACGTTCGCTGGTCACTGTGTCCCCAGAATAAAGGATTTCTGCTCTCTATGACGGTAGATAATCCTGGCACCATGTCTAGGGGAAAATTTCCCACAAATGTTCTGAATATTGGCATTGTAAATAAATAAGTAAATCATTTTTCTAAAACCTGCCCAGTAAGGAATGTCCGCCAATCCTAGGCATTAGTGGGAATATAGTGTGTGATTTGCTGCACCCAATGCTGGACAAGGTTTATCACCTATATGTGGTTAACCTATGCAACATCCCACTCTTTTGGTGCCTCACTTCCAGAAGAACTGCAGCTTGTGGGACAGCGCACAGAAATCAGAGAGGCCTCCCTAGGGCACAGATTGTGCAGCGCCTCAGAAGCCGTGAGAGTAGGGCCATCTGCAATAAGAATATGCTCTTGGTCAAAAATAAGGACAGGAGGGATGTCGTTGTACTGACCATATTTCAGAGCAATGGCAGTACCCTTGTCCCTCTACGTGGTACCAGTACCATTACCCCCAAGCCAGACTACATCCTGGCACATAAGTAAATGGGAGGGGTTGATCTATCTGATCAATTCCTGAAGCCCTACAGTGCCATGAGAAAAACAAGTGTGAATATGTTACAGATGGCACTGTATAACGCTTTACAGGCAGGACAGGAACATTCCTTCACTTTCTGGAGGAAATTATCAAGGCTCTGATATTTAAGGACCAAGAAGTGCCAGATTTCGGAACTTCTGGAACTGTAAGTGCCCGTATTGTACTGGAGCAACATTTACCCAGTGGAGTCTCACAAACTACAAAGTAAGGGAATACCCGAAAAAGGTGCAGAGTCTGTTCCAAAAGGGGAATAAGGAGAGACACAATTTATCAGTGTGACACCTGCCCTGTCCGTGAAGGATTGTTTCAGACTGTACCACACATCCATGGGTTATTAATGTTTTCATTGATTTTCCAAGGTATATCACCTCCTTATACCATCATGTACTCTGAACAAATTTACCTTTCAGCCTATGATGTCCATCAATTTCTGGAAAATAAATAAACATATTAAGGGGTCTTTTAATCCATCAAACTTAAAAAATTGCCATAGGAGGTCAACAAAAACAAACTCAAAACAAACCTTGTGAAAAAGTTAGAAAAATGGTGTATTAAAATCGCATACCTGACGCGTTTCGGGACTCTTAGGGTCCCTTACTCATAGCTAAACGATTTTCTATTTAACTGGTGGGTCTGGTACCAAAGAGTATTTTGCTACTATATACTCTCCGTCAGAGGCATTCCGGACTGCACAGATCTAATTAATTAATTAATTAACCTAAATCAGCCCAAGCCAGGCAGCTTTTTGAAGAAAAAACAAAGTAGGACAACCCCTACCTTTATACACCAGCTGTTTATATGGCAAGATTAAGTTCACCAGTTTTCTCCACTATGAGAGGGAGGCTGAGCGAGGAGCCATCAGCCGTAGAGCTATGGCTTTACTAGCTAAGTATAGAGATTCCATAATCCGACAATCATGCGGCCAGAATGCCGAACAGGCCACTTGGAGACCCCCTGAACAGATTACCGAATGCATTAAAAAACGGTTAGCTATTAAATCATACGGACCCCATAGACTATAATGGGGTCTGTGTGTTTTCCGCACGGTGTCTGCACGAATCATGTGGAGAGAAAACTACTTCATGAAGTACTTTCCTCTACGCATGACTCGTGCGGACACTGCGTGTAAAACACACGGGCCCCATTATAGTCTATGGCAGACCTGGGCATATCCGGCCCCTTGACTGATTCAGTCCGGCCCGCATAGCTTGACTAGGGAGGCGTGTCTTAGTGCCGGCAGGACAGTGCAAGAAGATGGAGACGTGTGGTGTGTGTCTTAAAGTACTGAGAGGGGGGAGGATGTGAGATGCAGGGTGGAGAGTGTGTGTGTCTGTCTGTGTGTGTCTGTGTCTCAGTAACCTAGAGGCAGATATGGAAGGGGTATGTTATACTGGGGCAGATATGGAGGGGGAATATTATACTGGGGGCAGATATGGAGGGGGAATGTTATACTGGGGGTAGATATGGAGGGGGAATGTTATACTGGGGCAGAGATGGAATGGGAATGTTATACTGGGGGCAGATATGGAGGAGGAATGTTACACTGAGAGCAGATATTGAGGGGGAATGTTATACTGGGGGCAGATATGGAGGGGGAATGTTATACTGGGGCAGAGATGGAAGGGGGATGTTATACTGGGGGCAGATATAGAGGGGGGACATGAATGGGGCAGATGAAGGGGGACATGAAACTGGGGGTAGATGAAGGGGGCACTTAAACTGGGGGGACATTAAATTGGGGACAACTGGAGGGGGCATTAAACTGTGCAGGTAGCTGGAGGGGGACCTGTCTGCCTCTAGTTGCCCCCAGTTTAATGTCACCCTCCAGCTACCCCTACAGTTTAATTGTTGCTTCCAGCTGCCCGAGTTTAATATCCCCCTCTAGTTTCCACCAGGTTAAACTGGGGCACCAGGAGAGGGACTTAATACTGTGGGGCAGTTGGAAGGGAACATTATAATGTGGGGAGATATAATGTACGAGTGACTATAGGAGGATTATATTTTGTGCGGACACATGAAAATATGATTGAGAATGGGCGGAGTCAACATAGAAGTGGGTGGAGCTAAATTTGCCATGGCGTGCATAGCCCTCTAGAATAGTTTCAATTTCTTATGCGGCCCCATGGGAAAATTAATTGCCCATCCCTGGTCTATGGGGTCCATGTGCTTTCATATGCTCACTGTTTGTCAATGCGTTCGATATTCCGTTCAGGGAGTCCCCTTACATATGAAGAAAATGCTGATTTATATGAAAATGGGTCTCCAAAGATGAATGCTAAAGGCATCGTTACAAACTGTAGAATCACTTCTACAAGGTACTGGGATTAGGCTTATAAGGAATTCACTATCGATATCATTTTTGCACAATAAAACTAGCTACATTACTGTAATGTTTTCCTGACAAATATTTATGAAAGGATCTTGTTCCAGTGTATCATAAACTATTATTCTACAATTATTGTGACAAAACAGCATGAATACACTACTTACTGCTTAGTATATAGGATCTAATTATAGTTTGGACCAGTAAGTGTTAAATGTGAGCTAAGCTTGCACTATTCATATAATATTTATCTTGCCTGGTACAGAGACAGGAAAATATGATGTGAATCAAGCCGTATCTGCCATCAATTATTTACCTGCCAGGTGAGAGAGAAATGCCCACAAATAGACTTTCTCTTTTCCATGCTCACATTTCCAGGGTTATATTTTTTGTAGTGTGAAAAGCCGTTTTTCCAGTTTCATTGAGGGCTTCCTTGGCTAATGATGTGCATGTCAAATTAATTGTCGTTTCACTTAAGCCTAGATTCACGCAACCAAGTTTCACTTGTCCTTGTGAGTGCCGAATTTCCTGTGTGTAAGGAGTGGGAGTCAAAAATATCTACTTGAACTAAAGATGCGAAAAATATCATTTATTGGATTTCTTAAAAACAGAGCTCCATTGACCAAAAAAAATATTCCACAAAGAGTTCATGTTACAGGTATACTGGAAAAGCCGGCAGTAGTATATGAACAAAACTACCCACATATAATTAGCTTATAATTAAAGGGGTTGGGCACTTTCAGACCAATATTAACAAACAAATGTACAATAAAAAGATATACAATTTTCCAATATACTTTCTGTATCAATTCCTCGCGGTTTTCTAGATCTCTGCTTGCCGTCATTCATTCTGTTACTTCTAGAGGATAAAACTCTGACCATGGTCATGTGATTTACGGCCCATGGTCATGTGATGAGCACACAGGTGCACAGCTGATTACCAGGCAGATGTCTGATTATTGTGCTGTGACTGTAACGAGCGGCACCTGTGTGTACATCACATGCCGTGGGTTAAATCAGGTGTGTCGTGGATTCAGTAGGTGGCGCTGCCTCATCTCCACCCGCCAGCCCATCACAACTTAACACATTTAGAGCTTCGGCATTTTTGGATGTTGAATTGTTGAAGTAGAGGCTAACTATGTCTCTGCTATATGCAACCCTAATCCTAACTCACCAGGTTTGACGTGGATACAGCAGATGGAGTCTCACACTAATAGTCACAGGAGGCAGTGCCATCTACTGGATCCACAGCATACCAGGCAGCACCTGATTTTACTCATTCCATTCCAACATCTACCCTGGTTTTATCCAAGGGGGTGAGGTTTCATTGTTAAATGGATGACGTTCCAGCTCTTGAGCATGGCCATGTATTATTTTCAGGACTCTCCCCCCGCCTAACTTCTAATTTACTCCCTTAAAAAAAATAAATGTATATTTACCCATATGCCCGGGGGCAGTGCCTGTGCAATAGAACACCAGCAGCAGCAAAAAGAAGCAGCATTCTATTGCACATGCGTGGTTTCTGCAAGCGTTCTTTTGTGCAGGCGCCAGTTCCAGATCACAGGTGCGGGCAGAAGAGGGGACAGTGGCACGAAGGTCATCTCCAAGATGGGAAGAGAGGTAAGTATGATGGGATGGAGAGGAGGTTGGGGGACTGAATTAGGCAGGTAGATAGGGTTAGCTAGGGAACTGGGGGGAAGGATGTGAGAGAGGGGATCTGAGTGAACTGCAATACATCATGGTAGTTATAGGCTAAGACAGCAGGAAGCTACCCATGTAAGCAAATGCAGAGGACACCAGGAGCTCCCAGAGAAAGCCAGAAATCACTTAAAACACTACTAAAGGTATTTGGGTGCACTTATTAACCCCACTGATAGCACTAACAGACCTTTTTTAAAAATATGTTTTTTATCCGGAAAACCCCTTTTAGGCTAAGGCCCCACGTTGCTGAAACTCAGCTTTTTTTGTTGTAGATTTTGCTGCGTTTTTTTCAGCCAAAGCCAAGAAAGGCTAAAAAAGGAATGGGAAATATATAGGAAGCTCTTATACTTCTCCCTTCTGCTCAATCCACTTCTGGCTTTGGCTCAAAAAAAAAAAAAAAAAACACAGCAAAATCTGCAACTAAAGAAGCTGCATTTCCGCAATATGGGGCCTTAGCCTTAATGTTCTACTAGAGGCTGCTGGGTAGTGCTGCCAGGCAGTGCCACCTCTCAAAGACTCGGCTAAGGCGAGATGTGGCCCTGCCTGTAACACAACTCTGTAGAGTATTTTTGTTTGCCAAGGGTGTTGGGTTTCCGTTTGGAGAGTCCGTGTGGGGACCCCCCCGAACGGAACCTATACGCATTAAAGAGCAGATAGAGGGCAGCACGGTGGCTCAGTGGTTAGCACTGCAGCCTTGCAGTGCTGGGGTCTTGGGTTCAAATCCCGCCAGGAACAACATCTGCAAGGAGTTTGTATGTTCTCCCCATGTTTGCATGGGTTTCCTCCTACACTTCAAAGACATACTAATTGGGAAAAAAATAAATAATGAGAGATTACCTGGGAATCTCACAGAGTCTGTGGGGTCCGTGGGTTTCCTGAAGGTAACTGCTTTTTAATACGTATAGGTTTCCATTCGGGGAGTCCACAAGTGGACTCCCTGAAAGGAAATTCGAACGCAGATGTGAACCGAGCCTTAGGGACATAATTATACTATGGAAAAAAAAAAACAGAGAACCATAAGTAGAAGAGATGGATGATATTCATCAGATTGATGATAACCTTAGGAATCCTCTTCAGTTGTGATTACTTTACAGAGTTTAGAGTTACAAAGTAAGGAAGATAGTTGAATATTACAAGGAGATCTAGGGAAGCTGGAAGCATGGGCAGAGACTTGGCAAATGAAGAATAATATAGACAAATGTAAGGTTGAGCATTTTTGATGTTTTTTTAGTTTAGAAAAAAGACGTCTACTGGGAGAAATAATCACAATATACAGTGAAGGAAATGAGTACTTGATCCCTTGATGATTTTTTAGGGAGCGTTCACACTACCGTCGGTGTCCGACAGCTAGTGCCTGCTGCTAATGTCCGTTCAAAATCTTGTGCGGACATTAGCAGCGGACACTAGCTGTGTCCGTGACATTTTGCATAGATTTAAATGGAGATCGGGTGCGTTCTTTTACAGTCCGTGTCTGTCCTTAACTGTCCATTCCCAAAGATGTCCGACTTTTCAAGCAGACAGCAAAACCCGACATGTAGGCTCACTTAGGTGAGTGGTTTTCGGGTTTCCTGGTTCCACTGCAACTTGGGGTGCACTGTGTGTGTGTGACGCTCTTTGGGTCCAACTATCAGGAGCTCTGGCGAAGACCTCTGAGGCCCGGTTCCGCTCTGGTTCCGCATTGGACACTCAGTGCTGTTTTGCCTCGATGTGCGGGAGATTCTGATTGCCCAGGACAAACTGTCCATTGTTATTGCTTTAGGTTCCTAATAGAGATGAGCGAGTAGTGTTCGATCGAGTAGGTGTTCGATCGAATACTACGGTATTCGAAATACTCGTACTCGATCGAACACTACTAGCAGTTCGAAGTTTAATGTTCGATGCAGAACCAGCGTTGATTGGCAGAATGCTACACATTCAGCCAATCAACGCTGGTTCTTCTCTTACCTTTCCGAAATCTTCTCCGCGCTGCGCCCCTGCGTCTTCTTCCAGGTGGAATTCACTCTGCCTAGGCATCCGGCCTAGGCAGAGTCGACTGCGCATGCGCGGGCATACACGCACATGCGCAGTCGGCTCTGCTCAGGCGTCGGGCCGGATGCCTAGGCAGAGTGAATTCCACCCAGAAGAGGACGCGGGGACCCTGCGCCGGGAGAAGACTTCAAGCAGAAGCCAGCCCGACCGTCACTCGTGGACTTGGTAAGTATAATTTTATCGAATGTTGCCTACCCCTGAAACGAGCATTTCCCCCCATAGACTATAATGGGGTTGTGTGTGGCTGTTCGAATCGGATTTCGAACCTCGGACACTTTAGTGTTCGCTCATCTCTAGTTCCTAACAATTAAACTGTGTGGTGGCCACTGTGGAGCATATTATACTGTGCGATGGCCACTGTGGAGCTGTTATGATTAGACTGCAGACGCAAGGCCACAATGAAAGCAAAAGCAAAAAATTGATTGGTAACTGTGAGCAGTAAAGACAACTATCTACAACTAGCACCCCCCTTTCTGCGAGCCAAGACACACCCCCAGGTTCACTGAATGTCTCCTGGTCAGGATAAACAGTAATGTACTTTGTTGAAACCCTTAGCAAAATAAATTCAAACTGCCAGGGGGTTAAGGCAAAAAATAGGCTGGATAAATATGTTTTCCTTACAATATTCATGATGGCTTATTGAGGAAGTTTAATTGTTAAAGTGTACCTCCAGTTATAAACAACTTTTCATAAATGAATACTACAGGTAAATATATGAAACTTTGTAATACCATTTATTAAATAAATCTGTTTTCGTCTGCATTCGTCGTTTAGTTACACTCTGCTATTCCTTGCTTTTTTACACTGCTGTTTATGTAGATAAAAAGCTGCTAGTACACAGAAAGAGGCAAAAAATCAATTAACCAGCTAGCAGGAGAATCCAACTCCACCCGTCTCCTCTCCATAGAGTTTTATTTTTTTTTTTTAACTGTAATTTTTATTGAAAGGATTTTTATAAAATATAATATAACAAAAGAGTTGAAAACATAAAAAACATGAACGTGAATGCACATACCGTCAAGTAGACTGGGAATGTATACACATCACAAAAACCTGAGAGTGGAAATGAGGGGGTGGGGGAGGAAGGGAAGGGGAAGGAGTCAGAGACCATTAAAAATACAGTATGCGTCCCAAGATGACCATATAGCCTGAAACGCCTCAACAGTATGATAAAGTGTGGCCGTCAAGTTCTCCATACTACGGACATTCTTAACTCGGGCTACAAGATCAGAACCAGAGGGAGGAGAGGCACTCTTCCATCGGAGAGAAATGAGCGTTTTGGTTGCGGTACAGAGATACAGAAACAATTTAGAGGTCTGTTTACCCAGATCAGCAGGGGGGAGATTGAGGAGATTGCTGAGGGGGTCTAAAGGGACACCTTGGATAAATAGAGCATCTGTAAGGGACTTGACCTCCAGCCAGAAAGGGTGGATCCCTGAACAGTCCCAGAAAATATGATACAGAGTACCCACTCCTGCCCGGCAACGCCAACACAGGGAAGAGATGGGAGTGGAGCAAGGCTGGGGTATGGTATCAGTGCATAAGTAGCTTGTACTGGGTCTCCCAGAACGTAACAGGTGGATGATTTATCTGCACGGGACCAGATAATTTGCCATTGGTTCGGGGAGATCTGCCTGTTCAAGGCCCCAGACCACTTCTCCATATATTTATGCGATATGGAGCCCTGCCGTCCAGAGGAGGAGATACCATAAATGCCAGAGATAAGGCCTGCAGTAGAGGTGCTCGCAAGACATAGTTTTTCAAAGACAGTCGGTGGGGACACCTTCAGAGAGCCAAACTGAGTAAAAACAAAATGGACAATCTGCTGGTGATGCAGCCACTCAGTGGCGGGTAGATGTAGTTCTGAAACAAAATACTCAAAGGGCCTGAGCACCAACGTCAGCGGGTCTATTAAGTCAGCGACACAGAAAAGGCCAAGCCTACTCCATGGTTGCACCAAAGCTGACGTAAGTTCCTCTGGTAGGAGGGGGTTGTACAAAAAGGAAATCATGGACGAACACTGGGAGGCTAGGGGAAAGATTTTAGAGCAGGTAATCCAAATGGCCCTTGTGAAGTGTATAGGACCCAAAAGGGAATGGATGGAAGGGGGGGGGAGGAATGGGACCACAGAAACGCATTGGGATGTATCGCAGCTCACCAGAGTTTCTCTATCTCAACCCATTTGGTATAGGCCTGTGGGGCTGTCCAAAATGGCAGGCAGCGCAAGGAGCAGCCCAATAATAATGCAATATGTGTGGTACCGCCAATCCCCCCTCCTCCCTACCACACAGCATCACCGAACAGGGTATGCGGTGACACTGCCATTCCAAATAAACTTAAAAATGGATTTTTGAAGGGAGCGCAATTCAAAGTGAGGGACTGCGACCGGAAGAGTTTCAAAATAGTAGAGGAACTTCGGGAGGAGGGACATTTTGACCACATTAATACTACCTGTAAGCGAAATATGGAGGGGACGCCATTTGTCCAAGAAACCTCGCAGTTCATTAAATAGGCTAGGGTAATTAACTGAATAGAGGGTGGTGTAAGAAGAGGAAAGCTGGATCCCAAGATATCAGAGAGAGCGTTCCCATCATTGAAAGTCAAAGTTGGAACGAAGCAGTTGTAAATCAGCAGTAGGAATATTAAGGGGGAGGGCTTCAGTTTTGACTTTTTAACCGGAGAAATCTCCATAAATCTTAAGGACCTGGAGAAGGTTGGGGAGAGAAATATGGGGGTTTGTAAGGGTCAGGAGAACATCATCAGCAAACAAACTAATTTTAAAGGATTTATCTCTAGCCAAAACACCCGAAATATCAGGATTTAACCGAATCTGGGCAGCCAAGGGCTCAATGCATAAGGCAAAAATAAGAGGTGATAAAGGACAGCCTTGCCGAGTCCCATTACGAATGGGAAACGGAGCAGAGACTGAGTTTAGGGAGTTTCACCACCGCCGAGGGGTCGAGAATATACAGCGGTGAGAAAGGTCCCAGACAAACCGAAGCTACCCAGGGTGGCTTTCATAAACGACCAGTCGAGGTGGTCAAACAACTTTTCCTCCATAGAGTTTGATGTGTGAGGTGCATTTTTGCTGCTGGACGGCCCGTGGGGTCTTAGCCTTAGAGTTGCTACTCCAGGTAGATTTTTACCAGGGAATAAGCAGATACAGACACAGATTTTTCTATAACTGCTGAGAGCTCTGGAAACAGTACAGCCCCCTTGTTTTATTTTATAATGTACCACAAACAGAATTATTACTCAAATAATACAATTGAGTGATAGGTTATTGGCATACAATAAAGATACATGTGAGCTATTTCTGAGAAATCTGTGATTCCAACAATGCCTCATGATGTACACCTATGTCCACCCATATTCTCACACATCCTTCCCCTTCAGACATCTTTCTCAGCATTGTGTAACAATTGCATAATCATAATTGGCACAAAAATGATAATCTATTCTGAAATATTCCGGACACAGCTGCCGAGTCTCCTTCCAAGTTACAAATGTGTTACGTGCTACATGTATCACAAACAAATTCATAAAAAGGCGATTATGATATTATGTAACCATACACCAAAAAAAGAGATTACAGAAATCTTGGTTCATATAAGATTGACTATAGAATTACTCCAACACCCGCAAAGAAGCCCTTGACCAGCTCCATCAATAGAAAAATAAAAAATCTTATGCCTCTCAGATGAGAAGGAAAAATAATCGATTTTTTCCTCAAATGGATTTTTAGTCTGCAAAATTAGAAAGAAAACTATATAAATGTAAGGGAGCTGCAATAGGAAAAATTCCCCAGTAGCTGCTGGAAACCCTGGGAAAGGGGCACAAGACACAGTGAGCCCTAGGCTGAAACCCCCCCACTGTCCCTTCCTGCTTGCCTGGTCCTATCTTACGTAATGGTCCTTCCTATATCCGTGAAACACAAAACGCAGACAAGACAAACAACAAGAAAGGGAGGTCAGCTAGCCAAGGGTTCGGTAACAGTCGAGCAATGCAGTGTCAAAATCAATATCCAAAAGAGTAGTCAATAGGGAAAGCCAGAGGTCAAGAATCAGAATACAAGAATAAACAACGAGAGAAAAGCCAGCACGCACAAGGCAATAGCAAGCATCAATGTGAATGAGAACTAAAAATAAATAGGGGGGAAGAACCCGCCCTGGAGTTGATAGGCGGATAGGCTGTCAATCGCAAGCAAGGCTAAACTTAACTATTAGAGGAACAGAGGGAAATGAAGGTGAAGGCAGATGGGTGTGGTGGAAAATCAATTACAGAAATAGAGCCATGTTCACACAGTGCAACCAAAAACTCTAAGCAAGGAATGAAACTGCACACGCCTCCTGAAACGCAGCATGCGAGCAGGGGGTGGCGCAGTGACCCAAACAGGCAGAAACGTTACAATAAATTTGGCATCGCTGTAATCGTACCGACCCATAGAATAAAAGTAAATTATTATTTATGTTGTATGACAAAAAATTAAAAATGTTAATAAACAATGCCAGAATTGATTTTTTTAAATCCACCCACAAAGAGTTTTGTTAATAAGTTATAGACACCCCCAAAATGGTGTCATTAGAAAAAGCATCTCATTTCACAAAAAAAGCCCTTATATGGCAACATCACAAGAAAAATAAAAAAAATTATAGCCTGTACAATGTGATGATCGAAAAACCAAAAATCACCATATCTTTAGAACAAAACTGGCTGTGGCAGGAAGAGAATGTATCAGTTTTGTGAGTGTATATCAGGGTACACCCCATATATAGAGCTGACAATGGAAAAGACACCAGAAATGACCCCCAGAGTGACCCCCCACCACCAATCATAGGAGCTACTGAGACGATAGTAGGGAATTTGCTGTTTCCATTGCACTCCACATAGCTTACGTATTCACTTTTCACCATCCACTGTGCATTCACATTTGAGTGCTAACCTGTGAGGGTACTATGAGCTCCCCTGCACTCAGGGCTTGAAGCTCTGCAGCTTGGATCACCGTGTCCTTCTTCTAAATATCCCTGATGACCACTTATGCGAAACGTGTTGGTAAGGAGACATAAATAGGGCTGTTAGGGTCAGTTTTGGGATTCGCTCAAGTTAGTGTGGGGGTTATTTTGGGGGTTACAGTGTGTTTCAGTATTGTTCTCTTGCACCTAATGTGTTTTCCCTGCTGCTGTTAAGCAGACCGTAGTGTGTGATGTTACATTACTTAGTGGAACTGGTAAGAATGTTCCATTATTTTTAATACACGATTTTAGTTGATTATGGGGTTGTTTTTAATTGAGACTCAATAAATGTTATGTTTTATCTATTGTATATTATATTGGAGAATCTGTGCTTACTAGTTAATGATTATGAGATCTGTGAGGGAGTTAATGCCTCCTTGGTTTTTGCGCTTTTTGAGTCATCATGCCACATTTGCAGAGCCCCGGAAATTCCAGTAACGTGGAATCCCCTGACATGTTACCCCATTTTGGAAACTACACCCTTTAAACAAGTAGTACAGTGAGCATTTTTAACTCCCAAATGTTGCTTTAATTTATTTTCCAGACATGAATGCTCATCTGATGGTGAAAGGAGAAAATGGCAATTTCTTCCAGGAATACGTAATTTCAGTGTGTAATATGTTGTGCCCGGCTTGTATCAACCATGCTCCAAATGCTATTGTGTCTGGGATACCTGCTTAACAGTTTTTGGAGTGTGTGTCTCTGCTGACACAAGTTGGGCACAACATATCAGGCACTCGAATGGTGTATCTCTGGAAAATGCAATTTTCACTTTTCATTATCAGCTGCACATTCATTTAAGGAAATTAAGTGTATGCAACACTCAAGGATTAAAAATGTTTGCTAATCCACTTAAAGGGTGTTGTTTCCAAAATGGAGTCACACGTCTGCAGATTCCACTTTACTGGCAATTCAGGGACTCTGGAAAAGTGTCCTGACATAAAAAAACAAACAAACTGTGCTCCAAATACCACAATAGCAGTCCTTCCATTCTGTGCTTGGCTGTGCCCAAACAGCCACATGGGCCCATATGTCATTAAGTACGTTATCCTGGGTACACCAGTGTCATACATGTGGGAAATAGCTCCACATCCAGGGCTCTGCAAAAACAACATGGCGTCCAGAAATCCCTTTAATTCTATATCCCAAATGCTAAAAAGCGCAGTGCTCCTTCCCTTCTGATCCCTGCTGTGTGCCCAAGCAGGGATCAGAAGGGAAGTCCACAAAGTTTTCCCTTATTATACCTATACAGAAAACACCAGCATTTCCATATATACTTGACATGCTGATTTTTTTTATTTTTTTTTTAAATCGTAGCATTTCCTCTGCGGATTATCTTGTGCAATGTGTGGATGATATTAGCCAGAACATAGGGCCTTAATCTCTTCTCATAACTGAGGCCCTTCATATCGCTTAACATTTTTGTGGCCCCCTGTTGTATCTTTTCCAACTCTAGGACATCCTTTTTATGAAGTTGTGCCAAGATCTGAACTGCATATTCCAGATGGGGCCGCACCAATAATTTATAAAGTAATATTCCGTCTCTTCCCCGCAAGTCCATACCCCTTTTAATACATGACAGTATCCTGCTGGCCTTAGAAACAACTGATTGACATTACATGCTGTAATTTAACCTATGATCTACAAGTACACCCAGGTCCTTCTCCATCAGTGACTTTCCCAGCTTTAGTCTTCCTAAATATTTGCAAAATATTTTTTACCTAGATCCATAACTTTACATTTATCCACACTGAACCTCATTTACCAAGTGGATGCCCAGTCTGTACAAGTCTGATTGTATCCTATCCCCATAGACTGCACTGAACTACATAACGCGATGTCAGCTGCAAAAATGGAGACAGTGCTATTAATCTCATCTTTTACATCACTGATTAATAATTTGAAGTATGTAAACACTATATTTGAGAGTAAAGTTATATGGCTCTTATAGCTATGACCCTTGATTCACTACTCGGCCCCTTTCTTGGCTCTCGGTGTGCTGGGAGCAGGAGGCACAACGTTACTTACATTGCGCCTGTTGGACCTAGAAGACTCCAGGACCAGAGAGTAGTGAATGGGGAAAGGTGAGTATTAAAGTTTATACATATATATATATATATATATACACAGTGCGGGACACAAAAACCGTGGAGGCAACCTGGGCTGGGGGGGGGGGCATGAAACCATGGGGGAAACCTGAGGGGTACATGACTTGGTGGGGGCAACTTGGGTGGAGGTGACATGATGGGGGCAACCAGGGGGATGGGGGGACATGAATTTGTGAGGGTAACACACTTTTAGTAAACATGTGATGTCTATTGAAATCACAGACAGCATTTCAAATGACACATCCAGACATCTGTTCTTTTCACTGAGCACTATTCTAGTCTATGAATTCCTTAAAGTTACAGGCAACATACAGTTGCCATCCATGTGCTGTCCATTCTTCACAGACCCACAGGGTAATCCGAGGCTAATCCATTATCACAGATCTGTCACGGAGTGATCCATGAAAATATCCCAATATATTCCTTTTTTCCTGTAGTGCTCACACAGGCTGTTAAAAGGAACAATGGAGTTCTGAAACGCGTTGGCATTTGTTTTAGGGGTTTTTCTTTTTTCATTTTGTGTTATTTCATTTGCAATTATCACGATTTGATCAATTTTATGATATCTATTACAAGTTAAATTTTATCTACTATGGGAAGAGTTGCTGGACTACACATTTTTTCTATCTGTTAAAATAATGGTTGTGTTAATAAACTGCAGATTTCTGGCCTACAAGATTGGGAAGCTTTAAAACCAGGTTGGGGAATTTGCAGAACCGGGGAGAAGGCCGTAGGCTACAGATTACAGCCTCGCAGGACATGTGCTTCAGACCCTTGTCCTAAACTGACAAAATGTGACTCTGTTTTTGCTATAATTATAATTATTTAGGGTTCTACTTTCAAGTTTGCCCAGGGCCTCTTTTTCTCTAAAACTAGCCCTGATCTAAACAGTGAATGTCTGCTGGATCACGGCCGAACAAACAGGTAAGTATATATTTTTTGTTGTTTTCAGCCTCTGTGTGTTAAAAAATAAATAAATTGCAACACCCCATTAAGGCTTAGGCCCCACACTGCAGAAACACAGCTTTTTTTGTTGCAGATTTTGTTGTTTTTTATGAGCCAAAGCCAGAAATGGGTTTATCAGAAGGTAGAAGTATAAATATTCTTGTTTATCTTCCATTCTTTTTGTAACTATTTTTGGGTTTGGCTCAAAAAAATGCAGCAAAATCTGTAACAAAAAATGGTGGGTTTCCGGAACCTGAGGTCTTTATCTTATACTTAGGAAACTGTTTAATGCCAAGGCCCCACGTTGTGAAAACGCAGCATTTTGATCATGGTGGAAACGCCACGGCATAAAACGTTGTGTTTTACATTACACTAGCATTTTTGTAAATCCCAGCATGTCAAATGTACCTACGGAAACACCAGTATTTCAATAGAAGTCAATGGGTCTGAAAAACCTTGTCAAGAACCTAATCAAATATTTGAAACCATTGCAAAAACCTCATCCACAGCCTCACATTAAACTCATGGAGTGTTGGATAGAGATGAGCGAACAGTGTTCTATCGAACACATGTTCGATCGGATATCAGGGTGTTCGCCATGTTCGAATCGAATCGAACACCACGTGGTAAAGTGCGCCAAAATTCGATTCCCCTCCCACCTTCCCTGGCGCCTTTTTTGCACCAATAACAGCGCAGGGGAGGTGGGACAGGAACTACGACACCGGGGGCATTGAAAAAAATTGGAAAAAGTCATTGGCTGCCGAAATCAGGTGACCTCCATTTTAGACGAATAGTGGATTTCAAATCCGGGTCATATGAGAATGTGAACTTTGTGACTATGAGACAGGGATAGCTGTACAGGCAGGGATAGCTAGGGATAACCTTTATTTAGGGGGGAATGTTATTAAAAATAACTTTTTGGGGCTCTATCGGGTGTGTAATTGTGATTTTTGTGAGATAAACTTTTTCCCATAGGGATGCATTGGCCAGCGCTGATTGGCCGAATTCCGTACTCTGGCCAATCAGTGCTGGCCAATGCATTCTATTAGCTTGATGAAGCAGAGTGTGCACAAGGGTCCAAGCGCACCCTCGGCTCTGATGTAGCAGAGCCGAGGCTGCACAAGGGTTCAAGCGCACCCTCGGCTCTGATGTAGGAGAGCCGAGGGTGCACTTGAACCCTTGTGCACCCTCAGCTCTGCTACATCAGAGCCGAGGGTGCGCTTGAACCCTTGTGCACACTCTGCTTCATCAAGCTAATAGAATGCATTGGCCAGCGCTGATTGGCCAATGTATTCTATTAGCCTGATGAAGTAGAGCTGAATGTGTGTGCTAAGCACACACATTCAGCTCTACTTCATCGGGCTAATAGAATGCATTGGCCAGCGCTGATTGGCCAGAGTACGGAACTCGACCAATCAGCGCTGGCTCTGCTGGAGGAGGCGGAGTCTAAGATCGCTCCACACCAGTCTCCATTCAGGTCCGACCTTAGACTCCGCCTCCTCCGGCAGAGCCAGCGCTGATTGGCCGAAGGCTGGCCAATGCATTCCTATGCGAATGCAGACTTAGCAGTGCTGAGTCAGTTTTGCTCAACTACACATCTGATGCACACTCGGCACTGCTACATCAGATGTAGCAATCTGATGTAGCAGAGCCGAGGGTGCACTAGAACCCCTGTGCAAACTCAGTTCACGCTAATAGAATGCATTGGCCAGCGCTGATTGGCCAATGCATTCTATTAGCCCGATGAAGTAGAGCTGAATGTGTGTGCTAAGCACACACATTCAGCACTGCTTCATCACGCCAATACAATGCATTAGCCAGTGCTGATTGGCCAGAGTACGGAATTCGGCCAATCAGCGCTGGCTCTGCTGGAGGAGGCGGAGTCTAATGTCGGACCTGAATGGAGACTGGTGTGGAGCGATCTTAGACTCCGCCTCCTCCAGCAGAGCCAGCGCTGATTGGTCGAGTTCCGTACTCTGGCCAATCAGCGCTGGCCAATGCATTCTATTAGCCCGATGAAGTAGAGCTGAATGTGTGTGCTTAGCACACACATTCAGCTCTACTTCATCAGGCTAATAGAATACATTGGCCAATCAGCGCTGGCCAATGCATTCTATTAGCTTGATGAAGCAGAGTGTGCACAAGGGTTCAAGCGCACCCTCGGCTCTGATGTAGCAGAGCTGAGGGTGCACAAGGGTTCAAGTGCACCCTCGGCTCTCCTACATCAGAGCCGAGGGTGCGCTTGAACCCTGGTGCAGCCTCAGCTCTGCTACATCAGAGCCGAGGGTGCGCTTGAACCCTTGTGCACACTCTGCTTCATCAAGCTAATAGAATGCATTGGCCAGCGCTGATTGGCCAGAGTACGGAATTCGGCCAATCAGCGCTGGCTCTGCTGGAGGAGGCGGAGTCTAAGATCGCTCCACACCAGTCTCCATTCAGGTCCGACATTAGACTCCGCCTCCTCCAGCAGAGCCAGCGCTGATTGGCCGAATTCCGTACTCTGGCCAATCAGCACTGGCTAATGCATTGTATTGGCGTGATGAAGCAGTGCTGAATGTGTGTGCTTAGCACACACATTCAGCTCTACTTCATCGGGCTAATAGAATGCATTGGCCAATCAGCGCTGGCCAATGCATTCTATTAGCGTGAACTGAGTTTGCACAGGGGTTCTAGTGCACCCTCGGCTCTGCTACATCAGATTGCTACATCTGATGTAGCAGTGCCGAGTGTGCATCAGATGTGTAGTTGAGCAAAACTGACTCAGCACTGCTAAGTCTGCATTCGCATAGGAATGCATTGGCCAGCCTTCGGCCAATCAGCGCTGGCTCTGCCGGAGGAGGCGGAGTCTAAGGTCGGACCTGAATGGAGACTGGTGTGGAGCGATCTTAGACTCCGCCTCCTCCAGCAGAGCCAGCGCTGATTGGCCGAATTCCGTACTCTGGCCAATCAGCACTGGCTAATGCATTGTATTGGCGTGATGAAGCAGTGCTGAATGTGTGTGCTTAGCACACACATTCAGCTCTACTTCATCGGGCTAATAGAATGCATTGGCCAGCGCTGATTGGCCAGAGTACGGAATTCGGCCAATCAGCGCTGGCTCTGCTGGAGGAGGCGGAGTCTAAGATCGCTCCACACCAGTCTCCATTCAGGTCCGACCTTAGACTCCGCCTCCTCCAGCAGAGCCAGCGCTGATTGGCCGAATTCCGTACTCTGGCCAATCAGCACTGGCTAATGCATTGTATTGGTGTGATGAAGCAGTGCTGAATGTGTGTGCTTAGCACACACATTCAGCTCTACTTCATCGGGCTAATAGAATGCATTGGCCAGCGCTGATTGGCCGAATTCCGTACTCTGGCCAATCAGCACTGGCTAATGCATTGTATTGGCGTGATGAAGCAGTGCTGAATGAGTGTGCTTAGCACACACATTCAGCTCTACTTCATCGGGCTAATAGAATGCATTGGCCAATCAGCGCTGGCCAATGCATTCTATTAGCGTGAACTGAGTTTGCACAGGGGTTCTAGTGCACCCTCGGCTCTGCTACATCAGATTGCTACATCTGATGTAGCAGTGCCGAGTGTGCATCAGATGTGTAGTTGAGCAAAACTGACTCAGCACTGCTAAGTCTGCATTCGCATAGGAATGCATTGGCCAGCCTTCGGCCAATCAGCGCTGGCTCTGCCGGAGGAGGCGGAGTCTAAGGTCGGACCTGAATGGAGACTGGTGTGGAGCTATCTTAGACTCCGCCTCCTCCAGCAGAGCCAGCGCTGATTGGTCGAGTTCCGTACTCTGGCCAATCAGCACTGGCCAATGCATTTCTATGGGGAAAAGTTAGCTTGCGAAAATCGCAAACTGACAGGGATTTCCATGAAATAAAGTGACTTTTATGCCCCCAGACATGCTTCCCCTGCTGTCCCAGTGTCATTCCAGGGTGTTGGTATCATTTCCTGGGGTGTCATAGTGGACTTGGTGACCCTCCAGACACGAATTTGGGTTTCCCCCTTAACGAGTTTATGTTCCCCATAGACTATAATGGGGTTCGAAACCCATTCGAACACTCGAACAGTGAGCGGCTGTTCGAATCGAATTTCGAACCTCGAACATTTTAGTGTTCGCTCATCTCTAGTGTTGGAGAAGTTTTCAGAGTGGATTTACAAACTATTACCCTAATGTAACTAGATCAAACTAAAATGTTTGTTTTTGTACCGTGTTAGCCAGTGGTTATGAAATATAAAAAAAACAAAAAACTTGCAAGTCTTCAGTAGTTGATACCTTTTTTAATGGCTAACTCATAATGATGACAGAATATGACGTTTCGAAGCTTACTCTGCGCTCTAAATAAAATAGTAAAAAAAAAAAAAAAGCTTTAAAAATATATAATAAAAATATGAAATAAAAGTTCTAAATCACTTCTTTCCTTAGAATATATATAAAAGTAGAAAAAACACTCTATGCGTCCCCGTACAGCTGCAGGGTCACCTGTCAATGTGGCCTTGCAGCTGTTGCAAAACTACAACTCCCATATATTAAATATTTTACCAGTTTTTGCTTCAAAATTTTTTTTCCCTATTTTCCTCCTCTAAAACCTGCGTCTTATAGTCCGAAAAATACGGTAATCTGTCATCATTATTAGAGATGAGCGAACACTAAAATGTTCGAGGTTCGAAATTCGATTCGAACAGCCGCTCACTGTTCGAGTGTTCGAATGGGTTTCGAACCCCATTATAGTCTATGGGGAACATAAACTCGTTAAGGGGGAAACCCAAATTCGTGTCTGGAGGGTCACCAAGTCCACTATGACACCCCAGGAAATGATACCAACACCCTGGAATGACACTGGGACAGCAGGGGAAGCATGTCTGGGGGCATAAAAGTCACTTTATTTCATGGAAATCCCTGTCAGTTTGCGATTTTCGCAAGCTAACTTTTCCCCATAGAAATGCATTGGCCAGTGCTGATTGGCCAGAGTACGGAACTCGACCAATCAGCGCTGGCTCTGCTGGAGGAGGCGGAGTCTAAGATAGCTCCACACCAGTCTCCATTCAGGTCCGACCTTAGACTCCGCCTCCTCCGGCAGAGCCAGCGCTGATTGGCCGAAGGCTGGCCAATGCATTCCTATGCGAATGCAGACTTAGCAGTGCTGAGTCAGTTTTGCTCAACTACACATCTGATGCACACTCGGCACTGCTACATCAGATGTAGCAATCTGATGTAGCAGAGCCGAGGGTGCACTAGAACCCCTGTGCAAACTCAGTTCACGCTAATAGAATGCATTGGCCAGCGCTGATTGGCCAATGCATTCTATTAGCCCGATGAAGTAGAGCTGAATGTGTGTGCTAAGCACACTCATTCAGCACTGCTTCATCACGCCAATACAATGCATTAGCCAGTGCTGATTGGCCAGAGTACGGAATTCGGCCAATCAGCGCTGGCCAATGCATTCTATTAGCCCGATGAAGTAGAGCTGAATGTGTGTGCTAAGCACACACATTCAGCACTGCTTCATCACGCCAATACAATGCATTAGCCAGTGCTGATTGGCCAGAGTACGGAATTCGGCCAATCAGCGCTGGCTCTGCTGGAGGAGGCGGAGTCTAAGGTCGGACCTGAATGGAGACTGGTGTGGAGCGATCTTAGACTCCGCCTCCTCCAGCAGAGCCAGCGCTGATTGGCCGAATTCCGTACTCTGGCCAATCAGCGCTGGCCAATGCATTCTATTAGCCCGATGAAGTAGAGCTGAATGTGTGTGCTAAGCACACACATTCAGCACTGCTTCATCACGCCAATACAATGCATTAGCCAGTGCTGATTGGCCAGAGTACGGAATTCGGCCAATCAGCGCTGGCTCTGCTGGAGGAGGCGGAGTCTAAGATCGCTCCACACCAGTCTCCATTCAGGTCCGACCTTAGACTCCGCCTCCTCCGGCAGAGCCAGCGCTGATTGGCCGAAGGCTGGCCAATGCATTCCTATGCGAATGCAGACTTAGCAGTGCTGAGTCAGTTTTGCTCAACTACACATCTGATGCACACTCGGCACTGCTACATCAGATGTAGCAATCTGATGTAGCAGAGCCGAGGGTGCACTAGAACCCCTGTGCAAACTCAGTTCACGCTAATAGAATGCATTGGCCAGCGCTGATTGGCCAATGCATTCTATTAGCCCGATGAAGTAGAGCTGAATGTGTGTGCTAAGCACACACATTCAGCACTGCTTCATCACGCCAATACAATGCATTAGCCAGTGCTGATTGGCCAGAGTACGGAATTCGGCCAATCAGCGCTGGCTCTGCTGGAGGAGGCGGAGTCTAAGGTCGGACCTGAATGGAGACTGGTGTGGAGCGATCTTAGACTCCGCCTCCTCCAGCAGAGCCAGCGCTGATTGGCCGAATTCCGTACTCTGGCCAATCAGCGCTGGCCAATGCATTCTATTAGCTTGATGAAGCAGAGTGTGCACAAGGGTTCAAGCGCACCCTCGGCTCTGATGTAGCAGAGCTGAGGCTGCACCAGGGTTCAAGCGCACCCTCGGCTCTGATGTAGGAGAGCCGAGGGTGCACTTGAACCCTTGTGCACCCTCAGCTCTGCTACATCAGAGCCGAGGGTGCGCTTGAACCCTTGTGCACACTCTGCTTCATCAAGCTAATAGAATGCATTGGCCAGCGCTGATTGGCCAATGTATTCTATTAGCCTGATGAAGTAGAGCTGAATGTGTGTGCTAAGCACACACATTCAGCTCTACTTCATCGGGCTAATAGAATGCATTGGCCAGCGCTGATTGGCCAGAGTACGGAACTCGACCAATCAGCGCTGGCTCTGCTGGAGGAGGCGGAGTCTAAGATCGCTCCACACCAGTCTCCATTCAGGTCCGACATTAGACTCCGCCTCCTCCAGCAGAGCCAGCGCTGATTGGCCGAATTCCGTACTCTGGCCAATCAGCACTGGCTAATGCATTGTATTGGCGTGATGAAGCAGTGCTGAATGTGTGTGCTTAGCACACACATTCAGCTCTACTTCATCGGGCTAATAGAATGCATTGGCCAATCAGCGCTGGCCAATGCATTCTATTAGCGTGAACTGAGTTTGCACAGGGGTTCTAGTGCACCCTCGGCTCTGCTACATCAGATTGCTACATCTGATGTAGCAGTGCCGAGTGTGCATCAGATGTGTAGTTGAGCAAAACTGACTCAGCACTGCTAAGTCTGCATTCGCATAGGAATGCATTGGCCAGCCTTCGGCCAATCAGCGCTGGCTCTGCCGGAGGAGGCGGAGTCTAAGGTCGGACCTGAATGGAGACTGGTGTGGAGCGATCTTAGACTCCGCCTCCTCCAGCAGAGCCAGCGCTGATTGGTCGAGTTCCGTACTCTGGCCAATCAGCGCTGGCCAATGCATTCTATTAGCCCGATGAAGTAGAGCTGAATGTGTGTGCTTAGCACACACATTCAGCTCTACTTCATCAGGCTAATAGAATACATTGGCCAATCAGCGCTGGCCAATGCATTCTATTAGCTTGATGAAGCAGAGTGTGCACAAGGGTTCAAGCGCACCCTCGGCTCTGATGTAGCAGAGCTGAGGGTGCACAAGGGTTCAAGTGCACCCTCGGCTCTCCTACATCAGAGCCGAGGGTGCGCTTGAACCCTTGTGCAGCCTCGGCTCTGCTACATCAGAGCCGAGGGTGCGCTTGAACCCTTGTGCACACTCTGCTTCATCAAGCTAATAGAATGCATTGGCCAGCACTGATTGGCCAGAGTACGGAATTCGGCCAATCAGCGCTGGCCAATGCATCCCTATGGGAAAAAGTTTATCTCACAAAAATCACAATTACACACCCGATAGAGCCCCAAAAAGTTATTTTTAATAACATTCCCCCCTAAATAAAGGTTATCCCTAGCTATCCCTGCCTGTACAGCTATCCCTGTCTCATAGTCACAAAGTTCACATTCTCATATGACCCGGATTTGAAATCCACTATTCGTCTAAAATGGAGGTCACCTGATTTCGGCAGCCAATGACTTTTTCCAATTTTTTTCAATGCCCCCGGTGTCGTAGTTCCTGTCCCACCTCCCCTGCGCTGTTATTGGTGCAAAAAAGGCGCCAGGGAAGGTGGGAGGGGAATCGAATTTTGGCGCACTTTACCACGTGGTGTTCGATTCGATTCGAACATGGCGAACACCCTGATATCCGATCGAACATGTGTTCGATAGAACACTGTTCGCTCATCTCTAATCATTATCAGTTAGCCATTAAAAAAGGTATCACCTACTGAAGACTTGCAAGTTTTTTTTTTTTTTTTTATAGATCAAATTAGATATAGATAGGTCCTGTAAAGCCAGAATGTTCACACTATCTGGTTATTGTGAGGGTCCATTATGTTAAGGTCAAGAATTCTGGTTGTACAGGACCTATGACATATCTAGTTTGATCTGTTTTATAATGGATATTAAAAAAACATGGGTCATTTATGTCTGCATTTGTAGTACCGTGCAGAAGTGTACAGCTCCGGTGAGTGAAGCTTGTGGGCGCAGGCTTGATTTTTACAAACTGGAAAACCAAATATGAATAATAAATATGAAAGAGTAACATAACTCTAGTAGTATAATCAGTTATTCTTTGGTTTACATATATTTAATATCACATTTTTTTTAAAACATCTGAGGGGCATATATAAAGAGGACATGTAACTCTGCACACAACAGACCTGGTTAAGTGATGCAGCAAATACACAACTGGTAAAAGGTGAAAAAGAGAAAGAAACACTCGCAGTCCGTTGTTGGAAAATAGCTGTCCCTTCTTTCTGATATAAACAGAGGAAGGGAGAATAATAGACTAAACTGACCTTAATAGATTACAGAAAAGCCTTGGGAAAAAAAGGTCAAGGGTTACAGAGCCACTGCTATTGTACAGAACAAAGCAATTCATGGATACATCATATGCAGCCCAGAGATCAGCCCCATCTGATGTGATGCTGATGTGATTTGGGATAGAGGAGAGAGGTGAAGGACCAGTACTCGTGTTCTGTACAATGATGCACTTAATACACTGAATGGATCTGCTTTTCTTCTGCAATATAACAAAAGAGCTTTTGCAGCTGGCATTCGTTCTCTGGTGGGTATTAAAAGGGGGGTGGCAAATGGTGTTTTCTGGTCTGCAACCCCCTCTCTGGCTGTCGTACACCTCCTCCTCTCTCCACACCCAGGGACTGGCCAGGAAGGAGTGAATAGCATGCTCCCTACTATCCAAGAGGAGGGGAGGGTGAATCCTTATAGGGTGGGTGGGTTTGTGGCTTGTCCTCTCTGTCTGCCACTCCTATCCTCCCCCCTCTTATACACAAAACACACAATAGACCAACACAAAGAGGACATAAGGTTGATTGCTCCTCCTCTCTTAGATAGCATGTAGATTTGTAGGGTGGCATTGCTAAACATGGTCCTGTAAGCCATCAGGCCTTTTCTTTACAGGGAAAATGCAGAATATCCTAGGCTGAGGAGCTGACATTTGCGGGATTACCTTACCAGTTCAGGATTGTCTACACCAAAGCCTGCTGTTTGTAGGATCACAAGCTGTCCACTATGGGCAAATGCACTGGAAGATGTACCTTGGTTGGGATCTGCTGCCTGCAGCTGGTGAGTTAAAACAATAACCGGTTTGATGGGATTCGGGGAAACATTAACAAGATTAGCACATCATTCCTGAATTTACTCTAATTATGCTATCCTTAGGACTTCGCATCATCCTATTACATCCATATCCCCATTGTAAGACTGCAAGCACTTAGAATTAATCCTGTAAATCATCATACACATTTGCATTACGGATACCTAGACACTTATTAATATTAAGATGATTTTAGACATATTCAAGAATACTTAGGTTGTGAATGAACATGAATTCCATTGTCACGTGTAACACAATGTATCTGTAAATACCAAAATCCATCTGTCTTGTGAATGTGTAGCATTTACATGTATGCTTATTATATTGGTGAATCTAAATATAATGTGTCCATTCATGCAGTCACACTTACTGCAAACCTTTGGCAGTGAATTGTACTTATGTCACACAATACAATTTACATATTTAATCAGTAAAGCAGATATTATTTATATCATTTATCATATGTATGGATTTCATCACAATAATGACTCCAGAGGTTTTATATACTGTAATGTATTGTAAGTTTCTCGCCATTTATTTAGACTGTTTTATGCAGTGGCATTTGGCAGAAATAGAACCCCACCCCCTTCAGATTTTGCACTTTACTTAATGTATTTGTATTCATTTTACTAATGTATTAATGTATTACTGTACTTAACTAACTTGGCTGCATGCATTTCTCTAATATTGAGTGTATAACTGTATTACAGCTGATATCATTACCCTATTTAGAGATACATGTGTAAGTTAGAAATATAAACCCTAAACAATTTCCAGTTTTCTAAATTGACAAGGGCAGGGCTTAACTATATTAAAGGCAGATAATTTGGTTATAGAGTCCAGTTGTAATGGGATGTGTAAAGGTAACTTTATTATCCATGTCAGTCAACCTACTTTGTTTACTAATATCAAGGTATACAAAGTTCCAGAGGGGTATCTAAGCTTTACTTCACCATGTTTGTTGTTGTTTTGATGGCATCCCTCCAGAAACCCAGGACACATATCTCAAAAAATCCCTCTTTGCTGTGCCACAGCCTTAGTCCAATGGACATCTCATTTCGGATGTTTTGTTCACATGTGAGCAAAGTTACAAAAAGTTCTTCCCCATTTGTTCTCTCAAACATGATGATAATGGTGGTTGTAAGCAGATGAGAATTAGGATTTTATTATTATGTTTTTTATGATTACAGGTCTATTCTTCTCACAGAAATATATTATGTAGGGTTTAAGGCTAGGTTCACATCTGCGCTCAGGTTTCCGTTTGGGGGGCTCCGTTTTGGGAGCCCCGAACAGAAAACTAATCCGCATAAAAAAGCCGTTACCTTAGGAAACCTGTGTACCCCATAGACTACAATTGGGTCCGCATGGTTTCCATTCGGTTTCCACCCGAAGAGGGCGAAAAATGCGGAGAGAAAAGCGCTGCTTGCAGCGCATTTCTCTCCACATTTTTCATGCAGAGAGGGGAACGGAATCCCCGAAAAAAAGAAGCGACATGCTCATTCTTCAGGTGGATTCGCCTCACGTCATCCACCTTAAAACACTCCCTCCTGACTAGGCCCATTCATTTGGCCCATTCAGTCACAGATACCCGTATTTTGGTTCGGAACCTGAGACGCCCTCCGCCTCAGGTTCCAGACCATTACCCCGTGAGAAACTTACCCTTTGAGTTACTGAGCTACATTCATGGAGATGTGACCATGTAGGGAGAAACATGGCTGTTGGGTCAGGATCAAGCAGCCACATTGATTAATGCAGTACTGGATAATTATATGTGGCAAAAATCATGGTGAAGTCCAGGCCTAAGTATTATATTCCTCAATATACCGTATATTACGCCAACTGTTGATAGCTTAGAATATTTGTCTTATGATTCTGCGTTGATTCTCTCCCAAGTTACATATAACATTCCCTATGGAAAAGGCAGATGGAGCAACTTGCAGACACCTCAAGTATCACTTAATGCAAGGGAAAGGAAGAACAATTGAAGTGGTGTCAAAACCTTCCAGAGAAATGTCAAGGCCCAGCAATCTCCAAGATATGTGTTGGGTAGTTTTAGTCCAAAAACATAATATTAACTCAATGGGCCTTGAAAGTAACTAACTCTTTATGATGAAGGTAGACCGAGAGCTGCCCTTCATACAATGGTTTTACATGAGAATTGATAATATTTGAGCATGTCTCCTGCATTCATTGATATGAAGGTTAAAAAAATCAAGAATTTTCATTAAAAGATTTTAAAATCTTTGGTTTTTCAAAATAAAACCATATTAAAAAGTGTGGAAATCAAATAATCCATAGGAGAACAAGGTGTGGCCATACAGGAATATGGAGGCCGCTGTCTAGGCAAACTGTCAGTACATAAATTTATGTGAAGACAAAAATTAAACATGATTTTCCAAATGGAAAGCAATAGATCCATAAAAAAGTATACAGTCCATTTATGGAAATCTGAGAAAAAACTCATCACAATCTTTATTCTTATCCCATACATGAGATATTAGTGCATTGATCTCTATTATCATAGCTTAGCTGACAGTTCAGATTCTTTCAGAAGTGTTCTGAATGCATTAAGGCCAAATACAGACACTTAAAGGGGTTTTCTGAGCTAAAAATATCAATATCAGATCAGTGGCCGCCATCACCAGTGCAGGCAGTGCTGTTCTCGGTGTAGTAACTGAACGGAGTCACTATAGCTTAGCTCCCATTCAAGTAAAGGGGAACTGATCTGCAATTTTCTGGTCTGGCCACTATCCCGAGAACAAAGCGGCCTGCTTCCTGTTTCATTCTGATCGATGGAGGTGCTGGGTATCAGACCTTTACCGATTTAATGCTGGTAACCCATCCTTAGAATTGGCCATCAATATTTTAAGCCCAGAAAACCTCTTTTGTAACCCCTGTAACAATTTGTGGGTCCCCTTCAACTAGCATACCTACAACTTATGTCTTCTCATATTTAGAATTATTAATCCTATCTATTATTGGGAGAATCATCTTTATTTCCCTGGTAATCTAAGCTAGTTAAGGGGTAACATCCCTGCTGGTTTAGAGAAATAATAAGGTTAACTAGACTAGGGCAATAAAGTAGTGATTGTGTGCAGTCTGTGAGTGACCCATGAAGATTGTGACCAGTGAGTGCAAGAGGCAGCATACTTGGTTACAAACCACCTAAGGCCAAGATGAGCCCTGAAATCCTCTGGGCCACTGTGCAACTCAACAGACTTCACAGGCTATATGCCAGCCCCTCAAATGCATCAATGAATATGTACTGAATATGTACATCAATAGTATAAGGGATATATGCCACCACTGGAATCCACAGAGATCGCAATGACAGGGGTCAGAGTGTGTCCCTTAGGGCCCCATTGAATGCATGTGTGGCCTCCAGTCTAGTCACTTACATGGGAAGTTCAAAAATTGTATTAACTGGATGTCCAATAGGACTGCATGAAGCGGTGACTACACATGTGCACCATTGCACCAATCTATTGGGGCACTTGGAGTAACATGTAGTCTCCCATTCAGTGGCGTAACTAAAGTGTGCCCCGGTGAAAACTTTTTGCCCTCTACCTTATCCCGACAGCGAAATCTCAATAGTGATGTTACGGGTGCTAAGAAGTTTAATTAACCTTGGTGTGGTTAGGGTAACCTGTAGGTCTCCTTGGCTTATGGGTCAGACGGAAGCTGCAATCTCAATACTGGTGTCTGCACCCCCTCACGTTATGCCCCTGTTCCCATTCTATGAATCAATTGGGGTCCCAGCAGCTGGACACTTACCCCCAATACACATAGGTATGTCCAGTGGAAGAACTCATTTAAACCATTCCAAAGATAATGCTATGCATTATTAAAGCAATCAGAAAATTGCAAATTAAAAAAATTAAATAAGGTTTAAAAAAACACAGTTGAAAAATAACCACAAAAATACCTCATCCAAAAATATTCAAAAAATAAGGACCCAAGCAATACAAAAAGGTTTTTTAGGGCTCGTTCACATCTGTGCCCAGGTGTCCGTTCTGCAGGTTTCCGTTTCCTGCGTAAAACAGAGCAGGAGACGGAAACCTGCAGGAGTCTTTCTCACCCCTTCATTTGAATGGGTGAGAAAGCTGTCCGGCCGTGAGCGGTGGTGAGCGTTTTGTGTTCTCCGCCGCGAAACCGGGTTTTTTAATCCGGACACAGAGTTGGACATGCAGTACTCTGTGTCCGGATTAAAAAATCTGGTTTCGCGGCGGAGAGCATAAAACGCTCACCGCCGCTCACGGCCGGACCCGGTCTGTGCTTTCCGTCTTCTGGCATGCAGAAGACGGAAAGCACAGAACGGAGACCAGAACGCAGATGTGAACTTAGCGTTATTTTCAAAAAATATTTAACACCTGAAACAACTATACAAATTTAGTAAACAATAGAGGCAAATATAACAAATTATGTGTGGGTAAATGACCATAGCAACAAAGTGAACCAGCCACACAAAATATATGAATAAAAATTAACTTTTATTAAGTGCTCCTAAAAAGGTGTAGCAACATATATACATACAAAATATATAAACAAACATAAAACAAAATCATATAGGGGTAGACAATGCTACAAATACCAACTTGTCAGCCATGGAATGTACACTGGATGGCAACACTAATATCATAGTACAAAGGGCTCAACCATAGCTAAAACTGAAAGTGTCCAATAATAAAGTGTTGTAAATGAAAACAACAAATAATCAGTGTAATAACCCACAGATAGCTATGAGACTGCCCACATAAGATGATCCAAGATTAGCCTCCATACATACCAACAGTAAAGGGACCCGACGCGCGTTTCACCTGTACTTGACAGGTTTCATCAGGGGACGAAGTACAGGTGAAACGCGCGTCGGGTCCCTTTACTGTTGGTATGTATGGAGGCTAATCTTGGATCATCTTATGTGGGCAGTCTCATAGCTATCTGTGGGTTATTACACTGATTATTTGTTGTTTTCATTTACAACACTTTATTATTGGACACTTTCAGTTTTAGCTATGGTTGAGCCCTTTGTACCATGATATTAGTGTTGCCATCCAGTGTACATTCCATGGCTGACAAGTTGGTATTTGTAGCATTGTCTACCCCTATATGATTTTGTTTTATGTTTGTTTATATATTTTGTATGTATATATGTTGCTACACCTTTTTAGGAGCACTTAATAAAACTATACAAATTTGTCAACAATTTAAGGGAGCCTTCACACAGAGTAAACGCTCCGCTCATTCTGAACATAATCTTCTTCAGAGTGAGCGGCGTTAAAACAGATCCCATTGATTTCTATGGGTGCCATAGAAATCAATGGGATCTGTTTTAACGCCGCTCACTGAATGAGTTTGCGTTCAGAATGAGCGGAGCGTTTACTCCGTGTGAAGGCTCCCTAACTGTATTGAGCCAGTAAATAAATCTATTAGGATAGGCCATTTATACTAGATCTGTCTGGGTCCCAGGTGTCGGAGACCAGTACCGAGACAGCAGAGCTCATAGTATTGTTTACCTACTGCGAGCTGCGCTGTTCGCTGTACAAACTGTATCAGAAAATGTGTGTACTGCATCACTGTCCCATTTAAATCTATGGTACAGGCCATCAATGTTACAAACTGGATAGGCCCTTAAGGTTAAGGCCCCATGCAATGAATCACTGCAAAAAAAAACCATGGCAGAAACACATCTGGTTTTGTCCACAGCATTATTCCCAGAAAGTCTGCAGAGTTTTCCTCTGCAGACTTTCTGCCTCTATTACACCTATACGGAAAACCCAGCTTTTCTCTTAGATATAATTGACATGCTGTGATTGACATATCTGCAATGTGTGGATGGGATTGCAGATAATGTAAAATACAGCTTTATTTGCTGCAGCTTTTCTGTGACATATGGCCCCATGATATGGATACACTGCTTTTTTTGTTGCAGATTTTGCTACGTTTTGAGCCAGCGCCAGGGTTTTAACAGGAAGAAAAGTATTAGTGCTTTTTTTTATATTTCCTATTACTTTTCAAGCCACTCTTGACATTGGGCAAAAAGAAATGCAGCGAAATCTGCAACAACAAAAAGCAGCTTTTTCACAACATGGGGCCTTAGCCTTAACCACTTCTGGACTGCCTATTGGTTTTTTACGTCCGGAGAGTGACTGTCTTGTTCTGCAAGGACGTACAGCTGCAGAAACGGGGAGTCAGCTGTAACTACTATAGGCATGAAAGGTTTCTTACTGTCCCTGGCTGCCCAATCGCTGTGGACACAGCACTCAATGAACGGTCACGTGATCTGCCGAGATCAGAGGCTGTAAGAGCTGCTGGGTCCTACAGGATCCAGATCAGCCCTATAGATATGGGCTAAGGTATGAGCCTGAGGACGGCTCTATTGAACAGGCGCTGGCAGAAGTGAAGGAAGTGAAAATTTGTGCCCAGAAGATCACATGAAGACGGGTAAATATGATGGGGTGGGGGGAGTATTGGTGACGTTCCATTTCTGGAAATGGAACGTCACCAGAAAATGTGCCTCCCAGGGATATGGGTTGATATACATTTTTGTTAAAGTACCGTAAGTAATTTAGAAAGTCAGCGGAGGGAGGGTGTTTAGATTACTGTATAAATTTCATATTATGCCGGACAACCCCTTTTAGGTGCCATATTGCTAGCATATATGGCAATGGCAAAATTGCTATTTTTTCTTTTCCTTCCCAGAAAGAATTAATAAAAGTTAATCAATTAGGTATGTCTACCCCAAAATAGTGCCAAAATAGGACTATAACCTGTCCTGCAAAAACACACGTGCTCTGTCAGTAATACTGACAGAAAAATAAAAAAGTTATAGGACTTGATCATCAAAAGTTAAGGAAATGGCCTGGTTTTATATTAGTACAGGAATGATATAGTTTATTTTACTAGATAAAACTACAATCCAACATTTTGACAAATAAATATAAAACAATATATAACTATGGATGAAAATCATGAAGAATTACTACTATGTGACTATTCCATCAATTCCAGAAGACTTGGGATTTTTTTACATTAATACCCATGAAATGCTATTAAGGTGACATTTACAGTTGTCATGTGACAATAGATGGGGAGCAAGGAACGTATAAGAGATTTCACTGTATGGTGCCATTGGTTTCTGACAGTGGCTTATTCCTCTTTCCTATTGAATATAAATGCAGGTTTGGCTTTCCAAGTGTGCATATTTACAGGTGATTGAGGAGTGTCCTCATGTTTATGGTCGGCCTGCTGTAAAGGAGTATGAGAGGAATGACATTTGACCTTCATCATAAAGTAATGTAAAACTTTTACCCCCTGCCCAACCTAATAAAGCTGGTTTTTCACGGCACTGTTTTAGGGTTAGTTCACACAGGGAGCGGAATCGCAGATTTTGGCACCGAGACTTGGCTTCCGACAGTCGTGGCTTCTCCCTCCAGAGTAGGCTCAAACGAATGGGCCGACTCCAGAGGTTGCTGCCGCAAAGCAGATGCCGTGGCTGAACGAGCCGCGTAATCCGCCTGAAGAAAGGGCAGCTCACTTCTTTTTTCACTAGTGGCAACATGCCACGGAAATCCACATGCAACCATCTATCCTTTCAATTCCCATATTTTCATTTATCCCCCTAAGGACTGGGCCAATTTTTGGACCCTGGCTATGGCAGTATGCAATAGAACTAATGTAATGACAACCCTTTCAGCCTTCAATTGGCTTCCGACTGTCATGGCAATCCTAGGGTGGCAATCCAACAAAGATGGTGGCACTCACGGCACCGGCACACTTTAGATGCCGCAGTCACATTTGGGTCTATTCACACAGAATTTTTTGGTGAGGATTTTGGCAAGGAAAAAAATCCGCTTCGGGAATTAGGAAATGTTTTTTTCCTCCAGCACAGTGTATGGACCTTGGAAAAAACGCTAGCGGTTTTTCCACGTGGTTTTCGCCAGTACACGTGGATTTTCTGCCTCCCATTGACTGCGTTGATTTTTGCAGGTGGAATCCACCTGAAGGAAGCTTTTTTTCCACTAGTGGAAACAAATCTGCTAGTGGAAGAAAAAAAGCTAGCAGAACCCATAGAACTCTATGGGGAGGCGTTTTTTCCACGTGGATTCTAACACAGATTCAGCATTAAAATCCTCGCCAAAAAACTCCATGTGAATGGACCCTTTAACTGCAGCATCTAAAGTGAACTTCTGTGATCAGTGTCGGCTGTACGCCATGTATGGAGTGAGCTCAGCTCCTGAGCACTCTCCATAAATCCCCATGATTAAGGGGTTAATGGCAGTTAGCATACAGGTGAAATGTGTAGTAATATATATTAATGCAATTACAATATATTATATATTACTGTAATAATAAACTGTATGCAGTTATTAAGTAAAGAAGCAATGTGTAGACCTTGCCCAATACATACATATACCTACAATGAACAATTAATTACAATGCGTATATCTCTTTTGTACAAAGCCATCATTATTTGCTGGCTTTTTGACCTTAGTGGCTCCTGGACTGAAGTGTATTCTCTGGATCTTATCACATATATGGTCCTCATTTTATATAGAGTGTCTATATAAGTTGATCTACATTTTGTGTGTCTCTGGGTTTGTAAAAATCTGATGTTACACAGATGTCATCCTTTCTTTTCACAGACCTATAGACTTTCTTGACGTGCTTCAGCTGTTTTTTATTTGAAGTCTGAATAAACACATAGAAATCAATGTCTTTATATAGCATCTGCGAAAAAAATGCATATGCCACACGTATGTGATATGCGGACATGTGAATAAGGCCTGACTGTGCTACACATCTGGGGGGAAAAGCTAACAAAAGAGACTGCTACCTCTGCATATAGTTTCTCTTCTGCCAGAAGGAGGACTCAGATAAAGCAAAGTTTGAACTACAGTAGTTAAAGGGAGTCTATTACTGCTCCAGCTACTTTAAACCACCCCCTAGTGCTGTAGCTGCTGATTTAGCTGCGGAATCTGTGGCAAGATAGGGCAGCTCGCTTCTTTTTCCCGCAAGCGGGAAGAAACCGCAAGTGGAAAAAAGAAGTGAATGGCTCCTATTGAAGTGAATGGGAGGTGTTTTTTGGAGCTGGATTCTGAGGCGGATTCCACATCAAAATCTGGTCAAAAAACCCCCATGTGAACTTACCCTAAACACACCTATCCTAAATTCAGCTCCTGGACATTGGTAAGATTAACTCATATGAGGCAGCAGTACTTAGTAATAGAGTGGTTTAAAGTAGCTGGGGGTAGAGATAGACTCCCTTTAGGGTAAGCTCAGACAGTTATTTGGACCAGATTTTGAGGCAGAGGCCGCCTCAGAATTCGGTCCAAAAATCGCCTAGCCGCAACTGGATGCCGGTACAGTGCACACACTGCACCGGCATCCAGTCGTGGAATTCCGCTCTAGATTAGGCCCAAATGAATGGGCCTAGTCGAGAAAGGAGTGTCACGAGGTGGACGTCCATGGCTGAATCAGAAAGGACATGTCACTTCTTTTGACCATCTCTCATTGATTTCAATGGGAGGCGTTTTTTTGAGCCAGATTTTGACGCGGATTCCACATCAAAATCCAGACTAAAAAACTATGTCTGAACTTACCGTTTAAGAGGACCTTTCACCAACTTCAACAAGTTTAGCTCTGTACGTCAATTAATAGGTACGGCTCTGCTGATTCTGGACCAATTGGAATCAATGCTGTTAAGTTTGGTGCTATTTAGCCTTTGTACTATCAGAATCTAATGTGTGTGATTTTGAGCTCTGAGGGTTCATTCACATGGAGTTTTTTTGGCGAGGAAAAAATCCGCTTTGGGAATTAGGAAATGTTTTTTTTTAAGTGGTTTTTAGTCCCTGTTCCCACGGAGTAACGAGCCGCTCATTCTGACACGTAAACACGTGTCAGAGTGAGAGCTTCAAAACAGAATCCCATTGACTTCAATGGGTGCCATCTTACACGCGCTACACATTGAAATCAATGGGAGGCTTTTTAACCCATTTATTTCAATGTGTAGCGCGCATAAGACAGCACCCATTGAATTCAATGGGATTCTGTTTTGAAGCGCTCACTCTCACACGTGTTTACGTGTCAGAATGAGCGGTGCGTAACTCTATGGGAACAGGGCCTAAGGGTGCATTCACACTGAGTAAACGCTAGCTTATTCTGAACGTAAAACACGTTCAGAATAAGCGGCGTCTAAAGCAGCTCCATTCATTTCTATGGGAGCGGGGATACGAGCGCTCCCCATAGAAATGAATGGGCTGCTTCTTTCACTCTGTGCAGTCCCATTGAAGTGAATGGGGAGTGCCGGCTTGTACGCTCCGGCATGAGCAGAGCTTGCCGTATACGCCGGCACTCCCCATTCACTTCAATGGGACTGCACGGAGTGAAAGAAGCAACCCATTCATTTCTATGGGGAGCGCTCGTATCCCCGCTCCCATAGAAATGAATGGAGCTGCTTTAGACGCCGCTTATTCTGAACGTGTTTTACGTTCAGAATAAGCTAGCGTTTACTCAGTGTGAATTCACCCTTAGAGCGTTTTTTGAAGCTTTTTTAGTTTTTGGTTTTTTTTCCTCCAGCACACTGTATAGACCTTGAAAAAATGGCTAGCAGTTTTTGCAAAAAAAATGTCAAAAACTGCTAACGGTTTTTCCACCTCCCATTGACTCCCGTTGTTTTTTTTCAGGTGGAATCCGTCTAAAGAAAGGTCATGTCGCTTTTTTTTCCACTAGCGGAAGAAATCCACTAGTGAAAAAAAAAAGCTAGCGGAATACATAGAACTCTGTGGTTAGACATTTTTGGGAGGCGGATTCTGACACGGATTCCGCGTCAAAATCCTCGCCAAAAACCTCCGTGTGGACTGACCCTGACATTGGCCGCCTCTGATTCGAGTTCTGAATCAAGCCCCTCTGCCAGACATGGCCCTTTTGACATTACAAAGCTTGTTGCTTGGGAATGGTGGAGTCTAGTGAAAAAATTCCAACATATAGGCGCGCCTCATTGTTATTTGTTGTACACATGTATTTAGATGTGTCTTTATAGGCTTTGTGCACTTGCTCCTTTTATGTTAAAAAAAATGTACCGTATATACTCGAGTATAAGCCGACCCGAATATAAGCCGACCCCCCTAATTTTACCACAAAAAACTGGGAAAACTTATTGACTCAAGTATAAGCCTAGGGGGAGAAATGCAGCAGCTACTGGAAAATTTCAAAAATTAAAATGGTCGTAGTTTTTGGGTGCAGTAGATGCTGGGGAAGGGGAGGGGGTGTTTTGGTTGTCTGTCTGTCTGCCCCTTCCCTGAGCCTGAGGACTGTTTTTTTTTCCCCCACTTGGAATTCAGTCTGGCTGAATATAGGGTATCTGCAGTGCTCCTATTAACCCCTTCCTGATGGAACAGGAGCACTGCAGATAATCTATATTCAGTAGACAGGGCACTGTCAGACACAGGGATACCTAATGTGTATGTGTTTCACAGTCATTTTCTACTTTTGTATGTATTCTAGGGAAAGGAGGGATTAAGAACTTTTATTTATTTTTATTTTTTTTTACATTTTTGCACTATTTTATGGGAGATTCTATACATTGACATTGTGGCTGGTCATAAACCCCCCTCACCCTCCTAAAAAAAAAAATTTTTTTTTTTTTTTTTTGCTGACTCGAGTATAAGCCGAGGGGGGCTTTTTCAGCACAAAAACTGGGCTGAAAAATTCGGCTTATACTCGAGTATATACGGTACTTGCGGCACTTTTTCTAAAGAGTGCATTTGCCCCTTTTTTGCTCATTTTTAGAAAGGCGCAAGTCATAAATACAGCGTGGAAAGAATGTCCATTTAAGTCAGGCTCCTATTTCCGACCAAATGGCATAAGGGGAGAGGACAGCATAGCATATGAAAAAAAAAAGGCACAAATGCTTTATAAATAAATCGCAGGGCAGAAAAAGACCAAAAAGGCGCAATTTATAACAAAAAAAAAAAAAATAGTGCTGCAATACATTATAATCACGCTTATTAGCTATTTACTTACAATGGGCTCACTCTTCAGCATGTAGTGAATATGCTTCACTGAATTCTGACAATGAGTATATGACAATTATTTCAAGTGTTTTGGCTGAATGAATATGAAATATTCATTGTGTAAGGCTGGTTCAGTCGTTTGGGGAATTGGTATACCATGTAATACTGACATCCCCTGTCTGTGTCTGATCTTTAGCCTTTGCACTCTCCTAAATTACTTATCCTTTTCATTTCTGACCCTGGAAATAAAAAATAGTCCTCAATATATGTTAATTTCTCTTTCTTATGGCAATGAAGCCTTAATCCCAATATTAGCTCTCATTTTTAATCACCCATTATTCCTACATAAACATTTCCCTTCATTTATGTGTAATGAGGTCTTCCCTAGGCTTTGCAGGGAATTCCCAATTCCATCATGGAGCAGTAACCATTCATTGATTATGATGTTAGGGAGCCTTCACACGGAGTATACGCTCCGCTCATTCTGAACGTAAAACTCGTTCAAAATGAGTGCGTAATAACCAGCTCCCATTTCAATGGGGAGTGCACGTATGCCGGCACCCATAGAAATCAATGGGAGCTGTTTTTTACGCGCTCATTCTTAACGAGTTTTACGTACAGAATGAGCGGAGCGTATACTCCGTGTGAAGGCTTCCTCAATTTGTTTTCCCTTAGTCCTAACAGCAGCACAATATGGGGTATTTCTGCCCCTGTGTGCTGGTAGGACAGGTGGAATTTTTAATTAGCATAATTAGTTGCAGGACAAAACCCCAATAAGAGGGCAAAAGAGACCTCCTCCCCTTGTGTCAATTATAAAGAAAAATAATATTACCTGAGAGGGGGAAGCTTGTGCTGCTGTTAGGACTAAGGAAAAACAGATTAACATCATAGTCAACGATTCCCTTACATCAGCACAGTATAGGGATGTAGCAAGCAGATCCCCTAGGGAGAGTTCTCTCACACTACAGTATGAATGTCCAAAGGCTGAACTATGGACATCTAACCAATAGTGTTTAACAAAGGTTAGTTGGAATGACCCAAAAGTGGCTGCACAAATCTGCTCAAGAGGCAAGATGGACTCTCAGCCCAGGAGGCCGACACAGCTCTGGTTGAATGGGCTCTGAAGAACTCAGGTAGTGCTAACCTGAGCTAAAAAGAAGTTTCAGCTGCTTCCTTAATTCATCTTGATAAAGAGACTTTGGAAGGCTTGAGACCTTTGTCTCTACCATACAGATATCTACCAAAAGATCCAGAAGATAAATTTGAAGGCACCTTACTACATCCAGCCCCATAAAACCAAAATACACAAACTCTGTTAGAGACCCTTAACAATGGGATCTTTAGTACCGCAACAGTAGTATAGAGAATGGCTTTAAAACTAGGCTGGTGGCGCAATCCAGCGGTACAGGAAAAAGGCCACAAAAGCGTAAAAGAAAAAAGGGTCCCCAGGGAAATAGGACCTGCAAAAAAGGTTCCGGAGCCTGAACATCACTAAAAACATCACTTCCTTTGGCTCTAAAGCATAAGCTCCGTTGAAGCTCTCAGCATGGCCAAAAGCTGCACAGCAGCTGCGATCTGACAAGGGCAGGCACATCCAGCCTGGGATGGCCAGTGCCACAGAGCGCGGCAGAGAGAAGCAAGGAACCCTCAGGAGTAAAATCTACCAAGGAAAAGAGATGAACAGCTGAAGACGAGAAAGCTACTAGAAAGTAGTTAACCCTCAAAATCCTTTTAGGAAAAAATGGGTGGACAAAAGAACCTCCCTCCACTTGTCCCACCACACAGGACAGAAAACAACAAAAGGGGAGGAGGTCTCTTTTGCCCTCTTTTAAGGGTGTTGTCCTGCAATTAATTAAGCTAATTAAAAATTCTGCCTGTCCTACACACAGGGGCAAAAATACCCCATATTATGCTGCTGTATGATGTAAGGAAAATGGGTTTATGTATTGCTGAAAAAAACTCACACATCCATTTATCGAAAGGTCTAAGTCATCACAAAGGGGTTTATTGCATTGCACAGTAAGTTGAGTATTGCACAGGAGATTTACAAAGATTGCATTCTCCTTGGTCTTATTTTAAATCAGGTATTTCAGGTTAATGTCCCTTTGTTTGTAGGAAAATTCACTACGACATCATATACAATTCCAGTAAAACATCTATTTGCCATCCACATGCCTGCAGTTTGTACTGAGCTATTCTTCTACTATTGTACAAATTAGTGCTCATTCACTGATATCAGCGTTTTAACTGCTACTTGTCCTCTGCTGTCTTGGGAGGTGCAAACAGCTCTTTGTAATTTGCTGACATAGACACTGTATCCAGTCAACGTCTAAGGTAGAAACAAACACCAAGTTTTAATCTTTGTTCTATATTGCTTATATGGCTAGAAGAGGCAGAAATATAATGCCATTAGGGGTGAGCAAAGGAAATGCCAAGAAAACCCTGTTTTGGTGGGGAATGAGATGGTATATAAAATATAATCTTTGCAGTGCTCGTGTGCATAGAGTTCATTAGGAGGAAATGTGTGGCATAACTGACATGTGTTTGCATTGTTTATAGATCTATCCCTGATATATCCATTGTAGTCTCAGACCTTACTATAACTCCTAGGCAGCAGGCCCGCTGCCTCGGGGTCATGTTTGACTAAGACCTTTCCTTCACCCCTCATACTGAATCACTCGCACGCTCATCTCCCTCCACCTCAAAAACATCTCCAGATTCCTTTCCTTTCCTTACCAGAGATACATTAAAGACACTTATTGTCTCTCTGATTCATTCTCGCCTTGACTACTGTAACTCCTTACTAATCGGTCTTCCCCTCACTAAACTCTCCCCTCTACAATCTATTCTGAATGCAGCGGCCAGGCTCATCTATCAGTCTAGACGCTTCAGCGATGCCTCCGGTCTTTGTCAGTCGCTACATTGGCTGTCTATTCAATATAGAATAAAATATAAAATTATCACCCTCATCCACAAGGCTCTCCATAATGCTGCACCTCTATACATGTCCTCCTACCACCCAACCCGTGCTCTCCGTTCACTCAATGACCTAAAACTTACATCCTCTATTATCAGAACCTCCCACGCTCGTATACAAGACTTCTCCCGAGTTGCTGTACCCCGGACAATCAGATTAACTCCCAATTTCTACAGTTTCAAATGCAAACTAAAGACGCATCTTTTCAGACAGGTCTATCACAATTTCTAATGTAAACCCTTCCATACTATAATTAGAATCCCCAAAATTTAACCCTCCTCTGTCCCCACTCCCACATTACCCCACATGATATGATGCTATTTCAGGCCAGCTTTATAGGTCCAAGCTCCATCCACATGTTAAAGGACACGACTAGTGACGGCTCATAAAGTTTTATGTTTGTTTAATGACAGTCACCTCTATTACAACATTGTCTGACCTCTGTATAAGCAATGCCGCCTCTGCTACCTTTTGTGTCACCCCCTCTACCTCATAGATTGTAAGCTCTTGCGAGCAGGGCCCTCAGTCCCAGTGTGTGAAATGACTTCTTTGTAATATATCTTTCTGTCTGTATTTGAACCCTGCAAATTGTACAGCGCTGCGGAATATGTTGGTGCTATATAAATAATTTTTTTATTAATTATTATTATTATTATTATTATTGTGACTTTTGGGTATGGAATCCACCCTTAGCCTTGTTGCACACAACCATGTGCTTAGCGCCAGCCATGAATGTCATCCGTGTGCTGCCCGTGCACCAATCATGCTTCCACAGCCTCATTCGTTATCCAGATATTGCCAGGAGTTGATTGAGAAGAAGGTAGAGGTATAAGAAGCTTCCCAGATATTTCCCATTCCTTTTGTAGCCACTCTTGGCTTTAGCTCAAAAAATGCAGCAAAATTTGCAACAAAAAAAGCTGTGTTTCTGCAGTGCAGATCTTTGGCGCATCATTGGCAAAACTTGGTGCATCTCGTCTGAGTTAAATTTTTTTAGCTTCCTACACATTCTTCTCGTAAAAATGCAAATTTTACTATTACAATTCTGGCTCAAGGTAATCCAACTAAAATGTTGGTATAACCAGTCTTAAGATACACCAGATATAACTTCCAGCATCAGCCACTATGGTCAATGTATTTTCAGATAGCGTTTCGGTTTACATTGTCTAACTATTAGTAAATCTGGGACATAGACTCTGGAATAAATGCACAAAAAACTTTCTTTTGGGTGTCAAAATGGCTACAGCTTTATTTAAATCACAGAAGCAATGTGTATAGACCTATGGGAGCCACCATTATGCAGCCTCTGCCCTGTTGTCACATGACCACAAGGGGACAGAAACTGCATAGGCTGCTGGGTCCAAGCACCAATATCACAGGAGTAGCTGACACCTCTTGCGAGGCCCGGGGTGCATATCTAGTGCTCCACCCTCATGACTTTCTGTCATCATGTGACCTCTGAATGCTGTAACGTTACAAATCAGACGATCCGGAGATGGAGTGCAACGTGCCACATAGGGACCCAGCCTAAGGGTTGGTTCACACTAGCGCTTGTATTCTGTCCGCAAGGAGTCCACATGGAGACCCCCCGGAATGCAATCGCAATTGCAAGCGATGTGCTTGCAAAGCACATGGAGCCCATAGACTATAATGGGCTCCGTGTGCTTGCCTCGCACTGCCCGCACGAATGAATTGTGCGGGCAGTGCACGGTAAGCACATGGAGCCCATTATAGTCTATGGGCTCCGTGTGCTTAACTGCACAGCGCTTGCATTAGAGTTGGTATTCCGTTCGGGGGGTCTTCATGCGGACTCCTTGCGGACGGAGGACGAACGCTAATGTGAACCGGGCATAACAAGGTTTTTCAAGTCAGAGTAAATGGCCTACGCTTACATAACCCATTCAATAGGTAATTGGTATCAGATCGGTGGGGTCTGCGAGCTGGCACCCCCTATCGGCTGTTTTTGCACAGTGTACAGAATTTACAGGAACCAAAACATACGGCTCCGTACACTGTGTATTCAGTATGTTGTACAGTTGAAGCTCAACTTCCAACTCCTCTGTGCTCAGAGTGGCAGCTGTGCATATGCACAAGCTCAACACATTTTCCACAGGACGTTAGTGCATGTTATAATAGAATTACCAAAAGAAATAATTACACACATATACTGAGCCAAAAATATCTCAGTACACTTATGAAGCTATAGTGAATTCATTTACACTTATTGCCAAAAAAAATAATGCACCAAGAAAGAGTTGTTGGAATTGATCAAAACTTTATATGTGAAAGTAAAGATGATATGTATGTATGATATTAGAGTGAAGGATAGGTTTATTGAGGGAAACTGCACAATTAAAGGAAGTTTCTAGCAAGGTAAGATATGGTTGGGCATGGAGGTATACAGGTTCTGTATGGTATCCGGTGATACATTTGCCCACAGATGCTGCAGCTGGGCCTGTGTACTAGTAGGTTGCCAAAGCTGGTGTCCTAGCTAGTTCTGTAAATTGGTAATAAATCCAGTGACTGGATAGGTCAAGGAAATGTTGTAATTTGGCAAAACATTCCTGGGAACCCCGTGCTGTCTATGGGCAAGCAAATGCCTGTTAAAAATGCCAATTGGATACCCTGTCATGAGAGACAACGCATGTGGATGTCCAGCACATTTCCAGCTTAGTGTTCCTTGTATCTATACCAGAGGTGACCGACTGCAGTATGTCATGGCTCCCTAGATCATCACACTAGCACTCAGGGCAGTGTGTTGCTACACAGCAAAGGTATGATTGAAGTGATCACCACAAAGCCTCCATAAACCTAATGATGATTTGGTTCCAGTTTCTTATTCATGACACGACTGCAAATGAAAGTGACAGTGGCTGGCAATGACAGGACACATAGTGAGTTGCTTGGACACCAAACTTCCTTCTACTAAGCACCTGGAAATGGTTCAGAAAGAGACAAGCATGTGCAATGAAGGAATCACACGTGTCAGGGAAACTGTGGCAGCTGCTTGGGCTTGTCAGTGGAACAAACAATCCACACTACTGGTAGTCTGTCTGGGCCAGGAGTGTGTGCGCTCACGTAACCACTGCTTCCAGCACCTCCTAGCAGCTAGGTCAGCTTGGCAATTGATGTAAACCACCATCAGTCAGTCCAATGATGCATCCCATCTCAAAATCTTATAACTGGGCAAAATGTGTTTGAGTGCAGTGAACCAACTCTTACAAAGAGGTACACTACCCAAAAGTAACCTTTGAGGGCCTTTTTATAGGGTAGCAGAAGCACCTTTACTCATTATTAAGGCATGACACATTGTGTAAGAAGACCACACGTAATCATTTGCATGTCTCCATGAGACTTAAAGGAGTTTTCCTATCCTTCTGTTTTAGCAGCTGTTCTTTGCCTGCTGTCTCTTCGTCTCACTTCCTGTATTTCTTATCAAACAGTCAAAGCCACCACCACCCCAGCTGACCTGGTTTTCCTGCCAGTAGAGGTTTAGATAACATTGAGAGCTCAGCTCCCACCCAGAGAACAGTGAGTGATGTCATTTGTCCTGTCCTATCACAAAGGTTCAGTGCCATGGAAACAATGTGTAAACAATGGGAGGAATAATTTCACATAGCAGGAAAACAAAGCAGTATTGCTAAATCAATGTATTTAGGAAAACTCTTCAATTTACATAAACTACCAGTATAGATTGGATCCTTGAGCTGGGAATACTCCTTTAACTAGATGCCAGGTTTTACAGCTATCCAAAATCTTGCTGTGTTATTATATGTTTTTTTTAACAATATTTTCAGTATTTTACTTCTATACAATGTTATGACTATAGAACCATATTTCTTTCTGACATTTAGGAATTTAGCTCTGCCAACACCCTCTCTGAATTTCTCACTCTTCCCCATGTCTGACTTCTTTCTCAGCTTCCTTCATTTTTCAGTCCAGTGAGTTTGTTCATCTGCACTCTTTTCAATCTCAAATACTACTTGTCTCCAATTTGCAGCAAAGAGAAGAGCAGAGAGATTAGAGGGTGCAGAAAGGGTCAGCAGTAAGATTGTAGAACCCTCAAGAGTAAATTGCATCTGCCTTTCTGCTAACTGAGACAATGCAGATCGTGGAGTGTGAATATTATAGCTGATGTACCTCGTACTTTTGTTAACTAAAACTTTTCCCATTCTGGGAGTCTTACATGACTTGCCATTTCCTATACTGTAATAAGTAGAATACCTGCAAAGACATGACAAGATGTTTCAAACCAGTGCTCTACTGAATTATACTTCTGCCTCAGATTCATCTTCATCTGCAAGCAGTGCTTTTCTCTCCGCATTTTTTGCCCCTTTTGGGCGGAAACTGAACGGAAACCATGTGGAACCCAAGATACTCTATGGGGTCGTTGCGTTTCCTAAGGCAAACGCTTTTTTATGCGGATTAGTTTTCTGTTCGGGCAGCCCCATACGGACCTCCCTAACAGAAACCCGTGCGCCATGTGAATTATGCTTCATTGGTGTTTCTTGAGTCACGGAATCAGCCATGGGTTCTGCAGCAAGCTCAGGCATACTGTTGTAATCACAGCCTCCTATTACTACAATGGGGGACAGAATCAGGGTGGAATATGTTGCTGATTTTGGGGTGGAGTCCACCTCAACATCTGTGGCAGATTCCGCTGTAACTTAGTCTCATTTTATAGAGCATGTGATTCTGGACTAACAGGACAGGGAGGGGGTTTGCAGTAAATGCAGATTGGAGGGACTGATTCTACTCACAACCTTAGACATGTCTGCAAAACTACTGTACAAGGACTGAAGATTCTGCAGTATCTCACAGCTTATAATGTTAGGCTACATCTCTCCAGGTTTGAACGCCTCTGGTGGCCGTGGGTTTTGGTTCAAGATTCCTCTGAATTTTCCTCTTCATTTTCTTGAGTGGGGTCTGAGGGTGCCTTCTCTTCACCCCCCCCCCCCTTTCCTGGTCTTTGATCGTGCCCTATCCTTCTTCACTGGTTTTCCCTTCCCCCCCCCTCCTTCTTTGTTCTGCTGTTTCTGTCTCTGTTTATTGTCTTGTCTTTAACTTCCCCCGTGTTCGTCTATGTCCTTTTTTGTTTCCTTGTTCTCCTTATTCTCCTGTCTTTTGTTGTTTTTTTCCCCGTTTGCCGGCCACTTCCCATGGCCTACCATTTTCAATTTTCATAATTTTGACTGTAGCAAAGTTTGTATCATACAGTATTTTGCGAATCGGGGATGCTGCCTTGATTCCTCTCCATTTTTCTGGGGCCTGTGAGCCTCGACTGTTGTTGATTACTATTCTTTTCTTCTTTTTTTTTTTTGTTGTTCCCCCTCCTTGTTATACAAAAACCCTTAATAAAATCTGATTATACATAATGTTAGGCTACATTCATATTAGAGTTGTGTGAACATTTGGAGACTACATACTCCATTCCACATAAAATATGCTGAGAGAAAAGCCCATCAAGCAGGACCTTTCTCTCCGCTGATTTTGGGCAGAAACCTTATTTTCACGGGTAACCGCTTTTTAAGCAGATAGGGTCTCCATTTTTCACATCCCCAAGCAGACCGGAAGAACGGAAACCTGAATGCTAGTGTGAACCTAGCAGAAGGAAAAAGCCTTCTTTATACTTGTATGTACTTACCGCTGCTTGTGTAGTTATAGATGGGATACTATTCACAGACAGTAGTAGCTTTGCTGAGTGTGCTCATAGATTGCCCTTTTCCTGTGTCATGCTTGCATGGTAGATGCTAGAATTGATGCATATATCTGCACTATATTTGCAGTTCAGTGTTTCTGGATCTCTTATGTGATGGCCACTTGAGCTTTTCTCATCTATTTGTTTGCTATTGTACAGTTACTCCTGGCAAAATTGCATATAAACAAACCAAACTAGTTATATTGGAAAGGGGGCAGGGACAGAACGCTCCTTGGTGTACATGCACACAACCCCAAACTAAAGTGCAAAATGTCCTTCAGCCAAAATGGGGATATTAGAGGCATAAAAACTGATAGAACACCATGTATGAAGGTGTATACAGTCAAAGGACAGATTGCCCAGCAGACCCTGCACGTATTTCAACTTTTCATTAAAAATCAGGTACCCTTTAAAAGTATGGTAGCACCAATGATAATGTTTTCAATGTTGCCTTATTTTCTAATTGAATCCAAAAGTTCTCATTAAAAAACCACATGACCATCACACCTGCACGAGATTGTTGAGCATCCCATTCCAGAAGCATAGACGTTGACATGGAATAGGGCCCTATTCTGAGTTAAAACAACCTCCACACTTCTAAGAGGGTTATCTGCAACATTTTGGAGTGTGTCTGTGGGAATTTTTGCCTATTTAGCTAAAAAAGCATTTGCAAGGTCTGACTGACAACTGAATTGTTCCTTCAGAACAGAACATGTCAAACCATATCATTATGGAGCTTTCTTTGTGCACCGGGGCACAATCATGCTGAGATAGTAAAAGAGTTTTCTAAAACTCTTACCACAATCTTGTCTATAATATCTTTGCGTGCTGTGGCATTGATATGACCCTTCACTGGAATTAGCCCCATTTTCCTTCTTCCACAAAATATTCATTATCCTTTACTGGAAATAAGGGGCCTAGCCCAAACCCTGAAGGACAGCCCATACCTTTATTCTTTCTCCAACAAATTTTACAGTAGACACACTTGGGGGTATTTACCCTACGAGGTATTTGTTAGCATAATTTGCTCCAAGGCTATGAAATGTCACATGATGGGAGAAATTTATCAAACAAATCACGTCAGTTTTGCGGTGCTAAAGTGGCACAGGTTTGGTGCATGGCCATTTGTACAAAAAATGCACAACGTTGTCCATTTTTAAAGACAAAAGAGGAAAGGGCACCGAGTGCCCCATTGCGTAATTCAATTAGAAGATGAAGAAAGGTGGAAATAAAACTCTCACTTTATGGGGCTGTGGAAGGACCCAACACCTTTGCATGCGTTGGAACCAATTTGACAGAGGGTTCCTCTCTGTGTGTCGTGCAGCTGATTCTTCAACACCTGAAGGTGTACAAACAATGCAGTCAAGGACCAATTCCGATCTTTTCTTTGGAGATGGGAAGATTAAGAATCGCGCTTCCACAGTGGGGTGAAGAAATGGAAATTTTATTGGCAAGTATTTTTTTTTTTTGCGATAATCAGCTAAGGTAGCCAAAACCACCTATTTTGGCCATCTAAAGTCTAAAATCTAATGATTATGGCCACTTTTAGGATATTTTTTCACATACAGAAATTTTTGCTTCTGAAGTTCATGAAGCATGTGCATCAATTACTGCTGTCCACTTTTAGATATGCCTACAATAAATCTGTTTTGTGGAATTAAAAACTTTGGAATATTCACATGAATTTCAGAATTGCCATCTGGACAACCACTTTTAGTCTTTAGAAAGTCTTTAAACCGGTTAATTACAATCTCAGATGAACAACGAAGCTTGATAAATTAAACCATGTCATTGTTTATTCAACAAAAATTAGGCCAAAATGCAGAAGCGTTAAGGAATAGTTAAGTAAGTTTGATAGAAAAAGGAAGATTCACTGTAGCGCCACCTTTTGGAAGGTAACCCCCTACAGATCAATGCCTGGCTTTCTTTGAAACCTAGAGACATTGTCTGACATCTCTTTCAAAAGGAAAAGACATGGGTTTCAAATTAAAGCAAGTATCGATCTATAATAAACTACCCTCTAAAAGTTAGTGCAACATTAATTTTTTTTTCCATCAAGCAAAACTTACTTGATTATTCTTTTCAATAATTCCTAGTTCTCCATACATAGTCAATACACACCATAAAGTGGCCTGCAAAAGCAGTCTTACTAAGGAGACATAGTACCCATTCTGAAAAAATTAAGTACATCTTTCTGGCTTTCATAGGAATTAGGAGGGTATATTGCAGCCAGATGATATTAAAGGGGCTGTCCAGGATACTTTTTTTTTTAAATTAGGCTGGTGGAGGTGAAGTCCCTGCCAGAGGTGACTGCTGTGGCCAATCACTGCCTGTGATGTCCTCAGGTCCTTTCTTTAAGCCGCTGAGGCTGCTGATTGGCCAATCTGTGACCTAAGGAAAGGGACTCGACATTTCACAGCCGGAGAGGAATTCCCCCGCAAGAAAATATCGGAACAAAAGGAGCGGAATGTGCTGGTAGGCACTGGAGTACTGGGGACAGGTGAGTTATTTTTTGTCTTTTTTTCACGTCCTCCAGTCTAATCTAAAAAATATATACCGTATTTTTCGGACTATAAGACGCACTTTTTCCCCCCCAAATTTGGGGGGAAAAGAAGGGTGCGTCTTATAGTCTGAATGTGGCGCCTGGCACCAGCTGTAATAGAGAGGCGGAAGCCGGCAAGTGATAGATGCCGGCAAAGGTGCCGGGGCCTGAGACATCGCTGCGCTCCTCTGCCCTGCATGAAGCCAGCAGCGGCAGGGGCGATGCTATTCCGCTCCTCCGTCCCCCCGCCGCTGGCTTCCTGCAGGGCAGAGGAGAGTAGCGATGTCTCAGGCCCCGGCACCTGTGCCGGCGTCTATCACTTGCCGACTTCCGCCTCTCTAGTACAGCGGATGCCGGGTCAGTATCGGTGGCCCCTTCTCCTCCGGGGCCGGTCCCCACCGGCCCCGTACCTGTGAAGTTGCAGGCCGGCTCCTGCGCGGCGATATCACAGGAGCCGACCTGTTCGGGTGACAGCCGGGAGCCTAATGAGGCTAACACGGGGTCGCCTCCTATGGGACTTGCAATCAAGTGACCGCAGGTTCAAGCCCCCGGGGGGGGAATAAAATAGTAAATCAAATAAAAAAAGCTTTAAAAATATATAATAAAAATATGAAATAAATAAAAGTTCTAAATCACCTCCTGTCCCTAGAATATATATATAAAAGTAGAAAATCATATATCATAAACCACCGGTTTTTTTTTCAATACAAGGTGATCTAAGAAATAGATATTCCCCAAAATGGTATAACTAAAAAGTACTTCTGGCCCCGCAAAAAAAAAAAAAACCACTCTATGCGTCCCCGTACAGCTGCAGGGTCACCTGTCAATGTGGCCTTGCAGCTGTTGCAAAACTACAACTCCCATATATTAAATATTTTACCAGTTTTTGCTTCAAATTTTTTTTCCCCTATTTTCCTCCTCTAAAACCTAGGTGCGTCTTATATGCTGGACTACCTCATTAATTATACACACTTGAATAATTGATCATCAGCAAGAGTCGTTACTTCTTGAGGTTTTGCATCACTTGCAGAAGTTTTGGTAGTTTGCTGGTCTAGAGCATTCTGGTGTTAACACATTGCCAAGAAGGAAAGGCATCAGCAATGATCTTAAGCAATTGTTGCTGTCCATCAATCTGGGAAGGTGTTAGGGAATAGCCAGATGATAATTCCCCAGAAACCGCTGGTGAACCCTGGAGGGAGGGGCACAAGGGACAGTGAGCCCTAAACTGAAGCCCCCCGCTTTCCCTTCCTATTGCCAGACCCTATCCTAGGTGATAGGCGACAACCACGAGGACAATCCCTCCCTGAATACGTGAAACACAAAACGCAGACAAGACGTACAACAACAAAGGGAGGTCAGGTAGCCAGGGTTCGGTAACAAGAGAGCGATGCAGTGCCAAATCGGAGTCAAGAGAATAGTCAGTAGGAAAGCCAGAGGTCAAGGATAAGCATACAAGTAAATAACAGCAAGTGATACCAGAAAGCAAGGGCAATAACCGGCACCAGTGTGACTGTGAGCCAAGACTAAATAGGGAAGGAAGAACCCGCCCAGAACCTGACAGGAAGAAAAGCTGTCAATCACAGGCAAGACAGATTAACCACTTAAAGAACAGAGGCAACCTTGGCAGAAGACGGGTGTGGTGCAAATCCAATTAAGGACTAGAGCCGTGTTCACACAGTGCAACTAAAAACCTTAAGCAGATTGTCAAACTGCACACGCCTCCGGCGCCGCAGCATGCGAGCAGAGGGTGGCGCAGAGGCCCGAACAGGCAGAGATGTTACAGAAGGGTAATGAGGCCATTTTGAAACAATTTCATATTAATCATTCCACAATCAGAAAGATTACTGTTATATATTTTTAAGGCTAGGTTCACATCTGTGTTGGCGTCTCAGTAGGAGATTTCACTGTTGAGTCCGTCTAAGGAGAACTTTTCTGTCTGCCAGTTTCAGTATACAACTGGGTGAAAACCAGACAGACTCCATTATAGTCTAGGGTGTCCACAGGTGTCTGCGGGTAACCACTTTTTAAGCACACTTGACCCGAACGAAGGAGATCCGAATGCTAATGTGAACCTAGCGTAAGATGGTCTATTTGAGCTTGCGTCCAAATATATGTGAGTGCATTTTGGTGCTTGAATATTTTCCGGTCAATGATCCAATTAAAACCGTAGACTTTTGAGGTTAAAAACTTTTCAACTCAATTTTTGTTTCTTCAATACTTTTAATAGTTTTTTTTAACCCTCTCATTTCCCATACCTTTTGCTCTATAATTTTTAAGCTCTACAGTGTGTGCAAGTGGTGTAAACATTCAATAGCAGTTTTAAAGCCAGTAGAAATGCCCCATAAATATTGAATGGAATGCTAAGCTGTGAATCATCATTTGGTCACTTTGTTCCCTTCAGTCCATCAGATCATAATGTTTGACCACTTTACGACCTTGAGAGACTGACCATTTACCTCATAGATTTTTCTATTAAATCATAACAGGCAGCTGCTCTACAGAGACAAATATTTGACTTCCTCGGCTACCAGTGGGCTCCCATATTAGCCAATTTCCTGCACATTATGGCTGTCATCCTGGGGATATTTGGCACTTTACATTACAGATCTAGATACTTGATCTTGGTAAGTAATATGTTTACTTATGGGAAGATTACGGCTAAAGCACCAACACAATTGTAGTGGATATGGTAGATACATATACCATAAGTGTAATAAATATTAAACTTAAAAGTATTGTGTTTCCAGAAAAAAATATTTATTTTTTCAATCAAGTTTTATCGTAAAAATACATTTTTGGTGAGGTTTTTAAAATTATTCCATGTTATTTATTTTAAAAGTTTTTTTTGTCCCCTTCCACAATTTATTTCGCTTTTTATACTCCAGTCCACGCCTTGGCCATGTCACATGATCGGCAAACAGACCTACTGATTCACACTGTGTGATATATATGAGCCCAAATCCAGTTACCCCATTCATTCTTCACACAGCCAGATATGGGGTGGGGACAAATAACTTAAGTATAAGTCATTAATATCTTGTAAAGTTACATAGATCCTTTACTTTATGCTTAACTATTGGCCAGCTTTAAACCGTTCTGATCACTTTTCCATTTCTATTCTATTTTATTTTTCTGCAGTATTCTGTGTGGCTGGCATTATGGGTAGCATGGAATGCCTTTATAATCTGTTTCTACCTGGAAGTGGGGCATTTATCACAGGTAAGATTTTCAGGACACCATCAGGTCTGTACATTCTGTCACTACCACATAGCTTATTGCTATATTTGATGTCACTGGGTTTACTACCATTCCATCCCACTTTTTATAAAAGCTATCTAACAGCCTTCCTTTCCTAATTCGGATTTCATTCCTTTAATATATGGCTCCTTAACAGAAATATAATCATTTCTGATTCATAGTAATCCTTGTTATTCATGTTTCTAGCACAGGGACTTGATAATGAATTTTAACACTTCCCTGCATCGATCATGGTGGATGGAGAATGGACCAGGGTGCCTGGTGACACCTGTTCGCACACCACCACTGTCACTGGCTGATCATCACATGGTCACAGTTACTGGCTGTCTTCTCGACTATCCTTACATTGAAGCTCTGAGCAGTGCACTACAGATCTTTTTAGCGGTAAGCTTGAATGAAAACTTGAGACTTGTCTTAGCTTTAAAGGTTGACATTATTAATTATGGGATGGACTGGAATTGCTGCTGATTTCCCAACCCCCATAATATATATATTATTATATATACTTCTGTGGTGTCCTTGTGTGTTTCCTATATCACTTTAAGAAGCAGAGGCAAAGACAAAGACTGTCAGCATGAAGCTTTTCACTGCTTTTGCATACATCACATTTTGAAGGGATGAGGGTCATAATTGTGTATCTAACCAAAGCCTTAAAGGATAACTAAGAATTCAGTTCATTTTAGTAAAACCATAAAATAGTTATCTGTGATGAAGAGAAAAGCTGACTGCACATGAGATCAATATATCAAATGCAAGAACCAAATAAAATAAGTACTAAATAAAATAGGTACAAAAAAATTCTGCCAAGGACAACATCTGCAAGGAATTTGTATGTTCTCTCTGATACTGATAGGCACTGTAGATTGTGAGCCCTATATGGGACAGTGACTGTCGATGTCTGTAAAGCGCTACTGAATATGATGGCGCTATACAATACAAGTAAGCATGAAATGTAAATAAAATAAAATAAACCTTAGGAAATAATGTAACTACAGTATATATATATATATATATATATATATATATATATATATATATATATATGACTACTGAATACTACCACTAGAAGAAAGAAAAGTATAAAAACAAGGTGGAGCCTGGTCAGGGAAGTTGGATTGTAGGGCTATAAGTGCGATGGAATGCATTTCCACAGGGCTGGATCTTTAACAAGCCAAAGTGTATGAGATGTCAATAGCACACAGTGAGATGATTATTTGCAACTACTTGTATGCCATTGGTTTTCAGGGTCTATTAAATTTTTGCCTGTGTACAGTTATCAACATATCCGACATAGAATCTGAAATAATAACACAAATTGCTTATTGTTCCTTGTTAAAGTGAATCTGTTACTTACCATTCCGATTATATACTTATTGAATTACTGTACCCACTTGAAGAGGTTGTCCAGGATTTTTCATGTCCTGTACTTAGGAAATAAATATCTGATTGGTGGATGGTAACAGCTTCCTTGCCAAAATGTTATAAAACTAGGGTGTGTTCACACTATTTTTGTTTTCATTTGTATAAATCTTTGTTGAATTCAGTATTAAAAAAGAAAATTGATCCTTTTCATCAGGTTATTATTTTTTGGACAGAAAAAGTGTTTTTGAAAAAAAAAAAAAACATTATCTGAAAGAAAGCAGGTAAACAAGAGGAAAACTGATGGTAAAAAAAAGCCAATAAAATCAATGGGCTTAATAGACACATTGTACACCATTCTTAATAAAGGCTCCAAGTGGTGCAGGGAAGGAGAGATTTATGAAAAAGCTCTGCATAAATCAGATGCCAGAATGAAAATTTACACCAGGAACTGGCATAGATTTCCATTAGGAGGCTGGGCCCCATGTAATGAAAACACTGCATTTTACAGTACGTGTAAAGTGGATAGGATTTTGGCTAATCCCAACCACACATTGCAGAAAAAAATCTTCAGCAGAAATGCTATGATTTAAAAAAATGCTTGCATTATTGAAAATCGCAGTGTTTCAATTATACCTACAGAGACATTAGCATTTTCTATACAGGTACAATAGAGGCAGAAAGTTCACAGAAGAAAACTCTAAGGACTTTCTGTCAAAACGCTGCGAATAAACTGTGATGTGTTTCCGTCAATGTCTTTTCCGCCATGTTTTTTGCAGCAATTCGCTGTGTGGGGCCTTAGCCTAACTCAAGCCAGAAAACTGGTATGAGTTCTAATGAATCTGGCAGGCTGAGGCCATTCACGGCTTAATGTTGGGAATCACCAATGCAGATCTCAAAAATATGCAAATCTTAATTTGCTGCCTTATTGTACTTGTAGGTCTTTATAGCAATTTATGAAGTGATACAATTCAGTGTACCAACTGAATATTTAGTGAAAATTCTACATGTGAAAATTTGTGTGCCTTTTATTAATATTCTATTATTTTATTTCACCTTTTCTGGCTATTCACAGCTCTTTGGCTTTGTTTACGCCTGTTACGTCAGCAAAGTTTTTATGGATGAAGAAGACAGCTGTGAGTAATATTTAACAATATAAGTAATACAGAAGTTATGTGAATATTTCAAACTAGAACAACAGGAAATCTAAGCAACGTGTAATTTTATACACAGAACGGCTGAGTAGAGTTTATCAAGGAGGAGATGGGTTCTTCAAAAATGTGATGCCATCCTACAGTTAATTAATTGATACTGCCATAATTGTATACTCGATGCTCCTATATACAGTATTATGTATATTATGTCACTCAGCTGCAATATAGTGCATACATTATTATGCCTCTCTTCAATTATATTTCAATGCAGGGTCCAAATAAAATGAAAATACATGCACTGTATTAATAATGATATACAGGATCTTATTCACATATTATACATGCAAACATGATAGGGGGTTGAATGTTCCACCAGGATGGCTGAATTAATATATCTTTTCTAATTCTATGTAGTTGATTTCATTGGCTCCTATGATTCCTACGGATATCAGGCACCCATGAAGACATCACATCTGCAGCTGCAACCACTGTACAAGTACGTCTGTCACTTATCGCTTTGTCGCTTTATGTAAACCCACTGATTGCCCTTATAAATGTAAGATTATTATCCATAAGCCCTGCTCCGGGAACTGGGGATCGAACCTATGTTCTCCAAAAAACAATTGTCAGCCACAGACCAGCAATTATGTACCAGAAGGACTTCTGTAATTTAGATGGTGACCATGTTGGTCTAGACAAGTGTGTGACTAGTACGGACCATGGTATTACCCTTGGCAGGGCTGTTTTACTTAAATGGACCCCCTTCCTTCACACACACCCCCCAAACCTTTAGAAGGCCCAAAGAGACAAACCTGGCATAAGTTTTCTTTTTGTGTTAAGCCATGTCCTTATCTTCACCATGTCTCTTTTGATCTCACCTAGTGCCGCTGTGTCCTCACACAGAATAATGCTGCAGTATGGTGTCCCATTAGTGTCCACTACAAGTATATTGCCCTCTTCCCCACACAGTATAAGGCCTTTTTACTAGCCCCACACAGTATAATGCTTCATTACTGCCCCCAGCACCACTTAATGCCTCCTTAGTTCACTCACAGAGTATGATGTCCCTTTAAGAATGCCCGATATAGATGGAATATACAGGGGCAGAATATGCCATCAATTTGTATGATGGTTTGGTTAGGGTCACTGCTTTTAATGACATCTAACAGTCAATAAAAATATATGATTTACCATTAGTGATAGTTATGTGCATAAGGGCTCGTTCACACAGGGCAAGAGGGGGCGGATTTTAACGCCGAATCCACCTCAAAATCCGCCCCTTCACAATATGTAGACTGCTAGTGGCCTTTTTTCAGTGAGTGGTTTGTTCCCACTCACGGAAAAAAGTAGCAAGGTGCTCTTTCTTAAAGCGGATTCCGCAGCTGATTCAGCCGCGGCGTCCGCCTTGCGACAGCACCCTCCGGACCAGGCCCATTCATTTGGGCCTACTTCGGAGCGGGAAGCCACGACAGTCGTGGCAGGCACATTTTGGTCCTATTCTGATGCGGCTTCCCGTGTCAAAATCAGGACCAAAATATGCAGTCCCTAGTCCCGTGTGAACTAACCCTTAGTGTGCATTCAGCAGCTGCATGTGGCCGAAAGTCTTTTTTAATCTAGTGACCACTGGTGGTTGCTTGTGAGGAAGGATGAGTTTGGTCATGACTAGAGATGAGCGAGTACTGTTCGGATCAGCCGATCCGAACAGCACGCTCCATAGAAATGAATGGATGCACCTGGTACTTCCGCTTTGACGGCGGCCGGCCGCTTAACCAACCGCGTGCTGGCTACGTCCATTCATTTCTATGCGAGCGTACTGTTCGGCTGATCTGAACAGTACTCGCTCATCTCTAGTTATGACATGTACCCTAATTTTTGTTTTACCTATACCTGCAATAATTGGCTACCACGTGTGGTCAGAGTATCATCCACCAGTGGCAGCTACAATACTAGACCGCAACCTTGGTTTAAACAAGACTTCATTTACACAATGTTGAGTCACAACCAAAAAAGCAAGTGCATGTGCTGTACATTATTATAACAATTCATGCTTTTGCTTGCATGCTGGGATATGTAGTTTGTATATCATCTGCATCTGCCATGAAGGACTAGCTTAATGTGCACTGAATAGAGGTGAATGTCAGGAACAGTCTCACTGAACTGTACATGATGCAAGCCATGAGTACATGCAAAATACATGCACCATTTGGGCTATGGTTAAAGTAGACCTGACCCTTAGTATTATATAACATACTGTAGTGGAGACACAGGCATGACTGGCTACGAACAAGTCTAGCTGTGTTCTGTCAACTCAATTTAATTCTAGAGAACATTTGCTTAAAGGGAAAGTGTTGCCATTTTTAAATTTATGTATTATAATCAGAAATACATCACATTTTCCTAAACTGTTTTCTGATTGTAGATTTTTTTTAAAATTCTATTTCCTACACATGATTATGGAAGGTGCTGCCATCTTGTCTGAGCTTCTCCTCTGCTCTGATAACAGCATTAATTATATACTTCATAGCATAGTCACGGCCATAGACAGCAATAGTTGAAGTATGGCATCTGTGCATTAAAGGAGTTTCTTGGGCTTTTCATGTTGATGACCTGTCCAAACAGGCAGGCAGAGACTAGGACATAGTTCAGACAGAAGAACAAGCATCCACAGACTTACAGACCTGACTCTCCCATCAGACAGAAACATAACTGACAAGAGGATAGCATGCATGCATCCAAACAGATCATAAACAAGTAACTGGCAAATTCCAAAACCAGGGTATGGCTAGAGAAGCAGACTTTTATACACACATGAAGAGAAGGATTGGCAGAAGGAAACTTAACAGATAAGTACATATAACCTTAAAGAGGACCTTTCACCACCTACAACTCCAGTTCTTTGCATCCGTTAATAAACACTGCTCCACTGATTCCAGAGCAGTTGGATTTTTTTCTCTAGCCCGCACTGTTCCAGAGGAATTAATGCAGTTAGTTTTGGTGCTTGAAAAGCATCTACTGTAATGAACTGTGTCAGAGCTCAGGATCACCCCTTGCTTGCTCATGCTTGACACTACATGCCTGACAGTAAGCCTAAATCACAGATGAGGAACCAACATTAGGAACAGTAGGGGTTAGAGAATAACATTTCAATTGGGTTGGAATTAATGGAGCAGCACCTATTAAATAATGCAAAGAGATAGATTTGGTAGAGGTTGTGAAAGGTCCTCTTTAAAGAAACAAGAGCGCTATTGCACAAGTTGCCAGGCTGGGAAAGGTAGTGCGCCAGCAAGTGCATGTGCCAGTGTTGTGTAATGTACACAGTAGAGGCCTCCCAAAACACTATGGCAAGACTATTATGGCTCAGTACAAAATAGAGCTGGAATACAGCCATATACATGAGCTCTAGGACAGTGCTCAATGGCCTTATTTGTTTCTTGCTCACATGTTATATTAAAAAGTTGTACTCATTTAAGTTGTGGCTTTGATAAATACTTGATTTTCACTACCTTTTTATGTGTTTCTTCTGCAGGCCTGGCTAGACTACCTTTATGACTCTTCATTCAATACACATCTTATCCAGTTGAAGCCCTTCCTGTATCTCTTCACATCTCATTTAGGTTCCCCACTTATATTCCTGATCAGTGGTCGAAATGCCTTAAAACACCATAACACAGCAGTAGTAATGTTCAGATATATCTGGACTGGTTGCACGCGTTTAGCATTGCAACTAAGTTGTTTTTTTTTTTCATTCTGGATGGCATCAACTGCCAGAACAGTGGTGTATGCCTTGGCTGGTTCCGTCATCACTGGTATGTGTCAAACACTGATCATATGAAAGTAGTGGTAGTAATGGCTGTCCCAAAGGTTAGCTAGAAATACAAGGTTATTTCTTAGTAAGAATCCACATCAAATAGACCACTTTTAGATTAGTATTAAAATGGGATTTGATGTTTTTGAGTTTTTGGCATTTTTTTCCATACCAGTGGAACTACAGACCTCCCCAAACAAGAGAATATGAATTGAGTTATCACCTATCAACATACTGAAATCGTCGAAATAAGTCAAGTGTCACTTCAGAAAATGTATAGTATTGTCTGAAACAGGGCTATAGATGGAAATCTATATGGTCATAGCACTTATCTGAGAAGCAAGTGAGACGTTTTAACTCTGAATTGTTGCCGAAGCCCCAGTAATGAATATAGTGGCTGACTATTTGGGTATTAATTTCTTCACAAAACTGGCTTAGCACCTATTGTGTTTATTGTATGTGTCCAGTCTAATTTGTACCATTATATCTGACACACCAAGTTACTTAAAGGGGGTCTGCCACCCGAACCAGCATATCAACCCAGTCCTGCAGATAGATATGTTAGGCAGACCTGAATCAAACAGTGTTTTTTCTCCTTGTATATTGGTGCCTTTGTTGTTGAGATATCATTGTTTTAGTCAATATGCAAATGAATTCTATGGAGCAATGAGGTAATGTAGGAGAGGTGTAGCTGCAATGCCCTGGTTGCTCCACACAGCTCATTTCCTTATTGACAAAAACAGTGACAGCTTACCTAAGAAGACACCAATTCACAAGGTGAAAACACCATTTAATTCAGGTGACCCTAGTCTGTCTAAGGAGCTGATATGTTGGTTGACAGACTCCCTTTAAAACAGTGGTAGCGAACCTTGGCTCCCCAGCTGTTGCAAAACTACAACTCCCAGCATGCATACTTTCTCTGCTGTTCTTGGAACTCCCATGGAAGTGAATGGAGCATGTTGGGAGTTGTAGTTTCACAGCAGCTGGAGAGCAAAGGTTCCCTACCCCTGCTTTAAAACATATGTGTACTTTTAAAGTCATTTTTTGCCATTGCGTAGATGCATCTAAAAAAAATGAATCGAAGCAACATTTTAATAGCCTTGATTTAAAGACAAATTCCAGTTTTTGAGTATTCAGATCCTTCACAGATGTGATGCATATGTCTCCTTTTCACTGTTTATAGGTTAGAAAGTAGCAGATGGAGGCGAGTAATACCTGACTGTAACAGCAAAATACAAACAGGATAGTAGTCTGTAATCATGGAAACACATAGATGTGGAAGGAGTCTGTAAAGATACAAAATTATAAGATTTTACTCTTTAAATATTACAAACATTTACTAGTTGTCCCAAAAGTCATGGCTGTAATAAATAGCTGTAAATAGTCAGATATGAAACTTGTATATAAGTCTTGTAGTTTGTCTTTCTACAAGGTGACATATACTAGAGACACATACTAATTGCTGTATTTAGATCATGGCTCAGAATATCTACAATATGGGCACTTTTGAAAGAACAATCCATTTTACTTTAGGGATCTGAAGAGATAAGACGCAGCTCCAAGACCATCTCTACAAAGTTTTAGTACATAGGTGCTCAGTACTGTCTCATTTTTCTACTATACATTTCTAAAGCTAAAAGGAACAAATAATCCTTGGTGAAAGGTAGAACATCCTTTTAAGCCATCATTAACATTGGCATAAAATGTTTTGGACAGCTCTAGTGAAGATCTGAATATCCCTGCATAGAAAATGAATATAATGATGCACTTAACTTGCCAAGGAGAAAATCTAAACTATTTTAAACAGATGATTCTTACAAGGAAATAAGATATCTTAAAGGGGGTAGAGGAAATGAAATCATTGATCCCTTACATGATTTACATGGAGTTGTAAATGGTTAAATTCTGCAAACTCAGGTGATGGGGAGGAAACAGACAACGAAACTAAAGTTGGCAATACCCTTGGAGGGCACTTTGTCCCACACTGGGAGGAATTAGTGGGAATATTTTATGTACTTCCTGTCTTTTTATTTGTTTGATATATAATGTGCAAACCTACTACTGTACAATTTGAATCAAAAATGTCATTTTTAGCCTTAATGGTACATAATAGCCTGTATGTGACTCCATCGTCACAGCTGGAACATTTCAGGAAAGTAACAATTTTAATGTTAGCTATGAGCAGTTTCTATAGATATCTTCAAGAGAGCAATAGCACATATTCAGTTTACAAATTCAGTGTTTTCATTTCTACCCATGTATTATTATTGTTTAGACATGAATTTTCTACCATTGTATGAAGAGAAATTTAGCATGGCGCACACTGTAGCCATGATTTCATAACGTAATAGTGTGTGCACTGTCGATGAAACAGGGGTAGAAATAAGCGATGGCAAGAAAGCAACAATAATCAATTATGCTGGACTGTAGAGTAATGTTGAAATGGGCAAATAGCAGAGCACAATGGTTGAGCTTCCTTAATATTTATGATGGGGACTATTGGCACTGGTGTTGCACCTGCACTGTGAATGCAATAGGATTGCAATAGTATGTAGTGGCCAGAGAATTGTGCCATTGTAGGGAATATTATAACATGCATACATAAGCACCATATGGACATCTAGTGATGCCGATATCAGTACAATGCTCCTGTATGCATGTTATGTGTACAAGTATGAAGGAGATGTTTGTGTTCATATTAGTATATGTGAAGTCTGAACACTCTCACACACCATATACATTATGAGTGTAGAGTTTGATGATGTGCTATAATACCATAGACCATGGTACGTACTGTAGAATTTATCATCTGAAAGAGATCACAGCAATGTTACCTTATAAAATGCTTACAGGTCCTTCTGATTCCCAGGAATGAGGGAGATGCACCCTGGTCTAATTTAATGTATGTATGGGATTTCTTTTATAATGTACCTCAGATTATGTCCATTTTTGTATATTTGAATTAAACAGTGTTTTGATTCTTTCTCTCCTTGTATTCTTAATGTATTTTTTCATATGTATGCTAAATACATAGTAGGTTCACATTATATTATTATTATTATTATTATTATTATTTTATGGATCTTTAACAGTTTATTTTTCTTTTTAGTTTTTTTCAGAAGAATTCAATTATAGACTGTACAAGTAGAATTCTTCCAATATAAATAATTTTTGAGATGACTATTGGAACTAGAAAAGCATTGTGAGAATATGATTGTGAGATCTTCCTTGAGAACCAGTAATTGGTTCAGAGGTCCTTAAAGAGGACTTTTCCCTACGCCCACCAAATTAAATTTTACATCCTTTAATAGGTATAACTCCACTTATTCCACTGCTATTGGATTTTATTATCTAGCTTGGGAGCCCGATACAAAATTTGTAATGGATCTCCTAACTACCTTGTATCATTTAGAATAGTGGCATATTTTAAGGGGCAGAGAGAACTTTCCAGGGCTCAACAGAAGTTACTACCACTGCACCCACTATAACTATGCCCCTGTCTAGCCTCCCCCGTTTCTAAGCATTTAGTGAAGTCAGTTTTGATACCTAATATGCTGATTAGTCTCTCTACTGTCATGAGACAATCCAAAGGCTCTCAGCCCACATACCAGATTTCAAATCTGCAGATGAGAAGAGGAAACTCTACATCCTACTGGGAGAAGAGGAGTACACCATGGAGATTTCCACCCAATACATGTCCACCTGCCACCAATTGAAGGGAAGATGAGACCCCAAGGACTATTATACCCCAAATCACCCACCCATTCATCCATCCACCCACCCATACCCACCATGTGTCCACTGCCCACCTGCCGCCAAACGAGGAGAATGACGAGACCCTGAGGACAATTGTACCACAAACCACTCAACCTCCCACCCATCCATCCACTCTAATAGCACCTCACGCCCATCCATCCACTCTAATAGCACCTAATAGCACCTCACGCACACACGGGTAGAGTCCAACCCAAATAACTATTGCTATTACCTCTGGGGTGCACTATTATTGTAAAAGTGCCCTAATAGTGCCCCAACCCACCACACATAAGTAACATTAATAACTGTGGGGGGGAACTATTACAATAATAGTGCCCTAATAGTACCCCCATACAAGTAATGCTATTATCTGTGGGAGAGCACTATTATTGTAATAGTGCCACCTTCTCATAACTAATGTTATTAGCGCCATGGTGCAACTGGGACCTGAGAGCAGAATAGAAGATGCACACATCCTGCTTGCCTGAACAGATCCTAGGTGCTGCATTAGTGATCTGTAAGCATAATATAATTAGATTAGAGCACGGGGATAGGTAATGGGTGCACGAAGATACCACTGTGGAGGGAAGGGGGGAACTTGTGACTTTGGAGCAGACAGTGGTGCAGCTTGGCACAAAGTACTGCGACCAAACCACTGGCAGGCACCACCCCATCAGGGACTCTGACATCTGCATCTGCTGCATGAGGGAAAATGCTCATCTTGCCTCATGGTAGATGGGACCCTGGTACCAGTAGTGTACTTACAATTTAGACAGACTAAACAGTTCCTATGGGGCCTTTTGGGGGAGGGAGTCCAGCCCTTATCATCTTCTGCTTCCTGTCACTAATTCTGTGCAATTTCCTGCAGCCACCAATAAGGGGAAGACAGTGTAAGAAGATTTCCACAGCTTCCATTGAGTTCAATAGTAGCTGTATTCATTATTATGCACTGAGCTCCCCCAGTGGTGGCTGCAGAGAACAAGTTTTACCAAACTGTAAAACTGAGCTGTATAAAGTGTCAGGGTCTGGGGTTGCTAGGTGGGGTGGCACAGACACACAAGTCCAGTTTCTTTAGTCCAAAACAAAGGTAGAATTTTATTTTCACTCAAAAAGGTAGTGCAGCAACAAAAGGAAACAATACAAAAATAAATACCTGCCCGGCTAGGCATCAGCATTTCCCAATAATTTCCCGGGTCTATGCTCTACACTGAAAGAAAAATGTTGCAAGGATAGGAACCATCTGGTAACCCTAGCATTTCTGTCCTTATTCATTTTCATCCATGTAAGAGGAGCATGGTCAGTTATTAACTTATATTTTCTGCACAGGAGGTAATACCTCAGGGCATCCATTGCCCACTTAATGGCCAAGCATTCCCTTTTCACAATGGCGTAGTTTTTCTCTGCAGGGGACAGCTTCCTGCTCAGGTACATTACTGGATGCTCCTCACCATTTACCACCTGTGACAGCACTGCTCCTAGACCTGCTTTTGAGGCATCTGTCTACACCAGGAACTCCTTCCTAAAGTCAGGGGCTATCAGCACTGGCTGCTGGCATAGAGTTTAACCTCTGGAACGCCTCCTCTGGTGTCCAGTGGATCATCACTGACTTTCCACCTTTTGTCAGGTCAGTGAGAAGAGCTGCAATAGAGGCAAAGTTTGGCACAAACCTCCGGTAGTAGCCAGCAATGCCAAGAAATGCCCTGACTTACTTCTTGGTCAGTGGTCTTGGCCAGTTTTGTATTGCCTCCACCTTATTGATTTGGTGCTTTATTACCCCTTTGCCAATGACATAGCCCAGATACTTGGCTTCCTCCAGCCCTAAAGCACATTTCTCAGGGTTGATAGTAAGACCTGTGTCATGACCTTATTTTTGTATATGTTGGTGTAGGTGCCAGCTGGGGATTTGATCCGGGCTCCTGTGTTCTGCTGGGGGTTTCTTTGCCACTGGACCATTGGTTTTGGTATTGGGTGTCAATCCTCTGAGCATACTTGAGGTTCCTGGAATCGAACCCCAGGTGTTAAGGATTGCCATCAACCTATGGGAGGATTCTGGGGCCTTTATCAGGAAGAGGGCAGCTCCAATAGTTGCCGTTTTTTGTGGTCCCAACCTAAAATTCGTGGCCCAGGGAGGAGGAGTGTTCTGTTTGTGCTGCTACTGTCTAGGAAGGAGTTTGAGTGATTGTTTGTGTGTGAGTTTGGTTCTCCCCACCTCACTTCTACTCTGCCCTGTCCTTCACTTCGGTTTGCTTGGCACTATCTGGTTGTTTGAGGTGGGTTCCAGCTTATTTTGCCCCAGTCTTGTGTTTACCCTTTCCTCACCTCTCCACTGTCCCTCTCCTCATTTCTCTTGTTTTGTATTGTGTTGTGCTGCGTGTCCGTTGTCCTGCACCTCCCGTCCTGTTTGTTTGTCTGCAGCTGCACCTTTATTTCTGCAGGGGTCACCACCATAGTATCTCCAGTTCCTAGCTCTCTTGCAGCTCTTGTCCTATCTGTCTGTTAGGTCTTCGTGCTAGAGCGCCAGAAGTTGTCGGGGCCAAGGCTAGCTTGGGGACAGCTGACCACCACCCGTAGGCAGGGCCTAGCTAGCCACCGTAGTGCCAGGGATAGTCTCCTTCCCCTGTTTCCTTAGCGGTGCAATCTGCAGCCAGGAATCTGTGTCTGGACTTTGACACGAACGTGACAGCCTGCCTTGCTTACGGAGTCCAGTATTGCCTGCATCTTACAGAGATGACTTCCCCCGTCTGGGCTACAAATGACCACATCATCCAGGTAAGCCGCTGCGTAGTCACGATGTGGCCGCAAGATCTGTTCCATCAACCTCTAAATGTAGCAGGAGCTCCATGCAGTCCAAATGGCATAACCCTGTACTGGAACAGCCCTTCTGGAACAACAAAGGCTGTTTTCTCCTTGGCTTCTTTAGACAAAGGTTTTTGCCAGTAACCTTTTGTAAGGTTCAGTGTGGTTATGTACCTGGCATTACCCAACTTCTCAATCAGCTCATCAACCCTGGGCATCGGATAAGCATCAAACTTTGAAATCTCATTCAATTTTCTATAATCAATGCAAAACCTCCAAGTACCATTGGGCTTTGGTATCAATACAATTGTTTTAGACCACTCACTTTTGGACTCCTCAATCACTCCCAACTCCAGCATGTGTTTAACCTCAGCTGACACTACCTCCCTACATGCCTCTGGTATTCTGTAGGGTTTGAGGTTTACTTTCCTCCCAGGTTCTGTCTCTACATGGTGCTCTATCAGGTGTGTACGCCCTAGTAGATCAGAGAACTTGTGTCTATTCTTCTGCAGGAACTCTCTTGCCTCCTGTTGTTGGGGCACTGAGAGGGTCTCATTCACACGGACTGGAGGGATTGGTGGCAATGAATCACCCACCTCTGTATTTGAGGCCACCAAGGATTCCCTCTGGTTCCAGGGCTTAATCAAATTCACATGGTAGATTTGAAAAGGCTTCCTTTTCCCTGGTTGGTGAACCTTATAGTTGACTGGCCCTATTTTTTCCACAATTTCATATGGGCCTTGCCATTTCACTAAGAACTTGCTCTCCACAGTAGGCAACAAAATAAGGACGCTGTCCCCTGGGTTAAACTCTCGGACTCTGGCAAAACGATTGTAAGTTCTGCTTTGGGCTTCTTATGCTTTTTGCACATGTTCTTTTACAATTGGCATGACTGTTGAAATGCGATCCTGCATTTGAGCTACATACTCTATGACATTACAGTATGGGGAAGCCTCCATTTCCCAGGTTTCTTTGGCTATATCAAGTAAGCCCCTGGGGTGTCTACCATAGACTAATTCAAAAGGGGAAAAACCAGTAGACACTTGTGGAACCTCTCTAATAGAGAACATCAGGTATGGCAACAGGCAATCCCAGTCATGACCATCTTTTTCTACCACCTTTTTAAGCATATGCTTGAGGGTCTTATTAAAGCGCTCCACTAACCCATCTGTCTGGGGGTGATACACAGAGGTCTGTATATGGGTAATTTTAAACAGCTTGCATAGCTCTTTCATCATCTTTAACATGAACGATGTGCCTTGGTCAGTCAGTATCTCTTTAGGTATGCCTGTCCTTGAAAACATATAGAAAAACTCACGGGCAATACTCTTTCATGTCATATTACGCAAGGGAACCGCCTCAGGATAGCGAGTAGCGTAATCTAAGACAACCAGAATATATTGGTGACCTCTAGCTGACTTGACTATTGGACTGACCAAATCCATAGCAATCCTTTCAAAAGGTACTTCAATTATGAGCAGGGGAACTAAGGGACTACGGAAATGTGGGGCTGGGGCATGTACCTGACACGTAGGAGAGGAGGCACAGTAGTCCTTCACTTCCCTGTACACGCCTGGCCAATAAAATCTTTGGAGAACCCTCTCCTGTGTTTACTCAGCACCTATGTGTCCCCCAAGCACATGATTATGGGCCAAAAACAAAGGTAGAGTTTTATTTTCACTCAAAAAGGTAGTGCAGCAACAAAAGGAAACAATACAAAAATAAATACCTGCCTGACTAGGCTCTAACTAAACATAGAATAGGTTACCTCACCTAGAATAACAGAAATCAAAAGCCAGTGGAATCCTTCAGGACACAGCTCCAAAAAAATATGACCTCTGTGTTGGCTCTCCAGCCAAGCTCTGCCCCAAAGTCTGCTGCTGGAGCTGGCTTCTTAAGCTCCCTTGATGAGCAGATTCTGTGCAGCTGAGTCGCTGCCGGAACATCCCCAAAGTGTGGACTGGAGGAGGGTGGAATGACAGGTCCCAATACCACCCTACCTGCCATTCCTAAAAATCCAGCCCAATACCGAGCATTTACCGAGCAAATTTTGGTCATAAAATTGTGACTTTTTCCCTGTTTGTGCCGTGCTTGCTACTTTTGTAACAGATTTACAATTTACTGGTGCATATAATTTCGCTATAATTTTGCCAGATCCTAGCTGGTGTCAATTTCAATTTCTGTAGCAGGAGTGCGCCTCTTAATAATTTGGTGCATGTCACTCCAACATGGCCATCCTGTCAGGATACGGAGTCGCCGCGGTCTCCTTGCTGTGCGGCGACTCCCCGGGAGACATGTTAAGAGTTCTATTGGTTGTGCTTAGGTGATTAAGGGTTAATATTTTCCTTGCTCTCAGTTCTCCATGCCATTAATCATCACAGGTGTTGTGGGTGGTTTTCTCTGCTGCTATTTAAACCCCACCCAGGCATGGATCCTGGCCAGCCATTCACTTAGTGTTTTCCTGGTCTCCTGCTCTGTCAGTTATCCTGTCTGAGAGTCTTTCAGCCTGTGTTTTGGTTACTGTATACTTGGCTTGTATTTGACTATTCCTTGTCTTCTGATTCGGTACTTTACTCTTATCTCCTGGCTTGACCTCTTGCTTGTCCGACCTCGCTTTCTCTACTGTGTTTTTGCTGGGACTTGTGGTCCTCCCTTGTTCTATGCTATTTTGTCTTTGGTTTTGCATTGCATTTTACACTGTGCTTTCTGCTTAGGTGTCACCCACGTTACTCCAGCCCCTAGCACTTTCAGGGCCTCCTCTTCCCTGACCCTAGCCGCCTGGACAGTAGCGTAGGAGTCGTGGCAGGCGCACTTCAATTAAGAAGTGCATTGGTCTGTCTCATCTCAGATCTACAGCATAGTTATAGCCGCAGGGCCTACGACTCCTTTTGTCATTAGTTGCACAGTGTTGCTTTCCCAGCTGTGTCACTTTGCACTGCCTGACCCTGACTCCGGTCCTTACACATCCAGTAGGACTGGTGTATTACACGTGATTCTTAATAAATCAGCCCCATAGTGTGCACAATGAACATCATATTAATAAAACAAGAAAAAATGTGAATTTTATTTTTTGGTGAAAATTCTTTCTAAAAACATCACAGGGGTCCCTTACTACATTTTGCCATGGGGCCCTATGATATCTTTGTGCACTTGGTTAAAGCTGTTGTCCGAATAAATGAAAACTTTACCCCTAAGCTAAACACCCTCCCCCCACCTAACTTCTAATATACTTCCTTTAAAAATGAGAGCAGGGAGAAACAGTTCCCTCCCCTCCTGATAGTACTCGTCCATAGACGAGTACTGGGGGGACGTTCCTCCCCACTCACACAGTACAGCGCTATAGGTGCTGCTGTGAGGAAGGATGTTCCTGACAAACTGTCAGGAACGCCCGTCTGATGGTGAAGAGCTACGGTACTGGTACCAATAGCTCTATACACGGGGCACAGATCGTGAAAGCCGACAGTGCGCTGAATTCAGTGCACTGTCAGCTTTCCAGCGGTATATAAAACCGCAAGTGCCCCAACCTATGAAAGGTCCTCTTAAAGGGGCTTTGTGTCGGTGAGGACAATATGGGTCAGGTGCCTGGAGAAGTGAGGAGTCAAAGATGTCTGTGTTGCAAACCTTACAGAGAAAAAATCACAGTTGGAAGAAGTGGTCATGGCGGTCCAGTGGGAAGAAATGGGAAATGTGAGCGATTAGTCAGGGACGGCTACGGTAAGTCACCACAAAATGTTACGCACTGCACTACTGCATTCACTGTAATGTTACCACTAGCAGATCCCCCCCCTCCCGGTATTCAGTCCGGGGGGGGGGCTTTCTGTCATCCGCCTCAGGTAGCAGAAAGGCTAGGTTCACCACTGGACGCCGGCGCCTCAAAGTTATCTCCAGGATAAGAGGACAGGTATGTATGATGGGGGGGGGGGGGGTTTGAGGGACTGAATTAGATAGCTAGGTGGGTAGTAGGGCTAGTCGTCCATGGGTTAGCTAGAGAAATGGGGGGTGAGTTGTGAGGGAGGAAGTGAGAGAGGGGATCTGAGTGAACTGCAATGCATCATGGTAGTTGTAGGCTAAGACAGCAGGAAGCTACCCATTTAAACCAGGAGCTCCCACGGAAAGCCAGAAATTACTGAAATCACTGCTAAAGGTATTTGGGTGCACTTATTAACTCAATGATAGCACAAACAGACTATTTTTAAAAATATTTTTTTTGCCTGGAAAACCTCTTTAATATCTTACATTTTGGACTGCACTTTACTACAAATAGATGATACTAGACAGCCATCAGGCTATACGCTTTAGTATTACAGTACACATTGGCTCTACTCACCACCTATGTGATGTGCAGACCATTTACTGCGGCCAAACAAACACTTTATCATTGAAATGTGAATGCTGCTGGGTTTGACCTTCCAACTAATCACATTCTCTGCAGGCCTGTCCTGTCTGTGGCATTATAAGGTGACGTAAATCACAATGACCTAAGAAATTCCATTGTAAGTGGAAAATATGATAATCTTGGGGCAGTGTCTGGCGGGATGCCTAGAGTCCACCAGTAAAATTCATTCTGGATGCCTTCTGTACATGCAAATAATACCTGACACCTAGAACTGTGCCGACACAGATTTAATTTCAATAATAACTTGCGGATTGTCTCTTTCCTTAAACTAGGGCCCTCTTAGTACTGTGAGGAACATCTGCTCACACAGTAAAAGGTCTCAAGCAGCGATAAGATCATTTTTGTTTGGGGCCCTTGCAGTAATGTTGACAAAGTGAGACCTGGGAAGGAAGATTCTTGACTGCCTGCCTCTGGTTCTAGATGTCACCTCGGTGTCTATTTAATAATAAACAAGGTTATTTTCTTAAAGGGGTATTCCCAAGTCGCACGGTCACCAATTTGCAGGCTGTACACTCTGTTCTCTTCCTGGTTTTCTCCATTAATTGGTGGGCGTTTTCACTTGCTGTCTCACATGTAAAGCCAGCAGCGAGTCACTTCTATGCTGCTGGCCTTGCATGCCTGCGTGCTCCCTCATCAGCAAAATTCAATTAGCAGAGCTGATAACTGGAAGAGCAGGGAGATAAACAGCTCAGAAATACAAGCTGGCTCCAAGAACTCAGCTCCCCCTTCCTCCCTCCTGAGAGCATGGAGCTACATCACTTGTCCTGGGCGGAGAGATAAGATCATCCCCAGGTCCATGGTTATGGAGACGCTGTGTAAACAATGAAGTGAATAATCTCAGATAGCAAACAAAACAAAGCAGTTTTGCTGAAGCAATGTGTTTAGGAAAAGTCAAATCCACATAAGCTAGCAATATAGATAGGATCCTTGAGATGGGACAACCCCTTTAAGTCTTCTACCTCAGTGTTTCACAATCTTTTCAGCCTTGGAAACCCTTAAAAAAATTTCCTCTGAACAACTCTACCAAATAATTTTTTCCCAAAGGGCGTAAAACAGTAGTTTTTGAGTTGCTTTTTAAAGGAAGTTTTTTAATTTACAGTTGAAACATAACTTACAGTAGTTTATCTTGTAAAGTTAGAAAATCCTTATTAAGATGACAAAGAGGAAGGCCAAGTGCGAAACAAATTGAAAATTGGACAAATTGTGCCATTTTACAAAAATGGTTCAAGATCACTCAGATTACAGTGCAATTGGCAGAGGGAGGAAGATTTATGATAAAAGTCTATGGCTACGTTTTGCCAAAGAGAGTCAGGAACAGGCAAGTGGCAATAAGATGTTGACAGACTATTTTTCTGGATGGCTTGACAAGTTCTTGTATGTCCTTGGAATAAAAGGGCATCAAAAACGATGGAAGATTATTTCCTAGGTTTTATGGGTACACGGATGACCCGCAAATTCGGAGTTCTGACCACAGTAGAGTACTTGTTTTACGACATGTATCCCTCCTTCTCTGGCCACTAGACGCCCCTTCATGTGTAGAAATCCTTCTTTTCTTATTCTTCGCTGCGTAGGAAGCAGCACTTCTCACTACAGCGCATGCGCATGTTTTGCATGTGCTATAGTGAAAAGTGCTTCTGCTAAAGCAGCGAAGAATAAGAAGATACTGTGCTCGGAGCAGAGTGAATGCCCCCTGTGCTCTGTGCACAGAATTAGCATATAAGAATGAAGTCTATATTTCTAAAACAGCATTGGATAAAACCTAAATAAAGGTAGGGATAGAATATAATCATTATTTTGACTAAAAGTTTAGAGTAAATCAGAATTGATGAGTTGTGCGTATTTTAAAACAAACACTAGATGTCACTGAAGAGCAAAATTAGGATGCAAAACTATACTTTGAAACGGCGCAATTGCTCCATATCACCAAAATCATTTTGTCTGTATTTTTCAACTAAATCTTCCTGTAATATTTCTTATTATCCTTAACACTGTTTCTTAAAGTGTAAAGATCATGTAAAGATCAACATATGCAAATCATACATAGATATGCAGTACTACAGTCCTGGTATGGCTGTTGATGGACGAAATGGGACACACAATGACCTTTCATTACCACCCATATTGGGAGTATAGCACCTCATACAAGTGGCTTGCAAAAGTATTCATACCCCTTGAACTTTTTCACGTATTGTCGCCTTACATCCACAGACGTAAATGTATTTTATTGAGATTTTAACAGATAGACCAACACAAATGTAGACATCCAATTTTCAAAAGAGAAGGTCCGCAGCACTTGAACATTCTTAAAATTTAACTTTTAATCCATTAATTTAAAAAAAAAGAAGCAAAAGACATACATAGAGAAAAGTCGGAAAAAAACATCAACAAAAAAAACGTGATTAAAAAACACTATCACTGACGCATTTCGGGATTGCAGCATCTCTTACTCATAGCGCAGATGGTATTCAGTAACATACTGAGACTTCTATTCCTATACAGTCCTATGAAAAAGTTTGGGCACCCCTATTAATCTTAATCATTTTTAGTTCTAAATATTTTGGTGTTTGCAACAGCCATTTCAGTTTGATATATCTAATAACTGATGGACACAGTAATATTTCAGGATTGAAATGAGGTTTATTGTACTAACAGAAAATGTGCAATATGCATTAAACCAAAATTTGACCGGTGCAAAAGTATGGGCACCTCAACAGAAAAGTGACATTAATATTTAGTACATCCTCCTTATGCAAAGATAACAGCCTCTAGTCGCTTCCTGTAGCTTTTAATCAGTTCCTGGATCCTGGATAAAGGTATTTTGGACAAACAATTCAAGTTCAGTTAAGTTAGATGGTCGCCGAGCATGGACAGCCCGCTTCAAATCATCCCACAGATGTTCAATGATATTCAGGTCTGGGGACTGGGATGGCCATTCCAGAACATTGTAATTGTTCCTCTGCATGAATGCCTGAGGATTTGGAGCGGTGTTTTGGATCATTGTCTTGCTGAAATATCCATCCCCGGCGTAACTTCAACTTCGTCACTGATTCTTGAACATTATTCTCAAGAATCTGCTGATACTGAGTGGAATCCATGCGACTCTCAACTTTAACAAGATTCCCGATGCCGGCATTGGCCACACAGCCCCAAAGCATGATGGAACCTCCACCAAATTTTACAGTGGGTAGCATGTGTTTTTCTTGGAATGCTGTTTCTTTTTGGACGCCATGCATAACGCCTTTTTTTATAACCAAACAACTCAATTTTTGTTTCCAAAATGAAGCTGCCTTGTCCAAATGTGCTTTTTCATACCTCAGGCAACTCTATTTGTGGCGTACGTGCAGAAACGGCTTCTTTCTCATCACTCTCCCATACAGCTTCTATTTGTGCAAAGTGCGCTGTATAGTTGACCGATGCACAGTGACACCATCTGCAGCAAGATGATGCTGCAGCTCTTTGGAGGTGGTCTGTGGATTGTCCTTGACTGTTCTCACCATTCTTCTCTGCCTTTCTGATATTTTTCTTGGCCTGCCACTTCTGGGCTTAACAAGAACTGTCCCTGTGCTCTTCCATTTCCTTACTATGTTCCTCACAGTGGAAACTGACAGGTTAAATCTCTGAGACAACGTTTTGTATCCTTCCCCTGAACAACTATGTTGAACAATCTTTGTTTTCAGATCATTTGAGAGCGGGCTGTCCATGTTCGGCGACCATCAAACTTAACTGAACTTGAATTGTTTTGTAGAAAGAAATGGTCCAAAATACCTTCATCCAGGATCCAGGAACTGATTAAAAGCTACAGGAAGCGACTAGAGGCTGTTATCTTTGCAAAAGGAGGATGTACTAAATATTAATGTCACTTTTCTGTTGAGGTGCCCATATTTTTGCACCGGTCAAATTTTGGTTTAATGCATATTGCGCATTTTCTGTTAGTACAATAAACCTCATTTCAATCCTGAAATATTACTGTGTCCATCAGTTATTAGATATATCAAACTGAAATGGCTGCTGCAAACACCAAAATATTTAGAACTAAAAATGATTAAGATTAATAGGGGTGCCCAAACTTTTTCATAGGACTGTATAAGTGTTTAACATTCAATCTTAACAGATGTTTACAATTTGTTTTAATTTCAAGTAAACTCCTTTTGTTTGATATTGTTACCTTTTAATAAAATTTTGTTTGTTGAACTGCTCTTTTTACTGAATTAAACTTACTCATATAACCTCCTCCTTCAAAACTTTACAATGTTCACCACATGATAATGTACATGCAACTAAATCTATATTTGTACTACTCTCGAGAAAGCTTCATTGACTTAATCCATCATTGTTAATTTACTTTTATTCCAACCAAAATATATCTTATTCACTAGCACCTTCTTCAGCCGTATCATTATAATGTGCCAAGACGGAGAAAATCTCTCCTGTAACTTATTAAGCGGTCACATGACCCGTATTCACCTAATCTATATAAGGTACATTATCCCCTGGAACTTATGAGATCAACGATAAACCCTATATTAATAAGCACCATTGCCCACAATATGTTTTCTGAATGAAGGGACCATATTATACTTATAACCCGATCATGTGACCTCTGTTACCCAGTCAAAACTGGTCACCTGCTTCCAAATATTCAATGAAAATTCACTAAAGGTAAGTGCATTGACTTCAACAACCGCATTTCATCTACGCTGCACTGATCGCGTGTGAAATGTCAACCAATGAAAACATAGATCTATTCTACACTGGACGGCACAGTGACAACTCATCGCCTGCCACATCTTACATCACCACTTACTCTACATAATCAAAAGGTAAGTAATTCAATAGATGTAAAACCAGACTGTTATTTGATGTCACATATTTTGATAACTCTGCTTAATAAATTAACGACAAATCAGTTATTATATTCATACCATGCAGTTGCCTGCACCCAAACCGCATGATCCATAAAGCCTCTTTTTTGAATAAACTCTTTTTTCTATCTCCCCCTCTACTCAGTTCTGGGACCTTTTCTACGAAAAGAATATACTCACATATTCCAGCAGTAAAAGCATTGCAGCAGAGTGCTCCCTGTCTTCCCCACATGCTACGATGTGAGAGACGACTCACTGTGAGGATGAGGGGGAGGGGGAGGGAGGAAGTCCAGGCAGCAGAGACAAGACTTCATAGGAAAATGAAAGAAGCGGCTATTAGCTGATGCAGAAGCTGCACATGGTGTCCTACGATATGTACAGCTTCAGCATCAGCTAATGGGGGCCCCTGTGTGCTGAGGCAAATGCATTGGTTAGGTGCCCGATCGGGCCCCAACCAATGCATTTGCATTGGTAAAATGAAAACTTTCAGTCAGGGCTTGGGGCCCACCGGGGGATTCACTGGTTCACCGGAGGGCTAGTACGACCCTGGTCACTTCACTGTGAGCACTACATTTTGTTGATAAAAGTGCTAATAAAAGCCCTAAAAGCTTCCCTTTTGACAGTTATCATTATTTATTGTTTATTTATCACAGTTTAACTCCAGGACAATAACTTCAGTCTGGAGATGCCGACACTTATCATTTCTAAAGGAGCAGTTGTAAATCACAGGTGTTTGACATTTATTAACCAGTTGAATACCGCCGGCCGTCAACTTAATTTACAGGAAGAGGTCACAAAACAAGGACTACCAACTACTCTGGCAAAAGCTGCTACCAGAGATACTGCACACCTAAGTTGACACAAAACCAACCTCTGGACGTCTTCAACAGAGCTCCTAGTGGTGGAGTTGGAATTTTCAGGTTCCTTCCGCCAGAGTTAGCAACAACCGAGTAGTGTACTGTATGTTGGCACACCACAGGTATCAGCAGGCCCAAAATCTTAGAGCGTAGGACCCGGCAGAGAATCGAAGTGTCCATCTGTTCAGATGTCCAGAGTTTTCATAGCAGACAAAGAAAGCTCTGTTGCAGCAGAGTAACCTTGAGAGCAGTAGGGCTCGGAGCAGTAATGAAGTAGGATGTTCGTCTATCTGGTTGGTATTAGAGATGACAGAGAAATACAAATGAGAGTAGCAGTAGAGTAGTCATCTACCTGATCTGCAGCAAGATGGCAGTGAGGTACCGAGCATGAGGCAGAAGCAGGTTTGGGAGCAAAATAAAGGTGGAAACTAAAAAGGTACATGGGAGCCAAATCAATAGACAGGAGTGAGGTCAAACAATGAACAGTGGCGGATCCAGGCTTTGCGGGGCCCTGGGCAATTGACTGTGGCGGGGCCCTACTTACAAAAACCCGACATGTAGTTTTTTTCTGTCCGCTTGAAAAGTCGGACATCTTTAGGACAGGCACGGAGTGTAAAACAATGCACCCGATGTCCATTTAAAGGGGTTCTATCAGCAAAATTATGCTAATACAGCCCCACATATGCGTGAATAGCCTTTAAAAAGGCTATGCAGGCACCGTAAATGTTATATTAACCCCCAGTCCCGTTTTTAAATAAAAGCATAAAAACATATATGCAAGTCTTACTGAACATGCACTGGGGGCGGTGATGCACGATGCCGGTTCATCTTCGGGCACGCCTGCCTCTTCTGTCTTCTTGGAGCGACGCCCTCTGGTCCCGTCTCTTCTGCTGGCTTCCTATTGGTCTTTTTCCGGCTTGAGGTCTTCAAATCTCGCGCCTGCGTAGTAGTGCTTCACTCTGGATCGCTACTGCGCAGGCTCACTCGCCATTTTACTTAATGGCAGTTCGCGAGCGTGCAGTTCTACAGGGACTGGCAAGTGAGCCTGCGCAGTAGTGCTCTGGAGGGAAGCGCTACTACGCAGGCGCGGGATTTGAAGACAAGAAGACGGAAGAAGACACGGAACCAGAGGGCGTAACTACAAGAAGACAGAAGAGGCAGGCGTGCCCGAAGATGACATAGCATCGTGCATCCCCGCCCATGGTGCACGTTCAGGTACGATTAGCATATATGTTTTAATGCTTTTATTTAAAAATGGAACCGGGGGTTAATATAACATTTACGGTGCTTGAATAGCCTTTTTAAAGGCTATTCACGTATATGTGGGGCTCTATCAGCATAATTTTGCTGATAGAGCCCCTTTAAATGAATGCAGAATGTCACGGACACAGCTAGTGTCCGCTGCTCATGTCCTTGCAAGATTTTGAACGACATTAGCAGCGGACACTGACGGTAGTGTGAACGCCCCCTAAGATACTCCATGTGCCTCATATTAATAGCAATTAACCCTATCATGTCCTTCACATTAACCCCCTGTGTGCCTCACATAAGAGTTACTGATATGTGAGAGACATGGAGGTAATAATGAAGTATCTTCATGATTAGTACCCCATATATCTCACACATCAGTAACCCTTATGGTGAAGTACACAGGGGGTTAATGTGAGGGACATCATGGCGTTAGTTGCTATTAATATGAGGCACATGGAGTTACCAAAACTAAATGAATAACTCCAAATGCCTGACATTACTAGGCAGAGTAACCCCCCTCCCCCCTCCAGCCTGTACCTGCGTGTTCTGTCTTTACTTTCACTTTGCTGAACTTCTCCCTCTCATGTATAAGATGCAGGAGGGCAGGGATCTTCTGTAGAGCGATAAGCTCCGCCTCCTCGGCTCTCCTCACCCTCTCATTGGTTGACAGAGGGCAGCCAGAGAAGGGGGGTGAGGTGGGATCGTCCTCTATCCATAGCTGCAGCTCCCTGGCTGGCTGCTGTCTATCAGCCCATACTGGAAGTACACAGTGTGCTTCCGACATATACTTCCTAATAGGGAAAGTATATGTCTGAAGCACACTGTGTGCAGGGAGCTGCAGCTACTGATAGAGGACCGACAGGGGGCCCCTGCAAGTGCTGGGGCCCTCGGCAATTGCCCTGCCGACCGACCCGAGTTTTGTTAGGTACGGGCCCTGCTGCGGGGCCCCGCTAGGCGCGGGGCCCCGGGCGGTTGCCCGGCTCGCCCAGCCCTGGATCCGCCCCTGACAATGAAGCTAGGGGTCAAAAACACGAGCAAGGTGCAAAGACAAAATCCAAACTAATAGGACAAAAACTGAATAGCCAGCAACTAGCTTCAAAGAGGAGTGGCCTTTTAAAGACCTGGGAAACAAACAGGTTATCAAGCCTAAAAGGGGAACACACACCAAGTAGAAAAAACAGAGGGAAGTTGGTACATTCACAGCAGCAATTACTCAGGTTCCAGGTTCTGAAGATGGAAGAAGGGGAGAGGTTGAAGGGTTGCAAAGGAACACTGGGAGGGGAATTCAAGGAGGAGAGGGGCAGAGAGAAATCAGAGGGAAAAACAGGGATGGAAGTTTCAGGAGAAGGGATAGAGAGAAGCCAAATAGGAGAAGAAGGAGTAGGAGTAGAAGGAGTTCTGTAGCCAGGGCAGGAAGGGGGTGACTGGGACTTACATGGTCTGGTAATGACAGTTCGAGTCGCTACTAAGATGAATCTGAGTAAATTGTCAGTGTGTTCTTTAAACTTCCTGGGGAATATGAAAAGGAGGAGAGGAGCAGGGTTATCCTCCAGAGTGATACTGGTGACTGTCTGAATAAGGAGTCATCCAAAAAGGGTAAAGGTGTGAACATCCCCACCATATGTACACAATCATAACCAGATCAGTGTTGCATCTCCAGCATTGATCCGAGGTGAAGGGGTTAGATTTCGTGAAGGACAGAGGGGACTCTGTACCAGCGCAAAAGAACTTTGTAATTGGTTTCCTGCGCCTTACAAGAAATATAAAACTTGTGGCATGGCTGGAAGGCAGAGAACCACGCATCTGGAGGGTAATAAACCCCCAACTCCAGCTCCCAACTCCCTGTAAAAGCTGGCAATTGATCAGCAGAGTACTCTAGTAACATACTATAGACAAGCAAGATCGCAAGAGATGAGGCTACTGTGGAGCGGCAAAGACGTTCAAAGGGTAACAACATCCAATGTAGGTTGTGTAATTTCTTGATGGAGGTGTAGAAGTGGCTCACTTGAGTGTTCTGCCAATAAGAGGGGTTAGTGTTCTAAAGGGATCAGCTTTGAGAGGGTTGGAGAGAGGAGGTCGAGATTACCTGCAGAGTGGCAGCAAGTCTAGATGGAAGCAGAGTGGCAGCAAATCTGGCGTGTGGGAGACGAAAGTAGAGCGCATGCAGGGGGAAGTCTGGGTTGCCTGAGATAGGAATCAGAGGACCATCATTGTTTATTAAATGCCTAGCAGAACTATAGAGGCAGCAGGCCCCGAGCATTTGTAATGTAACAGGGGAGAGATTAAAATGCGCTATCTGACCAATGGCACTTATGGAGACAAGGTAAAGCAGTGAGAGGAAGCAGGCTTAGACACCTCTCCAGGCCAACCCAGTCCTTGGAGTGCAGAATGATTCTGATCAAGAATATATACAGTGGTTGCTGCCAGGTAGCAACCAAGGCAGTCCGAAAGGTAGTATATTTTGCAATGTGCAGGGGATTCGAGGCTCTGGAAGAAACTTATTTAAATTTGTTTTTTCTATTTAAAGTTGTCATTTTGCCCAATAATGTAATTTTAAAAGTTCCTGCATTCATGGTTGTATCCATTGGCAACCGATCAAAACGACAAGACTGTGACCAAAAGATATTTAAAGAAAATCTTAAACTATGCAAAATGTTTAATTACTTATACTTGAAAAAATGTTTAACTTTTAATTACCTACAAATTTAAAAATAGTTATGTACATGGGAATACCCCTTTAATTTATCATTCACTAGCAGTACCCGCGACTTCGTCCGCGGAACCCTGACCCCCTGCGCCACCCACCTGTAGCGCCGTGCAGGCTTCTTCCTTTGCGTTGTGTCCACAGCGGCTCACTTTTCCTCATCTCCCCCCTGGCGCCCGCCAACCCCCTTTTTTTCTACCCACTCCCTCATGTGCTCGCTTCTTTCTCCTACCCCGTGCCCCTTTTCCGCCCTAGCCCCATGTCCCCCCCCCCAACCCCATGCCCCTTCCCCGTGCTACCTACCCCATGCCCCCTTTTTCCCACCACCCCATGCCCCCTTCCCTGTCTTACCTACCCAGTGACCCCTTTCCCCCCCAGTGTACGGGAATTCCATGTAGCCTATCGTTCAATCCGGGACCCAAGGTATGTATGTGCGCAAGTTAAGCCAAATCCGTTCGCCCGTCTAGGTGTCATTACGTCCCCTTTCCAACCCCCCTCCCCCCCGACCCCTGTGCACCCACCCCCGCAACCCTGGCCTCAGCCTCCTCCCCTGCCTGGGGCTAGGAGATAGGCCCGAGAGGGCAATAGGGAGTTTGTGGCTTGCTATGCTAAAAAGTGTGTGGGATTGCAGAGCTGGTGATATGAGTTGTGGTTTTGTCGGGGTCCTGGCAAAAACGTATGTCTGCGATTGTGATGAAAAGTAGCCTATCGTTCAATCCTGCCTAGGAACTATGTTTGTTGAAAATTTGAGCCAAATCGGTTGAGCGGTTTTTGCGTGATTGAGGAACAAACAAACATACAAACATACAAAAACACAAACACACACATTTATAATATTAGTAGGATGTATTATTTTGATGTGAAGAGTATTTTAAGCTTAGATAATGTTTTTTTCATTTTTTATTTTGTTGGTTTGCTTTTTTTGTCTATGTGCTTCAATGTTGTATGTTAGGAGTGACCTTTTTTTTATCATCATGCGATGTGAAGGGGTGTTTTTCTTGTAATTATTGGAACATCCATGCTTTTGTATGCTATGAAGAAGGTGCATGTAAGCCCCGAAATGCATAAGCTATTATTTACCTTTCAATATGGGGTTTTCTTTCTTTTCTTTTTTCTTTTGTTTGTTACTCTTTGGATTTTAATGCTTGATTAATAGTTACTTTTTAAATAAAGAATTATCGAAGGAGTGCTGGATGAAATTTTTAACTTTCTTTGGAATTTGTTTGGTGTACTCCGCTGAGACCTGGGAGTTTCTTCCGTGCACCTCGTTGTTTGTAATGTGTTGATGATCTACTCAATAGGGTGAGCCGAAAAGTTTTTCTCTTTTTTTATTTATCCATCTAGTCAGCATGCATTTTGTAGATTTTTCTTACCCTTATTTGTACCTGCAAAGAGAGCAAATAAATTCTGATTTTGGGGAATTTTTAGGATATGGGCAGAATGATGGTAAAATAATCTCTTGAGTCCTATGAAATGCAGAAGATGCCTTCGGAATAAAGGAGGGATCTAATTTTAGTACTATCTTGTCATCTAGGATCAACTCCATCTGGAGGTAGCTTGTGTAAATCTTTTTCTCCTATGTTCTGCTAACCAGACATCATAGAAACAACTTAGAGCAGAAACTTGTACCTTAAGGTACCTCAAGCCCTTTGTTAAAGCCAACCTGCAGAAAGTCAAATATTTTTCTATATTAGGTGAAAAGGTATCAGGAACCTCTGAGCTGTGCCAAAAACAAAAGCTGTTCCATATTTTGTTATAAATAGCAGAGGTTACTTTACACCTCCTTACTTGCTCCTTAGGATGGACTTCTGTAGATCTGGATGACCATGGGATAGCAGGTCTGGTCTGAGAGGAAGAGGGACCAGATCTTTCAGGGCTTTTCGTATAAATACTGGAAACCAGCTCCTCTTGGGCCAGGATGGGACAAATAATATTAGTTTTGTCTTTTCCATCATTAGTTTTTTTTTTAAACACTAATGGAATTAGCTTAATTGGTGGAAAGGCATATGCAAATTGCAACTGAAAGCTCCACTTTTCTATTAACTGAAGAAAAGAACTCTTTCTTCAAGCACCAAACCCCTGGGTCTACTTTCCTGCGGCTAAGAAAATTGGCTGTTAGATTCTCAGTGCACTTTACCAATGAAAGGGAAGAAACTGGCTATTTTGGAGGCTAGAAACTGGAGATGACTGTATTTTGTTCCTCCTTGATGTTGCAAGAAGGAGACTCGGCGATGTTGTCGGACATTCATTTTAAATGGTATCCCTATAGGAGCAAAGCTGACTTATTCAAAGTTCCCAAATTGCTCTTACAGTGTTGCAATTCTGTCAGATAATACTCAGTTTCTTCCAGAAAATGATTGCAAGCACAAACTCTTTGGTATTAATTAGAGATGAGCGAACACTAAAATGTTCGAGGTTCGAAATTCGATTCGAACAGCCGCTCACTGTTCGAGTGTTCGAACGGGTTTCGAACCCCATTATAGTCTATGGGGAACATATACTCGTTAAGGGGGAAACCCAAATCCGTGTCTGGAGGGTCACCAAGTCCACTATGACACCCCAGGAAATGATACCAACACTCTGGAATGACACTGGGACAGCAGGGGAAGCATGCCTGGGGGCATAAAAGTCACTTTATTTCATGGAAATCCCTGTCAGCTTGCGATTTTCGCAAGCTAACTTTTCCCCATAGGAATGCATTGGACAGCGCTGATTGGCCAGAGTACGGAATTCGACCAATCATCGCTGGCTCTGCTGGAGGAGGCGGAGTCTAAGATCGCTCCACACCAGTCTCCATTCAGGTCCGACCTTAGACTCCGCCTCCTCCGGCAGAGCCAGCGCTGATTGGCCGAAGGCTGGCCAATGCATTCCTATGCGAATGCAGAGACTTAGCATTGCTGAGCCAGTTCTGCTCAACTACACCGTGTGCCGGTCAGCCCATCTGATATAGCAGAGCCGAGTGTGCACACTCGGCTCTGCTACATCTGATGCAGCAGAGCCGAGTGTGCACACTCGGCTCTGCTACATCAGATGTAGCAGAGCCGAGTGTGCACACTGCTACATCTGATGCACACATGATGCTACATCTGATGCACACTCGGCTCTGCTACATCTGATGCAGCCGAGCCGAGTGTGCACACTCGGCTCTGCTACATCAGATGCAGCCAAGCCGAGTGTGCACACTCGGCTCTGCTACATCAGATGTAGCAGAGCCTGCTACTGCAGAGACTTAGCAGTGCTGAGCCAGTTCTGCTCATCAGATGTTCTGTGTGCATCAGATGTAGCATCATGTGTGCATCAGATGTAGCAGTGTGCACACTCGGCTCTGCTACATCTGATGCAGCAGAGCCGAGTGTGCACACTCGGCTCTGCTACATCTGACGTAGCAGAGCCTGCTACTGCAGAGACTTAGCAGTGCTGAGCCAGTTCTGCTCAACTACACCGTGTGCCGGTCAGCCCATCTGATATAGCAGATGAGCAGAACTGGCTCAGCACTGCTAAGTCTCTGCATTCGCATAGGAATGCATTGGCCAGCCTTCGGCCAATCAGCGCTGGCTCTGCCGGAGGAGGCGGAGTCTAAGGTCGGACCTGAATGGAGACTGGTGTGGAGTGATCTTAGACTCCGCCTCCTCCAGCAGAGCCAGCGCTGATTGGTCGAGTTCCATACTCTGGCCAATCAGCGCTGTCCAATGCATTCCTATTGGAAAAAGTTTATGTCACAAAAATCACAATTACACACCCGATAGAGCCCCAAAAAGTTATTTTTAATAACATTCCTACCTAAATAAAGGTTATCCCTAGCTATCCCTGCCTGTACAGCTACCCCTGTCTCTTAGTCACAAAGTTCACATTCTCATATGACCCGGATTTGAAATCCACTATTCGTCTAAAATGGAGGTCACCTGATTTCGGCAGCCAATGACTTTTTCCGATTTTTTTCGATGCCTCCGGTGTCGTAGTTCCTTTCCCACCTCCCCTGTGCTGTTATTGGTGCAAAATAAACGCCAGGGAAGGTGGGAGGGGAATCAAATTTTTTTGGAGTTTGCCACGTGATGTTCGATTCGAATCGAACACATCGAACAGCCTGATATCCGATCGAACATGTGTTCGATAGAACACTGTTCGCTCATCTCTAGTATTAATATCTTCATTTATTTTGCTTGCAATGAAAAAAACACAAATGAGAATGAAAAAAAATTCAACTAATTGATCATTTTACACAAAACTCCAAAAATAGGCCGAACAAAAGTATTGGCACCCTCAGCCTAATACTTGGTAGCACAACCTTTAGACAAAATAACTGCGAACAACCGCTTCCGGTAACCATCAATGAGTTTCTTACAATGCTCTGCTGGAATTTTAGACCATTCCCAGGTCCCTGAGATTTGAAGGGTGCCTTCTCCAAACTGCCATTTTGAGATCTCTCCACAGGTATTCTATGGGATTCAGGTCTGGACTCATTGCTGGCCACTTTAGAAGTCTCCAGTGCTTTCTCTCAAACCATTTTCTAGTGCTTTTTGAAGTGTGTTTTGGGTCATTGTCCTGCTGGAAAACCCATGACTCATGACCATGAGGGAGACTCAGCTTTCTCACACTGGGCCCTACATTATGCTGCAAAATTTGTTGGTAGCCTTCAGACTTCATAATGCCCTGCACACGGTCAAGCAGTCCAGTGCCAAAGGCAGCAAAGCAACCCCAAAACATCAGGGAACCTCCGCCATGTTTGACTGTAGGGACCGTGTGCCTTTCTTTGAAGGCCTCTTTTTTTTCCTGTAAACTCTATGTTGATGCCTTTTCCCCAAAAGCTCTACTTTTGTCTCATCTGACCAGAGAATATTCTTCCAAAACAATTTTGGCTTTCTCAGGTAAGTTTTGGCAAACTCCAGCCTGGCTTTTTTATGTCTCTGGGTAAGAAGTGGGGTCTTCCTGGGTCTCCTACCATACAGTCCCTTCTCATTCAGACCCTGACGGACAGTACGGGGTGAGACTGTTGTACCCTCGGACTGCAGGGCAGCTTGAACTTGTTTGGAAGTTAGTCGAGGTTCTTTATCCACCATCCGCACAATCTTGCATTGAAATCTCTCGTCAATTTTTCTTTTCTGTCCACATCTAGGGAGGTTAGCCACAGTGCCATGGGCTTTAAACTTCTTGATGACACTGCGCACGGTAGACACAGGAACATTCAGGTCTTTAGAGATGGACTTGTAGCCTTGAGATTGCTCAAGCTTCATCACAATTTTGCTTCTCAAGTACTTAGACAGTTCTTTGATCTTCTTTCTTTTCTTCATGCTCAATGTGGTACACACAAGGACACAGGACAGAGGTTGAGTCAACTTTAATCCATTTCAACTAGCTGCAAGTGTGATTTAGTTATTGCCACCACCTGTTAGGTGCCTCAGGTAAGTAACAGGTGCCGTTAATTACACAAATTAGAGAAGCATCACATGATTTTTCAAACAGTGCCAATACTTTTGTCCACCCCGTTTTTTATGTTTGGTGTGGAATTATATCCAATTTGGCTTTTTGACAATTCTTTTTGTGGTTTTCCATTGAATACAAATTAAATGAAGATAATAATACCAAGGAATTTGTGATTGCAATCATTTTCTGGAAGAAAATGAGTATTATCTGACAGAATTGCAGGGGTGCCAATGCTTTTGGCCAACACTGTAGCTCTTTGTAGTTTGAAGACAGTCCTTAAATCTGAGGAGGACAGAGACTTTGAAAACATTTGTCTCCTATCATCGCACTTCAACCTAGACTGATTGCACCTGTTTTGATTAAATTTGAGGAGACAGGATCCATGGTACTCCTTTGCTCAAATTCTTCCAATTGAGCCATCAAATAAGAAATAGTTTCACCCAGTAGGGAATTTGAAATTTCATGTCTAGGGAACTTTTATTGCTGTTCTAGCTTGCTAGAGGATGTTTCTATAGTGGTCTTGAATGGAACTATGACTAGGGAACTGACTGTATACAAGAGGCCATGATGTCCCACCATCCACATGACATCCCTTATTGAATAATATTTTCTCCTGTATAGGTTGAATATGTTCTCTTAGATGTATTTGTTCCCCCTGCGAGGATGGAATTCAATAGGACTCCCAGAAAGATTATCTGGATTGAGGAGCGAAGATGTGATTTTGCCATACTTATAATCCAGCCTACATTTCTTATCAGACCTAAGACTTGTTCTCTCTGTTCCAATAACTTCTCCCGAGAGATGGCAATAAGGAGAAAGTTGATGAGATAGGGGACTATCAGGAAGTTTTGTCTTCTGAGAAACACCATAATCTCTACCACCACTTTGGTAAAGACTCTGGGAGCCAAGGAAACCCCATAGGAAAATGGCAGCAGAACTGGTAGTGATGGATGACCGAGTTTATCTTAGCTACCAACCTCAAATATTTTTGGTAGGACAGGTGGATTGCACATAATTGTATTGTCCTTGAGGCCTACAGAACACGACTGCTTCTTGCCTTATAAGAGGGATCAAGGATTTGATCAACTGAACGTACCATGTTGTTTTTAGACCAGGAAAAATCTTGAGTAATGTCCCCTTGATTTGCAACCATTGAGTATGAAAAGCTGCTAGTCTTCACCCTATACAGTTGGTGTAATTGTTTGTCTGAAGATCCAGGGTCGTTGGGATTCAGCAAAAATCTCTAACTTTTTTCTCCTTTTTATCAGTTCTACAGCCATGTTAACCCCTGATCCCTGTAACTGGGGGAAGAGGAAACCTTGAGACTTTTGCAAAAAGGGAGAGGTTTTCTTGTTTTTCTCTTCAGAAAAAAGTTTTCTTTTTATCTTAAATCCTTTCTAGCACGTTGTAAAAGACAGGTCGAAAAAGAAATCCTAATGTAAAGGGGATATTCTAAATCTTATCTTTTGAGCCTGGATCACTTGGCCACATTTTTTTATGTCAATAGTTTTGTATAAAATCTTTGCATGAATGCAATACAGAAGGTCAAAACAAGAAACACAGGATATGTTTATGGTATCACAATCTGCACAAATACAAAGTACAAAATATTCGAGATGAACAAAGTATATAGATGAGTACATATTGACATGCACTCCAATGACATTTAAATCCAGAGATACATAAAAATAGCTAAACATAGCAAAGTAATGTGAACGTGCATTCCTCAAGTTGTAGCCATGAGGGTGAGGGGAAAGTTCGCAACAAGCGGGGAAAGAAAAACAAATGAACAGTCCTAACAAACAGAGGAAAGTTGGGTCACTCTATAACAACTAGTAGGATTGAGGGGTCTGCCATATGGGCATGTGTGCAGACCCACCCACTACTATTTATCGACAACCTATATTTCAAAATAAACCTCATACGTGATGAAAGGAATATGTATCAAAAGGTCAAGGTATGTTAAGATATGAGTCTGTCAATATGCATTTAGAGGGGGGAGGGAATGATGTCTCCCAGTTGTTCCTGAACTTGTGCGGATTGCCATCACTACAGGCATAAATATGTTCAAACTGGCAACTCAATGAGACCATACATACCAATTCTGTCAATGCCGGACAGGAGGTAGATTTCCATCTGTTCGCAATAAGTAGGCGGGCAGCCACAAGTACCTGGCATATGACAGTTCTATACCTACTTGGTGTTGTGTGGCTGCCCAGCAGGAGCAGCACCATCTCAGGTGTAGGGCCAACCCCATGACCACACAGTTTATTAAGGAAGGAAAAATCAGATACCCAAAAATGTTGAATGATTGGGCAGTGACAAAAAATATGAAATAGCGAGTCAACTCATTCGCAACCTCTCCAACAGCTAGAGGGACACATAGGAAAGAACTTAGCTAAACGAAGGAGTGAGGAAGTAGTACCAGCGTAGAAACAACTTACTATATTGCTCCCAGGGTGAGACACACAACGTGGACTTCTTTGCCAACCTAATCGCCTCCTGTCAACAGCCTCAAATCTGCTGCCTAGGTCGCCTTACTATAGACACATGTGCTTGGTTTTCTGAAAAGTACAATCTAAATTTAAAGTATGATACAGAGTTTTAGTATGATATGGTGCTGGAGAAGTTAGTGGGTCCAAAAGGGCAGCAGCTGGTTGTGGCACGTATTTGAGCCAAGGGAGACTCAGACGGATATATAACTAACCTGGTATAAGTAAACTTCTCATTTGTAGGTAGGTTATACTTCTCCTCCAATGTGGAGAAGATTGCAATGCTACCGCCACTGTATTCGTCAGAGATATACCTAAGTACACAGCGGCTCCACACATCTAGGGACTTAAGTGGGACCACGTGTAAGAGGCAGGTTCATGGAGACCCTAGGAATAGCACTATCTGAAACAGTGCAGAAGGCGCGTCAGGCCCTGTCAGTAATCTGTATAGCCGGTGGTGCAGAGGGGAGCAAATGTACGGAGGGTCCGAGTGCTAACAGGAAACCCTCCCAGCCCTTAATCTGGGCCATTTGATCCTCCATAGCTGTCCATAGTTTATCATGATTCGATGTAAACCAGAATTTACGCTGACCTAAGGCTATGGCTAAATGGTAGTGATACAAATTCAGTACTCCCATACCTCCATTGTCCCTTGCTTTGAAAAGTATGTGTAAGGCCACTCTAGGTTTACAGCCATTCCATACAAAAGCCAACATCTGCTTTTGGTAGTCCCAGAAAACAGACTTGAGTATCAGGATCATTAGTGTCCTAAAATAGTAACGTATTCTAGGAATAATCAACATTTTGTATAGCACTATTCTCCCCATCTAGCTATGCTCAAATTTATGGTAGTTAAGCATCAAGCTCTTTCTAAAGGGAAGTCAGCAAACCTGGAAAGTTGGCCTTGACTAATTCTTTTGGATTCGAGGTCAGCTGAATTACCAGGTAGGGTAGAGGAACAGTATCACATTATCTGCAAACAAATTAATTCTATGGCCCGTTTGCCCCAGCATGACACTGGTTAAACCAGGGTGTGACCTGAGTTTTTCAGCTAAGGGCTCCATCACTAGGGAAAATATTAAGAGGGGATAGTGTACACCACTGTCTCGTACCATTTGTGATTGAGAAGGTACAGGATAGTACCCAATTCATTAGCACTCGTGCAAATGGACTAGAATAGAGGGCAGAAATTACAATGGCTATGGGGCCCAGGAAGCTAAATTTGTGTACGATCTCAAAAAGGTATCCCCAGTGTACTCTAGCAAATGCCTTCTCTGCATCTAAGGATAGGAGCAGGGAAAGCACCCACCAGACCTGGGCCGCCGTGACCAGTGCGATCACACATCTTGTACTGTCTGGGGCCTGTCTCCCTTTGGTGAATCCCAACAGGTCACGGCTTATCAGTGTAGACATAATGTCAATGAGTCTATTTGCAAGTACCTTGGCAAACAACTTGACATTAGCCTTCAATAATGATATGGATCGGTAGTTAGAAGGGAGAGAAGGATCTTTCCCTGGTTTAGGTATCGTCACTATTGACAATAACATTTCTAGGAGAAAGTTACCTATTGACAGAGCTAAATTAAACACCTCTGTAAGATGAGTAAGGATAAGTGATATTCCCCAGAAAACCCATCTGGGCCAGGGGATTTGTTAAGCTTCAATCCATCAATCCCCTTAGCCACCTTCTGAGTGGATATAGAAGCATTTCCAGACTGGAGCTATCTTTGGATAACAGAAAGCAGTTGCAGAGAATTTAGGAAGTGATTAATATCTGGATTAGGAGGTTGCGTGGTGTCCAGGTCGTCCTACATATTATAAAGGTCCTGATAGAATTTGCTAAATTCATCAGGAACATGCTGTGAGTGGAATACTTTTGCATTGGTCATTTTAGAAAGAATACGGGCTGGACTCAAAACAGAAAGTAGTGTCCCATCTCATCCTCTGCTTAACTGGGCTTTGTGTAGGAGTACTGTTACTTTTTTGAGATGTTGCTGAGGCAGGAGAAATAACAGGTTGTCAGCTAGCATCCAAGATAGCTGCTAAGGGGGGTTGAAGTCCTCTTTCATAAGCCTGCTGCTGGCCTTCAGTACTATTCCTTTGACTCCACTAGGAGTCATTACCATTCCCAGATGTGCCCATTGGTGGAGAAGTGGACCACCTTGACAGCTCACCTGAAGCACATGGAAAGCTCCCTATGTGAGTTATCCACAGCATGCTGGAGCAGGAGAGGAGAGATGATGGCACCATCTTAGGAAGCGGCTGGCGACATGAAAATAATCTTTTAGCTGTTTCAGGGGGCCTTTTTTTCCCCTCTTCGCCATCTTCCTGCCGTCCAAGTTATGGCAGGGACCTCGTGGAGCAGGGTGCCGGAGGTATGTGATGCAGAGTGCCGCTGAGAGCCACATTTGCTAGGTGAGGCCACAGAACTCTCTCAAGCTGCGGTCATCCCATTTGGCATCAAGCCATGACTCCCAGTTGTCTACATTTTGAGCCATAGCATTCTTGTGGTTGCGTTGGAAAGGGTGGCAGTTCTGGCAGCGAACTGAACCATCTCAGTTTTTGTAAAAAAAAAAAAAAAAGGTATGTTAGTGCTATTAATGGGTTAATTAATGCACCAAAATACCTTTAGCAGTGTTTTGATTGATTTCTGAATTTTCTGGGAGCCTCTGGTATCTTCTGCATTTATTTACATGGCATACCTTCCTGTGCTTTTATCCTACTACTACCATGATGCATTGCATGAGCTGACTCACACTGTCTCTCTCTTACTCCCTCCCCCTCCCTTTCTCACTCCCACACATCCTCCCTGTCTCCCTAGCTATCCCGCCCACTACTAGCTCTTACCAACTAACTAACTCAGGCCACCCTCCCACCCCATCATATTCCTGTCCAGATCTTCTGGGCACCGGAGAGGACTTCCTTTTGTAGGGACAGCTCTCTTCGTCTCCTCTTCTTTTATGTCTGCCAGCACATGTGTGCAATAGAGTCGGAATTTTGGCATTGTGTTGTGGCCAGCAATCCATGTCTATTGTGCAGGCATGGGAGACTAGTATCGATGACGTTTTGTTTCTGTAAACAGGGAAACAGAATGTCACCACATAATCAGAAAATGCACCAGGGGCAGCCACCCTGTAATACTGATAAATATACAGTTTTGCTCTACTAAGCAATTTAAAAACCCTATTCTATTCATGACAAGATGTTTGATGGCAAAAACTCTAAATTTTTCCCAGTAAACAACGACTGAAAATTTCAGTTGTTGAATTTCATCTTAAAATTTCAGTGAATTGAAGGCAGGTTCAGGCCAGTAATAAGAATAGAAAAGCAATTCTACGATTGCATATATAAACTGGCAAGAAGGCCCCCCAGTATGACTTAACCTCTCTTTTTTTTTCTGGCAGAGTCGTCCCTTGTATCCTTGCTAGCCGTGCACCTGAAGGAGCCAGAAAATCTCTTGGTAGACTTATTAAAGTCCTTTCACTGAAAAGATTTCTCCTGTGGAAAAGTAGGAAAACCTTTTTTTCTCTCAGAGGCCTTCTCAATAGCTTTATTTAACACAAGGCCAAAGTAAAATTCACCATGACAGGGAAGGAGACATAATTTATACTTGTAACCAATGTCCCTATATTCTATCCCTTAAAGAGGACCTTTCACGACCTCCTACACATGCAGTTTTATATGCTAGAAAACCAACAGTGTGCTGAATTTAGCGCACAATTGGCTTTTCCGTTATGTGCCCTGGGGCTAGAGATATTGGTGCCGTTTGTTTTGGCAGCGATCTCTGCCCACCGTTGGAAGGACGTTCCTGACAGTCTAGCTGAGCTGTGAGGAACGCCCCTCCTGACAGTACTTGTCCGTAGCCTTGTACTGTCAGAGGTGGTGTTCCTTACCACCCAGTGATGACGCTTAGGTGTGAGGAACATTTCCCCCATCTTTGGATGAGTACACTCAGGAGGTGGGCATAGATCTGTACCGAAACTAACAGCAGGAGGACATGAAAGGTCCTCTTTAAGTCATAAAGTTCATGCTGTGGATTTGCTCACTGAGTAGCCCGACATAATGGGGTTAGTCAGCTTGAGTCTTGCACCTCCTTATGGATTCAGTCAGATCAGCTCCAAATTGCGTCATTAATCATCCTCCAATTATTTATTTTTTTAAACTGTAATTTTTATTGAATTGTACATCAATTTAAAAGTACAAACAGAAAGGCTTTGCAAACCAAACACAATAGTTTGGAGTATAAACAACTCATAAAATATGCAACCAAAACAAAGAAGAACAATCCAAATGGGGACAAACAGAACCCAGGACGTGACATATACAGGATGGGGAGACAAGGAGGGAATTAAAGAAGGAGGTGGTGGTGGTGGGGAATCAGAGACCATCAAGTATGTAATAAGTATCCCACAGAGGCCAAATGGACTGGAAAACATCAGTTGTGATGTTGAGCGTAGCAGTAAGATACTCAAGACTGTGCACGTCCTTGACTTGTGCCACAAGGGCAGGGCCAGTAGGAGGATGTACACTCTAAGGGAGCGTTCACACTACCGCCGGTGTCCGACAGCTAGTGTCCACTGCTAATGTCCGTGCAAAATCTTGTGTGGACATTAGCATCGGACACTAGCTGTGTCCGTGACATTTTGCATTGATTTAAATGGACATCGGGTGCGCTCTTTTACTGTCCGTGCCTGTCCTTAACTGTCCGTTCCCAAAGATGTCCAACTTTTCAAGCAGACAGCAAAACCCGACATGTAGGTTTTTTCTGTCCGCTTGAAAAGTCGGACATCTTTGGACAGTTAAGGACTAGGGTTGAGCCGATCTTGACTTTTCAGGATCGATTTTAAAATCCGATTTCCGATCATTTTTCATTTGAATCCGATCTCGATCCCAATTCCGATCCCAATGCAAGTCAATGGGATTTTTTTATTAATCGGAGATCGGATTTTAAAAGCAATCCTATTCACTATACAGCATGGAATTTAACAATTGTTAGAATCCACGCTGTGTAGTGAATCACTAAAGTAGCCAGAGGATTTTTTATTTAATCCTCTGGCTACTTAGTCTCCCCTGGTGTCCACTTACCTGCAGAGATGGCTGCTCCGGTGTTCTTCTTCACCTCGCTGCTGCTCCACGGTGTTCTTCTCGCTTCGCTGCCCCCTCCCTGCCAGGTTAGGAGAGTGTGGGCGGGTTAGGAGAGTGTGGGCGGGTACTGGGAGGGGAGACGTCACATCTCTCCGCCCCATACCCGCCCACACTCTCCTAAGCCACAAGCCCCGCCTTCCTAGCTCTTTAAACACTAAGGAGGCGGGGCAGCGAGAAGACCAGCGTGGAGCGGCAGCAAGAGGCAGAAGGAGAACACACCGGGCACTGGACCAGCCATCTCTGGAGGTAAGTAGCTATTACAGATGTTTAGTTTAGTCTCCCATTAGAATGAATGGAGGCAGCCGGCATGCAGGGGGTTAAGGCTGTGTGTCGGCTGCTTCCATTCATTCCTATGGAGCTGCAGTGGAGCCTTCACACTGAGTATACAGTGTATACTCAGTGTGAAGGCTAAGCAAAGCATTGTGGGAAAAGATCAAAATTTTCTCGATCGCCGATCAGAATCCAATCTTTTCCGAACACAATCGCTCAACTCCATTAAGGACACACCCGATGTCCATTTAAATTAATGCAAAATGTTACAGACACAGCTAGTGTCCACTGCTAATGTCCGCACAAGATTTTGCACGGACATTAGCAGTGGACACAAGCTGTCGGACACCGACAGTAGTGTGAATGCTCCCTAACAGATGAGGGCCACAACTGTTTTAGCAGCTGTACAAAGATACAGGGAGAGTCTAGAGGTCTTTTTACCAAGGTGTTGGGAGGTAGGATAAACAGGTAGGTTTCTAATTATTTGTAATGTGAGACAGTAACTGTTGCAAGAAACTGAAAAAAGCAGAAGCTTTTTGGTGTGAATTTAGCCACAGAACTCTCAGTCCCAGAAAATTTACAAAAAGTCCCATTGCTGCTAGGTTGACACTAGCGTTCGGCAGTCCGTTCTGTGGTTTCCGTCTTCTGCGGATCCGGCCGTGAGCGGCGGTGAGCGTTTTATGCTCTCCAACGCGAAACCCCGTTTTTTTTAAACCGGACACAGAGTACTGCATGTCCGACTCTGTGTCCGATGCGAAAAAAAACGGTTTTGCGGCGAAGAGCATAAAACGCTCACCTCCGCTCACTGCCGAACATCTTTCAAACCCATTCAAATGAATGGGTTTGAAAGAGCCCTGCAGGTTTCCATCTCCTGCCTCTGTTTTGTGCAGGAAATGGAAACCTGCAGAACGGAAACCGGGCGCAAATGTGAACGAGCCCTGATCTAAGGCTAATCAGTGAGTAAAAGGCAATGCAGAAAGCTCAGGGCCGCCAAATGAGAGGAATCTCAGGTGCAAGTCCCCCTGGAATACTCAATCTACGGCTAGAATGAGCACCAACCTTTTTTTTTTTTTTTCAGAATCCCACATTTGCAACCAGAGGAATCAGTTGCAGCAGTCAGTGCATCTGAGAGCAACTTTAATCACTTATGTATCAAGCCAATTTCTGGTCCAGTACCAAACACTTTTTGGGGTTTTTGTATGTGTGGTTTTGAAGGCTATAACATTTTTATCATTTGCGTTACCCAACTAATTTCTGTGTTTTTATTTTTATATTGTTTTTATTTTTGCATATATGTAAAAAAAAAATTTTTTTTTTTTAATATCCAGGACAATATAAACAAAAGAGGAGGGAAAACGTGTCTGCTTTTCACTTTTTTTTTTTTAAAGATAGACTAAAAAAATTTTAAAATAGTTTTTCCTTTCCGTTATGGTAATTTATATTTTTTATAGTGTTGTTGAGAGCGGGGCTAGAACCTGTAATAAGGGTGATTTATTGACATATTACTTTATGTATTTTTAATTTTTTTTAACTTTTCTATTAACTTTATTTATTTATCTTTTTTACATTATGTCCTCATAAGGTCATAATAGACTTTTGGGGACATCTGATAACTTTTTTTTTTTTTGGTTAGGGAGGCTGATTTTCCCTGGGGCTGGTACTTTTTTTACGTTTCCTGAAGCTTATTCTGAACGTAAAACACGTTCAGAATAAGCGGCGTATAAAGCAGCTCCATTCATTTCTATGGGAGCCGGCATACGAGCGCTCCCCATAGAAATGAATGGGCTGCTTCTTTCACTGCGAGCAGTCCCATTGAAGTGAATGGGAAGTGCTGGCGTGTACGGCACGGCATGAGCAGAGCTTGCCGTACACGCGGGCACTTCCCATTCACTTCAATGGGACTGCTCGCAGTGAAAGAAGCAGCCCATTCATTTCTATGGGGAGCACTCGCATGCCGGCTCCCATAGAAATGAATGTGAAGTGTACGGCAGCCCTGCTGTAACGCCGGCGTGTACGGCTGTGATACACGCTGGCGTTACGTAGTGTGAATGCAGCCTTAATGTAGATTGTGAGCCCCATATAGGGATCACAATATACCTTTTTCCCCTATCAGTATGTCTTTGTAAATCCACGCCAACATGGAGAGAACATACAAACTAGTGCTAACCACTGAGCCACCGTGTTGCCCCACAGACTGGTACAATTTGCCCCAGTTGCAGGAGGAATACAGCCTCCTACACATTAATAAAGAGCTGATCTGGGTCCTGTTGGAGTCAGCAGCTCTAACAGACTTAAAACCTGGTAGATCACATGACCACTAAGGTCAGCGAGGAGCCGTATCATGGCAGTGCTCATAGCTGTGTATACAGTGCTCAATGATTTCACCATATAATATGGTATGGTCGATACATGGATGACCTCCTGTTGGTTTGTACGCTCAAGATAAAGAAATAGAGAAACACTGAGCGTTACGTATTGTGATACTTTTCAGTGGTGGGTGCTTTAAACCCTTAAGGACACAGCCCAAAAGTGCGTTAAGTACCAGGCCTCTTTTTTCAAAGCTGACACATGTCACTTTAAATGGCAATAACTTTGAGACGCTTTAACTTACACAAGTGATTTTGAGATTGTTTTTTCGTAACACATTATACTTCATGCGAGGCTTAGTTCACACGGAGTAAACACGCACGCATTCTGACACGTGTCAGAATGCGTACGCGTTAACTCCGTGTGAACTAATCCTTAGTGGTAAACATGAATCAATATTTTAGTATTTATTTATAAAAAAAAAATAGGAAATTTGATGGAAATTTGGAAAAAAACTGCAATTTTCAAAATGAGAAATTCTCTGCTATTCAGGCAGATAGTCATACCATCCATGACTAAATATTATCCCCCATATCTCTGCTTTATATTGGCATAATTTTTTGATTGTCTTTTAATTTATTTTGGACGTTACAAGGCTTACAAGTGTGAGGAAGCCTTCACACGGAGTTACGCTCCGCTCATACTGAACGTAAAACTTGCTCAGAATGAGCGCGTAAAAACCAGATCCCATTGATTTCTATGGGTGCCAGCATACGCCCGCTACCCATTGAAATCAATGGGAGGCTTTTTTACCTATTGCTTTCAATGTGATACGCGCGTATGCCGGCACCCATAGAAATCAATAAAACTCATTCAGAATCGTGTGAAGGCGATTTTCCAGATTTACAAGAAAATTTCCCAAACAAATATTTTAGGGACCACTTTAGTTCTGGAAGGAATTATAAAGGCCTATATAATAGAAACCGCCATAAATCTCCCCATTTTCAAAACTGCACCCCTCAAATCATTCAAAACAGCGTTTGGGATGTTTGTTAACCCTTTAAGCACTTCATAAGAATAAAAATAATATCGAGGTGAAATTTAGACATTTCATTTTTTTTCACTAACACATTCATTTAGATCTAAAATTACTGTAACACATTCACAAAGGATTAAAGGGGCTCTATCAGCAAAATCATGCTGATAGAGCCCCACATATGCATGAATAGCCTTTAAAAAGGCTATTGAAGCACCACTAAAGTTATATGAAACTACCCCCCAGTTTTAAAATAATACCCTAAAAAAGAATGTGATCAACTTTCCCATCGTGCACGGTGGGCGGGCATTCAGGGTCCGCCGTCTTCTTCATCCACACTTCCTCTTCCTGCGATGTCCTCGGGTCCTGTCTTCCTCTGGCGCTCGCGAACTGACATTGCTTAAAAAAATGGCCTGGGTGCATGTGCAGTAGCATACTACGGCTACTGCGCATGCCCAGGCCATTTTTTCTAAACAATGTCAGTTCGCGAGCGCCGGAGGAAGACGGGACCCGAGGACATCGCAGGAAGAGGAGGCGTGGATGAAGAAGACGGTGGACCCTGAATGCCCGCCCACCGTGCACGATGGGTAAGTTGATCACATTCTTTTTTAGGGAATTATTTTAAAACTGGGGGGTAGTTTAATATAACTTTAGCGGTGCCTGAATAGCCTTTTTAAAGGCTATTCATGCATATGTGGGGCTCTATCAGAAGTCACACTTCAATGGGACTGCTCGCAGTGAAAGAAGCAGCCCATTCATTTCTATGGGGAGCGCTCACATGCCGGCTCCCATAGAAATGAATGGAGCTGCTTTATACGCCGCTTATCGGTGGCTCAGTGGTTAGCACTGCAACCTTGTAATGCTGGAGTCCTGGTGTTCAAATCCCGCCAAGGGCAAAAAGAAACATCTGCAAGGAGTTTGTATGTTCTCCCTGTGTTTGCATGGATTTCCATCCCATATTCCAGCGACATACTGATAGAGAAAAAAATGTACATTGTGAGCTCTATGTGGGGACATTTTTTTAAAAAAAAAAGAGAAAAAAAAAAAAAAGTACTGGGAACCTGGAAAAAAAAATTCAGAATAGGGTGGATTTGAAGAAAAAGTGCATTTGTGCTATTTTCTTACGGGATTTGATTTTACGGTGTTCACTGTGCAACCAAAGTGACATGTCACCTGTATTCTATGTTTCGGTACGATTCCAAGGATACCAAATTTATTAGGTTTTATTTACATTTTAACCCCTTAACAAAAATCCAAAACTGTGCCAAAATTTATTTTTTTTTTCGAAAAGTTGCCATATTCTGACACCCGTAACTTTTTTTTTTATACTTCCATGTACGGAACTCTATTGGGAGGCTTTTTTTGGAGGCTGATTTTGAGGCGGATTCCTGACCAAAAAAACTCTGCGTGCATAACAATGCCACCCTTCCCAACCTACTCAGCCCAACCTCACCAATATACCCATATCATGTACTTTCCCCTCCATGCTTTTTCCAGCAAGATAGATACTCCTCCTGTACTGCTCCCATACTCCTCTACAGCATCATTCAAACACCTCTACTGTAGATGTATGGAAGCACAATAGAGGTGAGTTAGAGGTGTCGGTGCATTGATGTTATTTAGAAAGTAGGAGGGTTTTAGAGTAGTGTAGGTAGACTGAGTAGTGTATTTTAAGTTATCCCAGACAACCTGTTTAATCCCGTGAGTAATATTTTTTTTGAATTGTCTTGTTCTGCTGTTGGATTAAGAGGTTAATAGGGTACTGTCATTACTGGTAACCCGAGAAAGCACACGCTTAATTATATTAATCTGCAGAAGTGTTTTTCCTGGTTTGGAGGTTGTAGAAATTATTTAATGCGACTACTTTTGTTTGGTGTTCATGCTATTAGTAAGAGACGACAGTCTCGAAACGCATAAGCAACTTTTTATTCGTTTGTGTATGACAATTTTATGGTATACAGTTTTTTTTAATAAAAGTTACATATTATATAAATATTTTCCTCTGGTGCTGGATTTTTTATTTTATTTTTAATCATCTGTTTGATGATACTTTAAAGAGGACCTTTCATGACTTTGGACACAGGCAGTTCTATATACTGCTGGAAAGCCGACAGTGCGCTAAATTCAGCGCACTGTCGGTTTTTCCGATCTGTGTCTTGGGTAAAGAGCTAGCAGTGCTGGTAGCGTAGCTCTTTACAGTCAGAAGGGCGTTCCTGACAGTCTGTCAGGAACTTCCTTCTCCACAGCAGCGCCTATCGCGCTGTACATTGTGAGTGGGGAGGAACGCCCCCTCCCCTCCTAATAGTACTCGTCTATGGACGCGCATTGTGAGCAGAGGGAGGGGGGCGTACCTCCTCGATCTCACAGTATAGCGCGATAGGCGCTGCTGTGGAGAAGGAAGTTCCTGACAGACTGTCAGAAACACCCTTCTGACTGTAAAGAGCTACGGTACCGGCAGCGCTAGCTCTTTACCCGAGGCACAGATCAGGAAAGCCGACAGTGCGCTGAATTCAGCGCACTGTCAGCTTTCCAGCAGTATATAAAACTGCCTGTGCCCAAAGTCATGAAAGGTCCTCTTTAAACTTCCAAAGGAATAACCGGGCATGGGAAGAATATATGCTGCCCAGCAGACACATTCTCTATCAAGTGAATGGGCGGTATTTTTTGCTTTTTTTGTTTACCAATTTTTGAAGGTAAACAAGTGGCTCAAGAACTGGTGTAGTAAGGAGGGGTTTAGGTTCCTCGATACCTGGGCCGACTTTGCTGTGGGCTACATGTAGGGATAGGCTGTATCTGAATGGGGAGGGTGCAGCTGTGCTGGGGGAAAAGCCTACACGGTTGGAGGAGTGTTTAAACTAGGGACTGAGGAGAGGGTGATAACAGACATAGAGTGCAAGATAGTGTAGACAAGGAATGATGGCTAAATAATGTAACTTGGGTGAGGTGTGAACAGTAAATAGGCCGAGGAAGAGTAGGAATAAGGATAAACTCATAAAATGTATTTATACTAATGCTTGAAGTCTTACAAGATGGAGGAACTAGAAGTGATAATGTTGGAAGAAAAATATGACATGGTAAGGATAAGTGAGACATCGCTGGACTCTACCTACCGTGTTTCCCCGAAAATAAAACAGTTTCTTATATTAAATTCTCGTCCAAAATATATGACCTGTTTAATTTTCGGGGGATGTCTTAGGCTAAGCTCACATGTGAATTACGTGTAGTGTAATTTGGTCTGGAAAAAAACACTTCCTAATTAGGAAGCGGTTTTTGGACCTTGAAGTGTTTTTTGGAGTATTTTCTGGAGAGGTTTTTAGTAAAAACCGCTTCAGAAAACACCAGGCGGTTTTTCCCTCCTGGTCAGTGAATGTACTGTAAAAAACCAAGACGCGGTTTCCGCCTCCCATTCACTTCTATACACTTCCTGAGGCGGAATCCGCCTCAAGAAAGGTCATGTCTAGAGATGAGCGAGTACCGTATTTTTCGGACTATAAGACGCACTTTTTTTCCCCAAAATTTTTGGGGAAAAGAAGGGTGCGTCTTATAGTCTGAAGGTGGTGCCTGGCATCCGCTGTAATAGAGAGACGGAAGCCGGCAAGTGATAGACGCCATTACAGGTGCCGGGGCCTGAGACATCGCTGCGCATCTCTGCCCTGCAGGGCAGGGCTTCATGCAGGGCAGAGGATCGTAGCGATGTCTCAGGCCCCAGCGTCTATCCCGTGCCGGCATCCGCCTCTCTAGTACAGCGGATGCCGGGTCAGTATCGGTGGCCCCTTCTCCCCCGGGGCCGGTCCCCACCGGCCCCGTACCTGTAGAGTTGCAGGCTGGCTCCTGCGCGGCGACATCGCAAGAGCCGACCTGTTCGGGTGACAGCCGGGAGCCTAATGAAGCTCCCCGGCCTGTCACGGCTATATTAGTATTGCGGCTGGTCTCTATGACCAGCCGCCGTAATACTAATAGACAGAATGTCCCATAGACGGCAATACAGTTGTATTGCCGTCTATGGGACTTGCGATCAAGTGACCGCAGGTTCAAGCCCCAGGGGGGGGGAATAAAATAGTAAAAAAAAAAAAAAAAAAGCTTTAAAAATATGAAATAAATAAAAGTTCTAAATCACCTCCTGTTTTTTTTTTCAATACAAGGTGATCTAAGCAATAGATATCCCCCAAAATTACAGCTGGCCCCGCAAAAAAAACGCTCTATGCGTCCCCGTACAGCTGCAGGGTCACCTGTCAATGTGGCCTTGCAGCTGTTGCAAAACTACAACTCCCATATATTAAATATTTTACCAGTTTTTGCTTCAAAATTTTTTTTCCCTATTTTCCTCCTCTAAAACCTAGGTGCGTCTTATAGTCCGAAAAATACGGTACTATTCGAAACTCACCTTTCGAATAGCACGCACCCATAGGAATGAATGGACGTTTCCATTCATTCCTATGTGTCATGCTATTCCAAATGGCCGCTTCGATTAGTACTCGCTCATTCTCTAGTCATGTCGCTTCTTTTTTCCGCTAGCAGCAACATGCCGCTAGTGGAAAAAAGAATGCTAGCGGTTCCCATAGACCACCATTGTGAGGGGGCGGATTATGACATGGATTCCGCGCCATAATCCGCCCCCTCTGTGCTCGTGTGAACGGGCCCTTAAGGAGCGGCTGGAGCGGGGGACAACCGGCACTGATTTCAAAGTGTAGCGCGCGTGAGCCGGCACACATTGAAATGAATGGCATCTGTTTTGAGCGCTCACACTCTGACACGTGTATACGTGTCTGAATGCACGCCGCGTTACTCCGTGGGAACGGAGCCTAAAGAACAAAAAGTAAAACAGACAATCACAAGAAACAGGGCTATCACACGCCCCAAGAACATAAGAACATATAGTGTAATACAAGGAAAAAACAAAGAAAACAATCATAAGAAGAAGAAGAACAAAGAAGGAGCAGCACAAGGCCCTCGGGGGGAGGGGGATGAATCCCAGGAGAGCAATAGAAGAGAAGTTGAAAAAAATGAGGAATAAAAGGGGGAAGAGAAGAGGAGAGAGAGAGAGAAAAAAAAAAAAAGAGGGGGGGATCCCAGGAGGCCAATAGAAGAGAAGTTGAAAAAATGAGGAATAAAAGGGGGAAGAGAAGAGGAGAGAGAGAGAGAGAAAAAAAAAAGGGGGGGGGGGGTAAAAGGGTAGGGATGTGTGTGAGCAGATAGAAGACAAGTTAAAATGCCCCCTACCGCCAGATCACCAGCAACCAGGGGGAAGGGATCAGGAGAAACCAGTATCCAAGTGTCTGTAGCGAACAATAAGAGTGTTAGTCAGAAGGGAGGTCAGAACCCAGAAGTGTCCGATATTCTGCAGACTGTTGGAACATGAACCAGTAAAACCAGGTTCTGATGTACGCCTCAGTTGTGCCATACAGGAAAGACATAAGATTCTCCATGCACATTATCTCGTTGACCTTCTAAATCCAAAGGGAGAGAGGAGGGGGTTCAGCTCGCTTCCAAAAAAACGGGATGCATGCCCAGGCAGCGAGGACCAGAAACCTGAGTAGGGAGCGTTTAAAAGACTTTTACCGAAGACTCACAATGATTGAGGAGAAACAGAGCAGGGCCCAAGTGGTGAGAAGTTTCAGTGAGTTGAAGGGTTATCCGCTTGGCCCCTTCCCAAAAGGACAACAGGGCCGGGCAAGAACAGAAAACGTGAAGCATGCTGCCTTCCTCTTCTCCACATCGCCAACATAGCGGAGATACCAGGGGAAACATAGCATGTACTCTCGTAGGTACCCTATACCATCGGGACAGAATTTTGTAGCTAGCCTTCTGGTAGCAAGAGCTGCTAGAAGTGGCATGAGAGAGGTGAAAAATATGCTTTCGCTGGTCCTGAGAGAGAATGAATGGGGGGACAAACTCCTCTGGAGGTTCGATCAGAAGTTGGTAAGTGAGAGAGAGAGAATGGCGAAGGGGACTGATGCCAACGCAAATCCTCTCCCCAAGGGAGTAGGTTGCAAAAATGTTTAACTTTTAATTATCTACAAATATAAATATTATATTCATGGGAATACAGTTTTAAGACAGTCCTGCTGTGCGTCATACAGCAGAGACCTGGCAGCAATGCCAGTGATCAGAGATGCTTTCACTTTCTCTTTACTTGTAGGTAACGGGATGGCCCTCCCACAGCACGATCGCGGGAAGCGTCCCGTTAGCATGGCAGCCTGGAGCCTTCTGAAGGTTCTCAGTGCTGCCTTAGTATTTTAACTACTGAAGCCTGCGTGTAGCAGGCTTCAACAGTTACATAGTGGAAATGCCATAGACTACAATACAGCAGTATTGCAGTTTGTGACATATACAGGAAAAAGAATAAAAATAGCTGGTTTGCCGGGGTTTTTTTGCCAAATTACCTCCCTAAAAAAAATGCAATAAAAAGTGATCAAAACAACATACATTCCCCATCATGGTACCAATAAAAACTAAATATTGTCTTGCAAAAAAAGTCACCTTACACAGCTCCGTACACTGAAATATAAAAATGTTACAGGGTTCAGAATATGGTAATAACAAGAATGTACTTTTTCTTCAAAATTAAAATTTTTTGTAAAGTTATTAAATAATGAAAAAAAACTATATAAATTTTGTATCACTGTGATCGTACTGACCTGCAGAATAAAGGTAACGGTAAGCCGTTAAAATAAAACCCATCCCTCTGGCTCTGATCTTGTAGCCCGAGTTAAGGATGTCCGTAGCATGGAGAACTTGACCGCCACACTTAACCATACTGTTGAGGCGTTCCAGGCTATATGGTCATCTTGGGACGCATACTGTATTTTGAATGGTCTCTGACTCCTTCCCCTTCCCTTCCTCCCCCACCCCCTCATTTTCACTCTCAGGTTTTTGTGATGTGTAGACATTCCCAGTCTATTTGACGTTATATGCATTGCTCCACGTTCATGTTTTTTATGTTTTCAACTCTTGTGTTGTATTGTATTTTACAAAAATCCTTTCAATAAAATTTACAGTTTAAAAAAAAAAAAAACTCATAAGAAAATAGCAGTACTGCATTTTTTTCTCAATTCCACCACATTCTGAATTTTTTTGCCGCTTTCCGGTACATTGTACAAAATAATAAATGGTGTTATTTTGAAGAACAACTTGTCGTGCAAAAATCAAGCCCTCATATGACATATGTGGACAGAAAAATGAGACAGTTATGGCTTCTGGAATGTAGAGTAAAAAACCAAAACACAAAAATGAAAAATGTCTGCGTCTCCTAAGGGTTAAGAACAGAGAGACTATGGTACTCAATGGCCCCTCTACACAGTACAGTCATGGCCAAAAGTTTCGAGAATTATACAAATATTAATATTTACAAAGTCTACTGCTTCAGTTTTTCTAATGGCAATTTGCATATACTCAAGAATGTTATAAAGAGTGATCAGCTTAACAGCAATTACTTGCAAAGTCAATATTTGCCTAGAAAATGAACTTTATCCCCCAAAACACATTTCAACATCATTGCAGCCCTGCCTTAAAAGGAGCAGCTAACATCGTTTCAGTGATTGCTCCATTAACACAGGTGTGGGTGTTGATGAGGACAGGGCTGGAGATCAATCTGTCATGATTAAGTAAGAATGACACCACTGGACACTTTAAAAGGAGGCTGGTGCTTGGCATCATTGTTTCTCTTCTGTTAACCATGGTTATCTCTAAAGAAACACGTGCAGTCATCACTGCACTGCACAAAAATGGCCGAACGGAAGAGTATCGCAGCTAGAAAGATTGCACCTCAGTCAACAATCTATCACAACCTCAAGAACTTCAAGGGGAGAGGTTCCATTATTGCCAAAAAGGCTCCAGGGCGCCCAAGAAAGACCAGCAAGTGCCAGGACCGTCTCTTAAAAGTGTTTCAGCTGTGGGATTGGGCTACCAGCAGTGCAGAGCTTGCTCAGGAATGGCAGCAGGCAGGTGTGAGTGCATCTGCACGCACTGTGAGGCGGAGACTCTTGGAGCAAGGCCTGGTCTCAAGGAGGGCAGCAAAGAAGTCACTTCTCTCCAGAAAAAACATCAGGGACAGACTGATATTCTGCAAAAGGTACAGGGAGTGGACTGCTGAGGACTGGAGATCTGGAAAACAGCTTATTCGGAGAAGACAAGGTGAGCGCTACCACCAGTCTTGTCTCATGCCATCTGTAAAGTATCCTGAAACCATTCATGTGTGGGGTTGCGTCTCAGCCAAGGGAATCGGCTCTCTCACAGTCTTGCCTAAAAACACAGCCATGAATAAAGAATGGTACCAGAATGTCCTCCAAGATCAACTTCTCCCAACCGTCCAAGAGCAGTTTGGCGATCAACAATGCCTTTTCCAGCATGATGGAGCACCTTGCCATAAACCAAAGGTGATAACTAAATGGCTCAGGGAACAAAACATAGAGATTTTGGGTCCATGGCCTGGAAACTCCCAAGATCTTAATCCCATTGAGAACTTGTGGTCAATCATCAAGAGACGGGTGGACAAACAAAAACCTACAAATTCTGACAAAACGCAAGCATTGATTGTGCAAGAATGGACTGCTATCAGTCAGGATTTGGTCCAGAAGTTGATTGAGAGCATGCCAGGGAGAATTGCAGAGGTCCTGAAGAAGAAGGATCAACACTGCAAATATTGACTTGCTGCATTAACTCATTCTGTCAATATAAGCTTTTGTTACTCATAATATGATTGCAATTATATTTCTGTATGTGATAAAAACATCTGACAAACACACATAAAAACCAGAGGGCAGCAGATCATGTGAAAATATTAGATTTGTGTCATTCTCAAAACTTTTGGCCATGACTGTACATTGTCCTACAGGGGCCCCTTCACATAGTCCCATAGTGACCCTTATGGTGTTCCTAGCAAATATTGCAAAAACTTTGGCAGAACCTGTACTTTTTATGGTTCACTATCCATTAACTATTATACTGTAGGGTCTTTTCAGACCTCAGAGTATAATGATCAGAGGCCCAGGGGAAGTGACAAAACTAACAAAACTATATTACTCACTTCTCCTGTGCTGTGGCATGACTTGGTTACATTGGCATCATTATTAGAGATGAGCGAACAGTGTTCTATCGAACTCATGTTCGATCGGATATTAGGCTGTTCGGCATGTTCGAATCGAATCGAACACCGCGTGGTAAAGTGCGCCATTACTCGATTCCCCTCCCACCTTCCCTGGCGCCTTTTTTGCTCCAATAACAGCGCAGGGTAGGTGGGACAGGAACTACGACACCGGTGACGTTGAAAAAAGTAGGCAAAACCCATTGGCTGCCGAAAACATGTGACCTCTAATTTAAAAGAACAGCGCCGCCCAGGTTTGCGTCATTCTGAGCTTGCAATTCACCGAGGACGGAGGTTTCCGTCCAGCTAGCTAGGGCTTAGATTCTGGGTAGGCAGGGACAGGCTAGGATAGGAAGGAGAAGACAACCACAACAGCTCTTGTAAGAGCTAAATTCCAGGGAGAAGCTTGTCAGTGTAACGTGGCACTGACGGGCTCAATCGCCGCAACCCAGCTTTCCCAGGATCCTGAATGGAATACACTGTCAGTGTATTCCCGTATACCCGATATATACCCCCGATACCCGTTCCAACGGTGTGCCCCCCCACCTTCACCCCAGAAATACCCTGCAAGTCCCCTAGCAATAGAATTGGGGCTATATACACCCACTATTTTTGCTACTGCCATATAGTGCCAGTTTCTGACTGGTAATTCAAAGAATATATTGGGGTTATAAATACCCTCATTTCTTGCTACTGGTATATAGTGCCATTGTCTGACTGGGAATTCATAGAATATATTGGGGTTACGTGCACCCACAATTTTTACTACTGGTATACAGTGCCATTGTCTGACTGGGAATTCAAAGAATATATTGGGAATACAAATACCCTCATTTCTTGCTACTGCCATATAGTGCCAGTTTCTGACTGGTAATTCAAAGAATATATTGGGGTTACGTGCACCCACAATTTTTACTACTGGTATACAGTGCCATTGTCTGACTGGGAATTCAAAGAATATATTGGGAATACAAATACCCTCATTTCTTGCTACTGCCATATAGTGCCAGTTTCTGACTGGTAATTCAAAGAATATATTGGGGTTACGTGCACCCACAATTTTTACTACTGGTATACAGTGCCATTGTCTGACTGGGAATTCAAAGAATATATTGGGGTTATAAATACCCTCATTTCTTGCTACTGCCATATAGTGCCAGTTTCTGACTGGTAATTCAAAGAAAATATTGGGGTTACGTGCACCCACAATTTTTACTACTGGTATACAGTGCCATTGTCTGACTGGGAATTCAAAGAATATATTGGGGTTATAAATACCCTCATTTCTTGCTACTGCCATATAGTGCCAGTTTCTGACTGGTAATTCAAAGAATATATTGGGGTTACGTGCACCCACAATTTTTACTACTGGTATACAGTGCCATTGTCTGACTGGGAATTCAAAGAATATATTGGGAATACAAATACCCTCATTTCTTGCTACTGCCATATAGTGCCAGTTTCTGACTGGTAATTCAAAGAATATATTGGGGTTACGTGCACCCACAATTTTTACTACTGGTATACAGTGCCATTGTCTGACTGGGAATTCAAAGAATATATTGGGGTTATAAATACCCTCATTTCTTGCTACTGCCATATAGTGCCAGTTTCTGACTGGTAATTCAAAGAATATATTGGGGTTACGTGCACCCACAATTTTTACTACTGGTATACAGTGCCATTGTCTGACTGGGAATTCAAAGAATATATTGGGAATACAAATACCCTCATTTCTTGCTACTGCCATATAGTGCCAGTTTCTGACTGGTAATTCAAAGAATATATTGGGGTTACGTGCACCCACAATTTTTACTACTGGTATACAGTGCCATTGTCTGACTGGGAATTCAAAGAATATATTGGGGTTATAAATACCCTCATTTCTTGCTACTGGTATATAGTGCCATTGTCTGACTGGGAATTCAAAGAATATATTGGGGTTACGTGCACCCACAATTTTTACTACTGGTATACAGTGCCATTGTCTGACTGGGAATTCAAAGAATATATTGGGGTTATAAATACCCTCATTTCTTGCTACTGGTATATAGTGCCATTGTCTGACTGGGAATTCAAAGAATATATTGGGGTTACGTGCACCCACAATTTTTACTACTGGTATACAGTGCCATTGTCTGACTGGGAATTCAAAGAATATATTGGGGTTATAAATACCCTCATTTCTTGCTACTGCCATATAGTGCCAGTTTCTGACTGGTAATTCAAAGAATATATTGGGGTTACGTGCACCCACAATTTTTACTACTGGTATACAGTGCCATTGTCTGACTGGTAATTCAAAGAATATATTGGGGTTATAAATACCCTCATTTCTTGCTACTGGTATATAGTGCCATTGTCTGACTGGGAATTCAAAGAATATATTGGGGTTACGTGCACCCACAATTTTTACTACTGGTATACAGTGCCATTGTCTGACTGGGAATTCAAAGAATATATTGGGAATACAAATACCCTCATTTCTTGCTACTGCCATATAGTGCCAGTTTCTGACTAGTAATTCAAAGAATATATTGGGGTTACGTGCACCCACAATTTTTACTACTGGTATACAGTGCCATTGTCTGACTGGGAATTCAAAGAATATATTGGGGTTATAAATACCCTCATTTCTTGCTACTGCCATATAGTGCCAGTTTCTGACTGGTAATTCAAAGAATATATTGGGGTTACGTGCACCCACAATTTTTACTACTGGTATACAGTGCCATTGTCTGACTGGGAATTCAAAGAATATATTGGGGTTATAAATACCCTCATTTCTTGCTACTGCCATATAGTGCCAGTTTCTGACTGGTAATTCAAAGAATATATTGGGGTTACGTGCACCCACAATTTTTACTACTGGTATACAGTGCCATTGTCTGACTGGGAATTCAAAGAATATATTGGGAATACAAATACCCTCATTTCTTGCTACTGCCATATAGTGCCAGTTTCTGACTGGTAATTCAAAGAATATATTGGGGTTACGTGCACCCACAATTTTTACTACTGGTATACAGTGCCATTGTCTGACTGGGAATTCAAAGAATATATTGGGAATACAAATACCCTCATTTCTTGCTACTGCCATATAGTGCCAGTTTCTGACTGGTAATTCAAAGAATATATTGGGGTTACGTGCACCCACAATTTTTACTACTGGTATACAGTGCCATTGTCTGACTGGGAATTCAAAGAATATATTGGGGTTATAAATACCCTCATTTCTTGCTACTGCCATATAGTGCCAGTTTCTGACTGGTAATTCAAAGAATATATTGGGGTTACGTGCACCCACAATTTTTACTACTGGTATACAGTGCCATTGTCTGACTGGGAATTCAAAGAATATATTGGGGTTATAAATACCCTCATTTCTTGCTACTGGTATATAGTGCCATTGTCTGACTGGGAATTCAAAGAATATATTGGGGTTACGTGCACCCACAATTTTTACTAATGGTATACAGTGCCATTGTCTGACTGGGAATTCAAAAAATATATTGGGGTTATAAATACCCTCATTTCTTGCTACTGCCATATAGTGCCAGTTTCTGACTGGTAATTCAAAGAATATATTGGGGTTACGTGCACCCACAATTTTTACTACTGGTATACAGTGCCATTGTCTGACTGGGAATTCAAAGAATATATTGGGGTTATAAATACCCTCATTTCTTGCTACTGGTATATAGTGCCATTGTCTGACTGGGAATTCAAAGAATATATTGGGGTTACGTGCACCCACAATTTTTACTACTGGTATACAGTGCCATTGTCTGACTGGTAATTCAAAGAATATATTGGGGTTATAAATACCCTCATTTCTTGCTACTGGTATATAGTGCCATTGTCTGACTGGGAATTCAAAGAATATATTGGGGTTACGTGCACCCACAATTTTTACTACTGGTATACAGTGCCATTGTCTGACTGGGAATTCAAAGAATATATTGGGAATACAAATACCCTCATTTCTTGCTACTGCCATATAGTGCCAGTTTCTGACTGGTAATTCAAAGAATATATTGGGGTTACGTGCACCCACAATTTTTACTACTGGTATACAGTGCCATTGTCTGACTGGGAATTCAAAGAATATATTGGGAATACAAATACCCTCATTTCTTGCTACTGCCATATAGTGCCAGTTTCTGACTGGTAATTCAAAGAATATATTGGGGTTACGTGCACCCACAATTTTTACTACTGGTATACAGTGCCATTGTCTGACTGGGAATTCAAAGAATATATTGGGGTTATAAATACCCTCATTTCTTGCTACTGCCATATAGTGCCAGTTTCTGACTGGTAATTCAAAGAATATATTGGGGTTACGTGCACCCACAATTTTTACTACTGGTATACAGTGCCATTGTCTGACTGGGAATTCAAAGAATATATTGGGAATACAAATACCCTCATTTCTTGCTACTGCCATATAGTGCCAGTTTCTGACTGGTAATTCAAAGAATATATTGGGGTTACGTGCACCCACAATTTTTACTACTGGTATACAGTGCCATTGTCTGACTGGGAATTCAAAGAATATATTGGGGTTATAAATACCCTCATTTCTTGCTACTGCCATATAGTGCCAGTTTCTGACTGGTAATTCAAAGAATATATTGGGGTTACGTGCACCCACAATTTTTACTACTGGTATACAGTGCCATTGTCTGACTGGGAATTCAAAGAATATATTGGGGTTATAAATACCCTCATTTCTTGCTACTGCCATATAGTGCCAGTTTCTGACTGGTAATTCAAAGAATATATTGGGGTTACGTGCACCCACAATTTTTACTACTGGTATACAGTGCCATTGTCTGACTGGGAATTCAAAGAATATATTGGGGTTATAAATACCCTCATTTCTTGCTACTGGTATATAGTGCCATTGTCTGACTGGGAATTCAAAGAATATATTGGGGTTACGTGCACCCACAATTTTTACTACTGGTATACAGTGCCATTGTCTGACTGGTAATTCAAAGAATATATTGGGGTTATAAATACCCTCATTTCTTGCTACTGGTATATAGTGCCATTGTCTGACTGGGAATTCAAAGAATATATTGGGGTTACGTGCACCCACAATTTTTACTACTGGTATACAGTGCCATTGTCTGACTGGGAATTCAAAGAATATATTGGGAATACAAATACCCTCATTTCTTGCTACTGCCATATAGTGCCAGTTTCTGACTGGTAATTCAAAGAATATATTGGGGTTACGTGCACCCACAATTTTTACTACTGGTATACAGTGCCATTGTCTGACTGGGAATTCAAAGAATATATTGGGAATACAAATACCCTCATTTCTTGCTACTGCCATATAGTGCCAGTTTCTGACTGGTAATTCAAAGAATATATTGGGGTTACGTGCACCCACAATTTTTACTACTGGTATACAGTGCCATTGTCTGACTGGGAATTCAAAGAATATATTGGGGTTATAAATACCCTCATTTCTTGCTACTGCCATATAGTGCCAGTTTCTGACTGGTAATTCAAAGAATATATTGGGGTTACGTGCACCCACAATTTTTACTACTGGTATACAGTGCCATTGTCTGACTGGGAATTCAAAGAATATATTGGGGTTATAAATACCCTCATTTCTTGCTACTGCCATATAGTGCCAGTTTCTGACTGGTAATTCAAAGAATATATTGGGGTTACGTGCACCCACAATTTTTACTACTGGTATACAGTGCCATTGTCTGACTGGGAATTCAAAGAATATATTGGGAATACAAATACCCTCATTTCTTGCTACTGCCATATAGTGCCAGTTTCTGACTGGTAATTCAAAGAATATATTGGGGTTACGTGCACCCACAATTTTTACTACTGGTATACAGTGCCATTGTCTGACTGGGAATTCAAAGAATATATTGGGGTTATAAATACCCTCATTTCTTGCTACTGCCATATAGTGCCAGTTTCTGACTGGTAATTCAAAGAATATATTGGGGTTACGTGCACCCACAATTTTTACTACTGGTATACAGTGCCATTGTCTGACTGGGAATTCAAAGAATATATTGGGGTTATAAATACCCTCATTTCTTGCTACTGCCATATAGTGCCAGTTTCTGACTGGTAATTCAAAGAATATATTGGGGTTACGTGCACCCACAATTTTTACTACTGGTATACAGTGCCATTGTCTGACTGGGAATTCAAAGAATATATTGGGAATACAAATACCCTCATTTCTTGCTACTGCCATATAGTGCCAGTTTCTGACTGGTAATTCAAAGAATATATTGGGGTTACGTGCACCCACAATTTTTACTACTGGTATACAGTGCCATTGTCTGACTGGGAATTCAAAGAATATATTGGGAATACAAATACCCTCATTTCTTGCTACTGCCATATAGTGCCAGTTTCTGACTGGTAATTCAAAGAATATATTGGGGTTACGTGCACCCACAATTTTTACTACTGGTATACAGTGCCATTGTCTGACTGGGAATTCAAAGAATATATTGGGAATACAAATACCCTCATTTCTTGCTACTGCCATATAGTGCCAGTTTCTGACTGGTAATTCAAAGAATATATTGGGGTTACGTGCACCCACAATTTTTACTACTGGTATACAGTGCCATTGTCTGACTGGGAATTCAAAGAATATATTGGGGTTATAAATACCCTCATTTCTTGCTACTGCCATATAGTGCCAGTTTCTGACTGGTAATTCAAAGAATATATTGGGGTTACGTGCACCCACAATTTTTACTACTGGTATACAGTGCCATTGTCTGACTGGGAATTCAAAGAATATATTGGGGTTATAAATACCCTCATTTCTTGCTACTAGTATATAGTGCCATTGTCTGACTGGGAATTCAAAGAATATATTGGGGTTACGTGCACCCACAATTTTTACTACTGGTATACAGTGCCATTGTCTGACTGGGAATTCAAAGAATATATTGGGGTTATAAATACCCTCATTTCTTGCTACTGCCATATAGTGCCAGTTTCTGACTGGTAATTCAAAGAATATATTGGGGTTACGTGCACCCACAATTTTTACTACTGGTATACAGTGCCATTGTCTGACTGGGAATTCAAAGAATATATTGGGGTTATAAATACCCTCATTTCTTGCTACTGGTATATAGTGCCATTGTCTGACTGGGAATTCAAAGAATATATTGGGGTTACGTGCACCCACAATTTTTACTACTGGTATACAGTGCCATTGTCTGACTGGTAATTCAAAGAATATATTGGGGTTATAAATACCCTCATTTCTTGCTACTGGTATATAGTGCCATTGTCTGACTGGGAATTCAAAGAATATATTGGGGTTACGTGCACCCACAATTTTTACTACTGGTATACAGTGCCATTGTCTGACTGGGAATTCAAAGAATATATTGGGAATACAAATACCCTCATTTCTTGCTACTGCCATATAGTGCCAGTTTCTGACTGGTAATTCAAAGAATATATTGGGGTTACGTGCACCCACAATTTTTACTACTGGTATACAGTGCCATTGTCTGACTGGGAATTCAAAGAATATATTGGGGTTATAAATACCCTCATTTCTTGCTACTGCCATATAGTGCCAGTTTCTGACTGGTAATTCAAAGAATATATTGGGGTTACGTGCACCCACAATTTTTACTACTGGTATACAGTGCCATTGTCTGACTGGGAATTCAAAGAATATATTGGGGTTATAAATACCCTCATTTCTTGCTACTGGTATATAGTGCCATTGTCTGACTGGGAATTCAAAGAATATATTGGGGTTACGTGCACCCACAATTTTTACTACTGGTATACAGTGCCATTGTCTGACTGGTAATTCAAAGAATATATTGGGGTTATAAATACCCTCATTTCTTGCTACTGGTATATAGTGCCATTGTCTGACTGGGAATTCAAAGAATATATTGGGGTTACGTGCACCCACAATTTTTACTACTGGTATACAGTGCCATTGTCTGACTGGGAATTCAAAGAATATATTGGGAATACAAATACCCTCATTTCTTGCTACTGCCATATAGTGCCAGTTTCTGACTGGTAATTCAAAGAATATATTGGGGTTACGTGCACCCACAATTTTTACTACTGGTATACAGTGCCATTGTCTGACTGGGAATTCAAAGAATATATTGGGAATACAAATACCCTCATTTCTTGCTACTGCCATATAGTGCCAGTTTCTGACTGGTAATTCAAAGAATATATTGGGGTTACGTGCACCCACAATTTTTACTACTGGTATACAGTGCCATTGTCTGACTGGGAATTCAAAGAATATATTGGGGTTATAAATACCCTCATTTCTTGCTACTGCCATATAGTGCCAGTTTCTGACTGGTAATTCAAAGAATATATTGGGGTTACGTGCACCCACAATTTTTACTACTGGTATACAGTGCCATTGTCTGACTGGGAATTCAAAGAATATATTGGGGTTATAAATACCCTCATTTCTTGCTACTGCCATATAGTGCCAGTTTCTGACTGGTAATTCAAAGAATATATTGGGGTTACGTGCACCCACAATTTTTACTACTGGTATACAGTGCCATTGTCTGACTGGGAATTCAAAGAATATATTGGGAATACAAATACCCTCATTTCTTGCTACTGCCATATAGTGCCAGTTTCTGACTGGTAATTCAAAGAATATATTGGGGTTACGTGCACCCACAATTTTTACTACTGGTATACAGTGCCATTGTCTGACTGGGAATTCAAAGAATATATTGGGGTTATAAATACCCTCATTTCTTGCTACTGCCATATAGTGCCAGTTTCTGACTGGTAATTCAAAGAATATATTGGGGTTACGTGCACCCACAATTTTTACTACTGGTATACAGTGCCATTGTCTGACTGGGAATTCAAAGAATATATTGGGAATACAAATACCCTCATTTCTTGCTACTGCCATATAGTGCCAGTTTCTGACTGGTAATTCAAAGAATATATTGGGGTTACGTGCACCCACAATTTTTACTACTGGTATACAGTGCCATTGTCTGACTGGGAATTCAAAGAATATATTGGGAATACAAATACCCTCATTTCTTGCTACTGCCATATAGTGCCAGTTTCTGACTGGTAATTCAAAGAATATATTGGGGTTACGTGCACCCACAATTTTTACTACTGGTATACAGTGCCATTGTCTGACTGGGAATTCAAAGAATATATTGGGGTTATAAATACCCTCATTTCTTGCTACTGCCATATAGTGCCAGTTTCTGACTGGTAATTCAAAGAATATATTGGGGTTACGTGCACCCACAATTTTTACTACTGGTATACAGTGCCATTGTCTGACTGGGAATTCAAAGAATATATTGGGAATACAAATACCCTCATTTCTTGCTACTGCCATATAGTGCCAGTTTCTGACTGGTAATTCAAAGAATATATTGGGGTTACGTGCACCCACAATTTTTACTACTGGTATACAGTGCCATTGTCTGACTGGGAATTCAAAGAATATATTGGGGTTATAAATACCCTCATTTCTTGCTACTGCCATATAGTGCCAGTTTCTGACTGGTAATTCAAAGAATATATTGGGGTTACGTGCACCCACAATTTTTACTACTGGTATACAGTGCCATTGTCTGACTGGGAATTCAAAGAATATATTGGGAATACAAATACCCTCATTTCTTGCTACTGCCATATAGTGCCAGTTTCTGACTGGTAATTCAAAGAATATATTGGGGTTACGTGCACCCACAATTTTTACTACTGGTATACAGTGCCATTGTCTGACTGGGAATTCAAAGAATATATTGGGGTTATAAATACCCTCATTTCTTGCTACTGCCATATAGTGCCAGTTTCTGACTGGTAATTCAAAGAATATATTGGGGTTACGTGCACCCACAATTTTTACTACTGGTATACAGTGCCATTGTCTGACTGGAAATTCAAAGAATATATTGGGAATACAAATACCCTCATTTCTTGCTACTGACATATAGTGCCAGTTTCTGACTGGTAATTCAAAGAATATATTGGGGTTACGTGCACCCACAATTTTTACTACTGGTATACAGTGCCATTGTCTGACTGGGAATTCAAAGAATATATTGGGGTTATAAATACCCTCATTTCTTGCTACTGCCATATAGTGCCAGTTTCTGACTGGTAATTCAAAGAATATATTGTGGTTACGTGCACCCACAATTTTTACTACTGGTATACAGTGCCATTGTCTGACTGGGAATTCAAAGAATATATTGGGAATACAAATACCCTCATTTCTTGCTACTGCCATATAGTGCCAGTTTCTGACTGGTAATTCAAAGAATATATTGGGGTTACGTGCACCCACAATTTTTACTACTGGTATACAGTGCCATTGTCTGACTGGGAATTCAAAGAATATATTGGGGTTATAAATACCCTCATTTCTTGCTACTGCCATATAGTGCCAGTTTCTGACTGGTAATTCAAAGAATATATTGGAGTTACGTGCACCCACAATTTTTACTACTGGTATACAGTGCCATTGTCTGACTGGGAATTCAAAGAATATATTGGGGTTATAAATACCCTCATTTCTTGCTACTGCCATATAGTGCCAGTTTCTGACTGGTAATTCAAAGAATATATTGGGGTTACGTGCACCCACAATTTTTACTACTGGTATACAGTGCCATTGTCTGACTGGGAATTCAAAGAATATATTGGGGTTATAAATACCCTCATTTCTTGCTACTGGTATATAGTGCCATTGTCTGACTGGGAATTCAAAGAATATATTGGGGTTATGTGCACCCACAATTTTTACTACTGGTATACAGTGCCATTGTCTGACTGGGAATTCAAAGAATATATTGGGGTTATAAATACCCTCATTTCTTGCTACTGGTATATAGTGCCATTGTCTGACTGGGAATTCAAAGAATATATTGGGGTTACGTGCACCCACAATTTTTACTACTGGTATACAGTGCCATTGTCTGACTGGGAATTCAAAGAATATATTGGGGTTATAAATACCCTCATTTCTTGCTACTGCCATATAGTGCCAGTTTCTGACTGGTAATTCAAAGAATATATTGGGGTTACGTGCACCCACAATTTTTACTACTGGTATACAGTGCCATTGTCTGACTGGGAATTCAAAGAATATATTGGGAATACAAATACCCTCATTTCTTGCTACTGCCATATAGTGCCAGTTTCTGACTGGTAATTCAAAGAATATATTGGGGTTACGTGCACCCACAATTTTTACTACTGGTATACAGTGCCATTGTCTGACTGGGAATTCAAAGAATATATTGGGGTTATAAATACCCTCATTTCTTGCTACTGGTATATAGTGCCATTGTCTGACTGGGAATTCAAAGAATATATTGGGGTTACGTGCACCCACAATTTTTACTACTGGTATACAGTGCCATTGTCTGACTGGGAATTCAAAGAATATATTGGGGTTATAAATACCCTCATTTCTTGCTACTGCCATATAGTGCCAGTTTCTGACTGGTAATTCAAAGAATATATTGGGGTTACGTGCACCCACAATTTTTACTACTGGTATACAGTGCCATTGTCTGACTGGGAATTCAAAGAATATATTGGGGTTATAAATACCCTCATTTCTTGCTACTGCCATATAGTGCCAGTTTCTGACTGGTAATTCAAAGAATATATTGGGGTTACATGCACCCACAATTTTTACTACTGGTATACAGTGCCATTGTCTGACTGGGAATTCAAAGAATATATTTGGGGTTATAAATACCCTCATTTCTTGCTACTGCCATATAGTGCCAGTTTCTGACTGGTAATTCAAAGAATATATTGGGGTTACGTGCACCCACAATTTTTACTACTGGTATACAGTGCCATTGTCTGACTGGGAATTCAAAGAATATATTGGGAATACAAATACCCTCATTTCTTGCTACTGCCATATAGTGCCAGTTTCTGACTGGTAATTCAAAGAATATATTGGGGTTACGTGCACCCACAATTTTTACTACTGGTATACAGTGCCATTGTCTGACTGGGAATTCAAAGAATATAGTGGGAATACAAATACCCTCATTTCTTGCTACTGCCATATAGTGCCAGTTTCTGACTGGTAATTCAAAGAATATATTGGGGTTACGTGCACCCACAATTTTTACTACTGGTATACAGTGCCATTGTCTGACTGGGAATTCAAAGAATATATTGGGAATACAAATACCCTCATTTCTTGCTACTGCCATATAGTGCCAGTTTCTGACTGGTAATTCAAAGAATATATTGGGGTTACGTGCACCCACAATTTTTACTACTGGTATACAGTGCCATTGTCTGACTGGGAATTCAAAGAATATATTGGGGTTATAAATACCCTCATTTCTTGCTACTGCCATATAGTGCCAGTTTCTGACTGGTAATTCAAAGAATATATTGGGGTTACGTGCACCCACAATTTTTACTACTGGTATACAGTGCCATTGTCTGACTGGGAATTCAAAGAATATATTGAGGTTATAAATACCCTCATTTCTTGCTACTGGTATATAGTGCCATTGTCTGACTGGGAATTCAAAGAATATATTGGGGTTACGTGCACCCACAATTTTTACTACTGGTATACAGTGCCATTGTCTGACTGGTAATTCAAAGAATATATTGGGGTTATAAATACCCTCATTTCTTGCTACTGGTATATAGTGCCATTGTCTGACTGGGAATTCAAAGAATATATTGGGGTTACGTGCACCCACAATTTTTACTACTGGTATACAGTGCCATTGACTGACTGGGAATTCAAAGAATATATTGGGGTTATAAATACCCTCATTTCTTGCTACTGCCATATAGTGCCAGTTTCTGACTGGTAATTCAAAGAATATATTGGGGTTACGTGCACCCACAATTTTTACTACTGGTATACAGTGCCATTGTCTGACTGGGAATTCAAAGAATATATTGGGGTTATAAATACCCTCATTTCTTGCTACTGGTATATAGTGCCATTGTCTGACTGGGAATTCAAAGAATATATTGGGGTTACGTGCACCCACAATTTTTACTACTGGTATACAGTGCCATTGTCTGACTGGGAATTCAAAGAATATATTGGGGTTATAAATACCCTCATTTCTTGCTACTGCCATATAGTGCCAGTTTCTGACTGGTAATTCAAAGAATATATTGGGGTTACGTGCACCCACAATTTTTACTACTGGTATACAGTGCCATTGTCTGACTGGGAATTCAAAGAATATATTGGGAATACAAATACCCTCATTTCTTGCTACTGCCATATAGTGCCAGTTTCTGACTGGTAATTCAAAGAATATATTGGGGTTACATGCACCCACAATTTTTACTACTGGTATACAGTGCCAATTTCTAACTAGGAATTCAAAATGCGCAAGGCTCCCGGAAAGGGACGTGGACGAGGCCGTGGGCGAGGTCGGGGGAATGGTTCTGGGGAGCAAGGTAGCAGTGAAGCCACAGGGCGTCCCGTGCCTACTCCTGTGGGGCAGCAAGCATTGCGCCACTCCACAGTGCCAGGGATGCTTGCCACATTAACTAAACTGCAGGGTACAAACCTTAGTAGGCCCGAGAACCAAGAAAAGGTCAGAGAACGCTTACAGCACATTGTCCAGCAGCCAGTCAGACTCTGCCTCCTCTCCTCCTATTACCCAACAGTCTTGTCTTCCTTCCTCCCAAAATTCCGAAGCTTTACAGAACAATAACCCAAACTGTCCCTGCTCCCCAGAGCTGTTCTCCGCTCCTTTCATTGTCCCTCAACCTGCCTCTCCACGTCACGATTCCACGAACCTAACAGAGGAGCATCTGTGTCCAGATGCTCAAACACTAGAGTCTCCTCCATCTCCGTTCGATTTGGTGGTGGATGACCAGCAACCCACCCTCATCGACGATGATGTGACGCAGTTGCCGTCAGGGCATCCAGTTGACCGGCGCATTGTGCGGGAGGAGGAGATGAGACAGGAGTTGGAAGAGGAAGTGGTGGATGATGAGGACACTGACCCGACCTGGACAGGGGGGATGTCAAGCGGGGAAAGTAGTGTGGATGTTGAGGCAGGTGCAGCACCAAAAAGGGTAGCTAGAGGCAGAGGCAGAGGTCAGCAGCTTAGGCGAAGCCAGGCCACACCCGGAATCTCCCAAGATGTTCCAGTTCGTACCCAGCCCCGAAAAACTCCCACCTCGAGGGCACGTTTCTCGAAGGTGTGGAGATTTTTCAAGGAATGCGCCGAGGACAGATATAGTGTTGTCTGCACAATTTGCCTCTCGAAATTGATTAGGGGCTCTGAGAAGAGCAACCTGTCCACCACTTCAATGCGCCGTCATTTGGAATCCAAGCACTGGAATCAGTGGCAGGCAGCAACGGCAGGACAAAGGCCGCCTGCCGTTCACGCCACTGCCACCGCCTCTGCCACTGCCTCTGCCACTGCCACTGCTGACTGTGCTGGCGATGCACTCCAGAGGACGAGCCAGGACACCACTTCATCTGCCTCCGCCACTTTGTTGACTTCTCCCTCATCCTCCCCTGTTCCTGTCTTATCTCCTTCTCCTGCACCATCAAAGGCACCATCAGGCGCTTCTTTACAACAACCCACCATCTCTCAGACATTGGAGCGGCGGCAGAAATACACTGCTAACCACCCACACGCGCAAGCCTTGAACGCCAACATCGCTAAACTGCTGGCCCAGGAGATGTTGGCGTTCCGGCTTGTTGAAACTCCCGCCTTCCTGGACCTGATGGCAACTGCGGCACCTCGCTATGCCGTCCCTAGCCGTCACTACTTCTCCCGGTGTGCCGTCCCCGCCTTGCACCAGCACGTGTCACTCAACATCAGGCGGGCCCTTAGTTCCGCGCTTTGCACAAAGGTCCACTTGACCACCGACGCGTGGACAAGTGCATGCGGACAGGGACGCTACATTTCACTGACGGCACACTGGGTGAATGTAGTTGAGGCTGGGACTGCTTCCCAAACTGGCCCGGTGTACCTCGTCTCCCCGCCTAACATTCCTGGCAGGGACACGAGAAGAACACCCCCCTCCTCCTCCTCCTCTACCGCCTCCTCCTCCGCCACCGCCTCCTCCTCCGCCACCGCCTCCTCCTCCGCTGTTAGATTGACCCCAGTTACGAGTTGGAAACGTTGCAGCACTGGCGTTGGTAGACGTCAGCAGGCTGTGCTGAAGCTGATCAGCTTGGGGGACAGACAGCACACTGCCTCCGAGGTGAGGGATGCCCTCCTCGATGAGACGGCAATATGGTTTGAGCCGCTGCACCTGGGCCCAGGCATGGTCGTTTGTGATAACGGCCGGAACCTGGTAGCAGCTCTGGAGCTTGCCGGACTCCAACATGTTCCATGCCTGGCCCACGTCTTCAACCTAGTGGTGCAACGTTTCCTAAAGAGCTACCCCAATGTTCCAGAGCTACTGGTGAAAGTGCGGCGCATGTGCGCCCACTTTCGCAAGTCGACAGTAGCCGCTGCTAGCTTAAAATCTCTCCAGCAACGCCTGCATGTGCCACAACACCGGCTTTTGTGCGACGTCCCCACACGCTGGAACTCAACGTTTCAGATGTTGAATAGAGTGGTTGAACAGCAGAGACCTTTGATGGAATACCAGCTACAAAACCCTAGGGTGCCACAAAGTCAGCTGCCTCAGTTTCACATCCATGAGTGGCCATGGATGAGAGACCTTTGTGACATCCTACGGGTCTTTGAGGAGTCCACAAGGAGGGTGAGCTCTGAGGATGCGATGGTGAGCCTTACAATCCCGCTCTTGTGTGTTCTGAGAGAATCCCTGATTGACATCAGGGATAACTCAGATCACACAGAGGAGTTAGGGATAGTATCCGATCCGTCACAGCTGGAGAGTAGGTCCACACATCTGTCCGCTTCACTGCGTTTAATGGAGGAGGAGGAGGAGGAGGAGGAAGAAGAGTTGTCCGATGATGTGATGGTGATACAGGAGGCTCCCGGGCAACTTCGAATCGTCCCATTGTTGCAGCGTGGATGGGTAGACATGGAGGATGAGGAGGAAATGGAGATTGAACTTTCCGGTGGGGCCAGAGGAGTCATGCCAACTAACACTGTGGCAGATATGGCTGAGTTCATGTTGGGGTGCTTTACAACCGACAAGCGTATTGTCAAAATCATGGAGGACAACCAGTACTGGATCTTTGCTATCCTTGACCCCCGGTATAAAAACAACATCTCGTCTTTTATTCCGGTAGAGGGGAGGGCCAATCGCATCAATGCTTGCCACAGGCAATTGGTGCAGAATATGATGGAGATGTTTCCAGCATGTGACGTTGGCGGCAGGGAGGGCAGTTCCTCCAGTAGGCAACCAAGTTCTCACCGGTCCACACAAACGAGGGGCACACTGTCTAAGGTCTGGGACACCTTGATGGCACCCCCTCGCCAAAGTGCCGCCACGGAGGGTCCTAGTGTCACCAGGCGTGAGAAGTATAGGCGCATGTTGCGGGAATACCTTTCCGACCACAGCCCTGTCCTCTCCGACCCCTCTGCGCCCTACACGTATTGGGTGTCGAAGTTGGACCTGTGGCTTGAACTTGCCCTATATGCCTTGGAGGTGCTGTCCTGTCCTGCCGCCAGCGTCCTATCTGAGAGGGTGTTCAGTGCAGCCGGTGGCATCATCACTGACAAGCGCACCCGTCTGTCAGCTGAGAGTGCCGACCGGCTCACTTTGATAAAAATGAACCACCACTGGGTAGAGCCGTCATTTTTGTGCCCACCTGTGTAAAGCACCCCAACATGAAACTCCATGTCTGTACTCAACCTCTCCAATTCCTCCGCATCCTCATACTCATCCACCATAAGCGTTGCACAATTCTGCTAATACTAGGCTCCCTCCACCCTGATTTCCCCCAACTCTGCTGGTTAGAGGCTCCCTCCACCCTGATTTCCACCAACTCTGCTGGTTAGAGGCTCCCTCCACCATGAATTGGTCCAAACTGGGCTGTTTAGCGGCTCCCTCCACCATGAATTGGTCCAAACTGGGGTTTTTAGAGGCTCCCTCCACCATGAATTGGTCCAAACTGGGGTTTTTAGAGGCTCCCTCCACCATGAATTGGTCCAAACTGGGGGTTTTTAGAGGCTCCCTCCACCATGAATTTGCCCAAACTGGGCTGTTTAGAGGCTCCCTCCACCATTAATTGGTCCAAACTGGGCTGGTTAGAGGCTCCCTCCACCATGAATTTGCCCAAACTGGGCTGTTTAGAGGCTCCCTCCACCATGAATTGGTCCAAACTGGGTTTTTTAGAGGCTCCCTCCACCATGAATTGGTCCAAACTGGGCTGGTTAGAGGCTCCCTCCACCATGAATCTCCCAAAACTTGGCTGTTTAGAGGCTCCCTCCACCATTAATTGGTCCAAACTGGGCTGGTTAGAGGCTCCCTTCACCATGAATTTGCCCAAACTGGGCTGTTTAGAGGCTCCCTCCACCATGAATTGGTCCAAACTGGTTTTTTTAGAGGCTCCCTCCACCATGAATTGGTCCAAACTGGGCTGGTTAGAGGCTCCCTCCACCATGAATTTCCCAAAACTTGGCTGTTTAGAGGCTCCCTCCACCATTAATTGGTCCAAACTGGGCTGGTTAGAGGCTCCCTCCACCATGAATTTGCCCAAACTGGGCTGTTTAGAGGCTCCCTCCACCATGAATTTCCCAAAACTTGGCTGTTTAGAGGCTCCCTCCACCATTAATTGGTCCAAACTGGGCTGTTTAGAGGCTCCCTCCACCATGAATTGGTCCAAACTGGGCTGTTTAGAGGCTCCCTCCACCATGAATTTGCCCAAACTGGGCTGTTTAGAGGCTCCCTCCACCATGAATTTGCCCAAACTGGGCTGGTTAGAGGCTCCCTCCACCATGAATTGGTCCAAACTGGGTTTTTTAGAGGCTCCCTCCACCATGAATTGGTCCAAACTGGGTTTTTTAGAGGCTCCCTCCACCATGAATTTGCCCAAACTGGGCTGGTTAGAGGCTCCCTCCACCATGAATTGGTCCAAACTGGGCTGGTTAGAGGCTCCCTCCACCATGAATTTCCCAAAACTTGGCTGTTTAGAGGCTCTCTCCACCATTAATTGGTCCAAACTGGGCTGGTTAGAGGCTCCCTCCACCATGAATTTGCCCAAACTGGGCTGTTTAGAGGCTCCCTCCACCATGAATTGGTCCAAACTGGGGTTTTTAGGGGCTCCCTCCACCATGAATTTCCCAAAACTTGGCTGTTTAGAGGCTCCCTCCACCATTAATTGGTCCAAACTGGGCTGGTTAGAGGCTCCCTCCACCATGAATTTGCCCAAACTGGGCTGTTTAGAGGCTCCCTCCACCATGAATTGGTCCAAACTGGGTTTTTTAGAGGCTCCCTCCACCATGAATTGGTCCAAACTGGGCTGTTTAGAGGCTCCCTCCACCATGAATTTGCCCAAACTGGGCTGTTTAGAGGCTCCCTCCACCATGAATTTGCCCAAACTGGGCTGGTTAGAGGCTCCCTCCACCATGAATTGGTCCAAACTGGGTTTTTTAGAGGCTCCCTCCACCATGAATTTGCCCAAACTGGGCTGGTTAGAGGCTCCCTCCACCATGAATTGGTCCAAACTGGGCTGGTTAGAGGCTCCCTCCACCATTAATTGGTCCAAACTGGGCTGTTTAGAGGCTCCCTCCACCATGAATTTGCCCAAACTGGGCTGGTTAGAGTCTCCCTCCACCATGAATTGGTCCAAACTGGGCTGGTTAGAGGCTCCCTCCACCATGAATTTCCCAAAACTTGGCTGTTTAGAGGCTCCCTCCACCATTAATTGGTCCAAACTGGGCTGGTTAGAGGCTCCCTCCACCATGAATTTGCCCAAACTGGGCTGTTTAGAGGCTCCCTCCACCATGAATTGGTCCAAACTGGGTTTTTTAGAGGCTCCCTCCACCATGAATTGGTCCAAACTGGGCTGTTTAGAGGCTCCCTCCACCATGAATTTGCCCAAACTGGGCTGTTTAGAGGCTCCCTTCACCATGAATTTGCCCAAACTGGGCTGGTTAGAGGCTCCCTCCACCATGAATTGGTCCAAACTGGGTTTTTTAGAGGCTCCCTCCACCATGAATTTGCCCAAACTGGGCTGGTTAGAGGCTCCCTCCACCATGAATTGGTCCAAACTGGGGTTTTTAGAGGCTCCCTCCACCATGAATTTGCCCAAACTGGGGTGTTTAGAGGCTCCCTCCACCATGAATTTGCCCAAACTCTGCTGGTTAGAGGCTCAATCCACCCTGATTTTCAAAACAAATGTTGGTGCCAACCTCAACTTACTACAAGGGCCAAATTCACTGCTGGTGACAAGCTCTCCTCACTGCAAGTGCCAAATACACATGTTTCAAGGTGTTTTCCTACTGTCAGAGAGGTGGTATTGAGTGTGTAAAGTGTGTAGTTGTTAGGCTGTGATGTTGGGGTAATAGAGGGTCTTTGGTGTGTTAGATGCCCCCAGACATGCTTCCCCTGCTGTCCCAGTGTCATTCCAGAGGTGTTGGCATCATTTCCTGGGGTGTCATAGTGGACTTGGTGACCCTCCAGACACGGATTTGGGTTTCCCCCTTAACGAGTATCTGTTCCCCATAGACTATAATGGGGTTCGAAACCCGTTCGAACACACGAACATTGAGCGGCTGTTCGAATCGAATTTCGAACCTCGAACATTTTAGTGTTCGCTCATCTCTAATCATTATGCTTTGTGACGCTGAAGAAGCCCGAGGACAGTAGGGAGTCGTGCCACAGTGTCAAGTAACTGTTTTTTGTTTTTTTTTGTTTGCTCACCACCCCTGTGCCTCCGATCTTTATACTCCAGGGTCTGAATAGACAGACCCCACAGTACTGTCATATACAGACGTATTTGTTCAGAACAAAATCGCCAGGTGATCAGGTTCAGCCAACAAATACTATTGCCAACTGCCTATTTACCAATCCCCATTCCTGCTCACAGTCACCTTCGCTTCTCCCTTTTGGTCTCCAGGATACTCCATGCGTTGCATATCACGTCGCTATCAGTGACGTCCCTATACTGTTCAGCATCATTAACATAATATGCAACGCACGGGGCCCCTTGGAGGGCTGAAAGGGAAGTGAAGGAAGCCGTGAGCAAGAACAGGGATCGGTAAGTAAATAGGGCCAGTTACCTGCGAGTTACTCAGGAAAGCATCTGAAGCCAGACTCCTAAAATGTCTGCCAGCTCTAGCAGGGAATTTTACAGGTTTCCTAGCAACTGTTCATGAAAAATGGCTGACATTTGGATGACATCCAAGTGCATTCGTTTTTTTTTCACAGGCCCATTGACTTGAATAGAGTCAGTAGGTCCTTGAAATCGGGCCGAGAAATGACTTGTTCCATTTTTTTAACACATCATTCAAAGGCTGTTTGAATGTATCTTATTTTCAATTAGGTGGTGTGCTTTCTATTAAAAAAAACAAATGAAAAGAAAAATACAGCTAGCACAAGATCATAAAAAGTCTGTCGTATGAATAAGCACTAAGACTGGGCCATTTAACAGTCCTGAACAGCTGATTGATTAGGGGGCGAGTTGTTGGTCACCACTGATCAGATATTGAGAACCTATCCTCAGAATAAACCATAAAAAAAAAAAAAAAAAAACAGAAAAACCCTTTAAAGAGGACCTTTCACCAACAACTCCAGCATCTGTTCACCTTTTCCCAACATCCATCCAAATAGTACTGTGGATATCAAGAAGTTCAATAGCTGTTGGGCCTTCGCTGTATAAAAAAGCAGAATTCAGGTGGCAATGCCCACATTCAGTGCCCACACTGATCGTGGGCATTATCCCCCTGGTGCCTCGGTCAATGTTGACTGAGATGTCATTTTGGGGTGAATCACTTACCCCTGGAATGAGATCCGAGGTGTGTTAATATACACTGCTCTAAAAAATAAAGGGAACACTTAAGCAACACAATATAACTCCAAGCAGCACTCCATGCTTGGAGTCTGTTTCACAAGGTGTTGTGAAAATGGAATAGACAACAGATTATTGATAATTATCAAGACACACTCAATAAAGGAGTGGTTCTGCAGGTGGGGACAACAGACCACAACTCAGTATCAATGCTTTGTGGCTGATGTGCAAGGAGGAACAAGAGGAGCACTGCCAGAGCCCTGCAAAACGACCTCCAGCAGGCTACAAATGTGCATGTGTCTGCACAAACGGTTAGAAACCGACTCCGTGAGGATGGTATGAGGGCCCGACGTCCACAGATGGGGGTTGTACTCACAGCTCAACACTGTGCAAGACGCTTGGTATTTGCCACAGAAGACTAGGATTGGCAACTTCACAGATGAAAGCAGGTTTACACTGAGCACGTGACAGACGTGACAGAGTCTGGAGACGCAGTGGAGAGCGATCTGCCACCTGCAACAGCCTTCAGCATGAGCGGTTTGGCAGTTGGTCAGTAATAGTGTGGGGTGGCATTTCTCTGGAGGGCCTCACTGCCATTATGTTCTGAGATGAGATCCTCAGACCCCTTGTGAGACCATATGCTAGAGCGGTTGGCCCTGGGTTCCTCCTAATGCAGGACAATGCCAGACCTCATTTGGCTGGAGTGTGTCAGCAGTTCCTGCAAGATGAAGGCATTGAAGCTATGGACTGGCCCACCCGTTTCCCAAACCTGAATACGATTAAGCACATCTGTGACATCATGTCTCGCTCCATCCACCATTACGTTGCACCACAGACTATCCAGGAGTTTGCAGATGCTTTAGTCCAGGTCTGGGAGGAGATCCATCAGGAGACCATCCACTACCTCATCAGGAGCATGCCCAGGAGTTGTAGGGAGGTCATACAGGCACATGAAGGCCACACATACTACTGAGCCTCATTTTGACATGTTTTAAAGACATTACATCAAAGTTGGATCAGTCTGTGATGTGTTTTTTCCACTTTAATTTTGGGGGTGACTCCAAATCCAGGCCACCATTGGTTAATAAATTTGATTTCCATTGATGATTTGTGTGTGATTTTGTTGTCATCACATTCAACTTTGTACAGAACAAAATATTCAATGAGACACCCTGTCGGGTCTGTATTTGCACTGTGAAGGCTAGACTGGTCTATGAGCGCGCACGCAGGGCCGGCGGCATCTCGCCGCTTGGCTGTGCATATGTGACCCCCGCCCACCAATGACGAGCCAAAGCCGGAAGACAGAAGAATTCACAGAAACGAAGACTGGTAAGTATGCGACGTGGGACAACCCCTTTAACATGACAGCCGAAAGCCTATTGAAGGCCTCAAGACTTCTAGCATTACAGACTGGTCTATGAAGCCTGTAATGTAAGTGGCAGTATTTTACAATGCATTGTATTAGTGATCAGACCCCCTGAGGTATAAGACCCCTAGGGGGTCTAAAGATTACAGAAAAAATAAAAGGGTAATTGTATGCTCCTGATCCCAGGATAGCACCAGAAAGAGAGAGAGGATCCGCCCCCAGGGACAGGAAATCTACTGAATAAAAGCAGGTGGAACTTCTCCTTCCTCAGTAGATTACATAGCAGGAAGAGAAACTTCGGTTAGATAAGACACACCATCACCCAGAGACAGGTAATTCCCAAGGAGAGAACACCATAATATATCTCTTTTTTTGTCTCTGCTGCACCTACAAATCTGATATAATCAAGCATTAGCCTTCTCAGCCCAGGATGTCGCCACAGCCCTTGTGAAGTGAACTTTAAGATCCCCCAGTGGAGACATTGGAGCTTGATACTGGAAATGACAAATTACCCCCTTCAGGACTACGGTCACCCTCAGAAACTTTTGGTGAGTTAAAGAAATGGTGACATGATAGTATGCGTCCTTCAGATCCACTACAGCCATCCAACAATTGGGAAACAAAATATTGATCGCAGACCTGATAGTTTCCATCTTGAAGTTTTTGGAAATTAAAAAACAATTCAACCCCCTCAAATTCATAATGGTTCTAAGAGAAAGAGATGGGAATAATAGTGCTCCCCCATTTCCGAATGGGGAACTGGCACCAACACCTTCTTCCTTACTAACTCCACCACTTCTAACTCTAAGACTGACTGGCCAGAGACTGAGGACTGACATCTCAGGACTCGGTACCTGGGGGGAGAAACAGAGAGGAATTCTAGGCACAACCTGCTCTCCACCGCCTCTAATAGCCAAAGGCTTAAGGAGATTTTTACCTAGGCTGTGAGAATTTTTTTAAAAAATCTTTCTCCCACCTGGTATCTGGCATCATTGTTTAGAAGATTTCCCATCCCTATCTCATGGGGTGTTGAACAGGAAACCTCTTTGCTTTCTTCCTTGGTCTGTTTGTGGAGTTCATGGCCCTGTTGGATTTCAGAAAGGGTTTACACACTCCTCCCACTGCTCTCTTTTAGTCCACGGCCTTAGCCAGAATATCATCTAGGGCAGGACCAAACAAAAATTTCCCATCACACGGGAGGTTAAATAATCTAGACTTAGAGGCCCCACCCCCCTCCCGCCAGGACGTCTTCCGCTTTCTGAATGGTAGGAAGAGCATTCAGCACCTGTTCCCTCGGAGTTTTGTTTCTTAGCTGGGTCTCCAGTTCCTCCAACCATAACATAAGGGTCCCGGCCGTACAAGTAGCTACTAAGTTTGGCTTCAAAGAGGCCCCCGCCGACTCCCAAGTGCGCCTTAGAAAACTGTCAGCTTTCTTATCCAATGGGTCTCTTAAGGACCCCATATCTTTGAAGGGCTGAGCTGATCTTTTAGATGCCCTAGATATGGCCACATCCAGTTTAGGTACAGAATCCCAGGAGGAAGAGACTTCTTCCTCAAAGGGGTATTTACATTTCTTACACCGAGAAATAAAACCCTTCTTATCCGGCTTCTTCCATTCACTTACAATTCAAGAAGATATATTCTTATGAACCAGGAACAGTTTATGGGGGCAAGACTCCAAGCCCCCAAATATAATATCCTGAACTGAACAAGCAGGCCTATAATGGCCCTGATAGCTTTTAACAACTTTTCAATGTATTCCACTGGAAAACAAGTGTAACCATATTCCTCTATCTGTGTGAAGGAGGAAGAGAAGGAGGTTTCATCCGAGAGTTCACCACAATCATCACTCAAAGATCCTTCCTTAGAGGAGGACGCCGCCTCACGGCTAGAGGAAGGCCCAGACTTCCTCTTCCCTCTAGTCTTGACCTTAAGAGTATTCCTCACTTCTTCCTAAACGAAGACCCTTATACCCTGCAGTAATGAGGGAGACTGCCACAATGGTATGTTCAATGCAGGCTGGGCATAACTTCTTATGATAGGATGAACGTAACTTAGCTCTGCATACCGGACACTCTTTATTCTTAACCGGTTAAGGACCGGGACCAAAAGTATGTTAAAGACCAGGCCTTTTTTTTTCAAAACTGACATGTGTCACTTTAAATGGCAATAACTTTGAGACGGTTTAACTTACACAAGTGATTTTGAGACTGTTTTTTCGTAACACATTATACTTCATGTTAGTGGTAAATATTAATCAATATTTTTGTATTTATTTATAAAAAAAAACTAGGAAATTTGATGGAAATTTGGAAAAAATTGCAATTTTCAAAATGTGAAATTCTCTGCTTTTCAGGCAGATAGTCATACCACCCAAATACATGAATAAATATTATCTCCCATATCTCTGCTTTATATCGGCATCATCTTTTGATTGTCTTTTAATTTATTTTGGACGTTACAAGGCTTATAAGTGTAACAGCGATTTTCTAGATTTGCAATTCCCCAAACCAATTTTTTAGGGACCGCTTCAGTTCTGTAAGGAATTATAAAGGCCTGTATAATAGAAACCCCCATAAATCACCCCATTTTCAAAACTACACCCCTCAAATTATTCAAAACAGCATTTGGGATGTTTGTTAACCCTTTAAGTTTTTCATAAGAATAAAAATAATATGGAAGTGAAATTTAGACATTTCATTTTTTTTCATTAATACCTTCATTTAGACCTAAAATGAACACATTCACAAAGGGTTAAAGGAGAAAATGCATCTCACATTTTGTTATGCAATTTCTCCCGTACACAGAAATATCCCACATGTGGGTGTAAACTGATTTTTGGGCACACGGCAGCGCATGGAAGGGAAGGAGCGACACTGGGTGTGTGAACAGCAGATTTTGCTGGAATAATTTTCAGGCACCATGCCTCATTTGCAGTGCCCTTAGAGTACCAAAACAATGGAAACCCCCCAAAAGTGACCCCATTTTAGAATCTACACCCCTCACAGAATTAATCAAGGGGTATAGTCAGCATTTTGACCCTACAGTTGTTTCACAGATTTTACTAACATTGGGATGTGTAAATGAAAAATTACTAAAATGTCACTTTATCCCCAAAGTTTTAATTTTCACAAGGGGATAAAGGAGTAAAAGCCCCCCACAATTTGTTAAACAATTTATCCTGAACACGGCAATACCCCATATGTGGCCATATTCTGCTGTATGGGAACATGGCGGGGCTTGGAATGGAAGGAGCGCTATTTGGCTTTTGGATGGCAGATTTTGCTGGAATAATTTTTAGGTGCCATGTCTCATTTGCAGAGCCCCTAGAGTACCAATACAGTGGAAACCCCCTAAAAGTGACCCCATTTTGGAAACTACACCCCCCAAAGAATATATGAAAGGGTATAGTGAGCATTTTGACCCTACAGCTGTTTCACAGATTTTATTAACATTGGGGCATGAAAATGAAAAATTCCTTTTTTTCCAATAAACTGTCAATTTAGCCCCAAATTTTTCATTTTCACAAGAGGATAAAGGAGAAAAAGCTCCCTAGTTTGTTACACAATTTCTCCTGAACACAGAAATGCCCCATATGTGGTCATAATCTGCTGTATGGGAACATGGTGGGGCTCAGAATGGAAAGAGCGCTATTTGGCTTTTGAAGGACAGATTTTGCTGGAATATTTTTCAACTCCCATGTCGCATTTGCAGAGCCCCTAAAGTATCAATATAGTGGAAACCCCTAAAAGTGACCCCATTTTGGAAACTACACCACTCATAGAATTTATCTAGGGGTATAGTGAGCATTTTGGCTTCACAGCTGTTTCACAGATTTTATTAACATTGGGACGTAAAAATGAAAAATTACTTTTTTTTTCCCAATGAATCATCCATTTAGCGCCATATTTTTAATTTTGCAAGTAGTTAAAGAATTAATAGCCCCCCACAGTTTGTTACAAAATTTCTCCTGAACATGGCAATACCCCATATGTGGCCATAATCTGCTGTATGGGTACATGGTGGGGCTCAGAATGGAAAGAGAGCTATTTGGATTTTGGAGGGCAGATGTGGCTGGAATAATTTTTCAGGGGCCATGTCACATTTGCTGAGCCCCTAAAGTACCAATACAATGGAAACCCCTCAAAAGTGACCCCATTTTATAAACTACACCTGTCAAGGAATGAATCAAGGGGTATTATCATTTTGTGCCTAAAATGCTTCCAAAAAATGAATGTCCAAAATGAAAATTGAAATTTTGAAAGAAATATGCCATTTCGGTGCCCAATACGTTGCACCCACTTTGTGTTGTCAGAGACCTGCACTCCTAAAACTATTAAGGGGCCATCCCGGGGGTCAAAAAATTATATATGTGGGTGTAAACTGCTGCTTGGGCACACAGCAGGGCTCAGAAGGGAAGGAGCACTGCGCTTTTTAGCTTTTGGGGTACAGATTTAGAGGGACTTTCTGGGGCCATGTTGCTTTTGGAGAGACCTGGAGGTAACTGTAAACCCCATTTTGTAGGGGCAAGTTTAGGGTGTCTGCAAAAGTGTCATGGCATCCAAAAACCAAACCGTCTGTGCTCCAAAAACCCAATAACCCTTCTTCCCTTCTGTGTCCGTCTGTGCCCTAATATCAGTTTATACCCACATATGACATTACGTACGTTATCCCAGGTACACCAGTGTCATACATGTGCCCTAATATCAGTTTATACCCACATATGACATTACGTCCGTTATCCCGGGTACACCAGTGTCATACATGTGGCATAAACTGTAGTTTGGGCACACAGCAGGGCGCAGAAGGGAAGGAGCGCTATTTTGGTTTCTGGAGCACAATTTGGTTTTTGGACGTCACTTTTGCAAAGCCCCTGAATTGTCAATAAAGTGGAATCCGCAGACATGTCACCCTATTTTGGACACTAGCCCACTGATGGGATTTATCAAATGGAGTAGCGAGCATTTTTCACCCTTGAGTGTTGCACTTATTTAGTTTCCAGAAATGAAATCGTAGCTGATAATGAAGTTAAAAATGAAAATTTTCCAGAGATTCGCCATTTCAGTGCCCGATATGTTGTGCCCAACTTATGTCAGCAGAGACACTCCAAAAACTGGTAAGCGGGTATCCCGGGCACAACAGCTTTTAGAGCGTTCATCTCTGATACAAGGCGGGCACAACATATTATGCACTGAAATGACATATTCCTGGAAAAATGGTCATTTTCACCTTTCACAATCAGCTTCGTATTCATTTATGGATAATAAGTTATAGCAACACTTGGGGGTTAAAAATGCTCTTTGTACCCCTGAATAAATCCTTCAGGAGTGTAGTTTCCAAAATAACGTCTCATATCAGGGGATTCCACTTTACTGGTGTTTCAGCTCTGCAAAAGTGTCATGGCATCCAAAAACCAAACCGTCTGTGCTCCAAAAACCCAATAACCCTTCTTCCCTTCTGTGTCCGGCTGTGTCCTAATATCAGTTTATACCCACATATGACATTACGTCCGATATAACGGGTACACCAGTGTCATACATGTGTCATACCTGTGGCATAAACTGCAGTTTGTGCACATAGTAGGGCGCAGAAGGGAAGGAGCGCAATGCGGCTTTTGGAGTACAGATTTGAATATTTGGCCGCCATGTCATGTTTGTAGAGCCTGTAAGGTACCAGAAAAGTGGATTCCCCAAAGGAGTGACCCCATTTTGAAAACTGCTCCCTCAAAGAATGTATCAGGGGGCGTAGTGAGTATTAGTATCCCAGACGTGACTGAGGCCACATGACACCTGGTAACTACCTGGAATTGGTCCTTTGTATGTAGAAATTCATCAATTGTTTTGCCCTAGAAAGATATACAGGGTGTAGCATAGAGGCAACTATGAATCGTATAATAGAAGCTTTAACAAAGAAGGTCGGCCTCTCATCAAACCAGCTTCTAAAGTGTGTCTTGCTGAACACTGCAATTGAGCTTTTCAGTTACACTGATGCTCCAGCCTATTCCAGTCCAGAATATCTCCTCTACGATTGGAATATAGAAGACTTTGACCACTTGTATAGTGCGGCTCCTGATGCAAGACAAATTTTGGAACATGCTGAAACTTGGCTCCCATCCTTACCTTCAGATCATGTAAACCAAAGTCCATCAGTAGATGAGGGTACAGCTTGTAATCCTTCTGAGGAAGAGCTGGAGACTATGCATTTGTTGATACCAGAGACTTTGTGTGTACAGGACAAAGTAAATAATACATTGGATTGTTATACCTTGAATAATGGTGTTGGGAGTCCTGAATCCTTCTATTATCTGGCTTTCCCTGAGAACTTCTGGATGGAACTTCCATTGGCTCTGGATATGCCAGCAACACTGGCTCCACTAAGTCCTGCTGAGGCACATGCTGCAGAAATGATCTACTGCTACTTTGGGAAAGAGAGCTCATTTCCTAATGCCAGCATTGGACTAAGCAGTGAAACAAAAATACAAGAGCCTGTAAGGTACCAGAAAAGTGGATTCCCCAAAGGAGTGACCCCATTTTGAAAACTGCTCCCTCAAAGAATATATCAGGGGGTGTAGTGAGTATTAGTATCCCAGACGTGACTGCACAGCGGATGGCAAAGAGGGAATATATAAGCTGTGCGGAGGACATTGCAAACACCACATTCTTTACTATGTCCCAGTAGCTCCTATGATTGGGGGAGTCACTCTGGGGTCATTTTGGGGGTGACTTCTGGTGTCTTTCCCTTGTAAGCTGTAAATCTGGGGTGTCTCCTGATGTACACTGACACAGCTTATATATTCCCCTCCTGACGCAGCCAATTGTGTTCTAATAATTTGGCGATTTGGGTTTTTTTTGTCTTCACATTGCTAGATGCTATATTTTCTTTATTCTTCTGGTGACGCGGCCATATAAGGGCTTGTTCTTTGTGGGATGAGATGCATTTTGTAATGACACCATTTTTGGGTGCCTACAACATACTGAATACATTTAATTAACTATTAACCCTTTAAATTTTGCGCCATGCAGTGTACAGTAAAAATAACATGTTCCCTTTATTCTGCGGGTCGGTACGGTTACGGCGATACCTCATTTATAGTATTTTTTTATGCGATACTAATTCTGCAGAACAAAAACACATTTGGGGACATAAATCAGTGATTTTTGCATCACCATCTTCTGAGAGGCGTAACATTTTTATTTTTCGGTTGACAGTGTTGGTTGAGGGCTTATTTTTTGCGGGACAACCTGCGCTTTTTATTGGTACTGTTGTGGGGTGCATATGATTTTTTGATCACTTTTTATAGCATATTTTGTAAGGTGATATGGTGAAAAATCATTACTTCCGGCGTTTTTTTTTTTCAGATGTACACCGTATACATTAAATATTATTTCAGTTTTATTGTACAGGTTGTTACGGACGCGGCGATACCAAATATGCATTGTTTTTATTAATTTTTAGTGCTTTTTTTTATATGATTCATTTTGTATAGAAAAAAAGGGATTTTTGGACTTTAGAACTTTATTACTTTTCTTCATACACTTTATTTTTTTTTTTTACTTTTTCATGTGTCCATTTAGGACACTTGAATCAGTTGATGCTTTGATGAAAGCACCAACTGATTCTTTATAGTAGCTTGCAGGACATGAGCAGGACAGGAGCCTGCTCGTGTCCTGTAAGCTGCAGAGGAAGTGAGCTGCATCGCTCACTTCCTCCATCGGTCGGCAGGATCAACCAGGTATGTGGGGGCTCCGGTAGTCTGGTGTCACTGGCCAGACCCCAGACTACCTTTTACTGACATCGGCACCCCCCGATCTCACCGCGGGGGGTGCCGATCAGCTTCAATCTTCGGCGGATCCCTTTCGATCGCGCCGTGATGTTTCACGGCGCGATCGAAAGGGTTAAAACGTTCAGTCGGAACTGAGTCCGACTGAACGTTGTTGAGGGGGTGGTTAGGTGTTAGTAACACCTAACCCCTGCCCTCCCCCCGCCCCACCCCCTGCCTAGTGAGTCTCTGAAGACCGGCCGTAAATTTACAATCGGCTGGTCTTTAGAGACCAGGACTGCTGGCCGTAAATTTACGGCCAGCGGTCCTTAACCGGTTAAGCTTAGCTAGCACCTTCCTGGGCCTAACTTAAATACTCAAAAAAGGGAACAAATATTACTAAAAAAGACCCATAAGTCTGCCTGATCTTTATGGGTTACCTGATGCCCAGTCTTGGTCCAGGTATGGTGTACTCCTCCTTTCGGATCTATATGTACAGGGGGTCTTTGTTACTTTTGATTCCCTATCTACCTCACGCGAGATTCCTCGCCACCAGTTTTTTCGTTTTCTCCAAATTCGTGATGCTCTCTCCTCTCTGCTTCCTACCCAGCCGAGTGCTATTTCTGACTATCTGCTGATTGGTTTACTACGTTCTCAGGGTCCGTGGGGTCTGATTTCTGACCTTTACGAATATCTGATTTATGCTAAAGTATCCTTGGCTGAGACCCCGGCCCTGACACACCAATATCCCAGAGCTGACGGACGAAACGTTTCGGGATATTTTGGAATCTCCTCTCTACGTTTCTCCTTCTGCTAACAATAAGTTGATCCAATTGTTCATCTTATATCAATGTTACCTGACCCGACCCGCCTTCACAAGATGGGTCGTTTGCCTGCCCCGAATTGCCTCAGGTGCCCGCACCCTCGTGAGGACTTTTGGCATATGATATGAAATTGTCCTATTGTACAGGCTTATTGGAGGGGGGTGGTGGATCTCCTGGCAGACGTCCTGGGCCATCCTGTCCCATTCTCTCCTGAAATTTGCTTATTTGGTGTTCTGGATGATGAGGCCTGGCACCATCATGTCCGGATCTTTCTCCGGGAAAGTTTATTTTATGCCAGGAAGGCTATTGCCCTACGGTGGATGGCCCCTCGGTCTCTGGCGGTGTCTCAATGGCGCAAACTGGTTAATTCGATCCTCCCCTTTAACCAAATTATATACAATGGTAGGGGCTGCCCTCAGAAATTTACTAAGGTCTGGGGAGCGTGGTGCGCTTCCCCAGCCACCCAATATTTTGCTCCCTCCATGCGCTCAGCACTGGGCGCTTGTATACCCTGAAGTGTGACGTCTGCTGGGTGGATCCGTTGCCCCTTATCTGTGGGTGAAATTGTGTGTTTGCTGATACTGTAGTGCCCTTTTGTTTTTGCATTTTTCTCTGCTCCTGGTGGAAGGGCGGGGGTGGGATGGCGGCATGGCAGTTCTTTGACTGTTTCTCTGTATTGTTTTTTTTCTATGTTTTATTCTTTTTACTGTTTTGTACATGTTTTTCTTGATTATCCTGTTTATTTTGTTGCATCTCCTTCAATAAAACGAGTTAAAAAAAAAAAAAAAAAGACCCATAAAAGAATTGTTGCCCGCCATTATTTAGTAGGTTTTCTGTCCCTGGGAGTAGATCCTCTCTCTCTGGTGTTGTCGTGGGAAAGAGAAAAAAAAGGGGAAAAAAAAATTTTATAAGTTAAATAAAGAAATTAAAATTCTAGTTTGGTATAAAATGACAATAGACTTTACCCAAATTGGTATAAATAAATAACTACATCTGACCCCACAAAAAATAAATAAAAATAGAAGCCGTATTGATCTCTGGAAATACTAAAAAAAAAATAAAAAAAAAAATGGTGGTAGGTGTCAGGTGTATGGCAACGCCAGGAAATGTCTTTTTTTTGCAAAGTCTTTTTTTTTTTTTTTAATATTAAAACATTAAACTACAAATATAAATTTGGTACCTTTGTGATTATACTGACCTGTTAGAATACAGAGGACATGTCATTTTGGTTGCACATTGAAGGCGCTAAGAAGAAACCCTGTTATTATATTTTGGGGTCTGAGGATCCCAGTCAATAATAGTCTTTCATTTGTGATGACGGCCCTGGTAATAATACTCAGAATAAGAGACCAGGGGGCAGGTAGCTTGCTGGCTGAGTGGCCCCTATTTAGCATCCAGTCAGCTCACCAAGAAGATTCATGCGGATCTATATTGCCAATCCATTACTGATTATAACTGGACTTTCCTCAATAGAAAGCTGATTGAGGAGCGTTATAGGAAAGGTTGTAACTTGATGCTACACGTGCTGACGTCAGTTAAGGGGAAAAAAACCCATATGACGTTTCCTTTAATCCCTTAGTGACACAGGACGTACTATTATGTCCTGCCCACCTGGTACTTAAATAATGATTCTATTACATCCATTTGCATTAAGTGGGCAGCATCATGAGTGGGTGTTAGCCCACACATAAAACTTTTTTTTTAAAAGAAAGTGGGCACGGAATGTCATATTTCTTTAAAAATATAAATTTTCATTTTGTACATTGATTTTTGGGAGCCACTCTTGGGCTCAAATTGATAATACTACTTTAGAAATTCCTTGAAGGGTGTAGTTTCCAAAATGGGGTCACTTTTGGGAGATTGCCATTGTAGTAGTTCTTTAGGGGCTCAGCAAATGTGACATGGCACCAGAAAACTATTCCAGCAAAATCTACCTTTCAAAAGCCAACTAGTGATCTAGCCCCACCATGTTCCCATACAGCAGTTTACAACTAAATATGGGGTATTGCTGTGTTCAGGAGAAATTTTTTAACAAACTGGGGGGGGGGATTTTTCTCCTATATCCTCTAGTGAAAATAAAATTTGGGGCTACATTGAATGTTTATTGGGAAATTAAAGGATTTTTTTTTTATTTTCATGTCCCAATGTTAATGAAATCTGTGAAACAGCCGTGAGGTCAAAATGCTCACTATACACTTTCATAAATTTCATGAGGGGTGTAGTTTCCAAAGTTGATCACTTTTGAAGGGTTTCTATGTTACTGGTACTTAGGAGGCTCTGCAAATGCGACATGGCACCTGAGAAATATACAAATAAAATCTGCCCTCCAAAAGCCAAATATTGATCTTTCCATTTAAAGCCACGCCATGTACCCATACAGAAGTAATTGTTTAACAAACTGTGGGGTACTTTTCCTCATTTAAGCCCTTGTGAAAATGAAAACTTTGGGGATAAAGTGACATTTTCATAATTTTTCATTTACACATCCCAATGTAACTAAAATCTTCCCCTGGATCAACACTGTAGGGATTGTAGGGTTATAGGTTGGACTTGATGGACTAATGTCTTTATCCAACCTCATCAACTATGTAACAGATGAGAGGTCAAAATTCTCACTATTCCCCTTGATCAATTCGGTCAGGGGTGTAGTTTCTAAAAACTACGCTCAATGAGCGCTGTATACACGCTATGGGCGCCGCCATGATGCGGCCGCCCTCTGAATCGGCGGTCACGTGATCCGCTGGGAGCAGCGTCTTGCAAGACCTGTTGGGTCCTACAGGACCCAGCTCAGCTCTGTATAAAGCGTGCAGGAGGCTGTATTCCTCCTGCAACTGAGGCTAAATGTACCAGCCTCAGTTGCAGGGCAAATCAGCCTCCAATACAAAAAAAAAAAAAAAAAAAAAAAAAAAAAAGTGATCAGATGTCCCCAAGGGTCTCTTATCACCTTATGAGGACACTATCTGAAAAAAAAAAAAAAAAAGTTTTAAAAATGTACAGTAAATAAAATAAAAAAATAATAATAATAATACGCCGTTATTAAAGGTTATAGCCCCACCCCCGACGACACCATACAAAATAAAAATTACCGTAACGGAGAGGAAAAACTATTTTATAAAGTTTTTCAGTGACACTTTGCGTTATTAAATAAAATAAATAAATAAATAAATTGAAAACCAGACACAATTTCCCTCCTATTTTGTTTATATTTTCCCGGATATAAAAAAAAAAAAAAAAACACATTCGAAAAAAAACGACAACATAAAAATAAAGCCCTATGTGTCCCCGAAAAAAGACGCAAAAATTAGTTGCCTGAGACACATGAGAAAAATGTTACAGCCCTCAAAACCGCACATACAAAAATACCCTAAAATGTGTCTGGTCCTGGACCACAAATTGGCCCGGTACTGAAGTGGTTAAGGTATTTTTACCTCTGTTTCTCCAAGGGGTTAAGCAGTAAATAGTGGAAATAGATGCAAGTGAGTGGACACACGTTCGGATTGGAAGCCATTTGCACAACCTGCTTATATAGTTATTTTATTATATGGTGGACTAGATGTTCTACTCTCCAGTTACCTCGTGTCTGCTGACCTACAGCACTCTAGAAAGCAGGACTAGTTATACTGACGTGACTACAACATGACGACAGAAACAGTTTCTGACAACAGAAACTGTGTGAAACTCACTCACAACTCCCGTAAAACACACGAAGACGTCTGTGAGGAAGAAGCACTGACCATACATGTAGGCAATGCAAGAAACATATAGCATTCTCCTAGCCTGGCCTGGTTTCCCAGCAGGCCCCGGAGTTACCAAGGTAACACAGCTCCCAGGTCTCCCTCCTCCTCCCATGATGCACCGAGACGGCTCCAAGTCCCCCCAGTGCGCCGCCATGTTGTCGGAGTGATAGGCAGCGGTAGGGAGACGGCTCCGGGGGCTGAGAGAGACATTGACCCAATCCGACTCCATCCTCCCGCTCCGCCCGTGAGTATTATGTCTACATTCCCACCTGACGGTGCCGTGACCTCCAAACTTTGCCCATACGGCGATATTTAGTGCTTTTACAGCTCCGGAAGGGGGAGACGGGTGTTAGAAAAGGGGCCGGTCTCCGCTTCTGGTTCCTCCCCCTGCCCATGTTTTGAGGCCTCTATTGTTACGGGAGCAGCCGGGGGGGCAGCGAATTAACGCGAGTACGTGGACTGAAACTGGTAGAATTTGACGTAAATGCTTCCGTGAATCGATGTTGAGTGTACGAGGCCGGCGGCACGGGCTCCCTGCGGGCAGGGCTGGTTATGGACGGCTTTGCTGGGGTGCTAGGCTGTGAGTATGGCAGCTAGTGATGTGGAGGCCCCAGCACTAGCCCGGTGCGTACTGTGCAGGATGTGGAATGTGCTCCATATTGTGTGCAGCTTCTTTGTATACGTGTGTGGCAGGCTGCTCCTGCTATTGTACAGGGCTGGGGGCTCCCATCTGGCCCAGTCGGGGTGTTGGGGTTTTCTTCTGTAACCTATCTCTTGTGGGGTACATGAAGCAGCTGTATGGTTGGTGGAGACAGGGGTTCATGGATTGCCTTCCCTCTCCTATGAGATGAGGCCAGGTCTCTTGAATCCTTTGTTGTGATCCATTGCTTCGTGTATGGTGTCATTTGTGCAGAGTAACTTTTTATTTACATAATACAGATACACAGTAGTGTAATAGACAAAAACACCAAATATTGGCATGCAGATAAAGAGATCTCCCAGCAAGGAAACAAAAGATCTGGTATGTTTCCATGTCTCCATTCATACTAAATATTCCCTTCATACTTCACTGACATCATGTGCCACCCTCCGTTCATGCTACATACCCCAGAACTTACTGTCATTGCTTTTCTGCTTCGCTCCTTATCGTCTGTGCCTTGAGGCCCAGTTTTGCCAGTGGTGACCTAATTCTCAGCCAAGGGCCAGATAGGCATTGATTCTGGAATATTGGCAATGGCTACTAAGTTCTGGATTTGGTTTATCGTACCTTCGAAAGTTTTACGCTGACCTATTCAATGTATGAGTTGTATTTACTATCAGAAACGTGATTGGAAAGCAGGTTGAAGCTTGTTGTAATGGGGGGTAGTCTGTAATTTTGAAGTTAAATATACACCTTCCATCCCTGGTTCAGATTATATGATCTGTTATTGAAGGAATCCATCTTGTAGTCATCTTGTGCCGCCTTTTCAGCATATGGCTCCTTACTGTGCAAAATTCCCCCATGAACCTGTTGGCATATGCATGTTATTATCCTTTCTGTCAACTTTTTGGGCTTAAAGTTGTGAAGTGGCAGAGCACCATGTCCTTGTCACATGCCTCAGCCCATAACCACTATTTTTTTTCCCCCAACATATGACACTTGCATTTTTGGGATAAGCACCTTTGAAAAAATGAATGCTGAACCTGTAAGTTTGTGTGTGTGTGTGTGTGTTATCCTAAACACTTAAAAAAAATAAAATAAAATATGCCACAGGGATTGTTGATCAACCCTATGGAGGGTGAATGAGTGACACACTAAAAATGGAAACTGGGTATATGTGCACTTGAAGGTGTTTGCTGCAGATTTTCCACACAAAGAAAAGAGAGATTAAGAAAATCTCATTGACTTAAACGCTACTGTATTACATTGCAGATTTTACACCATGTGCATGAACCCTAAAGGTGGCCATGCGTATTAGATAGAAGTAGGTTAATAACAGAACAAGCTGCAGCCATACACTTTGTAAGCCATATATTGGCTATTACTTTAGTTATCTATGGACATTATGCTTAAAGGGAGTTTTTCACCAGAACCCAGCATATCACCTCAGCCACACAGATTTAGGGAGTGCCTGCTTACCTCTTTTAGCAATAACAATGCCCACATTGCTCCAAAGAGCTAATCTGCATATTGACAATAACCGATATATTGGCAAGAGAGGCGCCAATTCACATGGGAAAAAATACCTATCTGTGGGGTTGTGTGACATCAGGCAAAGGACAACAATCCTTCTGGAAAGTTCTGTTGAAGAAAGGCTGTTCATGGACCAGCCATTATCAAACAAAAACGTCTGTCCAGATGACAGCGAATCATGGGTTGGCTAAAACTATTGTCATCAACTGAAGAATGTTTCTTGTGGGTGAATTTGTCCATTTTCATCATCTGTTTATGAGCCCCTAGAGTTTAAGGCCCCACATTGCGGAAAAGTAGCTTTTTTTTGTTGTTGCAAATATCTGCAGTTTTTTGAGCCTAATCCAAGACTGGCTACAAAAGGAGTGGGAAATAAAAGAAGCATGTATACTTCTGCTCAATCCATTCCTGGCTTTTGCTCAAAAAAACACAGCAAAATCTGCAACAACAAAAAAAAACTGCTTTTCCGTAATGTGGTACATTAGCCTAAAATCTTTTTCAGGACTCTTTAAGATGTATGACCTACCTTAGGCTAGGTCATCATTACCAAATTGGCAAAGGTCCAATGCCTGGCACACTCTGTGAACAGCTGTTTCGAAAAGACCATGATGCTTGGAAACCTGCCACTTCCTCGACTAGGGACATCACGTATGTTGGTCACTAGACCATGCTGAAACTCATTCCCATTCAGATGAATATACAGGGCTCTAGGTTATCTGACCCATCCAGTCTGGCATAAATATGTAGATCATCAATATCAAAGAAAACCTCTTTAATTTAGCCTAGAAATATGTTACTGATTGTTATCTTTTGGGGTTGTTGGTTTATTTCTATCCATGTTTTCACTATGGCAAACCTTAAAGAGTAAGGCCAATTTCACACAGCCTATTTTTTTTTTTTTTTATGTAGATTGTGAGCCCCACATGGAGCTCACAATGTACATTTTTCCCTATCGGTAAGTCTTTTTTTGAATATGGGATGGAAATCCATGCAAACACGGGGAGAACATACAAACTCCTTGCAGATGGTTTTATGCCCTTGGCGGGATTTGAACACCAGGACTCCAGCGCTGCAAGGCTGCAGTGCTAACCACTGAGCCACCGTGTGGCCCCTCACACAGCCTATTCTGTTGGGAAACTGGGTTTGTGGTAGTTTTCCCTGCATGACACACACACACACACACGCAGACACACACACACGCAGACACACACACACACACACACACACACACTTCTAGCATTAAATCTGTCCAGTACTGGTTATAAGCAGTTGTGCCACTACAGACTCCTATTTCCCTCTCCTGTGGAGTATCAGACTTCTGGGGGTCCAACCACTGGACTCCCATTAACCAGGGGACCGAAAGTCTAGCTAAATCCTTCTTGTGGCTGAAGTGCAATTGTATGACTTGTTCTATTGCAAGGACTGCAATATACAGCAGCAGAGAAATCAGAGGAGAGCAGGGGTGTTTCACTCACAGGGAAGATTCAGGGGGGTCTTCTATTCACTATTCTCCTGATTGCTGGTTTCCCAGTCATCAGATCCCCCTACAACCTGACGCCAATTCTTTAAGGTGACAGATAAAGTTACTATGGGATGTGTAAGTTTCCTATTCCCAACAAAAGAAATCTATAGTACATATATGTCTTGAGATCTGTAGTTGTAGTCACGAAAATGGTTGCGTGCTGAGAAAAGGAAGTTTTTATAGCATTCTAGATACTGAAGTTTCACATGCGCAGGGCTTAGGGATGTGCAACTTTTACATATTCTATATATATCATCACATATAACATGGTGTAGGTCTGAACATGTCCATATAGCCTAATTTGCTGATGATACCTAACTTTTACAGGGTTTTTTTTTTTTCCTATGGGTTACTTTTATTTCTAAGTCACTAAAATTTCAGTTTGACTTCTGCCTTGTGGCCAAATTGTACAGTATTGATTACATTAGGCTGAGACCTTATTTCATTGATGGTAAAATATATTTTTTTTTTGCACAAGGGTATACAGTTGTTTTGGATAGGTGTCAACTAGTAAGGAGATATAGGGTAGACATTGTGAAGAATTTGTGATCCTTTTTAGAAATGTTAAGTTGAACAGTTGATGTCCACAGGCATGCTAGGCTGTAGCTCTTACATTAATAGATTGTCATGTTTGGTCTATGCATTAGGTTCACTGGTCCAGCCTGTTTTTATGGCCATTATTTCAGTGAAAAGAAATTGGGCTATGATTTTGAGCACTAAGGGTCCATTCACGCGCTTTTTTTGGCACAATACACTTGCAAAGAATACACATGTAAAAATAAGATTCCCATTGACTTCAATGACATTTTTTTTACATGCGTATTCTTTACACATGTATTGTGCCAAAATAAGCCTGCGCTTACTCCGTGTGAGTGGACCCTAAGTGTTCTATAACTATTTAGAGAAGTTCCTTTTATTTAAAAAAAAAAAAAAAAAAATTGCATAAAATATATTTTTGTGGCAATATTTTTATTGCCCAAAGATGACTACAGGAAATGATCCAAAGTCTTAAGGGATATTCACACATAGGAATTTGACATGGAATCCGCCTTGAAATCTGCCTCCCATTCATTTCAGTGGAAGGCAGCAGCTGATTTATTTTTTCGTCTAGCGGAAAAAATTTGTGCGTAAAATTTTTCTGCTTGACAAATTCAGCGCCAAATTCCTATATGTAATCACCCTCTTAGCCACAAAGATTTTAGCTTGTCGTTATTGTGGCACTGACATTCATTTCATTGTTTAGTCAGAACTGAAACATATCTATTTTCTTAAAATTTCCTCTAAATCACTTTTCGTCCCTTTGCAGATTTTCTCCAAAGAGATCAACAGTCTCATAAAATTCTGCTCCCCTTTCCATGACACAGGATGTACATTGATCTAAGTTGTAAAATTCTGTCAGAGGCTCCTTGGCAACAGAGACTGTAAGCTACTTCTCAGTTATTGGGAGTACCAGTCTCCTTGCTAGGGAGCAATATGTTTGTGCATGAAAGAAATCAAAGCTATTTTTCTTCAAAGTTGTAATGAGTTGTAATCTTCACTGCATGTCCTCAGTTTACAGTGTTCTCTGTTCTGGACCTTTTTTTTTTTTCTCCTTAAATCCTCATTGCTGCACAGAAACACTGACCGTGACTACACCTGTCCTATCTGTTAGGGCCCGTTCTCACGAAGTAACGCGGCGCTCATTCTGACACGTAAACACGTGTAGGAGTGAGCGCGTCAAAACAGAATCCCATTGACTTGAATGGGTGCCGTCTTACGCGCGCTACACATTGTAATCAATCGGAGGCTTTATAACCCATTGATTTCAATGTGTAGCGCGCGTAAGCCGGCACCCATTGAAGTCAATGGGATCTGTTTTGAAGTGTCTCGCTCTGACACATGTATACATGTGTAAATGAGCGCCGCGTTATTCCATGGGAACAGAGCCTTACTTCATGAGAGCAGGCCCTTACACGTATATACTCAGCATTTTCTCTGATACAGGAAGTTATTGACACTTGGGTGAATAGTCAGACAGAAGGACTTTAAGATGACCTGTACACAGTGTAGCTTCTAGGATTTTTACATATAATGGGTAAAAAAAAAATTTTGCCTTTAAAAAAAAAAGTGAGTTTCTTAGACTTTAGGTCAAGATTTACATTCTTTCCATCTATTAAAAATGTCAGCGTCTATTGCATTGGTATGACGTGGAACAAAGTTTGCGTTTTTTCTCCCTATCTATACTAAGATTGCACAATGCATTGGATTTTCAATACTATTTCAATACCTTGGAGGAGCAAACAATTCAGTACTAGTAATTTCAATAGTAAGCTGCGCCTGGCAGCAGGACCCATTGTCCCCTTTTCTACAGACGGTGGGACATGCTGCTGCGAAGCACATCTTCCTATTTCAATTGTATTGAACAGTTTTCTTCTCCAGAGAACTTGGCACATGCACTGCCCAGCACCGATCATGTTCTCTGCTCAGTACCCTCTGTGATTTGCTATTAGTGGAGGGCCGGCCACATTACATGGGGAAAACTCCTTCCTTCCTCTACCAATGATCTCTTGATTAATGGGATCAGTCAGACGGACTCACTATGGATGAAAGAAGGACAGAATGTCGCTAGTGACATGGGCAGTGTTCTACCAGCACCATTAGGATTAGGGCTCAGGAAAGTGTGCTTGCAGGTACATTTATAAAGGACCTTTCACCACTTCCACCAATTCTAGTTCTTTTCATCTATTAATAGGTGCTTCTCCACTGATTCCAGTCCAGTTGGAATTCTCCCTCATGACAGTACAAAGCCTGAATAGCATTTCAGGCACAAAAGATAGCCGTATTGATTACTCAGGAATGGTGGGGGCTAAAGGAAAAATACCAACTGTGCCAGAATTGGTGCTGCAGTAGCTATTACCCGATGGGTTGGACACTTTGGAGGCGGCAAAAGTTTTCTTTGATAACAGCCCCAGGCTGGTATTAGACAGTGACTAACTAAAGACTTATTCTATGTTTGTGTTCCATCCATGAAACCTGGTCTGTGTGCAGGAGGTATTTCCTGGGCTGACCACAGCCGTGTGAATGACTTATGATTAACAGTAAGCAATCCTATCATGTACCTCACATTACCTCAAGGTAATATGGTACATCATAGAACAATATTTTGTTTTATGTGTGTTGGGTTGGCAAAGTATTCTTTTAGTATTAAGAATCATAATACTACACAATGTATCGTTTTCGAAGTCAAAATTTTGAAATTGTGCCAACTCTAGCTTATACTTGCTGAAAGTGCACTACAGAAGATGCCGGTCAGGTCTGCTGTGGTAAAGCTTTACAATTGCTAATCTAAGATGGAGGCACCCTTTGCATTTTTCACAGAAAAATGCCCTATATAACACAACATGTTAGGGCATGTAATTATAATATTCAATAACTTGGTAATACTATCAATCACTGTAACCAAGCTTATTCTAATTAATTATTGCTGCTCTTTCCATAGTACCTGCTAATGAGCAGCTCTTCAGTTGCTTAACCCTTTCCCAACTATGTCGTACTATTATGTCCTGCTGGGTATCTAGTTAACGCTCAGTGTCATAATAGTATGGCATTTTCGTGCATGATTTCTGAGTCTCAGCTGTATTGAACAGCCAGGACTAGCTCAGCAGTTGGAAAATACTTACTCCTGTGGCTTAATCCCTCAGATGCCTTGATCAATCGCGATCATGGCATCAGGGTGGTTAGGGGGCATCCCCCCCCCCCCCCCAACTTTTAGGTCCCCAGTGGTAAGATCACGGGGTTTGTCATTGTTAAACTGGCCTCCTGATTGCCTTTCCATATTGCACATAGTGATTCTACCTTTAATATACTGCACCACAGTTGTACATTACATCACATTGTACTGGGGGTCAGGAGACCACAGGGTCCACTTTCCTTTTAGGACAAAACAAGAAGGTGAAAAAAGTTAGCTTACAAATAAATTCCACGCTATACAAAAATAGTGTTATTTATCCCGTACGGTGAGCACTGTATATATATATATATATATATATATATATATATATATATATATATATATATATATATAATGTTTTGGTCACCTCACCCAACCCAAAAAGTGATCAAAAAGTTTTACGTGCCAAAAATTGGTACCAATAAAAGCTACAACATGCCCTGTAAGAAAAGAACCTTGACATAGCTCCATGAACAAAACAGTAGCAAGGTTATAGATGTAGGAATATGGTAACCCCAGGCAAAAATAACATTTAATAAATACGGCAAAACATTATAAAACCAATATAAATATGTATGACCCGCCAGACAAAGCTGACTTGTAATTTTTTATGCGGTGTGAACATTGTAAAAACAAAATGCAAAAAATGATAGAATTGTAGTTTGTTTGTTTTTTCTCACTGGGCCATAATAAAAGCTAATGAAGACTAAATATATGTACCCCAAATGGTAACATCTGAAAGTACAACTTATTTCCTAAAAAATAAGTCCTCACAAATCTGTGTTGACAGAAAAATAAAGTTATAAATTTTGAAAGGCGGAGATGTAAGGTATGAAAATGTTGTTGAGCATTAACACCCAAACTGTACTGCATTGTTAAGGGGTTTATGAACCTAATCACAAAAATCTAGAACTGAGACCAAAGCCCAAGAAAATTAAGGCATGCTCTAAAGCATTCCCTCCCCCTTCATTTGCATGTGAATTAAACCTTGATTTACATGAAAATGGGGCTCCAGACATTCCTTCCTGAGACTGCTTTCAGACAGGTGTATTTGTAATCCATAATACATCCTTAAGGTGATAATGTATTGTAAGGTTCATATGGCTTTTTTTGTCTTGCCTCCTTAGAGAACCGTTCAGCTCTTTACATAAAGTGGTTCTGACACAGTTAAATTTTTTCTGTAGACCCCACTCCCAAGCAATCAATGCTGTTTAGTTTTCGCGCCTGATATGCTATTTAGGCTCTGTACTGTCAGGAGGGCGGTGTCAAGCAGGAGCAAGCAAGGGATGTGATTCTGAGCTTTGACACTGGTGGCCTCTGATTGAAGATCTGAATCACGCCCCTCTGCCTGACACTGCGCAATTGATATTGCAGATTAAATGGTACATTGGGAAACAAAACTAATTGCAATATTTGCTTGGTAATGGTGGGGGCTAAAGAGAAAATTCCAACTACAATGTAATTAGTGGAGTTGCACCTATTAACAGATTCAGAACTTTGTGGAGGTGGTGAAAGGTCTTCTTTAATGGGTACCTGCCTTTTCACGAAAGTTGAAATATCTGCAAGGTCTTCCTGTGTGTACTATCATATGGCATACAGCAAATTATGCATTTTTCATTGAGGTGTTTTGGACTGTAAAATAAGGAGCAGTTTTCCCCTTCCCCATCTTATGAATAGTTTGGTTTGTTTACATTTATTTCTGCCTGAAGTAACTGCAGACCATCAACTAAATAGATGAGGAAAAAAGTGTGCACATATTATTGGAGATCCAAGAACATGGAACTGCATATAGGTCAAATACATGCAGGCATGGCATAGGAAAAAATCTATTTATGAGCACAGTCAGGAAAGCTACTATGAATAATATCCCATTTGTAACCACTCAAGCAAAGTAGCTACACATACATAGACTTTTCTTAGGTCTGGTACACATCTGCGTTCGGTAGTCGGGGAGCCTGCATGGGGACCCCCCCCCCCCCCCCCCCCCCCCCGAACGGAATACTGACCGCAATGAAAGCACACAGACTATAATGGGGTCAGTGTGTTTTCCATGTGGTGTAGCAGGAATCATGCGAAGAGGAAAGAAGTTCATGAAGTATTTTTCTCTCCTCATGACTCAAGCGGAAAGCTTGCGGAAAAAACGCAGACCCCATGATAGTCTATGGGTTCCGTGTGCTTTCATAAGCTCACTGCTTGTTTATGTGTTTGGTATTCTGTTCGCGGGGTCCCCATGCAGACTCCCCGAACGGAATACCAAACGCAGATGTGAACCAGGCCTTACATTTTAAGCTGTGAGATGTGCAAAAGAAAGCATTTTCCAGATGTGTGGAAGTTATTAGGAGAATCAATCCCTCCTATCTGCATTCTCTGAGTGAACAGTTCCTCCCTCTCCATTCTCTATGAACCCATCTTACATTGTTTTCTTAATTACATCCTGGAAAACAGATTTGCATATTCCCCATCCTGCATTGTTAATGGTATCTATGGATAGGGACTTCATTGGTAACAGGAAGTGAACTGCAAATTATCTAGAAAGGAGACCCCATGCACCAACTGAGCACCCACAGCCAGTTACTGACCATTTAAATACACTCACCGGCTACTTTATTAGGTACACCTGTCCAACTGCTGGTTAACACTTAATTTCTAATCAGCCAATCACATGGCGGCAACTCAGTGCATTTAGGCATGTAGACATGGTCAAGACAATCTCCTGCAGTTCAAACCGAGCATCAGTATGGGGAAGAAAGGTGATTTGAGTGCCTTTGAACGTGGCATGGTTGTTGGTGCCAGAAGGGCTGGTCTGAGTATTTCAGAAACTGCTGATCTACTGGGATTTTCACGCACAACCATCTCTAGGGTTTACAGAGAATGGTCCGAAAAAGAAAAAACATCCAGTGAGCGGCAGTTCTGTGGGCGGAAATGTGTTGTTGATGCCAGAGGTCAGAGGAGAATGGCCAGACTGGTTCGAGCTGATAGAAAGGCAAGTGTGACTCAAATAGCCACCCGTTACAACCAAGGTAGCCAGAAGAGCATCTCTGAACGCACAGTACGTCGAACTTTGAGGCAGATGGGCTACAGCAGCAGAAGACCACACCGGGTGCCACTCCTTTCAGCTAAGAACAGGAAACTGAGGCTACAATTTGCACAAGCTCATCGAAATTGGACAATTGAAGATTGGAAAAACGTTGCCTGGTCTGATGAGTCTCGATTTCTGCTGCGACATTCGGATGGTAGGGTCAGAATTTGGCGTCAACAACATGAAAGCATGGATCCATCCTGCCTTGTATCAACGGTTCAGGCTGGTGGTGGTGGTGTCATGGTGTGGGGAATATTTTCTTGGCACTCTTTGGGCCCCTTGGTACCAATTGAGCATCGTTGCAACGCCAAAGCCTACCTGAGTATTGTTGCTGACCATGTCCATCCCTTTATGACCACAATGTACCCAACATCTGATGGCTACTTTCAGCAGGATAATGCGCCATGTCATAAAGCTGGAATCATCTCAGACTGGTTTCTTGAACATGACAATGAGTTCACTGTACTCCAATGGCCTCCACAGTCACCAGATCTCAATCCAATAGAGCATCTTTGGGATGTGGTGGAACGGGAGATTCGCATCATGGATGTGCAGCCGACAAATCTGCGGCAACTGTGTGATGCCATCATGTCAATATGGACCAAAATCTCTGAGGAATGCTTCCAGCAACTTGTTGAAACTATGCCATGAAGAATTGAGGCAGTACTGAAGGCAAAAGGGGGTCCAACCCGTTACTAGCATGGTGTACCTAATAAAGTGGCCGGTGAGTGTACACATGTGCTAGTTTGAACTTTCTGCTTTTAAATACATGGGAGTGTTGAAAATAAACTCATCCCTATTTCCTCAGTTTTACATCTTTAGGCCAGGGCCCCACAGGACATAAGCACAGTGGGAAAAGTTGCGGTGTTTTTACAGTCATTGCAAAGTGGATGGGATTCTAGCAAAGCCCATGCCTGCTTTGCGGGGAAAAAACGTGGTGCGGACACGCCACGTTTTGGAAATCGTGGTATGTTAATTATACTTACGGAAACGCGAGTGGTTTCCCCATAGGTATAATTGTAACAGAAAGTCCACAGAGGGAAAACTCAGTGTACATTCTGTCTGAAGCGCTGCGGGAAGAACCACAATGCGTTACCCTCACATTTTTTTGTCCTGCAGTGCTTTTATGCTGCGGGACGTCCTGTGGGTCCTTTGCCTAAAACACTAATAAATGCAAGTTAGTCTAAGGGCTTGTTCACACAGAGTTTACGCTTCGCTCATTCAGACACGTATACACAAGTGCTTCAAAACACATCCCATTCACTTCAGTGGGAGCGCGCGTAAAGCCGGCTTTACGCTCCCTCAGATTGAAGCGAATGGGATGTGTTTTGAAGCGCTCGTGTACACGTGTCTGAATGAGCGCAGCGTAAACTCCGTGTGAAGGGGCCTCGACTGTTTTCTGCATAAAATAAATTATCCCAATATTTGTGAATACAGATGCACATGTTTAATGAATCAGGAGCTTGCTACCTTCATGTTTGCTTACTTTACTGACATAAAAATCGTACATGCAGTACTTTTCCTTCTTTTACAAAGTAAACAAACATGACAGAAGAAAGGCGTCTATCATGTTTATTTGTTTCTATGTTTGTTTGTTTGGTTTTTTTTTACGTTAGTGTCAGAGGGCTCCGTCTGCTGTTCTCATTCTTTAATGGATCAGAGCAACAGACATCCATACGCCCTGTGTGTGCATCACATGATCATGTACAGCAAGCAGAGATCTACAAGACTGTAAGGAATTTGTATAACTTTCCATTACACTTAAATATAACATTTGCAGAAATTGGACAACTCTTTTAACCCCTTTCCACTCTTAAGTTGACTTATTCTGTTGTACTGAGTGTATAGTTAAAGACATCTTATAGTAGTACGGTAAATTTCTGTAGGAGGCTCATGAGCTGTACCTGCTACATCTGGGACACATAGGAGGACTACATATTATTATACTTCCATACTTGCACTATATTGCATAAAGGATCAAGCATTCCCGAGTTCCAGTCCGCCAATTCCCATTTCAAAAATAATGTAAAGAAAAAAATAAACCTAAGTGCAAACTATCCAAAATTAATGTTATCTATCCTTTATGGTGACTGTTGTATATACATAAATAAATACCATGATGCAGAAATTGTTTGACCACCTTGTGGATTTGGATTATGGAGATGTTTCCATTACAATAAATGCTTCTAGGGATAAATATCTTTCATATAAGGTTCCTGACAAAGCGTGATACAACCAGAGGACTCCAATGTTCCACTGTACATCATCTTGTGCACGATTCCACCTTGTGCTTGAGGCCTAACCGGAGTAGAAATTCTGAATGCTTTTTGCTTGATCCTTAGTAGAGCTTTTCTGATGGTGGTCTCTACACTCTGACTTTTTCCAGCAACCATCAAAATCGCAATGTTGCACTGATAAAATTAACTTTATTCATTATAGTTGCTTTGAAACCCAGCAAGTTTGGCAGTTTGCTGATACTGGTGTTTCGTTCTTTATCATTTGATGGTTGTGATTTGACCACATTCTGTCACTAGGTGTAGACAACCTAGAATTTAGCAGCAAAAGAGTGATCTTAAAGGTACCTTAAACCCTAAAAACAGAAAGCTCAGTTATATAGTTTTTCTAGTTTTGTCTGCAGGACCCAACTGTTATAATTCAGCTCTGAACAGTTTAGTAGAAATCTTGAAGACATAGTTGGAATGGTTTGCCATGCACTAGCATGACATCACAGGAAGTTCGAGAGGGGGCAAGGCTTGGCTTCCATTCATTCTAATGATGTAATGGAGACTAAGCAACTTCAGAGCAAGAATTGTGCGAGGGAGAGTTACACATGACTTCTTTTCATCTACTTTGTGCAGACCATCCAGCTTTCCCAGATTCCTGCATTGTAACTTAGAAAGAGGTTTATGTATAGGTAGATTTTGCTTCAGCAGCAGTCTGTTATATAGCACTTAGATATTAATGATATGTCACTCGGTGTGAAAAGACAAAAATGCTCGTAAAGGCTCTCGCATCCGTATCGAAAAAGGACAAAAATTCTGGTACTCGTATGTATTGCTTAAAGTACTCCAGATATTTATTTCCTCCAGAAACGCTTCAGTCCCTCATTTGGACCTTAATCAGTAATCAGATGAATGGTACGTAAGAAGGCATAGTCAGGAAAAACTAAAATCGAAAAATGTCACCAGTGGGAAGGAGTTTTAGGGTCCATTCACACAGAGGAAAATGGTGTGGAATTTCAGCGATGAAAAAAAAAGGTTCTTATTGACTTCAATGGGATCCTTTTTCCACTAGTGGAAAAAAGCTAGCAGAACCCATTGAAGTCAATGGGAGGCTTTTTTTTTATCGCTGAAATTCCACACCATTTTCCTCTGTGTGAATGGACCCTATATATCCTTGTGGACTAAAGGGTCGGGCATGTTGAGCTGTAGTACCACATTAATTTGACTATTCACAAGACCGATATTTTGATGCTCTGTTATCACAGCCCTGTTTATTTCATCTGTAATGTATGAGGGATCTATGGAAATGGATGCTTTTTTTGGTGAATGTTCTTGGCTGACTAAGAAATCAAACTGACTCTTATCTCTCCCCCAACAGTGTCTGGAGATAACTGCTGTAGGAGACCTTTATAGTCATGTTTACTAGTTCTGTGTGGTAAATGACTGTGGCCAAACTAGTATTCTAAAGCAACAAAGGTAAAACCGTGTGAAGTGCTAACATCCTGTGAACAGGCTTCCATTAAACTGCCCCCATTTCCAAAGCCACTTTAGCCAATGTGCGTCAGCTGGAGATTTATTGAAGCTTTGGATTACTGAAAACAGACGTGCATGCATTGGGTCTAACGGTGTTAACACTACTTCAAGCTAATTAGCAAGGCATACTACCTGCTAGCATATAATAAAATCATATCATAGGAATACACTACTACTGTTCTTTTTCAACAAACTTGAGTCCTTTTACTTTGTCCATTTCAAGATGGTCTGTTTTTTTTTTTTTGTTTTTTTTTTTTTTTTAAGTGGAGGATATAGAAAAAAATAGTCAAAGTTAATTAAAAGTTCTGGATGTCTCCTGATGGTTGCTACATATAAAGGGTTGCTCTGAAACATACATTCGAGTGCAAGCAGCAGGGGAGGGTTAGAGAAAAATAAATGCATTAATACTTACCTCAATCCTCCCTATCTCCCTGCACTTGCGCTGGGCCATCTTTCACGGTTGTTGCTCTGTTTGTATACAGCTAGACAGCAGATGTGATATATCAAACAGGACCGCTGCAGCCAATCCCTGTTCTGCAGTGGTCCAGTCAATGTGACATAATGTCTGTAGACATTATTTCTACATAATATAGTCTGTATACAAACCGCTGTGGAAGTTACAGCTGGCCTAGTGCAGGAACTATGTGGGTAAGTATCCAGTGTATTTTTATTTTCTAACCATCCCGTTGCCTGAATTTTTTTTTTATCTGAAACATCCCCTTTAACCCTCTCCCGACATTTGTCATAATAGTATGGCAGATGCCAGGTCTTTACAGATCTATAGAAACCAGTTCTCTGCTGCATTCTACAGTGGAGACCTGGTGCTAATGCCCCAATATATTGTAGCTATATATTGAATCTCCCATAGATTGCAATACAGTCTACAGTTGTATTGCAGTCTATAGAACAGGGGTGTCAAACTCATTTACAAATCAAAAGTGTTTTTTTACTGCATCGTCTCTGATAAAAAATTAAGAAAAAGTAATCAAGGCAATAGACATTCCCCAAAATGATATAACTTAAAAGTGCACCTAGCCCCGCAAATAAAGGCGCCCTATGCATCCTTATTCATGGAAATATAAAAACGTTACGAGTGTCAGAGGTGCGTTTACATATATCCAGTGCTTCTATCGGTTTCCCTCCAGCATGGTGTACATAAGCCAGATAGAAACTGAAGCCAGGACATTTTCCATAGTTTTCTATGGGATCAGTTCTGGTACAAGAGGCATCAGTTATGGTGCCGGATCTGTGCTTCAGCCAGATAGAAAAACGCTACCTGTAGCGTTTTTCCATCCGGCTCCCTTGTTTTCTGTATATGTTTATGGGGCTGCCATCGTGCATGAGCATCTCTTCTGCTGCATTAACAGCAATTAGTGGTATGCTTTACAGTATAGGCAGCAGTAGTCTGAAAATTGCTCTATATGCTTTGTGGAGAGAGAGGAGTAGACAAGTTATGACATCATCTTTTGTCTGTAGTGGAGGTAATGATGGGTCACTATGGGTGTTGTCTGAAGAGGTATGAGCTTTTGTTGTGATACTGCCTACCTTGTTTGTGATGTAAATGAGGTCTCTGCTGTATTGCAAACCGCTACAGAATCAGCAAGTGTGAGACTATTTGTTTTAGTGGGCAGAATGATAATTGCTGGATATAGTACTTTTTTTTATTTTTTTATTTATTTATTATAGTGACTTCACAAAATGATAAATCCTCATAGTTAAACCAAAATGTGGTTTTAAAAAAAGTTAATCTTTAGTGACGTTCCCTTTTAAGAGATGCTGGATAAAAATCTTGCCCATGGCTACCTGCTTTGTGGTCAGAGCCTATATTGTGGGCAGTTTGCCAAGTATTTTCCCAAAATGTGTTAATATGTAACATTCGATTGTTTCCAAAGATTAGGTAAACTTTCTGTATGTTACTTGAAATGATTTCTGCAAATTTCTGAAATATTTTTTTCATCCAGTTAAACATAACTCTTAAGATTATCGTTAAAGACCTATGTATAATTTTTATTTCTTTCTTTCAATGTACAGGTGTTGGTGGAATGAGCGTTGCATGTGTCTTGAAGAGGAAAACAGTTCTCTGGCAGGACTCTTTCAGCCCCCACCTGAAACAATACACAGAAGGCAACCTTAACCACAACATGCCCGTGGTCCTGACGTCTGGACCGGTGGGCCAGCAGCAGCCACCACAGCACCCAACCCATTCTGCACTGGCTGCTGGCCCCCATGCCAGTCCTGTTGGCAGTTCAATGGGTGTGGCTGGACGCTCACAGGATGATGCCATGGTAGATTATTTTTTCCAAAGGCAACATGGTGAGCAGCTTGGGAGTGGTGGAAGTGGTGGAGGTGGTTACAACAATAGCAAGCACCGTTGGCCAACTGGAGACAATATTCATGCAGAACATCAAGTAAGCAAGTTCTTTGTACATTGAGTTGAATTGCATACGCTTTGAAAGGTTTTATGTCCAAAATAATTTTTCCCCTTTTGCCACTTCTCCAACTGGCTTGGTCGTCTCTGCTGTGCTCCACTATCTTCTGTGGAAAACTCCCTTAGGCTAAGGCCCTGCCTACTGGGCCACAGGAAAAACTGCAGCAATGCATCATGGTTTCCCAACAACACTTTTCACATAAAGTCTGCAGAGGTTTTCTCTGCGGACTTTTTGCTCCCACTATACCTAAAGGGAAAATGCCTGCATTTCTGCAGGTATATTTGATATGCTGCGATTTCCAAAACTGCAATGGTTTTGGAAATCACAGCCTGTCCACTGCCTGTATTTTTCCGCAATGTGTGGTGGGATTCCCTTGCACCTTGCAGTGAATTCAGCGCACTGTCCGCTTTCTAGAGGTATATAAAACCGCATGTCCCTGAGAACATGAAAGGTCCTCTTTAAAGGAATCTTTATTTTAATGAACTGATCATAAAAAGACAGCACAGAAAATTCGAACAGCACGTGGACATAGTCTGTGTGCAGTCTGTTTTTCACAGATATATCACTAGATGGAAACTAAAGACAGCATTATTGTTTTGGCTGTGAAACCATCCATGTGTTCCACATTTACTGGCCTAAGCTCTATGCAGGGAGACTGACTCCTAGCAGTATAGTTATCTGTAAAGTTATCCCTGCAAAATATTGTTCCATTGCTACTGGACTGTATTTCGCAGGGAGGCAGAGGCTCCTGGCATCGTAGATGACTGTAATGCAAGGTATACAGTTTAGTAAACCTGGCGCACACATGCACAGAGTTTTACAGCTGAAATTGTCATGTGAATTCAGCCTTTAATAGTTTAATTTTCTTTGGAGAAAATTTGCACTAACATCTCCTACAACACCACGTAAGCATTTTACATGATGGTAGACTCCCTTTCACTTAGCTTTCTGTATCCAATTGATGAGTATTTTATTGTTTTCTTTTTTTTTTTATTCTTAATTCCATTTTAATTTCGTTGTCCTTCTACCAGAGCCTTGTTATTGATTTGCTTCATATTATCATTCTCTTTATAGGTTCGTTCTATGGATGAGTTAAATCATGATTTTCAGGCACTTGCACTGGAAGGAAGAGCAATGGGAGAGGTATTTCATCACTTTTGTGAACTGAATAACTTGTTTTTGTCATCTGAGCAAGTTCTGTTCACATATAAATGTCAGTTTTAAGATACTAAAACATAATTTTATAACGTTTTTTATTAGAACTGTATTCACCTTCAGAAATGGAGACATACATAAATATAGTGAAGGACCAACATTTGTCACATACAAATATCAGTTGCATCCAGCTTGCTGTATAGAAGGCTAGAATGCTGTATACTTGTCAAAATGCCCATGCTGACCCCTGTGTAATACTGTAAATACCTACATTGGGTACATGAGTTTCAGATGTGGATCATTAAGCTATAGAACATGATGGAGACAAAAAAACAAAACATAGTTCCCAGTACATGGTGCTCTGGTGTCCTCTCGGTGCGGTCTGGTCCTGCTACTCTGGTGTTTTCTCAAAGTGAAACTACTTGCTGGGTGATAAAAAGCAAGATAATTAGGGTTGATAGATCGGAAAAGATCGTATCCCGATCGGCGATCGAGTAAATTTCGCGATCGGGTTCCGATCCCACCTAAAAAAAGATAGGGAACGGAATTCCGGTCCCGATCACTAAACCCTTACCTGCAACTTAACTGTAACTTATCTGCACAGAACCGCTGTCGCTCCCTGGAGCTTCGGCCATTGTTCTCTGTCCTCGCATCTCTCATTCACACGCCAGCAAAGTGCCCTGTTTGCTGTGGCTCAGGAGAGTGTAGGCGGGTACAGTGTGGGGAGACGTGAGTGATTAACTAGGGAGGTGGGGGCGCATGTGGTGCTCTGCCGGCGTCTGAGTGAGAGAGGAGAGAAACGGACTGAGAACAGGCTGGAGCTCCGGGGAGCGACGTACACACTGGGAGGGGAGGCGGCAGCGGTTCTGTGCAGGTAAAGCAGACAGCAGGGGGGGACTAAGTAGCCGGTGGATTTTTTTAATCACTACATTGCGTGGAGTCCAAAAATTGAAGCCTTAATTTTTTTGGACTCCACGCTGTGTAGTGAATAGGATCGTTTTTAAAATCCGATTTTCGATCATTAAATAATTCAATTGACTTGCATTAGGATCGGAATTGGGATTGGGTTCGGATGAAAAATGATTGGAAATCAGATTTTAGAAACGATCCTGAAATCTCAAGATCGGCTCAAGCCTAAAGATAATACGTAATAAAGTTGTTTTAAAATGTAAAAAGGAAGTAATATACAAATTCAAATCATCCACATTTCCCTAGATCATCACATAGATAAATCTATATAGTAGACATTCACAAGTTGGGTATCGCAACATTTGAAAGTGCCCACACTAGTAAAATATGAAATATTTATTCCATTTAGTGAACGGCATTGTATGAAAACAAATCAAAATGGCTAAATTGTTTTTCTTTTCTTGATGATTTTGCAACCCCAGAAAATGTTGTAATAAGTGATCAAAAGGTCAGACATTTGCCGAAATGCTACCAATGGAAGCTACCTCTTATTCTGCAAAAGTTGTCCATTTACATAGCTCCATACCCAGAAGTATTAATAAAAAAAAAAAGAAAAGAAAAGCATGGGTATCGCATATGGCGATTCAAAGACATTTTTGCTGTGTTCAAAGTTTTTAAAGTTATTAAAAACATGTAAAAAAAAAAAACTACATAAATTTGAGCATAGCTGTTATGCCATTGACCTGTAGAATATACAGTGGCTCGCAAAAGTATTCATACCCCTTAAACTTTGATAAACCAACACAAAGTAAGCAGAGAATTGTGAGTGGAACAAAAATAATAAATGGTTTTCAAGATTTTATTTAAATAAAAATCTGAAAAACGTGACGTGCAAAAGTATTCATTCCCCCAAAGCAATACTTTGTACAGCCACCAAGAAGTGACTTCATTTTGGAATCTGAACCCCACACAGGGTATAGTGATCATTCTGACCCCAAAGATGCTTTTTAAAAAAGAAATGCACAGCAGGTGGTGTAAAATTAAAATTAACATTTTTTGCCAGATAGGTCATTTCATCTCTGTTTCCTGATTTTGGAAACTCCTACATGCATCTCTAATCTTTTGCCTAGAAATATAGCAGGGCTCAGAAATGAAGAAGCACCATGCGCATTTGAGGCCTAGTTTGGTATTATACACTGCGTTGGCAAGCAGTTGCAGAAATTAAAAATAAATAAATTCATCTCTGGGCATAACATATTGTGCACTGAAATGACGTATTCCTGGAAAAATTCTTTCACATTTCACATCTGATGTGCATTCATTTCTGAAATATGAATTCTGGCAACACTTGGGAGTAAAAATGCTCACTGTACCCCTGGATAAATTCCTTGAGGGGTGTAGTGAATGAACTCTGCAAAAAGGCCATAATGTTCAAAAACCAAGCAGTCGCCAAAACCCAAAAAGTGCTGCTTCTCTTCTGTGCCATTCTGTGTACCCAATGTCATATATCCACATGTGACATTGGGTACACAACAGGGCACAGAGGAGAAGAAGCACTTTTTGGCTTTCAGTGCAGGTTTTGGAGCACAGTTAGATGGTTTAGTTTTTTTGAACCCCTGTTATTTTGCAGAATTCCAGAGGTGCCAGTAAAGAGGAATCCACCAGAAAGTAAGGGGTGTAGTTTTCAAAATTGGGTCAAAGTAATGAGCATTAGTTTCCCAGAAGTGAATAGTATAGTATTTTCCCCTCATATGAAATGGCTTATCTCTGCGCATTTAATTTTTAGAAACTAAATTATTGATATTCAAGGGTTAAAATTGATCACTACACAGCTTGATAAATAAGGGATATAGTCTTCAAAATGGGGTCATGTGGCAATTCAGAATCTCTGCAAAAGTGGCATGACGTCCAAAAACCAAAATGGCTTTCCTTCCGTTCTGTACCCGTCTGTTTGCCCAAACAGCAGTTTATACCCACGCATTAAGTACATTATCCAAGATGCAATCATGTCTTACATGGAGGCATAAACTGCCATTAGCGTACACATACATACACAGATGTGAAGGAGCGCTATGTGGCTTTTGGAGCACAGATTTAGGTTGTTAAACGACTTTGCAGAGACGTTAAAATGGCACCACAAAATCGGGTAATTTCTTTGGAATTCCAATCCAGAAACCACTCCTCCTAATTCGATACCTCAAAAGCTAAAAAGCACAGTTTTCTTTCTCGTCTGTGCTCAAATGCGTACCCAGACAGCAGTCTATGCCCACCTAAACAACTTTTTTGTATCCGAGATAACCCACCTAAAAAATTAAGGAGTACATGTCTCTGTTGACACAAAGTGGGCACAACACACAAATGTAGTCACTATTTGGGGGCTACCAGTGTACTTTATGATCTTTGCAAATTCAACACGACAGAAGCTGTACCTGCGGCATTACATCCTGCTCTCGGTCGAGGGACAGGACCAGCCACCGGAGTCGCAAGATACTCCAGCGGATTAACCCCCTATATGCCTTGATCGTAAAAAGAATATACTGCAGTGCGCAAATTCACGTATTTTGTTTACTTTCCCCAAAAAATAACAATAAAATGTGATGAAAAAGTCATAACCAATATTGTTACCAATACAAAGTTCAACTTGTCCTGCTAATAAAGATTCCTGCCATATCTCTGCAGGCAGTACAGTAAAAAAGTTATAGGCATCAGAAGACGGTAACCCCAGCAAAATCGTTCATTTTCAAAAGACGATGTTTTATTTGTAAAAGCAGTAAAATGTAATAAAACCAATATAAATATGGTATCGCCATAATCGTAATGACCTACTGGACAAAGCCTTTTTAATGGAGATTAAACGCTTGAAAAACAAAATGCAAAATATTATGATAGAATTGTGTTACTTCACATGGAACCCCCCCCCCCCAGAAAAAAAAAAAAAAGTATATAAAAGTTAATGAAAACATTCTATTAACAGCAAAATGGTGGCAAGGAAAAGTACAACTCGTCACGCAAAGAATAAGCCCTCACATTGCTATGTTGAAAGAAGAATAAATAAAAAAAAAAAAAGTTAGGAATTTTGACAGTGGGGGGAAAAAAATGAAGAATGTCACCGAGCATTAACGTACAAACTACCCTGTGTCATTAAGGAGTTAAATGCATGATATTTTGGTGTATGGATGACTATATACAATGAAGAGGCCACAAAGCACTGTGACCTCTTCAAACAGGACAGACCATTAATATTATCTACAAACCCCTTTAATAGATTAATAATGGGTGTTTCTACTTTTTGGTGACCATTGTGAAAATATTTTCCCCAACAGCAACTGTTACCTGGAAAGAAATTTTGGGAGACTGATGACTCCAACAAGGATGGACCAAAGGGCATTTTTCTGGGGGATCAGTGGCGCGAAAGTGCATGGGGGGCATCAGGTGAGTCTCCTTTAATTTTAGGTTTTAGATTGATAAACTTATTTGAACAGGTGGGGGGTTATTATGAAGCTTTCTGAATTTATTGAATTTTTTTTTGTTGGGGGGGGGGGGGGGGGTTGGTTTTGTTTTTTTGTCTTTGCTTTTTTTCTTCAAGTCAACCTTGAATATATGCATTGTAAAGTTACTATTTACTTGTTCTGTAACACATTTTGCTTGTTTCCATTCTTTTAAGATCACTCTGTTTCCCAGCCTATCATGGTCCAGAGGCGACCAGGTCAGGGATTCCATGTTGGAAGCGAAGTGAACTCTGTTCTCTCCCCTCGTTCTGAAAGTGGTGGTTTGGGAGTCAGCATGGTGGAGTATGTCCTAAGCTCCTCTCCTGGAGACAACTGCCTGAGGAAAGGAGGATTCGTAAGTGCCTCTCCCTTAATACAAACAAGGGGGGCCCTTCGATTGCCAAGATATAGAAAGATGCAGGTAAAAACAAAGGAGGCTGCAGTCTCATTGAGTCAGTATCTAAAAATATAATGTTGCTGGCTTTAACAGGTAGCACTTATTCATGACCTGCAAGAAGCACTTTGTTCTTGTATTACATTGCATGGACAATTTTTTTATTTTTATTATTTTGATGCTAAGGCTCCTGAATAGTTTGAGACTGCAGCTATGAGTAGTTTCAGGCACCACATTTTGCCGTTGGTGCCATTTAAAGAAACTGTATTACACATTTGCAAGCAGAAGCATGGTTTAATTTATTGGGTAGGCAAAAGATACACAGAAGGTGTTTTAAAAGCTTTTACAAAAGTTTTTTTTGTAAAACAAGATTTTTACTTTTTTCCCCCATGAATGGAAGGAAATCTGTTTGGATCATACTGATAAATGGATGATACTGTTAAATTTTATTACATGTCCTATTAACCTTCATATTCCTCTTGATTTTAGGGTCCTCGAGATTCAGAGGTAGACGAGAATGAGAAGGGTGATAAAAAGAGCAAAGGTGTTTATGAAGGTGACAAGTTAGGGGACCTGAAGGAGGAAGTGGATAGTATGGATAAAGCTAATGGTCTGCCTGTACAGAATGGAATTGACAGTGACGTAAAGGATTTCAGGTGAGATTCTCAATGACTTGCGCAAATTTGATTCTTTGTGTGCATTCATCTTCTTTGAGCTTCTGGGGAAGTAATGTATCATTTCACTTTCATGTAATATTTGGTCAACTATATTTACAGCACTTCATAGTCACAATGTCAACACGGGGAGTATCAATTGAAACCATTCTTATTCCGGTGGTCACTATAGAACTTTATTCCAATAAATAAGCTTTTTTTTTAGGCCGGGGCCCTAAGGGCTGGAAACGCCACGGGAAGAATCAAGGCGTTATACAGTACATGCAAAGTGGATGAGATTCATGCAAATCCCATGCCCACTTTGCGGTTAAACACGCAGCACGGACACGCTGCGATTCTCAAAACCGGCGTTGTTTTGGAATTCGCAGCATGTCAATTATATCTACGGAAATACCAGCGGCTTTCCTATAGATATAGTGGTAACAGAAAGTCTGCGGAGGAAAACTCTGAACTTTCTGTTCTAAGCGCTGCGGGAAGAACCGCAATGTGTTCCCACCACGGTTGTTCCCGCAGAGCTTTGGTGCAGCGTTTCTGGCCTGTGGGGCCTTAGCCTTACAGTTCATGTATTGGTGCATGTAGAATGGAGCTAGTGCTTAGCTGTGTACTCTCAGCTGGGCAACTACTCTTCTCACCCAGGATTGGATCAATGAAGGCCTCCAGGTGAGTAGAGGGTGAATGCCATTCAGCTGTGGCAGAGTAACAATGCTTAAAAAAAGGTTAACTCCCCCCCCCCCCCTAAAATGTTATTTAAGTAATTAAAAAAATAAAAACTCTATTGGGTAAAGACCCAGGTGATACAACTGTCACATTATTTATCCCTTAAGGTGAACGCTATAAAATCTAAACAAATCTGCCTGAATTGCTGTTTTTTGCCCGTGCCTCCAAAAGAAGAAATATAAGGAGCCATCAAAAGTCTTGTTAGGCTAGGTTCACACTAGTGTTGGGCTTTCTCTTGTTCAGTTCCCAAACACCCACGGGCCCTGTTGTTTATAATGAGGCCTGTCTGCTTTCCACCGTTTTTATACTGAAACCAATGGAGAGAAAAGGACTCTCCACCAATTTTCGGCAAAACCTCCTTTGGAGACTGACGCAGATGTGAACCTAGGTTCACCTAAGATTTAATTGCTTGGTCTTGCAAAAAAAAAAAAAACTAAACAAATCTCTTCACACAGTTCGGTTGATCTGTCGCATACAAGATGGAACAACATTCTTGTAAAGAGAGTTTTCTGGGTTTCACTACTAAAACCACAGGCTTGTTTGGCTGTTAATGGCAGTCAGGTCTATCCTTTAAGCTGTTCCTGCACAGAAGATATAGTATTACATGCTGTCCATAACTGATGAGGGATTCATTTTGTTGTTTATGGGTTATATGAACAATACTTGTCTGGTTTTGATATACACTTGATGGCTCCATATCTATTTATAATCAGTTTTATCTGGCATCATGAATGTTATTTAGTAAGATTGGTGTTTTCACAGTCGCACCCCAGGCAACTGCCAAAATTCTGCAAGTGAGGTGGACCTTCTTGGATCGAGCCAGAATGGCTCTGAAGGGCTTGCCCAACTGACCAACAGCAATGGAGCCAAACCAGTGGAAGATTTTGGAGGTATGGAGTCCCAGAGTGTGCAACTGGACCCCATGGAGCATGTTGGCATGGAGCCACTTCAGTTTGACTACCAAGGCAACCAGGTTCCAGTGGATTCAGGGGCTACTACAGTAGGCCTCTTTGACTACAATTCACAGCAGCAGGTAACTGACATTACCATTGTAGAGAATACAAATGTATCTGGTAGACTTTGATGTTTTTCAGCTGTAATAATACATCAACCTTTGCAATGTCTCTTCAGTTGTTCCAAAGACCAAATGCCCTTGCAGTCCAGCAACTCACAGCAGCTCAGCAGCAGCAGTATGCCCTTGCCGCAGCACACCAACCACACATAGGTAAGGGTAGTAAAAGTTGGTTTCATTTTATTTTTATTATTTGTGCATACACTGTATGACACTTCTGCTGATCATTATTGGCCATTTGTTTTGATGTATTATTTTCTAATGTACTCTCAGACCCTACTTCAATAATGTATATCATTCAATCCTGGGTACAGAATGTTTTGTTTTAAACCTTATTCTTCCTATTTGCAATGTGGGAGAATGGTCATTTGACCTACATTTTCATTTCTGGCACCCTGTGGCATCCTGCTTTCTCTCTATAGCCTTTTTTTTCAGCTGTAGCAGAGAATGTTGACGCCTGTGAAGGAAAAGGGCCAGCCAAATTTGAACAACGAGGCTGAGCTGGAGCGGTGCTCTAGGTGTATACTTGCACTGGCATCTGAGCCAGCACAAATAATCATGAGTAATGTAATAACTTGGTTCCAGAGCTGTCATGGCTGGAAGCACCGATTGTAAACAATTAGTGTGTAAGGGACTTTTGTTGGCTAAGACTAGTGTCTGCATTTTACAAGAGGTATGTTGGGGTCCTTTATGGGAACCTCTGATTAAGATTATTTGTTTTGTTATATGTGGATTAGAGGAAGTTTACTTCCTCTGTCTGACCATTCACTTATGTATTCTGACTGATGTAAACCTACGGACAAGTTTGATGTATATGTTTTTGTTTAAGGGCTTGTTCACATCTGCGTTGCCCTCTCCGTTGTGCAGGTTTCCGTTTCCTGCATAAATCAGAGCAGATTACGGAAACCTGCAGGAGTCTTTCTCACCCATTCATTTGAATGGGTGAGAAAGCTGTCCGGCCGTGAGCGGCAGTGAGCGTTTTGCGCTCTCCGCCGCGAAACCGGGTTTTATAATCCGGACACAGTCGGACATGCAGTACTCTGTGTCCGGATTAAAAAATCCGGTTTTGCGGCGGAGAGCATAAAACACTCACGGCCGGACCCGGTCTGTGCTTTGTGTCTTCTGACATGCAGAAGACGGAAAGCACAGAACGGAAGGCTGAACGCAGGTGTGAACCTAGCGTAACATGGTGCATAAGATTCAAATGTGAAAGCTATTAGTGCTAGTGTTAGTCTTTATATGGCAGCCTCCACTTCTCCAATTTTGTTGGTTACTCTTCTGCGTGGTTACAATTCACTCTGCTCTTTTGCTGCTAATGTACTGAAGTTTGCTTTCACTGACAGGTATGTTTTCAGCAGGTTTAGCTCCCGCTGCATTTGTACCAAATCCTTATATCATCAGTGCTGCTCCTCCTGGAACTGACCCTTATGCTGCAGGATTGGCAGCCGCTGCAACCCTTGGTAAGACTGCCTTATGTACTCTGATCAACAAGCTTAAAGGGGATGTGTCACCACATAATGACCTATTGTTTAAATCTCATTTTTATGCCAAACTTTTTTTTTTTTTTTTTTTTTTTTAATTTTTGATTACTCTTAAATGTTCAAATTTAATATCTATATATCTATATTTAAAAAAAAAAAATACTAAAACTCTTCCAATTTCAACTTCTAAACGAGACAGAAAACATTATGATTTCCTGTTTACTATAGCAGGACCATGGGACATAGACACAATGGTCTGGAAAAGAACTTATTTACTTGCACAGGAGAGTTTTTTTGGTATGCTGTGTGACATGGGCAGAGGTCACAGTGTAGATAGGGGAAGTAGATAACGTTTGAAATCCTCTAATCTACATATGGATGATAGCTGTGATCATCAATGTGCTGGTAAGGCTAGGTTCATACTAGCACTAGCTCTACATTTTGGCAATTCTAATCCTCATTCTGCTTGAAAAATGGGGAGAGAAAAGTCCTCTGTATTTTTTGGTTGGAAACCTGACTGACTCTATTATAGTCTAATGGCGTCTGCAGGTTTCCACAGATAACTGCTTTTTAAATGGACTGGGATTCCGTTTTTTGACGGCTCTCCAGGTGAACTCGAGGAACGAAACCCTGAATGCTAGTGTGAACCTTGCTGCTGTAAAGAAGTCTTTTCTACAGAGAACAGGTCTCAGCACATTATATGCCTTGTGGATTGTCAGAAGTGTGGTGGTTTTCTTTTTTGTGTTTTTTTTTTTTTTTTTTTCTTAAAAAAAAATTATATAGATATTAACTAGGGATGAGCGAGTACTGTTCGGATCAGCCGATCCGAACAGCACGCTCGCATAGAAATGAATGGACGTAGCCGGCACGCGGGGGGTTAAGCGGCCGGCCGCCGTCAAAGCAGAAGTACCAGGTGCATCCATTCATTTCTATGGAGCGTGCTGTTCGGATCGGCTGATCCGAACAGTACTCGCTCATCTCTAATAGTAACCTGAAAGGAGAAATTAAAAACGTCACCAAAAACTCTTTAAACTTATGTTTAACATAAAAAGATATTTTCAGTGAACAAATTCTCCTTAAGGCGGTGAATAGGTGTTATGTGTCTGATTGCTGGGACCCTGAATTGTAACGAGTCGCCTCCACTCTATTCACACCCCCTTTTTTATGAGTTCAGTTAGCAGCATCACATTAGTACTCTTGAAACACAAGTATAGTAAGTTAGATAAAACAGTAGTTTGTGATTTGAAGCTCAGCCAGTTTTTTTAATTTCAGCTAGGACTGGAGGCTTGGGGGATTTCCAGAATTTAGTTATTTTCAGTGTATTTTCTCTTAAGGTATGGAAGATAGCAGTTCTCATCTCTTAGGGTGAGTTCACAAAGGGTTTTTTTTTTTTTGACCGTATTTTGTTTCAGAATCCACCTCAGAATCTGGCTCAAAGAACCGCCTCCCATTGACTTCAATGGGGGCCGTTCACTTCCTTTTTCCGTGAGCGTGTTTTTTTTTTTTTGTTTTTTTTTACACCGCTAGTGAAAAAAAGTGAGCCTTTCTTGCCCTGAATAAGCTGCAGGTGTCTGTGGCGCGAAACTCCCTCCCGACTAGGCCCATTCATTTGGGCCTAATTCAGAGTGGAATGCTGTGACTGTCGGAATGCCGCAACATTCACAGCTAGCCGCTGGAGGCATTTTTTGGACCAGATTCTGAGGTGGATTCCCGCGTCAAAATCCGGTCCAAAAACCCCATATGAACTTACCCTTAGAAAAACAGAGATGTTTCTTTTACATACCACTGAAAGTAAGAGTCCTGCAGCTTTCTACAGTCATGGCCAAAAGTTTTGAGAATGACACAAATCTTATATTTTCACATGATCTGCTGCCCTCTGGTTTTTATGTGTGTTTGTCAGATGTTTTTATCACATACAGAAATATAATTGCAATCATATTATGAGTAACAAAAGCTTATATTGACAGTTAGAATGAGTTAATGCAGCAAGTCAATATTTGCAGTGTTGACCCTTCTTCTTCAGGACCTCTGCAATTCTCCCTGCCATGCTCTCAATCAACTTCTGGACCAAATCCTGACTGATAGCCGTCCATTCTTGCACAATCAATGCTTGTATTTTGTCAGAATTTGTAGGTTTTTGTTTGTCCACCCGTCTCTTGATGATTGACCACAAGTTCTCAATGGGATTAAAATCTGGGGAGTTTCCAGGCCATGGACCCAAAATCTCTATGTTTTGTTCCCTGAGCCATTTAGTTATCACCTTTGGTTTATGGCAAGGTGCTCCATCATGCTGGAAAAGGCATTGTTGATCGCCAAACTGCTCTTGGACGGTTGGGAGAAGTTGATCTTGGAGGACATACTGGTACCATTCTTTATTCATGGCTGTGTTTTTAGGCAAGACTGTGAGAGAGCCGATTCCCTTGGCTGAGAAGCAAGCCCACACATGAATGGTTTCAGGATGCTTTACAGTTGGCATGAGACAAGACTGGTGGTAGCACTCCCCTCGTCTTCTCTGAATAAGCTGTTTTCCAGATGTCCCAAACAATCGAAAAGTTATTCATCAGAGAAAATGACTTTACCCCAGTCCTCAGCAGTCCACTCCCTGTACCTTTTGCAGAATATCTGTCCCTGATGTTTTTTCTGGAGAGAAGTGGCTTCTTTGCTGCCCTCCTTGAGACCAGGCCTTGCTCCAAGAGCCTCCGCCTCACAGTGCGTGCAGATGCACTCACACCTGCCTGCTGCCATTCCTCAGCAAGCTCTGCACTGCTGGTAGCCCGATCCCTCAGCTGAAACAATTTTAAGAGACGGTCCTGGCGCTTGCTGGTCTACCTTGGGCGCCCTGGAGCCTTTTTGCCAACAATGGAACCTCTCTCCTTGAAGTTCTTGATGATGCGATAGATTGTTGACTGAGGTGCAATCTTTCTAGCTGCGATACTCTTCCCTGTTAGGCCATTTTTGTGCAGTGCAATGATGACTGCACGTGTTTCTTTAGAGATAACCATGGTTAACAGAAGAGAAACAATGATGCCAAGCACCAGCCTCCTTTTAAAGTGTCCAGTGGTGTCATTCTTAATCATGACTGATTGATCTCCAGCCCTGTCCTCATCAACACCCACACCTGTGTTAATGGAGCAATCACTGAAATGATGTTAGCTGGTCCTTTTAAGGCAGGGCTGCAATGATGTTGAAATGTGTTTTGGGGGATAAAGTTCATTTTCTAGGCAAATATTGACTTTGCAAATAATTGCTGTTAAGCTGATCACTCTTTATAACGTTCTGGAGTATATGCAAATTGCCATTAGAAAAACTGAAGCAGTAGACTTTGTAAAAATTAATATTTGTATCATTCTCAAAACTTTTGGCCATGACTGTACAGCTATCGGTCTCTTTATTTTTGGATATCCGTGATACCATTTTCTAGCAGGCCTATAAAAGTGAATGGAGTGGTGGCCATGCAAATACACTACTTTCCCAATGACATAGTTTGGATCTTCAAACATTTATCTATGTTATAGGGACAAAATGTTTTTGGTGGGGAAAACTCTTTAAATAATATGTGTTCCATATTGAATATACTATTACATTGAATGTTGTGCCAAAAATGTCTTTCCATCTACAGGTCCTGCTGTAGTTCCTCACCAGTATTATGGCGTAACTCCATGGGGAGTTTATCCTGCTAACATTTTCCAGCAGCAGGCGGCAGCTGCTGCAGCAGCCAGTAACTCTGCGTCCCAGCAAAATAACCCACAAAATCAGCAGGGCCAGCAGCAAGTATGTATTTTGTGTGTGTTTGTCCTTTTTATTTTGTGTATGTGAGATATCCTTCCTTGTAGAGTGGGTTCACACATTCTAAATTTTCCTGTGGCAAATCCTGCTGGGTATTTTCTTTCAAAGACTGCCAGAAATTAGAAGCTGAAGTCCCAATTTCTATGCAGTGTGCCAGTGTATCTTCCCGCAGATTAGCGTAATTTACTTCTAGTGAAGCTATTGCTATTACATGGCTTTTACATGTCAAATCTGCACCATTTAGTATATATGTTTTAAAGTTTTTGATGTGTTGGTTATTCTTCTCTCCCTTTTTTTTTTTCTTTTTTTTTTTGTTTTTTTCTGCATGTGACAGATTTTTTTTTTTTTTTTTTTAACTGCATTCGACGCCTAACTAACTCAATATATATTTTTATCATTTGGGTTATTCAACTAATTTCTGCATCTTTTCTTCCGTGACACATAGGGCTTTATTATATTCAGAAAAATACAAATGAGGGAAAATGTGTCACTTTCACTATTTATTTATTTTAACACTTTGTCCCCATAAGGTCATAATAGATCTTTGGGGACATCTGTTCACAATTTTTTTCATGGCGGCACCCATAGCTGTGTGTACAAAGCAGTCGGGAAGGCAGGGACGGTAGTAAACCTTCCCTGCCTTTTCTAGGGGAGCTCCGGCTGTAGTTACAGCCGGCTCTTGTTTCAGCAGCTGCACAATTGCAAGGATGTACCAGTACATCCTTGAAGAACAAGAAAGCCACTATCCGGATGTAAAAACACAATGGGCGGTTTGGAAGTGGTTAATAGAACTCACTATTTATTCCGTTTACTTCCTGCTCAAAATTTTATCTGTCCATTAGTGTCAATACTATTCTTTGACCGGCATTTTTTCCCAACTTCCAGGTTCTCCGTGCAGGTGGGAACCAGCGCCCACTGACTCCTAATCAGAACCAGCAAGGACAGCAAAATGACCAGCTAGTTGCAGCAGCTGCAGTGAACTCTGCACTTGCGTTTGGACAAGGACTTGCTGCTGGTATGCCAGGTGGGTTAAGTTATCTTTGCTTTTTAACCTGAAATAGAGCTGGGGTATCTTGCAAAAATGAAAATCTCTATCTCTAATATATATATATATATATATATATATGTATATATATATATATTTATTTACATATTATAATAATTTTTTATTTTTTTTCAATTATGTATTCTAGCAAAGGGGGAGCATGATTTGACTTTTTATTTATTTATTTATTTATTTATTTTCAGCTCCCCCTAGGTAGCTTGAACCTGTGATCATTAATCACTTCTGCTGTAGACTACAATTCTACTGTATTTCAGCCTATGTAAAATTCTTGCATAACTACTCATGCCTACATACAGGCAGGCCTCAATAGTCATTTACTATGACAGGCATGGGAGCCTTTAGAAGATTTCTGCTTGTCATAGCAACCACACTTTCAGAGGTTGGTGGGGGGTGGAGTAAAAGCAACAGAAACACTCAGGTGCTTTTGTCATCTGACCGCAGAGACCCTGTAGCTATGGCACCCACTCAGCTAGCAGCTCCTGATGCAGGTGCCATATTTAAATCCTGGCATTGACCATACAATTAGGACCAATGTTGGGAAAATTGAATTAGACTATTCTGTTAAAAAACAGAATTGTCTGAAATACTCTGGGTGAATTAATCAAATTAACTAAATAAATCGATCTGCTCTAACATGAAGGAAAAAAAAAAGCAAACAAAAGAAAATACTGTATATCCGGTATGCTAACATTTCAAAACTGTTTTAGCATGAAGGCAATAAATTAAGAAAATTTGCATGTATTCTCTCTTATGAAAACAAATGGTTTTTAGCTATAGTTTTGGCTACTTTTTTGTAAACTGTAACCAGTCAGTGTCCGCCCGTGAGCGTTTTCTGGTCTCCACGCCGAAAGTTTTTTTTTTTTTTTTTACCGGACATAAAGTCCTGCATTTCAAGTAACAATCCAAAAAGAGATGCGGGTCCGCAACGCTGAGGTACGTATAAAAATTAGCTTTATTCCATCAGATTAAAAATAGGTCAGAGAGACCATCCAGGCAGAGTGCTGGTCACATTTAACAAGTGCAAAAAAGACAAGAAAAAGTGAAAGACAACATAATGCCGCAAGTCTGACGCGTTTCGGGGTTTTTATGCCCCTTAGTCATAGCACTACCAGTCAGTTTTCCTTCCCAGTATATAAAGGTACAAAATTGAAAAACAACGCCCACCAACCTCTTATTGGGCCAAAGTTCAATTATCTGAAACTTACAACACCTTTTGTTTTACTTTGTATCCAGTTCCCAGGTACCCATAAAGTCCTGCATGTCCGACTTTGTGTCTAATTAAAAAACAAAAACAGTTTCGCCGTGGAGACCAAAAGACGCTCACATGCGGACACTTAAACTGACTGCTGGTTTCCGTCTCCTGTCCAGTTTTTCGGGCAGAAGACGGAAACCTGAAAGTGGAGATCGGGCGCAGATATGAACCCGCCCTTAAAAATATGAAGCTGATTATGAATTTTATTGAGTAAAACTTCAGTTTTCAGAATGGTACAGAAACAAATGTATGTGAAACTTTAGCCATACATTTAATGCTGGATTGCACATCTGGATTCATGCTGCAGATTCCGTTTAAAGGGAGTCACTGCCCCCAGCTAAACCGCTCCCATAGTGCTATAGATGCTGTTAGCAGAATAAAAACCATACCTTTCTTAAGTTTCAGAGCTCTAGGGATGGGGAGAAAAAACACTTGTATTTTTTATTTCAATTTAAATGAGGATCTTAGAGCACAGGGGACGTTTTCCTCCATTACTGAGCACTGCTGCATCATTACTAAACACTTGCATCCTGCATTCAGCTCCTCCCCTTGAGAGGATCAACTGACATTGGGAGGATTAAATCATACTGCCCAGGGGGAGGAGCTGAATGCAGGATGGGAGTGTTTAGTGATGATACAGCAGTACTCAGTTACGGAGGGAAAACTCCCCCCTGTGCTCCAAGACCCTCATTTGAATAAAGAACCTATGTGCTTTTTCTCCCCATCCCTGGAGCTCTGAAAGTAGGTCGGATAGGTATGGTTTGTATTCTGCTAACAGCATCTACGTTACAAATTACAGTGAAACACATTAGGCATCTGTCCTAAAACGCATGGTGTACACACTTATAAAATAATTTTTTCCTATATGGTGAATACAGTAACTGGGGGGGGGAGGGGGGAATCAAAGGTGCCGAGCCGCTGTTTTTTTTTTTTTGTTTTTTTTTGTTTCAACTCTTATAAAAATTTGAAGAAAAAGTGATCAAAGCAATAAAAATTTTCCAGTGTGATATAACTAAAATGTAAACCTTGCCCTGCTAAAATGACACTATGCATCCCTGCAAACTGAAATATAAAAACATTAAGGGTATGAAAATATGTGGTCTTGTAGAAAATTTTTTTATTTTTGCAAAGTTTTAGATCTTTGTTAATGGGTTAAATTAAAATATAAATAAAACTATATAAATTTGGTATCCCAGGAACCATAACAAAACATAGAATACAAGTGACTTGTCATTTTGGTTGCAGAGTGAACGCTGTAAAAATCAAGACTATAAAAAAAAGTCAAAGAATAATAAATGGTAACATCATGAAGAACAATTTGTCCCGCAAACATTAAGCCCTCTGTGCTCTGTTCACGAAAAATAAGTCATGGGGTTCGGAGGGTGGGGAATTAAAAATGGAAATCAAAAAATTCCTCCGACAGGAAGGGGTTAATTTTAACCACTAGATATTTGTATGATTTGTTCCACCAGAAAAGGAATCAAGCCACCCACAGCGGTTGTGCTTGGCCCTTTGAGAAGTGCCTTATATTTGTCTAAATCAGGGGTCCTCAAACTTTTTAAACAGTGGGCCGGAGGTAGAGCAGGTCGCACAGACATCGGGAGCGGTGCCCTCCAATAGGTATAGTGAAGTGCGCTCCATGGCCTGGCCTGAGCTCCCCAGGAGCTACATTATAAATGCACGCCTGCCGGCGTTGTCGGCAAGGCCAAACAGAAGTGCTTGGCGGGCCGCAGTTTGAGGACCCCTGGTCTAAGTCAATAGTTATTTAGTTTTGAAGGTTTGCCATTTTCTTTTAATATTCAACTTTTCATCTAACTGCTGTACATTTTATTGTAGGGTACCCAGTACTGGCCCCTGCTGCATACTACGACCAAACAGGGGCGCTTGTTGTAAACACTGGTGCCAGAAATGGGCTTGGGGGTCCTGTAAGGTTGGTAGCTCCTGCACCTGTGATCATCAGTCCATCAGCAGCTCAAGCAGGTAATCCATTCTCCAGTTTTGCATGTATACAAAATAAAAGTGTTTTACAGCCAGAGTAAAGGTTTTGTTTTTTGTTAGTTAACATTTGCAAAGCAATTTCCGCTTGTAAATTTTTCGAATACTGGAAATTTGTTTGAGTTTTCTTATATATGTTCAGTTTTTATTTACTTTTATTTCCTTGCTCTTCTAGCTGTTGCTGCAGCAGCTGCTACAGCCAATGGACCAGGTGGCACTACCAATGGACCATTTCGCCAGTTGAATTCCCAGCAACCTCAGGGACAGCCACAGCCACAAGGCAACCAGAATCTGGCATCAAGCTCTTTTTATGGCAATAACTCCCTGACAAGTAACTCCCAAAGCAGTTCCTTGTTTTCACAGAGTTCAGGTCAACCGGCAAACAGTTCACTGGGATTTGGTAGCAGTGGATCACTAGGTGCAACACTTAGTTCTGCGCTTGGTGGCTTTGGAACAGCAGGTATACAGACTTATCATAGCATCTTCTGACTTGTAGTAGCTTGTAGTGCTTAAAAATGAAATGACAGACATAACTACCACAAATGGATTTAAATTATATGTGGTTTTGTTCTCTTTACACCAGTTGCCAATTCTAACACTGGCAGTGGATCGCGTCGTGATTCTCTTACTGGCAGCACTGACCTATACAAAAGGCCTTCCAGTAGCTTAAATCCAATTGGCCATAGTTTCTACAATGGTCTTGGATTTTCCTCCTCCCCTGGTCCTGTAGGCATGCCCCTTGCCAGCCAAGGACCCAGCCATTCCCAGACACCACCACCATCCTTATCATCTCATGGGTCGTCTTCCAGCCTCAATCTTGGTAAGTGGTATTATCTTGGCTGTAAAATGTGGACTTTAAATAATTTACTTTTATGGTCTAAATTTTGCGTCTTATTTCTGTTATAATGGGAAATCTGTCTGTCAAAAGTTATATATATGTTCTGCAATTCATCTTAATGTTGCCTTCTTGAATAAGTTTAAGCGATTTTTTTTTTTTTTTTAAATAAGGATTTGTAATACATTATATTTGAGTCTTTACACTATTAGTAATAATAATTTATATATTTTTGTTATATACATAAAATTAATATAAATTATTAATTATATATGATATATAATTTATTATAAATGTATATCTAATTATGTGTGTGTGTGTAATATGTATATTAGGGTTGAGAGATACAGTTTTTGTGTCTTTCTACCCCATCTAAACTGAACTTTTTTTTCTTCTTTTTGCCCTCTAACGAAGCACAGTGTGCTATTATGTCACTGCAGTGAATGACTTTGCACAAAACACTGTAGTAGTATGTAGGGGAAGACATTTGAGTGGGCAGTAACACTGGAGTGTGTGTTTGTAACTTACTGCTAACTCCCTTCTGTAGCATCTGACGATCAAGCACAGCTAGACCCACATACCTGGTTAATCTTGCCCAGAAAAGAGGAAGTCTGCAAAGGTGATTTCCTGAATACTATTGCAGTACATGTATTGCAGTGTATACTGCTGAACCAGCGATGAGAACAGCACTGGTTCAAGTTCCCTAGTGGAACTTTTTTTAAAAAAAAAAAACATTACAAATATTTATTTATTTTTACTTATTTTATAAAATAAGTTATGTAAAAAACGTATAAAAATGGTACATATTTGGCATCACCGTGTCCATAACAACCAATGCAATAAAAGTGAAACCTGGAACCTCATTATACCCTTGGATAAATCTTTGGGGGGAGGGATAATTTACAAAATGGGATCACTTCTTGAGGCTTTCCATTTATGCTAGCAAAATCTATCCTACTAAAGCCAAATAGCGCTCTTTCCATTCTGAGCCCCCCCCCCCCCCATGTACCCATACAACATTTTATGACCACATATGCGATTTTAGTGTGTTCAGAAGAAAATGGGGCCCTACTTGTGGAGTGATCTTTCTCCTTTAAACTCTTGTGAAAATGAAAAATTTGGGACTAAATTGATGGTTTATTGGGGGGGGGGGGGGATTTTACAGCAGTTAATCACATATGGGCTATTGCTATGTTCAAGAAATTGTCTGGAGTGCTTTTTCTCCTTTTAACCCCTTGTGAAAACGTAGTGGATAAAGTGAATCGCAGAAAGGATTGAGAAGCATTCTAAATGTTGTTTTGAATCCTTTCAGAATATGGAGATTTCTATTAGAGAGGCATTTTAAAGCCCCTTCAGATCTGAACTGGTCCCTTGAAAAATGGGATTTGGAAATATTCTTGAAAGCTGAAAAATTCCTGTTTGAGCTGTAAGCTTTATGATGTCTGAAAAATTGAAAGGGAGGTTGATGCCAACATAAATCAGAGATATGGTAAATTATATTTCTGAAGTAATTTAGGTAGTATGACTGTCTATATGAAATGCATGTAATTTCAAAGTTTGAAAACTGCATTTTTCCCCAAAAAAATTTCCTATTATATCCTATTTAAACACAAAACAGATCAACTACAATTTACCACTAACAGTACCATGTCTCCTGAAAAAACTGTCGGAATCGCTTGGATTATTTAACGTTTTCTAAAGTTATTAACATATAAACTGACAAGTCATATTTGAAAAATGAGGCCACACGTCCTTAAGCCTGGGGGTTAAGAGGTTAAATATACTTTTAGGGTCCAGATCATTTGCTTTAAACTCTTTGCATATCAGTTATGGCTGCGACTTTTGATGTTACAATTATCTAGGTTTTGCTTAAAAAAAAAAAAAAAATCAAAGCAATAATTGGAGTATTCTTTTTTTTCATAGTGTAACAAATGTCAGTTTAGTAATGGTGAGCCGAATTCCACTGTATTCTTCATGACCCTTTATATGTAATATTTTGACCATTTATAGGAGGCCTGACAAATGGTAGTGGCCGTTATATATCTGCTGCACCAGGAGCAGAGGCAAAGTACCGCAGTGCAAGTAGCGCATCAAGCTTGTTTAGCCCAAGCAGCACACTCTTTCCATCTTCCCGACTCCGCTACGGTATGTCTGATGTAATGCCATCAGGTAGAAGCAGATTGCTAGAGGACTTCCGAAACAACCGCTATCCCAACCTACAGCTCAGAGAAATAGCTGGTCATATTATGGAGTTTTCCCAGGACCAGCATGGATCTAGGTAATTCACAGTAACTGTGTTTTCTCTTTTCTAAATTTTGCTGTGATGTGTTGTAAATTTGTTCCTTGAGTAATTATTCACCTTTCTCAATAGCTCTAAAGACTGTATGTTGTTAGAATCCCCATGTCCAAATTAAATCGGATGGTTTGTTTGCTTTTGTAGTTTGGTTATATGAGAACGTGAGCTACATTTATATGCAAACTGTAAGATTTGTGTTTTGTTGTTTGACAGATTCATACAACTGAAGCTTGAACGTGCAACTCCAGCAGAGAGACAATTGGTGTTCAATGAGATCCTGCAAGCAGCTTATCAATTGATGGTGGATGTGTTTGGGAACTATGTCATACAGAAGTTTTTTGAGGTTGGTACTTTGCACTTTGCTTAGATACAACAAATGTGGTTAGTAATGCAGAGCACCTATGCCAGTTTTTTTGGCACAAACTAAGCTACTGTTCTGGTACATTTAAAGCGTACCACCAATTATAAAACAACTTTTCCTAAATTAATAGTAAATCAGAATATAGGAAACATTGTAATATATCTTATTAGAAAAAATAGGATTTTTTAGTATGTTCTCCTCCTTATCTGGTCTAACTGCTTGTTTACTTGGAGTTTTCATCTCCATATTAACCTCACATGCAAGAGGTTGCTGCTGGCTGATTAATGTATTGCCGGTGGTGTGATATTCTTATCTTGAAGATACAGCAGAGTTATTTAAAGTAATTTGTGTTTTCCAGCAGCATCCTCCCTTTCCCCTCTGCATAGAATAATATGTCAAAATAAAGAAGGAAGCATATATCTTTATTAAAAATATATTCCAAAGTTTCTTATATTCATCTGTACCATTTATGGAATTTTGTTTTATTCCTGGAAGTATGCATTAACTTAGTAAATCTCCCGCACTGTTTTCAGACTGGTATGTGTGTTTGAGATGTCTTTGCATGCATTTGTCAAATTTCATCTAATTAAACAGTTTTTAAAGAAAACTAAACATTCAATACATACTGTGAATTTTGCAGTTTGGGAGCCTAGAACAAAAGTTAGCGCTGGCAGAACGTATCCGTGGACATGTACTATCTCTGGCTTTACAGATGTATGGGTGTCGGGTGATCCAGAAGGCTTTAGAATTTATCCCACCTGACCAACAAGTCATTGTAAGTAAATTGCTGCCTGTACTTTACTTGTTGTTATACCTTGAAGGAAGTGATTTTTGGTTACTGTTTCCTGACTGATATGTAGATCCCACTTGTGTCTTATGACATACTCTGTTCTGTATATGGATTGCCAAACTGTCCTAAAACAGTGCTGATGGTTTTAATACAGCTTTTTTTTTTTTTGTAGAATGAAATGGTTCGGGAGCTGGACGGTCATGTCTTAAAGTGTGTAAAGGACCAAAATGGAAACCATGTTGTACAGAAATGTATAGAGTGTGTTCAGCCACAATCTCTGCAGTTCATCATTGATGCCTTTAAGAGTCAGGTAGATGTTAAAACTATTTGTTCGTCTGCATGATTGGAGACTGGTTAACTTTTTTTTCGTTACAAATTCCTTTAAGGTTACTGCTGAGCTCATAGAGCCATTAATCTTGCAGGTTTTTGCACTCTCCACTCATCCTTATGGCTGCAGAGTTATTCAGAGGATTTTGGAGCATTGCCTTCCTGAGCAGACACTACCTATTCTGGAGGAGTTGCACCAGCACACTGAGCAGTTAGTACAGGTATGAGAGGAATATTGGCTTGTAAATAGGTTATTGTGTGGTGATATGCTATGGATAATGTAAGAATAAAACTAGGGCTGTACATGCAATTCCTACAAATACATTGTTATGCAGCATTCACATCAAAGCAGTAAGATTTGTCCTTCATTTTCAGAACTGTATATATATTTAGGTTTGCTTGTAAGAGGGGACAATGAGGAACTGTTGTAGTTATTTTTATTTCTTACAACTATTCTTTTTATTTGGTCTCACATTCTCCATTTGCAGCTTTGCATACATTTGGTATTCTAGCTGCCAGTTCTTGGAAAATATTTTCTTCCTATGACTTCTTTAGCTCTTTCAAGAGGTGCGATCAAATTCTAGGACATTTTCTCTGTTTTCAGTAATGTTCTTGCCAAAAAATCTTGAAGCCAATCCATTAGATAGTACTCCACTTACAGTTATGAGAGAAATTCTGAATCAGTCATCTTATATTTTAGGTATATTTTAGAAGCTTTATGATATCAATCCCTTTTAATATTCAAACCAGACAGGTGATCTGCCTTACAAAAATCTGGCAATCTGGATGGTGATTCACTGCTTTGGCAGACAGAAGAGAGGGAGCGTTTGCCATCTATGACATGCTTCACTTCATAAAGTATTTAGACTTGTTGTCTAGTCAGGAAAACCTCATTTAACCATATTTTTATGTACATCAAAGGGGTTATACAGTTTTGTGTAACTAGGCCAAGGAATGTGTGAGTAAAAAATAAATAAATACATGTCTCTGGTGCATTAATGTCCCCCGTCCTTGAGGCCAATCAGCAGCCTAAGAAAAGGAACTGGGATGTCACTCACATGTGACATCTCATGTTCTTTTCTAAGGCCGCTGATTGATCTCAACGGTCACGTGAGGTGAGCTTTTCTGCCAGAACAAGCCCCCAGAAGCAGCAATACTGGACCACCGTGGAAGACATTGGAGCCCCAGGGACAGGTGAGTATGGGGCTTTTTTGTTTTAGTTTTGTTTAACTCCTTCTCTGGCCTCCTTGCACAAAACTGTGTATTCTGGACAATCCTGTTAAGTAAACTAATTAAATATTTTGAAAACAAATTTTTGTGATTCTCAACACTTGCACACTACCCCCTCACCCCATTTTTTTTATTTATTTTTTTGTTATATACTACATAGGATAAATAATTCTCCTCTACTAATGCACGGACTGTTTCTATTTCATTTGTTTCTAATTCTGCTTGTTTTATTTTGGTTACAGGATCAATATGGGAACTATGTCATTCAACATGTTTTAGAACATGGCCGGCCTGAAGACAAGAGTAAGATTGTTGCAGAGATTCGTGGCAATGTCCTGGTACTGAGTCAGCACAAGTTTGCTAGGTGTGTCTTCTCTTTGAACAGAGTAATGTTTTAAATCAATGTAGTTCTGAGTGTTCTTCTGCAAGATTTTAGGAGGAAGAATTTTTCCCCCCCATTTTATGCTGTGTGCCACTGTCAAATGTATCATGTTGTTGGATATGTTCTTTTGCTTTATGGTTATTCAAGTCCAATAATGGTCAGGTTTCCACATTGACTGTCACTGTGTATGATCACCAGCTATGCATTGTAAAATCCAGAAAGCATCTCCTACATTCTGCTTACTGGTTGTCTACTGCTTTCAGCAAGAGAACCAATTCTGTGGATAGTAAGCATTAAAGCTTCCCCCCTTCCCATAGGATGTAGCAGTAATGCCCCGCAACTTTGTAAACTTTAGGTAATTACTTGCTGCAAAGGACTTTTTCTCTACAGGTGTATTTCCATCATCAGGGTCATATTCAGACTTGTATGAAAACCAAAATGATGACAGTCTCCTTAGTGACTAAAATAGCTTGAGAATTTAAATTAATATTCATTGGGAGATTTATTTAATCTGGACATAGGGATTCCAGGCTGGGTCACATGATTGTATCCAACAACTGGCTTTGTCTCCTCCATCTTCCCCCAAGTCTAGGTTGAATAAATCCTTTCAGGAAGTAAGTTCAAAGTAGAACTCTGGCTCTTTAGAAAAGCACACAATGTAAATTGTCGAAAAGGTAATCTCTTTACCTTTGGCTGTATTTGTAAGTTATCCGCTTTTTTCTAGCCTGCAGCTATGTTATGTGACTGTTATTGGACACTGCTCAATGTGACTCTCATAGGAATGACAGCAGGAATAGACTTCCTGCATACAAATAAGATGATGTATCCATTGGATAATTCACACATACAGCCGTTGGTAGCGAGAATACCATCTCTGCTATTGCCATCATGTGCTTTTTTTTAAGGGCCACAGAATAAAAAATTGTGAGAGTTCTACTGTAAATTTACTTCCTCAAAGAGTTTATTCAACCTAGACCTGGCGGAGGATGAAGGAAACGGAGGCCAGGTCCTGGTTCCAGGTATGTGACTTAGTCTTGAAACCAGCCTGGAATCCCTGTTTTGTTCGAATTGAGGATTTTTTTTTTGTCAACTAAAGCCCAGCTTTAAAGTACTACCTTATTTGCTAATTCCATAAATAAGAGCCTCTGCTGTTGTGCATTCAGGTTGTGTGACATTGTCTCTCCCTTAATTTCATTACAGAGTTTGTGGTATTAAGGAAATTAAACTCTCTTGTAAACAGCCCTTAGGAATGACTGACGCCTCTGTTCAGATGGAACGATTGTACTGTTTGTATATAGCTTAAATTATTTTTTTTATGTATTTTTTTTTTTTATTCACAGCAATGTGGTGGAAAAGTGTGTTACGCATGCCTCTCGTACAGAGAGGGCAATGCTTATTGATGAAGTTTGTTCAATGAATGACGGGCCTCACAGTGCCTTATACACCATGATGAAGGATCAGTATGCCAACTACGTGGTGCAGAAAATGATTGATGTGGCAGAGCCGGCACAGCGTAAAATTGTCATGCACAAAGTGAGTAAAAGCCTTGTGGAAAAAAACATAGCTGAAATTTGTCTTTTGACCTGGGTTTCTTTCCCTACCTCAAATATGTGTACTAAATTTTGAAGTTGGCAGTCTTGTTAGCCAATCTAGAATACTGCCTTTTAATAATTTTATTTACATTTTCCATGTAATCCTCTGCTGGAATCCACTGGTATGATTCAATGATTAACTATTTAAGAGCCTTCCGACTTGAGCTTAGCATATACATACATAACCCATTCTAAGCCTGACACTGTTTCTTCTTTCTTAGATTCGGCCACATATTGCCACCCTGCGTAAATATACATATGGCAAGCACATTCTTGCTAAATTGGAGAAGTACTACATGAAGAACGGTATGGATCTGGGGCCGATGTGTGGTCCCTCCAATGGCATCATCTAGAGATCTTCCAGAATTCACTGTATTCCCCTATTTCTGCCCACTGCGTGGGAGATTCAGGGTGTAGCTCTAACTTTCAACAAACCTTTGTAAATGTCTTTAATTTTATTACACCTGACACATTTAATTATTATTATTTTAAAGATCAACTTAACCCTCCCAACTGTATTTCTGTATAGAATCACTTGTACATATCTTGTACATGTCCCCCTCCCTTTCTGAATACACATAGCTCCATTATGTGCATCAGAGCCCGTGTGAATAAATTTGCTCTTTATGAAGTCCAAAAGGATACTGAAACTTTTTAAGCCAAAACACATTTTTCCCCTCGCCTTTATTTTTAAAACATGCTTTGTTTAACCCCGTTCTCCATCTTTATTCATGTCATAGACATTATATATATTTATATAATATATATAAAATTTTCTTTTCTTTTTTTTTTTTTTCCTGTTTCCAAGTCCATTCTGTTCTATTGTGCAGATATTGGGATCGAGGCAGATGACCTGCCATTTTTACGACTGTATTTTGATTTCAAGACTTACTTTAGCATGTCCACCTTAATTCTAACCCCCCTATACCCTTTTTTCGCTTTGTATAAATATGTAGTGTATACTTGATATAGATATTTGCATATATATAAAACTTTGTAGTATTTTTCTTTTAATTTTTTGATGTTTAAATACAGATGTATCCTGCAGTTAGTGGACATAAACCCTTTTGACTGTAAAATTGTACATTTGTAAAACCTCAGTAATGTAAATGTGAGTTTGAAAATCGACATAACCCCCTTCCTTTTTGGTAAGAGAATAGAAAAGATGAAAAAAGGAAAAAAACAAAAAAAACTTTAGGCCAAACTGTGCATTTTCAGAATTCTTCTACAGATATATTGGTCGTGATGTTGTAAATTGTAAATTGTAATTTCAGCCAGGCAAGACAAAACTGCATCTTCCCTCTTCCCCTTTTTTAGTTGGTGTTTGATATATCATTTTACTTCCACAAAGAATTTGGATAAGTATTAAATTTGCCCTAAATGAGTGAAGAACTCTTCTAAAATCAGCCAGCTTCAAGTTGGACCTAAACAGAAGATCCTAATGAAATCCAGTTAGTTATTCTTTACTGTACAGACTCTAATGTTTTGTTTTTGCATTTTGTCTCACTTGTAAGTTGCTGTAACATATTGTCCACTTAATTCTTTCTTGTTTGAATATACAAATGTAATAGTTAAACGGTGTATATTTACAACAGACATTAAATCCCCTTCTTTTGTGTATATTACAACTGAATTTTCCAAGCACACTTGTTTAACTGTATGTGTATAATTAAGAATCCCCTTTTCAATTGCCAGATAGAGGCGAAGGAGGGCAATGGGGAAGGGGCATTATTGGCCCTGTGGATGCTTCTGATTTAGCAATTATTTTTTGTACTTTGTGTAGAATGTCTATAAACGATGTGTGATCTTTATTTTGAAAATTACAGAACTTTGGAATCTCTGTCTGTGGTCTTTCTTCTTTTTTTCCCAAATATTGTTTTATTTTTTTGTTTTCTAATGAATCGGGTACAGATAAAAATAAAAATGTTAATGGAATCACTGCAGTTTAAATCAAAAACACACATACAGACAATATACCAAAAATATAAATGCACTTTTATTGTTCAAAGAAAAAAATATATAAAAACATACTAAAGAAGGTAGAGGTTGTGGGATCTCTCTCCATATACATATATTAACTGAGTAGCAGAGATCTCAGAATAGCCAGGCAAAAATTTAAAATTATTTATAAACACCAATGATAATGTAGTGCCACATACTACAAAAAACTGATAATGAATCAGCAACAACTACTATCACAGCAATATATCATGAGCACACATCAGTGTATCATATAAAACATAAACCAGCAGCCAGTAAATAAGAGAGTGAATAATGCAGCATGTAATAAATATGATAAACCCCTTGTTAATATATCACAGGCATGGTATTACTCAAATTGCTAGGAACACATGAACCAAGTAAATAAAGTCAATAATTTGAGACTGCCCCACATACCAGTCACATGGAAAGTATTATGAGATGAACAACACGACCTCCACCTTGAGCCCTGACGTTCGTTTCACCCACACTTCGTCGGGAGGCTACAAGGTGGAGGTGAGGTAAGGTGATCCTTTTTATATAGTAGTACCTGTCCAAAACTGTCCTAACCCCAGTGGTGCCAGATAATGATCCCCTGCTCAGAAGAAAAATGGGCAGGGTTCATTATCAAAGTAACAATCGCATGTAAAATATTCAACATTTCTCATATTCCAAGGGCATCCATAAAGAACCATGTAGTAACGTAACATGCTAACATGGCTGTAAGTACATTGTGGGAACCGTGTGTTTGAGAATTTTCTAGGGAATTCTGCAGGAGAGCGGTAAGATTCCCCAACACACTGTTGATATGTGCATACAAGCCTGATGTAGATGGTGGAGTTGTCCACCTCCAATTTATGCTGTTATGTAAGCAGTCTACACTGTCATATAAGGCCTGATTTTGAGCACATTAATCAGGACCTACAGTTGAAGTGTTTATTTATAGAAATGTTGGTAAAGAGGACATTTTCACAGCGGCAATATATCCTAAGTGGAAAAGCTGTTGTAATTTCCAATAATGTAATAACTGATGGGTCTAAGAAATAAATAATGGTAATTTTCTTGGAAAAAGGAGGTAACTGCATCCTCACGTGTCTAAGGGGCTTCTTCCACTAACTATAATTAAAAGACTTCAATAAAGACACCCTGTTTGAGCTCATATTAAGAGGGAGAGCCTCTGTCAGAGGTGTTAATTTTATATCTGGAAAGGCTATACTGTTCCAGGGTGAATAATGGAAAACACAGGCAGTAATGATTTTTTGCCATCTTCCCTTTACAAAATATGCTATAAAAAGTGATCAGTCATGTACCCCAAAACAGTACCATTAAAAAGCACAGGTGGTCCCACAAAAAGTTAACCAACTTGGTTAACCTCAACCAACGCTATCAACTGAAAAATAAACATGTCAGAAGATGCATAAATAATTAATTGATTTCTTTCCCCAATTGGGTTTTTGTCCTGCAAAATTAGTATCTCATAAAACATTATAAATGAGGTATCTCTGCAATCCAATCGAGCCCTAGACTAAACATGTTACTTATGCTGTACGCTGCATGGCAACAAATTTAAAGCGATCCTATCATTTAAACACTTTTTTTTTTTCTAGTTGACACATTGGAATAGCGTTAAGAAAGGCTATTCGTCTCCTACCTTTATAAGTCATCTCCGGCCCGCTGTATGATGAAAAATCAGTTTTTTGTCTGTATGCAAATGAGTTCTCTCGCAGCACTGGGGGCGGGCCCTAGAGCTGAAACAGCATTGGGTGCGTCCCTAATGCTGCAAGAGAACTCTCTCCAGCGATGCCTCCATCTTCTGCAGCACCCGCCTCTTCTTCTGGCTGGGGTCAGACTTGTGTGCCTGCGCAGTCGGCTCTGCCATTGGGACCCAGGCAGAGCTGAGCGCACTGGCCAGCCAGCGGCCATTTTTTTTGGAGGCTGCTTATGCGTGCATGCACAGTACGCTCCTGTAGTTCCATTGCTGGAGAGAGTTCTCTCGCAGGATTGGGGACGCCCCCAGTACTGCGAGAGAATTGATTTGCATACCGACAAAAAACAAATTTTCTCACCGAACGGCAGGCCGGAGACTACTTATAAAGGTAGGAGACGAATAGCCTTTCTTAAGGCTATTCCGACGTGTCAACTAGAAAAAAAAAAGTATTTAAATGATAGGATCCCTTTAAATAGTAAAACTCAATGCCAGAATTTCTGGGGTTTTGTTTGTTTTTTAAATCTACCAAGAAAGAATTTAATAAAATGTATTCAATAATTTGTAGGCACCCAAAAATGGTGTCATTACAAAATACATCTCATCCTGAAAAAACCAGCCCGTCATATGGCTACATCACTAGAAATTTTTTATATTATTTATATATATATATATATATATATATATATATATATATATATATATATATAGCGTTGTACAACGTGAAGAGACAAACTCCAAAAATTGCCAAATCATTAATACATAACTGGTTAAAGGAAATATATAAGCTGTGTGAGCGTATATCAGGGTACAAACCAAAGTTAGAGTTTATGAGGGAAAATAAACCAGTAGTGCCCCCCTTTCCCCCAATAATAGGAACTACTGGGGAAATAGTAGGGACATTTTGTGTTCCCAATGTACTCTTCACCAGCCGCTGTACAGTCATGTCTAATACTATTGTTCACTTCACCCACTGCACTTTTCAAAATGGGGGGTCACTCCCTAGGGTATTCCTCTTTTCTGATATCTTACAGGCTCTGCAAACATGACATGGCGTTCAGATACAAAACATTTGAATCTACACTCCCTGCTGTGCACCCAAACTGCAGTTTTTGCCCACATGTACGACACTGGTGTAACGTACTTAATGTCATATGTGGGTATAAACTGCTGTTTGGGCACACCCAGGCACAGAATTGAAGGAGGGCTATTTGATTTTTGAATGTCATGTAACCTTTGCAAAGCTGAAACTCCAGTAAAGTGGAATCCTCTGATATGTCATATGACATTTTTAAACCTCCACCCCCACCCCCAAGTGTTGCTATAATTTATTATCCATAAATGAATAAGCAGCTGATGGTGAAAGGTGAGTGACCATTTTTTTCTGAATGTCATTTTAGTATGTAATATGTTGCGCTCGGTTTGTATCAGAGATGAATACTCCAAATACTGTTGTGTCCGGGATACCCACTTGATGCTAAGTTCACACTAGCGCCCGGAGTCCATTCTGAGCTTTCCGTCTTCTGCATGCAGAAGACGGAAAGCTGTCAGACTGGGTCCGGCCGTGAGCGCCAGTGAGCGTTTTATGCTCTCCACCGTGAAATCGTTTTTTTTTTAAACTGGACACAGAGTACTGCATGTCCGACTCTGTGTCCGATTTTTAAAAAACGGTTTTGCGGCGGAGAGCATAAAACGCTCACCGGTGCTCACGGCCGGACATCTTTCAAACCCATTCAAATGAATGGGTATGAAAGAGTCCTGCAGGTTTCCGTTTCCTGCTCTGTTTTGTGCAGGAAACAGAAACCTGCATGAATGGAGACCGGGCGCAGATGTGATCGAGTCTGTAACAGTATTTGTAGTGTGTATCTCTGCTGACACAAGCTGGGCACAACATATCAGGCACTTTTAACTTTTCATTCTCAGCTGCACATTCAGTTCTGGAAATTAAATGAATGCAACACTCTGGTTAAAAATCCTAGTTAAACTACCTGATAAATCCCTTGAAGGATGTAGTTTCCAAAATGGGGTGACATGTCTGCGGATTCCACTTTACTCCCAATTCAGGAGCTTGGCAAAAGTGGCATGATGTCCACAAGCTAAACTGCTCCAAAAACCAAAATAGCACTCCTTCCCTTTTGTGCCCAAACAGAATGGAAGGAGGGCTACTTGATTTGGCATGGCACACATATGGCATGAAGTACATTATCTTGGGTACAAGTGTCATACATGTGGGCATGAACTGTCCACAGCAGGGCGCAGATGTGAAGGAGTGGCATGTGCAGGTGTGGCTGCAATGTATTAGGCACTGAAATTGCATAGTTTTTTAAACATTTCAATTTTCACTTTGTACATTACTTTTTTGGGAAGAATTTTTATGCCAAAAATTATAATACCCCTTGATACATTCCTTGAGGGGTGTAGTTTCTATAAAATGAGGTCATTTTTTTTTTTAAATTCAAATTTTATTAAGTTTTTCAAGTATTTGAAAAAGAACATTACAAAAGGTAAAATAATGCAACAGCTGAGCATAAATGAGGTCACTTTTGAGGAGTCCTGCAAGTATGACATGGCATCTGAAAGCTATTGCAACCACATCTGCCCTCCAAAAGCCAGATAGCGCTCATTCCATTCTGAGCCCCACCATGTTCCTATACAGCAGATTACAATCACATATGGGGCATTTTTGTGTTCAGAAGAAATTGTATAGCAAACTGTGGTTTGTTTTTTCTTCAACCTGTTGCAAAAATTTAAAAGATGGCGCTAAATTGACAGTTTATTGTAAAAAAAAGTAATTTTTCATTTTACATCCCTATGTTAATAAAATCCGTGAAACAGCTGTGAGGTCAAAATGCTCACTATACTCCTAGATATATTCTATGATGCATATAGGTTCAAAATGGGGTCACTTTTAGGGGGTTTTCATTGTATTGGTGTGAAGGTTGTAGATATATGAATCACAAAAACATTGTTATCCTTAAAACTAAATGCAGTATAATTATTTATGTTTGAAACAAAATATTATATTATGTGACAAGATGACGCCTGCACCTGGGATCTCAGTGAAGGAAATGTTTTGGATCGAAGTCTGGGGAGCCCTAACCACCGCTTTGTGGCCCAGAAATCGAAAAATCAACAATATCTGGATAGAGATATGATATGCCTTTTTGTCCCAGGTTGAGGCTAAAATCATATGTCCATGCTGGCATCTTGTAATCCATTGTTGTCCAGGGAGATATTAGTCCCATTCCAGTTAATTTGAGTCAACTCCTTTTGGCTGGAAACAATGGACACTGAGCTGTCTGGTGCCAAAGTGGATAAGCATTTCAATAGAGCCAATACACTAACAGAGACAGGGTCATTCCATATCAAGTGATCCAAATATGAATATTTTTTTTTACCTGACATCTTTAGATTTTTTTTAATTTTTATGAAGTACAACCTAAGTTAATTACAAATAAAAAGTTTAGAATTTTTTTCTTCATCCGTTAATTTTTTACAGACATCTAAAAGTGCAAATTTTGGCCTGGTATGGCTTTACATTTTTTACCATATCTAGAATTAAGATAAAGAGGTGAGAGAGGCATAATTTTTCTCAGAACGGTACCGGCTTTCATTTGATATGTCACAAGATGATTTTTGTTTGTATTTTGTTTCAAAATTTCGATGCGCAATTGTGAAAAAACATGTTTTAAAATTGTGAAAAAATGCATGTGTGTTACTTGTGTTCTTCGTTATACTTGTACAGGGTTTCAACTTGAGACCAAATTGGGATCTTTTTTTTTTGGGGGGGGGGGGGGGGGGTTAAGCCTTGAATCATCTGATTTTATGTTGGTGTGGCTTCTCCTTTTTTATTCTTTTCAAATTACAACTTGCTGAATTCAACATTTTTATGCAACAATAAAGAAGCACAAAAAACAATCCCGTAAGTGCCAGAATAAATACATCTGATCATCATAACACAACTTGTTCAGTATTTTCAACCTGAATGCGTTGAACAAACCAAAAGTAAAAAGGTGATCATATCCTCAAGTGGGATTTTCTAAATACAGTTTCACCCTAATTATATGTTAACAAGATTGATAGAACCAATGTGTTTAATACCTATTTCTACATGTAACAATTTTTTTTTATTTTATCACTAAACGTCATTTATTAAGAAGAATAAAAGTTACAGAAGTTACATCCTCATTCTATAAAATATGAACTAATCAAACAATTAATAGGACATTTTTAAACTACTGGCCTTTTATCATCAATTTGTCTCTTCTTTTGAGTGAAATGTAATCTTGTCCATAAGCGCTTACTAGCAATGTCACAGAGTATGTCTGGCCTGTCATGTGTATTTAGTACTGTAATACACACATGGAATTATGAAGATTTAAACTATAAAAAAACATTTCTGTGTATTGTAAGCTTTTGACAATGTACCAGACATCATGACAAGCTTGCAGTGCCGCTGTAACAAGATGGCCCCTATGCTTGGTTGCTGTGCTCAGGTGTAGGCGTGACCACATGGAACAAGGAGACAGGGTTTCCCATGGGAGCATGGGAGGGCCTGGCACTTCCAGAGGAAGCGATATCACAAGAAGGGGAGTTGCAGGAGGTCACTGCTATCCTAGTACTCTGGATGTGATGTCACAGGAGGCGGATACCCTGACCAACCAATCAGACTCATGATAGAGCTTGCTGTTGTTTACTTGCTGTAATTGGATATAAAAACCTGCACATGTTCAATAAAGGTCTCTTTGTGCACTGCTGAGGCTAAGAGAGGAGCTTCTACCAACACTTCTTGTCTGGTGTGAGTTCTACAATGCTAGCACTTAGTCTTTGAATTTGGCCAGCCATAGTCACTCACAGTTACTGGACAGGTGACCACCAAGGCCCTGTCCCTGACAACTGTGGAACTGACTGCCACAGGATGTGGTGATGGTGGTTACACTGTGCAAGTTCAAGAAGGGCCTGGACTATTTTATCTAATGTAAAAATGTTACATGTTACGGGTTTTAGATTTTTGGTAAAGACAAGTTGATCTAGGGGTTTATACTGAGTGCCGGAGTTGGAGTCGTTTATTGCAAGCTGACTCTTGGTCCTTTAGCAAGTAGTAAATTTGGGATTCACATCACCTATCAAATCCAGCTCTGCTACATCAGCTTCATATTATGCATCTTCCAGTGATACTGTGCTAATTTATTTACAACCATCCCTCATTACTGACTGCAAACATGTACTCCTATGAAGAGAGATAGCAGAGCTGGCTTTGTCTGGGAGACAGCAAGTGAAACCCCGCCTACCAATTCACCGAGAAAACCAGGAAGTAAACAGAGCACACAGCCTGCAAGTTGGTGAACAGGCGAGTCGAGAATACCCTTTTAAGGTGAGCATTATTGATGTAAAAAGTTTGTCCATTAAAGAGGACCTTTCATCAGATTGGGCACAGGCAGTTCTATATACTGCTGGAAAGCTGACAGTGCGCTGAATTCATTGCTTTCCCGATCTGTGCCCCGGGTAAAGTGCTATCGGTCCCAGTACCGTAGCGCTTTACAGTCAGAAGGGCGTTTCTGACAGTTAGCCAGGGACGCCCTTCTGCCCAGCAGCGCCTATCACGCTGTACTGTGTGAGCGGGGAGGAACTCCCCCTCCCTCTGCGCACACAGCTCGTCCATAGACCAGTATTATCAGGAGAGGGGGGAAAACAAAAAAAACATCAAAAACCAAGACAAAAAAAAAAAACGCATTGCGTTCCTATTCATTTCAATGGGTTTTTCAAGGCAGAATTTGCCTGAAGATAGGTCATGTTGCTTTCAAAAAAAATCAGCTGAAGGAAAAAAAAAAACTGCTCCTGACTCCCACTGAAATGAATGGGAGACTGATTCTGCCTCAAAATCAGCCTGCAAAAAACTCTATACGTAAAACAACTGTAATATTCGGCTCACCCTTTATATGTTGTCCATCATAAGCCGGGATGCACGGAATCAGTGGACTTGAACCAGTAGAGCAAAGCTTATATCAAGGAAAAGCGAAAATCCAGCATTCGCCAGGCGATGGATAAATAAAAGCTTCAATCTTTTATTCGTCAATTCTTTATAAAACATTCTCCATGTTCTCTGGGAAATATGGTGCAGACAGGGCATGTAACCTCCGCTACGCGTTTCGGAACGAAGTTGCCTTGAGGAAGGAACTTCGTTCCGAAACGTGTAGCGGGGGGTACATGCCCTGTCTGCACCATATTTCCCAGAGAACATGGAGAATGTTTTATAAAGAATTGACGAATAAAGATTGAAGCTTTTATCGCCTGGTGAATGCTGCAAAAAACTCTGTGTGAACATACCCTGATGGGGTCCCCCCAGAAAGGGAGCAAATGTGGAGAGAAAGGAATGGGGAACGTAATGATGTGACCTGAGCCCATGTCGTGTTCGAATATGGAGCCTTGCAGAGATGAGCGGGTACTATTCAAAACTCCCGTTTCGAATAGCACGCACCCATAGGAATGAGTGGACGCAGGGGCTTAAGCGGCCGGCCGCTTCCATTCATTCCTATGGGTGCGTGCTATTTGAAACAGCCGTTTCGAATAGTACTCGCTCATCTCTAGAGCCTTGTGCTGAGCTCACTTTCTTTGCAGCTATTTTTGCAAAAATAGTGGTAACACAGCATTAGACGCACCCCTTTATAATCAATGAGGTCCGTGGTTTTAAAACTGAAACCAGTGCAGGAAAACCTCCTCTGTGCAGAGCTTTTTATAACAATAATTTTCAGGCGCACACTGCGACTGACGCAAATGTGAACGTAGCCTCAGAGTTACTGCAGCTTATAGCCTTTTATAGTGGAGCACAATCTTTACTAGAAATCTAATGTTAAAGCGCCATCTAGTGGTGCAGATGAAAGCTTAGCTTGGTCACCCCGCCCTATAACATCACAATGCTATTAGCAGTCGGCTGTAATGGTGTCACCAATAGCCGCCTCTGCACAAGACACTTTGTTCTCCTTTTCACAACCTTCCGCCACGCCAAGACAGCTTCATTGACTGGGGGCCTTATAGTATGTTGTAAACACAAGAACACGTGGCCTCGATGACCCGGAAATGAAGGCGCTGCCCACTCTACCCCGGGAATTACTTCGTGTACACGCGAGATCTTGCGCTCGGCGGCAAAATGGCGGCTCCCGGAGCTGATGGACCGTCTGGAGCAGTAGATGATGCGTTCTCCACGTTTTATACCGAGGTGATGTAATAGTCGTGTTAGTACTGGTAGTGGGGTGAGCAGTAAGAGAGGATCGGTCATTCTCATTGTGAGTACGGGCTTGTGTTTGGCGAGGACGAGTCTCCAGGTCTTCTTTCAGTGGTGGCCATGATTGCTTGGACGGATTATCTTGTTATTTCCATACGGTTCACTTCTCATAATGAGTGTGGCCTTGGCCTTGTGTGTGAAGGGCTTCCATGTCCTGCTCCTCTTTGTAGGGTTCTTGTTTGAGGAGCACTGCTGTATGGTGAAAGCTTATGAGGGCTGTGGCTTTGTATCAGTACTGTACCCCTTCATTTACAGTCATAGAGTATTGTATCTGTATGCTGGCACTATACAAGGTGAGATACTGATGGTCTATTCTGAGGATTAGAGGGGCCCAGAATACCCCTTTAATCTCAGATCGGTGGATGTGTGACTACTGTCATCTTTTGCCCCTTTCTGGTCAGCGACTGTTCCGGAAGTGACGTCTGGAACAATCGCAACTCTGTACATCTATAGCGATAGTAGTACATATATGGTGATGAATGGCACTGTAGTCGTCTCCTGTCAAGTAAATGTAGTATCATGATTCTTGATACTAAATTTATACTTTGCCCACAAAATAAATAAAAATATATGATGTACCACACTAAGTAGTATTGAAAGTTTGATGCATTGTGCTACCCTAAGAGTTAGATCACATGTATTTTTTTTTAGTCTGGATTTTGATGTGGGAAGCCGGACCAAAATGCGCCTGCCGCGACTGTTGCGGCTTCCGACAGTCGCCGCTTTCCGCTCCGGATTAGACCCAAATGAATGGGGCTAGTTCAGATGGTGGTCTCGCAAGGCGGACAGCCGCGGTATACGCCTAAAGAAAGGGCAGTTTTCTTCTTTTTTCTGCTAGCGGGAACAAACTGCTTGCGGAAAAAGGAAATTATCATCTCCCATTGATTTCAATGGGGGGTGGTTTTCTGACCATTTTACTCTGTGTGAACTAGCCCTAACAGCAGCTAGACAATGTATGGTGATGTGCAGTGGTTCTTTTAATCAGCTCATCGGTCGAGTGCCAGAAGGTGGACCCACCCTTCATAATATTGACAACTTAGGGCACATTCACATGACCAAGTTTCATCCGTGAAACTGTCTGTGTTGGACAGATTTACAGGCCTGCACTTCATGCAGAGAGGGCATCCAAGCAGTATTCAAAAGATATGACCCCTTGGTAGATTATGTGAATAGATCTTACGCTAGGTTCACACCTGCGTTCAGGGTCTCCGTTCTATGGTTTCCGTCTTCTGCATGCCAGAAGACGGAAACCATAGAATGGGTCCGGCCGTGAGCGTTTTAGTCTCTCCGCCGCGAAACTGGATTTTTTTATCCGGACACATAGTACTGCATGTCCGACTCTGTGTCCGGATTATAAAACCCGGTTTCGTGGCGGAGAGCATAAAACGCTCACCGCCGCTCACGGTCGGACAGCTTTCTCACCCATTCAAATGAATGGGTGAGAAAGCCTCCTGCAGGTTTCCGTCTCCTGCCTCTGTTTTAGGCAGGAAACGGAAACCTCAAGTGCGGAGTGCCGGCGCAGATGTGAACGAGCCCTTATTCGCTAAGTGTAATTTATTTTCTCTGAGAAAAATGAAAGGTTGCCATGCACTTGGTGAATAAGAGCTAGTTCAGATATAACCTACCAGTGGCCATGTCTTGTGAACTGGTGCTTAGGATGTAGTCTCCACTGAGCCCTGGAACTTGAGGGGGCCCCAAGGGTCCTTCGATCACACAAAATATACTACTACTATTCCAGGCGGCACATAATATTTAGGGGTTCTGCACTGGGGCCATGGACTTCAAGATACACCTCTGGCTCTACATCATTTACATAACTCTAATAGAGGTGAATGTGGGAGCTACTGAAATGGTGTAGCTCAGCTGTGGTACATAGTAGACTGTATACACCTCTGTGGGAGATACATGATGGTTGGGCTCATGAGCAGTTATTCGCATCTTATGAAAATTGACCGAAAAGGGCTTTAGGTCTCATTTGCAGCCAGGCTTTAATTTCCTCTCCAGATAACCCTTATGGCAAACAAACAGTGACAAAGTGAAAGATGTCACGCAAGCAATGGGGAAAGGAGCTTGGCGGCAGTAAGAGGCGATCATCTAGAGCTGAGAATGAAGTCCTGCTGGAAGAGGACATGCCCCTAAAGCTTTTTTCAGCTAATATGCAGAAGAATAAAATGAAAGAAAAAGCTTTGCAAAGTGTTAAAGCAGCCCTACAAGGTATTCATTAGTCTTATACTGAATTTCCGGCCGACAGACATACTTTAATCTCTTCCTAACATCCGCCGTATTGTTACGGCAGATTTTGGGTATTTGAATATGGCAGGCGCTTAGGAGCTGAGCTAGTCGCCATAGCCGCTGGGTGTTTGCTGTGTTCTACAGCAAAAACTTTATGCTAATTTCCATGATCACTGCTACTCATATTTCTAGAGAATGTCTAATGTACAAGTGTGAGAGACTCCACGTACTTGCCTGTCCAAGCCACTCCATTGTCAGCCGCTGGTGTATGTTCGGTCTTGTGTCAATGCTTTGATGCCAGATGTCATCAGCTTTATGTGACCTCTGAGACCAATCAGCAGTCACCAGTGACCGCTGATGTTGCTGCTTGCAGTCTCAGCAGTAACGTCAGGCTGAATACTTCCAGCATCCAAGCTGTGGCATGAGAACGAATGGATGACAGAGTTCCAGGGGCAGTGAGTGTGCTTTTATTTTACACCTCCCCTGGCCTCCATGCATGTTGCTCCAGTTACTGGCTAATTACTTTAAGGTTGGATGACCATTGTGATTGTTTTCATTTTCTTCTTTTTATGCACAGGTTAAACAAATTGAAAAACGTGACTCGGTGCTTACCCCAAAACAGCAGATAGAGAGATTGACCAGACCTGGATCCTCATATTTCAACTTGAATCCTTTTGAGGTAAACCACAACTAGCTCAGATTGACAGTAAACTGCTTTCTAGTTATATATTATGATAGGTCAAAGCAGAAAGCTGACTCAAGTGTTGTCACAAATTTAGCCCTATGCAGTTCGGTTACTTTCAATACTCCATTAGTTTTAGTATAGGGTAAACCAGGCAGAACCCTGGACATAGCCCTGACTTTCATTGTTTACATGAGTGGATCCAGTGAGGAATATATGTTGCAGTATATTTCGCTGCTTGTGGTCCTGAAACTTTAATACCCTAACAGTCACATTGCAATTCCAAAACCCCTCCTTAAAATATTTTTTTTTTTTTCAAATTTTGTAATAATACCTTGAATAAATATTGCTGGTACGTAACTCCAGTGCCTTATGTGCATTTTAACAATAAATTCACTGAAATATGAAAAAACAAATTAAGCTCTAAATTTATCAACTATACTTTTACTGAAAAAAGGAGCTATTGTAGAGTTAAAACTTTAAGTTTTATGAAAATTAAGTAGATTATATTGTATCCCTACACCACTGTGCAGTAGAAAAAATAAATAAATAACCTCCATTGCCTGCTCAAAGTAATTGAATTGTATGGCAAGGTCTGTAGGTTTGCGAAAGGTCCATTACTACGATTTAAGAGGGGAAGTAGTGGGCGCCAAAACCACTGGCATCTGTCAGAATCGCTGGTCTTCACATTTCTCACTCTGATAGCTGCACACTGTGGCAATCTGTAAGCCAACAGAGCCTATACACTGACCCTACGTACATGTTTAAAAACCTAAGTTTATCCTCTGGGATCAGTAGTCCTGCACAAGTCTGCCAGCCAGTGCGTAATGTGTGTGTACATTGATGACAGTGGAACACACGTCTGTTGGGATGCCGAGATTCTAATAAGTTGTCCCCGGCTCCTACGGTGGAATGCAGTGGCCAATCCGCATTCAACGCCTCATCAATTACATGCACCAAATGGAACACACCATGTCGTCAATGACTAGCTCCAGTGGGAGCCATTATCAAACATGGTGGGAATATTATTGTTGTACCTCCACAGTGCTGATTGGCCAGCCAAGCAGCACTCTGTACATCGTGTAGTGGTGTAAGCTGGTCTCTACTATTAAGTAAATAGGAGAGATCTGCAATACCAGTCATGGCTAACCCACTATGTATGGAGCTGTTTGTTTGGCTTTGAAGTGCTTTAGACCCTTGAATAAACTGGTAGGTTGGAATATTGGGAGTCAGATCCCCACAGATTTGATATTTATGATATGAGCAGGGCCCTCAGTCCCATTGTGTGAAATGACATTATTTGTTATGTATCTTTCTGTCTGTATTTGAACCCTACAAATTGTACAGTGCTGCAGAATATGTCGGCGCTATATAAATAAAATGTATTATTATTATTTAATTCAACAGTATTAAAGCACAAAATAATTTGCATAAACCCCTGTGCACACCAGAATGTACATATACACTCACCGGCCACTTTATTAGGTACACCTGTCCAACTGCTCGTTAACACTTAATTTCTAATCAGCCAATCACATGGCGGCAACTCAGTGCATTTAGGCATGTAGACATGGTCAAGACAATCTCCTGCAGTTCAAACCGAGCATCAGTATGGGGAAGAAAGGTGATTTGAGTGCCTTTGAACGTGGCATGGTTGTTGGTGCCAGAAGGGCTGGTCTGAGTATTTCAGAAACTGCTGATCTACTGGGATTTTCACGCACAACCATCTCTAGGGTTTACAGAGAATGGTCCGAAAAAGAAAAAACATCCAGTGAGCGGCAGTTCTGTGGGCGGAAATGTGTTGTTGATGCCAGAGGTCAGAGGAGAATGGCCAGACTGGTTCGAGCTGATAGAAAGGCAACAGTGACTCAAATAGCCACCCGTTACAACCAAGGTAGCCAGAAGAGCATCTCTGAACGCACAGTAAGTCGAACTTTGAGGCAGATGGGCTACAGCAGCAGAAGACCACACCGGGTGCCACTCCTTTCAGCTAAGAACAGGAAACTGAGGCTACAATTTGCACAAGCTCATCGAAATTGGACAATTGAAGATTGGAAAAACGTTGCCTGGTCTGATGAGTCTCGATTTCTGCTGCGACATTCGGATGGTAGGGTCAGAATTTGGCGTCAACAACATGAAAGCATGGATCCATCCTGCCTTGTATCAACGGTTCAGGCTGGTGGTGTCATGGTGTGGGGAATATTTTCTTGGCACTCTTTGGGCCCCTTGGTACCAATTGAGCATCGTTGCAACGCCAAAGCCTACCTGAGTATTGTTGCTGACCATGTCCATCCCTTTATGACCACAATGTACCCAACATCTGATGGCTACTTTCAGCAGGATAATGCGCCATGTCATAAAGCTGGAATCATCTCAGACTGGTTTCTTGAACATGACAATGAGTTCACTGTACTCCAATGGCCTCCACAGTCACCAGATCTCAATCCAATAGAGCATCTTTGGGATGTGGTGGAACGGGAGATTCGCATCATGGATGTGCAGCCGACAAATCTGCGGCAACTGTGTGATGTCATCATGTCAATATGGACCAAAATCTCTGAGGAATGCTTCCAGCACCTTGTTGAATCTATGCCACGAAGAATTGAGGCAGTTCTGAAGGCAAAAGGGGGTCCAACCCATTACTAGCATGGTGTACCTAATAATAAAGTGGCCGGTGAGTGTACGTCCTGGTGGATATCACTAACTCTAAATATCACTCAGAAGCAGAGAGAGTGCAATACACCATTGGGAGGAGCTATCCTGATACCAGTGCAGCAGGGAGCCTTCTGTAGTTACTGAAGCATGTAGGCTTCAGTCACTTAAGGAATTTGCTCTAGACTGAATTATTTGCTAATTGCTTTTGAATTAATTAGCTTATGTTTACTTTTTGTAGGTCCTACAGATTGATCCAGAAGTAACAGATGATGAAATTAAAAAAAGATTCCGGCAGGTAGGCTATACATTTGCATCAGTTGTATCAACGGCTAAATAATCAGACCTATAGTAAGATCTAATATAGTACTCAATGACTGCATCACTAAGTTTTCTGCATGTATATTTTAGTTAAAAGGGGTATGTCAATAAATTGGTTATAAGCCTAATCACAGTACCTTGTACAGGAGATTCTACAGTTTCTCAATTTAATGGGTTGTGGTACTGTTTACATATAAGTTTATCGGGAGGAGGAGGAGAATGCTGGAAAAGAGAAACCTCATGTGACCCTGCTATATTTCAGGTTCAGAATTTGTTACTGCACAGAACAAGGCAATAAATCAATTAATGACCTTCTCGCCTCCACTCTTTCCATAGGCTTTTGTGAGTGAGCTGTATTTAGAGATAAACATGTGGTTTCATAATTGTAAGTACACTATAAACGCTGGGTACAATTTAAGCTTGTTCTTTTTTTCCCCTTTTCCAGTTATCAATTCTTGTTCATCCTGACAAAAATCAAGATGACCCTGACAGAGCCCAGAAAGCCTTTGAAGGTAAAGTTCTGTTCACTTATTTCTGTTCTATTTACCTCTGAGTACCAGTCCAGTCTTAATTGTGTAAAATAGCCACCAGTTTTCCAGGCTACTCCATAAGCACTGGTCTGAGATACTTTCCCATGTCTTGAATGGCAATTTTGCAGAAATTAGGAGAGTATTTGGAATCAGATGAACCACTCCAGAAAGATTAGAAAGAACTCCAGTTATTTAAATGATGCAATACACGTCTATTTTAGAATTTTGCGAAGTAGAGGGTTGCTCTTATGAACTATAATTTGATTTGATCTTAGACAGTTGTGGCTGTGTAGCATTTTTTTTTTTTTTTGTAATGACTGTGAGCGCAATCCACTCTATCACCGCATTGAAGTCCACATGAATAAAGTTGTCTTCCCTTTTTCATAAGCCAGGCTCAGAGAAACTCACTCCACAAACAGCTTGTGTGTGTAAAGTGAGTTCTGTCTTAAATGGTAACAGTGAGGTAGTATATAACACATTGCATAGACAAAACAGGTTGGATTTGCATAATTAGCATAACATGATTGGTGGAGAGGTTGTAACAATAGTCCTGATGCATGTCTATTGGATAAGAAACTGGAGAGAGGTCACGGGGGTCACGCCCCCCCCCCCCCCCTCCCCGAGGGCTGAGGGGGGGGATGTGAGTTCTCTTGAACAAAGGTGGGTTGTAAAATGGCTGCAGATAGGACCGCATGGTCTCAAAATCCAAAATAGTTTGTGAGCACATGGCAGGACCACATGTCTAATATCTAAAATGGAGGTTACACAAGCTGACATCCTCCACATGACTGTACTGGTATTTGTCCAAAAAGTTCACTATCCAACCAATTCTGTACATACTATTAGAATTAAAAATCAAAAGGAAAAACCGCTACATCTGACTGCATGTACTGTATATATGCAATGACTGCAACAGACAACCCCAGACTGTAAGGGCCAACAACAGACAAAATAGAAAAAATTATCGTCCGGCAATCAAATACTTAAAATGTAACTTTTACTTCATTGATATAAAAAACATAAACATGTTTCAGGAGCAAGAAAAAAAGAGGAACAGGTTCCTCTTTTTTTTCTTGCTCCTGAAACATGTTTGTTTTTTATATCAATGAAGTAAAAGTTACATTTTAAGTATTTGATTGCTGGACGATAATTTTTATACTATTAGAATTCTTCTTTGATGCACTAAAAAAAATGTACTGAGGAAGAACTGGTCATGTGTGAATGTGATGATGAGATATGTAAGTGATTACAATATTAGAGGAGGGAAAAGAACGTTTATTGGGGAAAACTGTACAACTAAAAGGAGGCTCTAGTACTTTGTTTGGCCACCTCTAGCCTGTATACAAGATGAGATACGGTTGGGCATAAAGGTTTACAGGTTCTCTATGGTATCTTGTGGCACATTTGCCCACAGATGTAGCTGGTCCTGCACACTTGGAGGATACGGACGCTGGTGTCCCAGCTGGTCCCATAAATTCTCAATTGATAAGACTGCAGTTGGGCAGATGAAGAGAGTTGCAAATCACCTAGAGGTATGCCCCCTGCCCCCAAAAGATATCAATAAACAATGTCACACCAGTATATGTATGTATGTATATATATATATATATAATCATAAATCCATCGTAAAACAGCCAAAAATTATTTCCGTTAAAAACAATCATAATATCAGTGGGACAATACACAATATATGATTCATGTGACTCTCAATAACTACAAATGCTGCCCAATTAACATAAAGTACAATTTCAGTCTTCAGCCAGTAAAAAAAAATATAGATATTATAATACATAATAGTTACACTGCAGGCAAAATAATGTGAACCCAATACACACCAATGCCAAAGCACTATTAATGAGGAGGTAGCCAGCCTTCAGCCCCAATTTCAGTTTTGCCCCATGACTTCCTCTGGGGCTCATGGAAGTTTTGCAGTTTAGCAGAAACATTCCTGGAAATCTCTTGCTGTATGTAGATAAGCACTTTCCTGCTGAAAAAAAAGTTGGAATCCCTGCCATGAGATGAGCTGTTGGTGTCCCTCATTTTATTACTAAGGTTGTCAATCTGTTGTATGCAATGGCTGTCAAGATCATAGTGCCAGCAGTTGGGGCACTTTGTCGCTCCACTTCAAAGACTAATGAAATTTGCCCACAGGGCCTTTGATACAGAACCTTGCTTCAACTTTAAAGACGATAAGTTTCCAGTCCTTATCAGTCCAAGTCTCTCGTTTGAGTCAACAATGCAAAACAAAGGCGATGGTGGTTGGCTGTCATTGACAGGAGGTTTAAAGAAGGTGCCACCTTTGTCTGGCTAGTGGACAAGAAAGCTGTGGAAGTTGATTGTGCTTTTTGACTGAACAATCTTTTATACTGGTGGTCTGTTCGCTATGATTGTATGCGTTCAAATAACCACTGCTCTCAACAACTAGGTCAGAATAGCATGGATGGTAGATAATTTGTAAAAAAAAAACAAAAAAAAAAAACATCCTGCTGTTCGCAGTCCAGTGATACACCCCCTGTCAATAGGGCAAAATGCCTTTGAGTGTGCCTTGGAGGCATTTCTAGCAGTCACCAATCTCTTACCAATAGGTACACTACCCAAAAGTAGCATTTAAGAACTCTTTATAGGCAATCATAGGATGCCCTCTTGTGGGAAGACCCAATGTCTAGTCAGACAACACCTTCAATCATTTACATGCACTATTTTTATATTTCTGTCAATGAATGTACAAATTGATTTAGCTCCTGACGTTTCCCATTTTGCTTTTTACAGCTGTGGATAAGGCATATAAACGGTTGCTAGATCCTGAGCAGAAGAAGCGAGCACTAGATGTTATCCAGGCTGGATTTGAATACATTGAGCACATAGTAAGTCTTGTGCAGTGTACTGCAAACTGCATTTGAGGGAATCGTGAATGTCGTCTATCAATTGACATTGCTGCATGAAATTTGTGGACACCACCACCCCACACACTTCTATGAGCCAGAGGACAGAGAAGGAAGGTGCTGTAAAGAGAGTCCCTGGGGACTAAACAAAACAATGAATAGTTTCACCAGCCACTTGTCCTGGCAATTAAAATGGATTAAATGGTTTTGCATTAAGGAGCTATGGCAATGACTTACTTGTCAGGGCTATCTAAGATTAAAAAGTGGTTATCCATAAGGGATAGATCCTTTTATCATGGGTTGACGCTGTCAGTGATATCTATTTTTATTTTTTTGTTTAGGTAAAAGAAAAAAAGAAGCAATTGAAAAAAGAAGGAAAACCATTAGATGTTGAAGAAGATGACCCTGAAGTAGTAAGTAGCACCATGAGAAGGTGACACTTGCAGTGATGAGTGCAGATCAGTATTAAAAGATTCTATGCTTAGTCATTTTTAATGTGTTACAAACCCAAAAGGGTATGGCATGGTGTCAAGATGATTTCTTCTTCTCTACTGAAATCAATCTGGTAATCATTGAATCATGGGTTGAGCATGGGCCATTGTCCGTTTTCTCTCACCCCACAAAACTTAATGGGGTTGCCCCAGTATTTAAACATTGCTCACCTTGCTGGGCAGGATACGATGACTTTCTTTTCATTATCACTGCTGCTGCCATTCATATGTGCACAAATTCAATTTTACTTTTAATAGAAGTTAGACAACCCTTTAAGAGCATGTTTCTGCAGTGTGTAAATTTAGCTGTATTGAGTAAGAAGAAAATCATGACGCACTGCAGGAGATGAGGATGTCTTGACTCATAATGATCGAGGCAGTAAGAGCAGTTTGTAGAAAAAAATTTCTGCCCTTTTTTTTTTTTTTTTTTTTCTTTAACGTAAGTACAATTTAAGACCTTTTTAGTTTTTGAATTACTATCATCACATGCCTTAAAAGCCACTTGACTGCATATTTATGGAAGTTTGAATGATGGCTAGTAAGTAGAGGATTGCTGGTAATACAGGGCTTCTTTTTTCAGTTTAAACAGGCTGTATACAAACAAACCATGAAGCTTTTTGCAGAGCTTGAAATTAAAAGGAAAGAGAGAGAAGCCAAAGAAATGCATGAAAGGTCTGTATGCTTGAGTCTGTTGTTGGGTGTCTTAATAGCTATAGTGTCTAATTTTGGAGCCAAAAATAATAATAAAGCCTTAATGAGGACCTTTTGCCACCTCCAACAACTCCAGTTTTTTGTATCTGTGAATAGCGCTGCTCCACTGATTCTAGTGAAGTTTAATTTTTTTCCCTCAAGTTAAGATTTGTAATGTCACAAGCGAAGTGTAAGGGGAGAGAGGGCCTGATTTGGAGCCCCTACAGAGGCAGCCAATATCAGAGCTCAAAATCTCACCCCTTGCCTGCTCTTGCAACCCCCCTTCCCCCAACAGTCCAAAGTCTAAATAAAGCTCTGATTAATTGATGTAAAGATCTGAACTTGTTGGATGAGGTTAAAGGTCCTCTTTAAAATAATATTAGAGTATGATCTCATGAAGAAATTTGATGTGGATTTGGGGGCGGATTTTGCCCCAAAATCTGGGACAGAATCTGCCTCCCATTGTTTTCAATAGGAGGCAGAGATCACGTGTTAAAAAAAAAAAAAAAAAAAGTGTCCTGCTCAAACTTGCCGTGGATTCAGCCACTGAGTCCCTGCTGATCAGTATTAATGTCAAGGCAGACTGTGTAGGCTACATTCACATCTGCAGAGTGTGGATGGAAAAATTCTGCAAGCCCAATTTTTTTTCATCCAACGTCATCAGGGAAATGAAAACAAATACCAGTTGGACCCTGATACATAGTCAATGGAGTCCTTCAAGATGCATTGTTATCAGTCTTGAGATGGATCTGTCCATGTTGTTTAATCTGTTCTTCTTTTCCTGTGTATGGACCAGAAGAAAGCATTAACCATGCAGATGTGAATGCATTTAGGTGAATGTAATTAGGTTGTAGAGAATTCATTCATGAGCGTCTGTAAATCAGAGGATGTTGGGGGACCAAAGTGCAAAATGTATCCATACTTTAAAATGTATGGTATGTTTGCATAATGAAATCTGATGATTTTGAAGTGGGTTTTTTTCCCCAAAATAAGCAGCAGACTCTGCCCTGATTTTCCACCCACTGTTTTCAATGGAAGGCAAAGACCCTGAAAAATTCAGCATCCTGCTTAATCTTGCTGCAAATTCTACAACTGATTCAGCTGCAGAGTCTGCTGTGAGAGACACTACGTAGTTTAGGCTCATTCATAAGCCCAATCGGCAAGGGAAAGTCACAGGACAGGAAAATGAAGAGGACTGAGGTGGATGATTACCTCATATTCCTTTTCTTTTGCAGTAGTGTTAAAGGACAATTGCAAGGTTGCAAATTTATAGTTGCAAAGATTATTACTAAAGTTGTACTGTTTTCCAGCTGCATGCAAATCTGGCTCTGAAAAGTGTTATGGATGTAGACTGATTATTTTACATTACAGTATACAATTATCTACTGCATATAACTAATTTGATGAATACCCTCTTGCATATTTACTTTCATGGGAAAACAATTGCTAATTTTTTTTCCCCCCAATTTAGAACAGCTATACTCCATCAGTCTGACCATGGCTGTCAGTTGTTTAGTAGTTTAATGGTCTATTTTCATTACCACAACCAAATTCACTTAAATCATTTTAGAAAGGGCTTACCTAGAAATTTGAGCAACCCGTCTGAAGGACGAGAAGAGGTAAAATAAAAACAAAATTTAAAAATAAAAAATATGCTCACCTTTCCGCCGCGCTTCATTGTCCACTGCTAGTGTCTATTCTGTCTTGTCGGTACCTTGTTGCCAGAAGTCTTGCGCTCCATGTGACTGCTGAGACCAGTGGTCAGTGGTAGCTGGTAAGGAGCTATTGACATAAGTGACTAACATTTGTAATGCACTTTTCTCACAGACACTGAAAGTGCAGGAAGCTTTGTGGAGTAGAGGAGTTACAGAAGAACTAGTTGATAGACCTCTAAAAATTGGTAGGAAAGATAAATAGATAAAATATGAACTTTATTAAGAAATATCTTTAAAAAATGTCATAACCAGACACACCAAGATACAAGTAATATATTGACTATTTTTGTAGTTCCTTATACAGAGCAAAAGATGGACTCTAAAGTTACAGGTCAATCCACAAAAACGTAATAGAGAAGACGGCCACCTACAGAAATATATATGGGAAAGGCAAATCTAAATGGGTTAAAAAAAAAAAAAGCCAACTCCACATAAAAAACTAAAGTAACAGTCAACCGAAGATATAATTTTTAGCTGGTTAAGCTGATTACAGCAAAAAATGTCATGGCCTGTCCCCAGATAACGTAGAGAGAAATCCCCCTAGTGCAGCCTCGCATTTGTTTTAAAATGCATTAAAGAGTTGGGAGTGTAGAGACAAACATACTCTGCTCATGTATATGAACTGACAAAGTCAATGGACCAGTGTCAGAATTGCCAAAATGATCTGTTCCACCCTCTCTGCTCTAAGTATAGGAATGGGGTGAGTCGAGCCCCAAAAAGGGCATACCACCCTCCTCTGACCTAACTAGGTAAGTTAGAAGGCTGTAAGGAGTCTGCTCTAACATGGAGTAAACAAATGCTCAAAGGAACAAAGGCAAATTCTCCATGCATTTATCTAATCCTTAGCCAATCGGATCATCGCAGGAAAAAGCTGCAGCGTGTGCAGCAAGACAATCTCACAGGCAGTGGCGCGGGAGAATTGGAGAATCCAGATATATAAAGGTCTGGCCCCTCCCACCCATTGAGGCGTGCTCTTAGACCGGGCCAATCGGAAGGAACCATGGGCAGTGCCACATTTCACTGGCACCCCGTCCATCCTTTATGGATTACATAGTGAAGATAAAGAGGGAATTTCTTAAAAGAATCAGAGAACATTGTAATGATATCTTTAATAGGAGGGATACCCCATTAGTTCAACATGCTAACTCCTTCTATAATTCCAACCCTGATTCCTTTAACATTCCTGGGCTTGCAACTAGTGCAGCTCCCTTATAGGGGGGAAATTGGGATAGATTAATCCTCTAGCATGAAGGTAAATTGATACACGGTTTTAAATCCAACTAATTTTTCTGTTTCTCTGCACGATTTTAGATAGTGCCTCATATAGAGAGATTTCCTTCTCTTGTGTAAATCTTTGGGGTTTACTTGAGTAGGAGAGTTAGTGGCTGCCATACAGGCGCTCTTCCAACACATTCAAGGGTCAGTTGTTTGCAAAATTTGAATCCATGTATTTATGGCATGTGAGAGGAAACCAGAGTACCTAGAGGAAATGCTCGCAAACACTGGAAGCCCATTTGAGTGACATCCTGTCCATTTCCAGTGACTACTAAGTGTAAATTCATTATCTGCCTCAGCAAACTCCTCCAATCTCTCCCATTTATTTCATTGGGAGTCAGGAGCAGCTTTTTTTTTTTCTCCATGCTGATATTTTTTTTATTTTGTTAGACAAAAAAAAAGACGCACCATTGAAATGAATGGGCATGAGGGGGAAAAAACGCTAGCGTTTTTGTATCTGTTTTTACCTTTATTCATTTCAACGGAATTTGCAAGACAGGATCCGCCTGAAGATTAATCGTGAAATTTTTTTTATCTTAAAAAAAAACAAAAACCCATGCCCACTTTGCAGAAAAAAATGCAGCGCGGACACGCTACGATTTGCAAAGCCGTTGCTGCTTTGCAAATTGCAGCATGTCAATTATATCTATGGAAACACTGGTGGCTTTCCCGTAGATATAATGTTAAGAGAAAGTCCATAGAGGAAAACTCTGTGAACTTTCTCTTCAAAGCGCTGCGGAAAGAACCGCAATGCGATCATACAGCGATTCTTCCCGCAGCGCTTTATCACTGCGTTTACAGCCCGTGGGGCCTTAGTCTTAAATCTGCTGGCAAAAAAAAAAAATTATGCATAAACTTACCCCTAAGGCCACGGATTGGATACCTGCTGGGGCACAAAACTTCTGGAAATAAGGCTCCAGCAGAGCAAACCAATTCCGGTGATGAACAATGAAGCCTTCCTGGACAACCGCTCTTACAACTTCATAAAACTTTACAAGTGATTTTGGTGTTGTAGACTTCCATGTTTTCTGAATACAGATTACAATATTCATTGTTTCCCTTTCAGGAAAAGGCAGCGAGAGGAAGAAATAGAAGCTCAGGAAAAGGCTAAACGAGAAAGGGAGTGGCAGAAAAACTTTGAGGTAAATTCAACTTTATAAAACAAGCTTCTTGAAACAAAAGTTATTGCTCTTGTAAATCTGGTTATTCAGACATTTTTGGACTTTATTTATCTATAGTCAATCTAGATAAATAGTTTTATAGGTAATGGGGCAGATTGGAGGGCAAGGCTCCAGTTTCTTAATAAATCATGTGCACTCCCATTTGTCAGAATAGAAATTAATTCTAGTCTAGAGCCGTGGTAGATTATAATAAATATATCTGGACGAGACATGCTTGCTCAGCTCCGCTCCTATTTGTGGGGAGTGGTGAACAAGGTGCCGAACAGAGGAAGTATTGCATCCTTGGTGCAAGATGTGCCACATTATTGCCCATTTACACCAGAAAACTGATGTAAGTAGGATCATTCCCCCAAATGTCTGTTACAACAACAAAATGCAGCTGGTCTCTGTGTAAGTTAATGTTTTTGGGGAACAAATCAAGAACGATAAGATGGTTTGCGCTTATTGATGCCTTGTTGTTATATTATTTATTCCCAATTACTTATTACTTATTATTTGGTATACTGTTTTCACCAACCAGAAATATCAGTTATATGTGAAATTAAAAAATAAAACAAAAACACCTTTCACCATCTCTTCCTTTATTAGTCTCTGTATTGGTTTACAAACCTTTCACCACCAAGTCCATCTTTTTGCATCATTCAATAGGTACCACTACATAGTTGGAATTTTATTTCTCTAACTGCATTGTTTTAACTACATAGCCCTTTCTGTTATTTTCAGCACCATTATACACTGTAGTGTCAGGTGGGTGGTCCTGGACTGTTTGCTATAGCCTAGGACCACCCACCTGATAGTAGAGAGTAACTAATAGTCCTGGTTGCTTGGGAAAATTAGAGGCTAGAGAAAAAATTGCAACTGCTCTGGAATTAGTGGAAAGATGGTGGTCAAAGGTCCTTTTTAACTACTACCGTTCAGCACTTGTTCTTTCTTGCATTTCATGAAATGTGTTCTCATTATAGTAGGAGGGAATATGTCTGCACTTTGCCTATAACACTCCATAGCCTTAACCGGTTAAGGACCGCCGTACGTAAAATTACGGCCTGCGGTCCAGGTACCTAAAGACCGGACTATTGTAAAAATACGTCCGGTCTTTAGGTACCTATTTCGCGGGGGGATGGGTGCGGGGAGGACGGGGGTTAGGTGTTACTAACACCTAACCCCTTCCTCAATAACGTCCAGTCGGAACTGAGTCCGACTGGACGTTTTAACCCTTTCGATCGCGCCGTGAAACATCACGGCGCGATCGAAAGGCATCCGCCGACAACTGAATCAGATCGGCACCCCCCGCGGCGAAATCGGAGGGTGCCGATAGCAGTAAAAGGTAGTCTGGGGTCTGGCCAGTGACCCCAGACTGCCCGAAGCCCCCACATACCTGGTGATCCTGCCAGGACCTTCTGATGTCAGGCTGTGCGTCTACACAGCCTGACATCCTGCTACGGAATGCCATGTGGGACACCTGCAGGCTGTGTCTCACATGGCATTCTATATCAGCAAAGTATTGCTGATTGAAGTGTCCTAAATGGACACATGAAAAAGTAAAAAAAAATGTAAAAAAAATAAAATGAAGTGTATGAAAAAAATTAATAGTTATAAAGCCCAAAAATCCCTTTTTCTCAATAGAAAATGAATTATATAAAAAAAGAACTAAAAAGTAATAAAAACAATGCATATTTGGTATTGTCGCGTCCGTAACAATCTGTACAATAAAACTGAAATAATATTTAATGTACACGGCGAACGCCGGAAAAAAAAAACGGAAAAAACTCGCCGGAAGTAATGATTTTTCGCCATCTCACCATACAAAATATGCTATAAAAAGTGATCAAAAAGTCATATGCATCCGACAACAGTACCAATAAAAAGCGCAGGTTGTCCCGCAAAAAATAAGCCCTCAACCAACTCTGTCAACCGAAAAATAAAAATGTTACGCCTCTTAGAAGATGCGATGCAAAAAACATTGATTTATGTCCCCAAATGTTTTTATCCTCTGCAGAACTAGTAACACATAAAAAAATACTATAAATGAGGTATCGCCGTAACCGTACCGACCCGCAGAATAAAGGGAACATGTTACTTATACTGTACGCTGCATGGCGCAAAATTAAAAAAGATGCCAGGATTGATTTTTTTTTTTTAAATCCAGCAAAAAAGGGTTAATAAAATGTATTCAATAAGATGTAGACACCCAAAAATGGTGTCATTACGAAATGCATCTCATCCCGCAAAGAATAAGCCCTTATATGGCCGCGTCACCAGAAACATAAAGAAAATATAGCATCTCACAATGTGAAGACAAAAACTCTCAAAAATCGCCAAATTATTAGAACACAACTGGGTGCGTCATGTAGGGAATATATAAGCTGTGTGAGCGGATATCAGGGGACACCCCAGATTTACAGCTTATGAGGGAACAGACACCAGAAGTGACCCCTAAAGTGACCCCCAGAGTGACTCCCCCAATCATAGGAGCTACGGGGACATAGTAGGGAATTTGGTGTTTGCAATGTCCTCCGCACAGCTTATACATTCCCTCTTCGCCATCCGCTGTGCAGTCACGTCCGGGATACTAATACTCACTACACCCCCTGATAAATTCTTTGAGGGGTGCAGTTTTCAAAATGGGGTCACTCCTGGTACCCCATGGAATCCACTTTTCTGGTACCTTACAGGCTCTACAAACATGACATGGCGTCCAGATACCAAACATCTGAATCTGTGCTCCAAAAGCCGCATAGCGCTCCTTCCCTTCTGCACCCTGCTGTACATCCAAACTGCAGTTTATGACACATGTATGACACATGTATGACACTGGTGTACCCGGGATAACGGACGTAATGTCATATGTGGGTATAAACTGATACTAGGGCACAGCCGGACACAGAAGGGAAGAAGGGTCATTTGGTTTTTGGAGCACAGACGGTTTGGTTTTTGGATGCCATGACACTTTTGTAGAGCTGAAACGCCAGTAATTTGGAATCCCCTGATAAATTACCTTATTTTGGAAACTACACCCCTGAAGGATTTATCCAGGGGTACAGACAGCATTTTTAACCCCCAAGTGTTGCTATAACTTTATATATATATAACTATAACTGTAGTGGATTGTGAGAGGTGAAAATGACCATTTTTCCAGGAATACGTCCTTTCAGTGCCTAATATATTGTGCCCGACTTGTATCAGAGATGAACGCTCTAAAAGCTGTTGTGCCTGGGATACCCGTTTAACAGTTTTTGGAGTGTCTCTGCTGACATAAGTCGGGCACAACATGTTGCACACTGAAATGGCAAATCTGTAAAATTTTCATTTTTAACTTCTCTATCAGTTGCGATTTCATTTCTGGAAACTAAATAAATGCAACACTCAAGGGTTAAAAATTCTCGCTACACCACTTGATAAATCCCATCAGTGGGGTAGTGTCCAAAATAGGGTGACATGTCTGCGGATTCCACTTTATTGGCAATTCAGGGGCTTTGCAAAAGTGGCAAAAAAAACCAAACTGTGCTCCAAAAACCAAAATAGCGCTCCTTCCCTTCTGTCCCCGGTTGTGCCCAAACAGCCGATTCTACCCACATATGGCATTAAGTACGTTATCCGGGGTACACCAGTGTCATACATGTGGGCATACACTGCTATTTGGGTACCCAGCAGGGTGCAGATGTGAAGGAGCAATATGTGCTTTTGGAGTGCAGATTTAGATTCTTCGTTTTTGGACACCACGTCACATTTGCAGAGACCCTAAAATTGCCCCTACAAAATGGGGTCACTTCTTGGTGAATTCCAGTTTACTGGAACCTCCAGGGCTCTGCAAAAACATCATGGTGCCCAGAGGGTCCCTCTAAATCTGTATCCCAAAAGCTAAAACGCACAGTGGTCCTTCCCTTCTGAGCCCTGCTGTGTGCCCAAGCAGCAGTTTACACCCACATATATAATTTTTTGACCCCCGGGATGGCCCACTTAATAGTTTTAGGAGTGCAGGTCTCTGACAACACAAAGTGGGTGCAACGTATTGGGCACCGAAATGGCATATTTTTAAAAATTTCAATTTTAATTTTGTACATTAATTTTTGGGAAGCATTTTAGGCTCAAAATGATAATACCCCTTGATACATTCCTTGACAGGTGTAGTTTCTAAAATGGGGTCACTTTTGAGGGGTTTCCATTGTATTGATACTTTAGGGGCTCTGCAAATGCGACATGGCACCTGAAAACTATTCCAGCAACATCTGCCCTCCAAAATCCAAATAGCGCTCTTTCCATTCTGAGCCCCAGCATGTACCCATACAGCAGATTTTGGCCACATATGGGGTATTGCCGTGTTCAGAAGAAATTGTGTAACAAACTGTGGGGGGCTTTTAATTCTTAAACTATTTGCAAAATTAAAACTATGGCGCTAAATGGACAATTTATTGGGAAAAAAAGTAATTTTTCATTTTCACGTCCCAATGTTAATAAAATCTGTGAAACACCTGTGAGGCCAAAATACTCACTCTACCCCTAGACAAATTCTATGAGGGGTGTAGTTTCCAAAATGGGGTCACTTATAGGGGGTTTCCACTGTATTGGTACTTTAGGGGCTCTGCAAATGCGACATGGGACCTGAAAAATATTCCAGCAAAATCTGCCCTCCAAAAGCCAAATAGCCCTCTTTCCATTCTGAGCCCCGCCATGTTCCCATACAGCAGATTATTACCACATATGGGGCATTTCTGTGTTCAGCAGAATTTGTGTAACGAACTTTATGGAGCTTTTTCTCCTTTATCCTCTTGTGAAAATTAAAAATTTGGGGCTAAATTGACAGTTTGTTGAAAAAAAAGTAATTTTTCATTTTCATGGCCCAATGTTAATAAAATCTGTGAAACAGCTGTAGGGTCAAAATGCTCACTCTACCCTTTAATATGTTCTGTGGGGGGTATAGTTTCCCAAATGGGGTCACTTTTAGGGGGTTTCCACTGTATTGGTACTCTAGGGGCTCTGCTAATGCGACATGGCACCTAAAATTATTCCAGCAAAATCTGCCATCCAAAAGCCAAATAGTGCTCCTTCCATTCTGAGCCCCGCCATGTTCCCATACAGCAGATTATAGCCACATATGGGGTATTGCCGTGTTCAGGAGAAATTGTTTAACAAACTGTGGGGGGCTTTTACTCCTTTAACCCCTTGTGAAAATGAAAACTTTGGAGATAAAGTGACATTTTAGTAATTTTTCATTTACACATCCCAATGTTAGTAAAATCTGTGAAACAACTGTAGGGTCTAAATGCTGACTATACCCCTTGATGAATTCTGTGAGGGGTGTGGATTCTAAAATGGGGTCACTTTTGGGGGGTTTCCATTGTTTTGGTACTCTAGGGTCTCTGCAAATAAGGCATGGCGCTGAAAATGATTCCAGCAAAATCTGCTGTTCAAACACCCAGTGTCGCTCCTTCCCTTCCATGCACTGCTGTGTACCCAAAAATCAGTTTACACCCACATGTGGGGTATTTCTGTGCACGGGAGAAATTGCACAATAAACTGTCAGATGCATTTTCTCCTTCAACCCTTTGTGAATGTGTTAATTTTGGGTCTAAATGAATGTATTAGTGAAAAAAAATGAAATGTCTAAATTTCACTGCCATATTATTTTTATTCTTATGAAATGCTTAAAGGGTTAACAAACATCCCAAATGCTGTTTTGAATAATTTGAGGGGTGCAGTTTTGAAAATGGGGTAATTTATGGGGGTTTCTATTATACAGGCCTTTATAATTACTTTCAGAACTGAAGTGGTCCCTAAAAAATTGGTTTGGAGAATTTTCTTGTAAATCTGGAAAATTGCTGTTACACTTGTAAGCCTTGTGACGTCCAAAATAAATTAAAATACAATCAAAAGATGATGCCAATATAAAGCAGAGATATGGGAGATAATATTTATTCATGTATTTGGATGGTATGACTATCCGCCTGAAAAGCAGAGAATTTCACATTTTGAAAATTGCAATTTTTTTCAAATTTCCATCAAATTTCCTAGTTTTTTTATAAATAAATGCAAAAATATTGATTAGTGTTTACCACTAACATGAAGTATAATGTGTTACGAGAAAACCATCTCAAATTCATTTGTGTAAGTTAAAGCGTCTCAAAGTTATTGCCATTTAAAGTGACACATGTCAGTTTTGAAAAAAGAGGCCTGGTCTTTAACATACTTTTGGGCCTGGTCCTTAACCGGTTAAAGTAGTTAGGTCACGCAGAGGATTTTTTTTGTTTTGTTTTTTTAAACCTTAATTGGGGAGTGGGGGATTACATATAGTTTTCCTGGAGTTTTCCTTCTTTTATATTTCTAAATGACTTAAAAAAAAAAAATGCCAGGGGCAACATGGTGGCTCAGTGGTTAGCACTGCAGCCTTGCAGCACTGGAGTCCTGGGTTTGAATCATGCCAGGAACAACATCTGCAAGGAGTTTGTATGTTCTCGCATGTTTGCGTGGATTTCCTCCCAGTCTACAAAGACATACTGATAGGAAAAAAAAAAGTACATTGTGATCCCTATATGGGAAAAAAAAAATGCTTGAACATACTGGGGTAATTTACTAAACTGGTCACAAGAGGTTTCTGGCACAAAAGTGGTCCTTTTTTGCATATGAACATTAATACAAAAGAAGGGTCCAGTGGGTAAAGCAGGAAGGAGTTCAAGGCAGGCTTGGACAGGGACACCTGAGCCTGACAGATTTACTTTAAGGGTCAGTGCACACAGAGTTTTTTGACGCTGAATCAGCCTCCAAAAAAAAAGCCTCCCAATGGAACTCTATTGGGAGGCTTTTTTTGAAGGCTGATTTTGAGGCGGATTCAGTCAAAATCGGTGCCAAAAAACTCTGTGTGCACTGACCCAAAGGGTCCATTCACAAAAAGGAAGTTGGTGCTGATTCTGGCGTGTAATCCGCGCTGAAAAAAAAAAAAAAAAAGACTCCCTTTGACTTCAATGAGTTCCATTTTCCGCGCAGATCCCATTGAAATCAGAAAACGGAACCCATTGAAGTCAATGGGAGTTTTGGGGGGTTTTTTTGTTGGTTTTTTTCAGCGCTGATTCTGACGCGGATTCCGTGCCAGAATCCGTGCCAACTTACTTCATGTGAATGGACCCTAAGGGTGCACCGTTTTTTGCAGGCTGATTTTTGTGGCTGGATCCACCCTAAAAAAAAAAAAAAAAACATCCCAATTCTTTAATTTCAGTAGGAGTCAGGTAGATTTTAAATTTTTGTTGAATTGTGAAAAAGCATAATGACCTGTGTTCAGGTGGATTTTACCTTGCAGAGTCCATTGAAATGAATAGCAAGTGGAAAAATGGGCTTTGCAAGACAGTATCTGTCTAAAATAGATCATGACTCCTCTTTTTTCCACTAGAGGACTCCCACTGAAATAAATAGGAGAGTTGAAGTAAGTTTTTGAGGCAAAAACTAACTCTTGCCCGAAAACTGACATTTAGATTTAAATTTTTCTACACAAGACAACCTGTGGTGCACCAGAATTAATAGATAAGATCATCTAGTTATTCAGGCTCATCAGTCACCAGTGCTCAAAATTAAATACACAAAATCCAATAACTGAGTTTGTATACAATATAATACATGTGGTCAGACAATGTAAACTATCAAAGGGAGCTGAGGGTCTTAGAGAACCGTTCATATGCTGTAAGATACGCCATGACACTGAGATGTGAGCACTTCTCCTCTGGCAGTACAGTGATACTGATAGCTGAAGGTAATGCCAAACTAAGCCAGAAAAAAATAAAAATATTGTTTTTGGCATCAATGGGATTCTTATCATATTTATTATGGATCTGTTAGTGTGTGTTATCTTTTTGTAATGGATGCGAGCAACGGACACTACTAAGGATAGTATGAATACTCCCTTTATAAAAGGAAAGGTTTCTGACAGATTTTCTTGATAACAGGACAGTGCAACTTGTAGAGGTCAAACTTAGAAATTTTTTTTAATGCAAACCAATCTGAAAATTGATGTTTATTAAAAGATATATGTTATGGGTTTAAAAAACAAAGGTGCACATGGCCTTTAACCCCTACCTTACATCCACCATATTCGTATGGATGTTGAGTCTAAATATGGCACCTGCTTTGGACATAATTCAACAAATTAAATATACATTAACACAAAAAGAGCATTTGAAAATGTCTGAACTATAACAATATTTATCAACACCATGGAAACAATATACAGAAAGCCAAATTTCCATGTTTTTGAACAAAAAGTGATACATGGGACATTCCCCAAAATGATAGAAAAAAAAAAGTACACCTTCCCCCCCCCCCCCCATGGGCTTTTTTTCCCCCCGTAGACTTCAATAATACTGTATTGTCACAGGCAAGCATAGGCATATAGTACAAACAGGCCAGCTCACAAGTCTCCATGCTGTCATGAAATTGAATGCTGTGCGAAAGCTTTGAAGGTATAAGAAACGGAGCACTACAATTAGGGCGCACACACACATACCGTAACTTTTGAGGCCACAATATTTAACCGCAGTCGCCATATTTAAAAATCCAACTTCTGCCCTAATAGTGTGGCAGATGTCGAGAAAGGGTTAAAAGAAATGTGAAAATTACCTAATTTGTAGACACTAGCTGCAATGATTACTGATCTATTTAGTCTTCTGACACCAGGGGAAGAAGTCTTTTCACTTTCTCTCCACTAGATGCTGACATCTTTGAGTGGTCCCTTATATAAACTATCTTACCTGCCCTTAAAAGATTGGCGATAGGCCTACGCTCTTACTCCCCATGCAGGCATCGCAACACCACACATGGTTGTATTCTCATGCTTACCTCATGCTGTTTTAAAAGAGTGCCCTAAATTCTTTATTGATGTTCCTCAAATGCTCCCTCTGAAGTATATATTGTCACATATATTGCACCAGATGTACTTCATGTAATATAATCATTAATGCCATACTGCTCAGAGCCATCTCTACTTCCAATCTGGCATATCCAATGCCAAGACTTTTGATTCAGTACTTGGGAAGAAACCTTTTTTTATTGTTCACATTGTCCTATACAAATATGGTAGCATTTCTCCCACCACCTTATCTTAAGAATTGAGTGATAATGGGAGTATTAAATTTATCACTCCCTTCTCTTTCATCATAACTTTTTGTTCCTCGTTTATAACCAGTTGCTCCCTTTATCTTTGGTAGCTTGCAATTCCCTACTTCTAGCCATCAATCACAAAAACTGTAAGGTTTAAAAGGTTGATTGATTCTTCTTTGATTAATATATACAGTCCTATGAAAAAGTTTGGGCACCCCTATTAATCTTAATCATTTTTAGTTCTAAATATTTTGGTATTTGCAACAGCCATTTCAGTTTGATATATCTAATAACTGATGGACACAGTAATATTTCAGGATTGAAATGAGGTTTATTGTACTAACAGAAAATGTGCAATATGCATTAAACCAAAATTTGACCGGTGCAAAAGTATGGGCACCTCAACAGAAAAGTGACATTAATATTTAGTACATCCTCCTTTTGCAAAGATAACAGCCTCTAGTCGCTTCCTGTAGCTTTTAATCAGTTCCTGGATCCTGGATAAAGGTATTTTGGACAAACAATTCAAGTTCAGTTAAGTTAGATGGTCGCCGAGCATGGACAGCCCGCTTCAAATCATCCCACAGATGTTCAATGATATTCAGGTCTGGGGACTGGGATGGCCATTCCAGAACATTGTAATTGTTCCTCTGCATGAATGCCTGAGGATTTGGAGCGGTGTTTTGGATCATTGTCTTGCTGAAATATCCATCCCCGGCGTAACTTCAACTTCGTCACTGATTCTTGAACATTATTCTCAAGAATCTGCTGATACTGAGTGGAATCCATGCGACCCTCAACTTTAACAAGATTCCCGATGCCGGCATTGGTCACACAGCCCCAAAGCATGATGGAACCTCCACCAAATTTTACAGTGGGTAGCATGTGTTTTTCTTGGAATGCTGTTTCTTTTTGGACGCCATGCATAACGCCTTTTTTTATAACCAAACAACTCAATTTTTGTTTCCAAAATGAAGCTGCCTTGTCCAAATGTGCTTTTTCATACCTCAGGCAACTCTATTTGTGGCGTACATGCAGAAACGGCTTCTTTCTCATCACTCTCCCATACAGCTTCTATTTGTGTAAAGTGCGCTGTATAGTTGACCGATGCACAGTGACACCATCTGCAGCAAGATGATGCTGCAGCTCTTTGGAGGTGATCTGTGGATTGTCCTTGACTGTTCTCACCATTCTTCTTCTCTGCCTTTCTGATATTTTTCTTGGCCTGCCACTTCTGGGCTTAACAAGAACTGTCCCTCTGGTCTTCCATTTCCTTACTATGTTCCTCACAGTGGAAACTGACAGGTTAAATCTCTGAGACAGCTTTTTGTATCCTTCCGCTGAACAACTATGTTGAACAATCTTTGTTTTCAGATCATTTGAGAGTTGTTTTGAGCAGCCCATGATGCCACTCTTCAGAGGAGATTCAAATAGTAGAACAACTTGCAATTGGCCACCTTAAATACCTTTTCTCATGATTGGATACACCTGGCTATGAAGTTCAAAGCTCACTGAGGTTACAAAACCAATTTTGTGCTTCAGTAAGTCAGTAAAAAGTAGTTAGGAGTATTCAAATCAATAAAATGATAAGGGTGCCCATACTTTTGCATCGGTCAAATTTTGGTTTAATGCATATTGCGCATTTTCTGTTAGTACAATAAACCTCATTTCAATCCTGAAATATTACTGTGTCCATCAGTTATTAGATATATCAAACTGAAATGGCTGTTGCAAACACCAAAATATTTAGAACTTAAAATGATTAAGATTAATAGGGGTGCCCAAACTTTTTCATAGGACTGTAAATCATCATTCTGGAGTGCCTAAAAAAAAAAAAAAAAAAAAGTTCCAGTGCTCCTCTTGTAGTATCCCATATGAAAAGTTCATCATCTCTTGAATCTCCGCGTGAGGAGGAAACCCGCAGAAGCTCGCCATCTAGGAAGCTAATGAAATATTCTCACATTGTCTTGTATGAATTGACGTAGCTTGGGGAGAGTCTGGTTCCCAGAGTGGTTTCTCATGTCTGAAGGTAAATTTTTCCCCTAATTCATGAAATATTTGTGTTCTAAAATTAACTATATGCTGACTCCTATTAAATCAGTTTATTTTTTTAGCCTATTACATAATGAAACTTATAAAAAACATAACTGCCTTTATAACCTTTTGGATATATTGATAGCTGTATATAAAGGCATATCTAGAGTCCCCAAAATATGATTGATATCATCTGGTAAGTCCTTAATCCTTTAAGGACTCATGGTTGTTTGTACGTTAATGCTCTGCAACTTTTTCATATTTTCTTCCCCCACCTTTTAAAATTCATAACTTTTATAGTTATATGAGGGCTTATTCTTTGCGTTATGAGTTGTACTTTTAGTTTTGCCCTATTTTGGGAAAAATGGGAAAAAAGATTTTTCGTCATCTCGCCTTACAAAAAAAAATGCTATAAAAACTGATCAAAAGATCATATGTCAGTACCAATAAAATGCACAGATTGCCCCCACAAAAAAAATAAGCCATCACTTAGAAGATGGCTATGCAAAAATAATTGATGGGTTTTTGTTCTGCGAAATTAGTAACGCATATAAAAAAAAAAAAAAAAAAAAGGTATCACTGTAATTGTACTGACCAACAGTTATTGAAAATAAATGAAATGTTTAAATTTCATCTCCATTTTGCTTTAATTCCCGTGAAATGCTTGAAAGGTTAACAAACTTCCCAAATGTGGTTTTGAATTATTTGAGGAGTTTCTAATATATAGGCCTTTATAATCCCATTCAGAGCTGAAGTGGTCCCTAACATGTTTTGGAAATGTTATTGTAAATCTGTAAAATCACTGTCACACTTGTAAGCCCTACAAAAGAAAAGGACCATTTAAAGATGATGGCAATATAAAGCAGAGGTATGATCCCCTGTATGGATTTTATGGCATCCCGCTCGGTCTTAATCCTCCTCCTAAAAACGCCTCACTATAGGACTGTATGGTGAGGTTTTTTTTTGGAGGAGGAATTTGAGTCAGTTTCCTGACCGAAAAACTCAGTGTGAACGCAGCTTTAGAGTTTACTTCCACTTATCCTCTTACTTTAATAGTCTAGATCACCAAATTTCCAAATGCATAAACATGCAAATGCATAGCACTATATTTAGTACGTGGGTTAAAATTCATTTGCTTTTTAGGTTGGTGTGAATATATATCATAATAGATAATATAATTTCAGGGTTAACCAGATTTTTCTTAAAGCTCCATTTTTATCCCTGCTTTTTAAATGTGCTTTACATAGCACCCTGGCGTTCTTCAGGGTTATGACATAAGTGTAGCGTCACAAAGAGTAGGGCAGGTGAGTAAAAATTATCGGCAGCTGCTTATTGCAATAAAGAGCTGCCAATGTGTGTCATCCAAAATGTCTTGACGTGTCACCTTTGACACACGTGTCATAGGTTCACCATCACTGGTCTAGAGTTAAAGTGGCCTACGAAGCTAAATACTGAACTGGTGCCAGACATGCTAAAAATTCATATTGCTGTGTAAATATGTGGAACTGTACCATAAAGTGTTTTATCTACCAAAGAAGAAACCAGTAATTGTCTTATTGCCTCTCCTCTCTACAAGTTAATAAAAGGGTTAACCCTACATTTACCCTTCCTGTTCTCTTCAATACAAATATTTAATACATCAGGTGTCCTGTTGTAAAGTGTGTTGTTGAATTTCCGTAAAAGAAAGGGCTCCGTCCCAATAAGTTTGCTCTCACAAAATGTTAGCTTCCTTGGGAGACTATAAACTTAAAGGGGTATTCCCAATCTCACTGTTTCAGCAGTTTGCCTCTTGTCTCCTCTTCTCACTTCCTGTATTTCTCCAGACCCCCTCCCCCCCCCCCACCTCTCTTGCAGAATGGGACACTGAAGTATCACAATACTTCTATGTTTAAATCTATACTGTGTAAATGCAGTCTAAGATTGCCATTACTTTTAGGCTGAGGCCCCACCTTGCAGAAACGCCGCTTTTTTTTTATTTCAGATTTTGCTGCGTTTTTTTGAGCCAATGTCAGGAGTGGATTGAGCAGAAGGTTGGAAGTATTAGAGCTTCCTATATATTTCCCATTCCTTTTGTTTCCATTCTTGGCTTGCGTTTACGCAATGTGGGGCTTCAGCCTGAGGCCAGCGCCCTATGAGCTGGAAACACCGCATGAAAAATTGCGGTGTTATATAGTATCTGCAAAGTGGATGGGATTCATGCGAATCCCATGCCCACTTTGCATTTCAAAACAGGCGGCATTTCAATTATATCAACAGAAACGCCGGCGTCTTTCCTGTAGATCTAATAGTAACAGTCCGTGGAGGAAAACTCCGCAAACTTTCTGTTCAAAGTGCTGCGGGAAGAATCACGATGTGTCCCGTGGGGCCTTAGCCTTAAAGTTGTTTTCCAGGTTCAGAGTATTGCTGACAGAGTTGGATTAATCTGTGCTAAACCAGCTCTGAATAACCTGATGCTCTTCGGCCTCCTGAATGGTAAAGATGCTTAGATCTGCGGGTTTGTTTGTTTTTTTGTTTTGTGTTTTTAAATCACGGTATACTTTAACAAGTTAATTTGCCTTTGCTCGAATATAAGGGAAACATTGCTTTTATCAAATTTTTTATGCTACACATTTTAAAATATTTCATTTTTTTTCCATGTTATCCATATCTTAAAAATTATGTACTTCCCTTTTTTTTTTTTTTTTTTTTTGGAAGCGATTCGTTATATCAGCAGCCCTCTTACTTATCAGCACGCTGATGATCACAGCTATCATGTATATGTAGATATGACTGTTGGACTCTGTGTACTAATAGCTTATTTTCACATCTTATCTACTCCACTCTCTACACAGATCACTCAACATGCCTAGAATATTCTCTCATAGACAATAGTGTGTACCATTTTCTATGGCCATAGAGGCATGCAGTTGGAACTGCATGATTTTATTTTTTATTAACGTTAACAGCTATCTGTATGAGAGGTATTTATTTATTATTATTGTTTATTTATATAGCACCATTAATTCCATGGTGCTTTACATTTGGGGGTTTACATACAATACACAGAATATACGGGTAGATATAATACTAACAGTGACCGACTGGCACAGTGGGGTAGAGGGCCCTGTCCGCGAGGGCTTACAATCTATGAGGGAAGGGGGGTAGAGACAGAAGGAGAGGGGGAGACTGTACAGATGGCAGTGAGGTGATAGTGTTATTGGAGGTTGTAGGCCTTCCTGAATAGGTGAGTCTTCAGGGCCTTCTTGAAGCCTGTATTCACAAACTGTCTATTCCCTGGAAACTTGGTTGACAACTAGAAGACTTTCCAATACCACTGCTGCGGAAGCCATAATGTTCTGTCTATTTGTTGATATTGCCTGGATACTAACATGCATGTATTTTTAGGAAAGTCGAGATGGACGCGTTGACAGCTGGAGAAATTTCCAAGCACACAAAAAAGGCAAAAAGGAAAAGAAAGCGAGGACATTTTTAAAACCACCAAAAGTGAAGATGGAGCAGAGAGAGTGACAACCCCCAGAGTCGCTTCATTATGAACTTCATTTTACCAACAGCATTTTCATCTTTTTCCTTAGTATCTTTTTCACTGACAGACGTCACCTGTTCATCTGCCTGTGCAATAGTTACTATATCCTGACTTGTGTTTTGGACAGTTTCTGCTCTTTTCTTTTAAGTTTTTCATTTTTCTGTCAGGGGAGGGGTGGTACATATAATTTAATGTTTTAGTCATGAATTTTCCTGGTCACATAGTACACTTGTGAAAAGCAGAAAGCACAGTTAGGTAAAGCAGTATCTTAAAAAAATAATATTAAGAAGTTCAGTTTTCTGTGGATTTGAGGAGTGATCTATGACCATCAACAAGCATTGATATAGCTGTGACTGATCGGGTACCTTCATCAAATGCTAGCTTGCCATTGGCCTTTGGGAAATGCTGTGGCCAATATGTGATAGATACATAGCCTGTTGTACTGGCTTGTAGAAGACAAGCGAAGAAGTGCTCCTGTATGCCTGTGCTCTGCACCATTGTCAATCTGTGAAGAGCTGCAGCCTGTTAAATCCCTGAGTTGGAGTCCATGTTATTGCAAGTGTAACTGACACCACAACTGTTACATTTGTATTATACTAATTGTGAAATTAAACTATGTGCTACATGTCCAAGTTTCATTCTAAATTATTAGATTTTTACTTTTACAGGCGATCTCCCTGACAATTTAACTAATCTGGTTGGTCGCAGATGACTCCCTATAGAGAGGATAGGAAAGTTTACCATCCCTACATTCTTACCTTCTGTATCTATCCACTCTCCCTGCTCCTGTGCTGGCAATCACATTACAGAGAGAAGCAGCAAAGAAAAAATGTAAGGTTGAAATAGCCCTTAAAGGTTTTTGACTAATGTGACTGTGTAAAATAATGGTGATCTTAAAAATTCCACCATGGGCCAATACTGCAGCTTCTAACCCCACCAACAGTAATAAAATTATGTACGTATTCCTGTTACTTATAAACTATTGCAATGGATAGGGGAAATCAGTTGGAAAAAAAATATTTTGTCGTTTATAATTGGGTAACACAGCGCCATGGGTATAGGCTAAGAAATAACGTGTAGGCTCTTCCCAAGTGTACTATACCCTCTCCATAGAGAGGAAGTGAATCAGTTTTAGCCTAGTGTCCATAGAAGGCAGATGTGTCCTGCTTGCAGGTCTTATGTTTTTTTTTATTACCGTATATACTCGAGTATAAGCCGAGTTTTTCAGCACAGTTTTTGTGCTGAAAAAGTGCTCCTCGGCTTATATTCGGGTCATTACGGTAATTTTCTGCTAGCAGGCCAGGATAGCAGACCCCGCCCCCCCACCGCTCCATCACACGCCGGGTGACGTAGCCACGTAAACTCAGGCCCGCACCCGGCATGTCTGCTTCCTGCCCTGCTAGCAGAAGTACCGTAAGTACTTATGCAGATTTTAATGTACAGCATCGCCGCGCTCCTGGCAGGAGTGTGGCGATGCTGTGGGCCCCGGCACCCGCCGCGGTGTCTGGATGCCGGGTCAGGATGCCGGGCTGTAAACGTAATGGCGCCGCTCTGCAGAGCGGTCGCCATAGAAACCAGCACCTCCGCTGTAATGCTTATAGCAGAGATGCTGAAGCTTATGCCTGCGATCTCTGATTGTAGGCATAAGCTGTGGCATCTCCGCTGTAAGTGTTACAGCGGAGGTGCCTTTCGGAGATGCCCTCCCCCCTCCTAGTTCAAAATTAGCCCCCGGGGCCGGTGCCCACCGGCCCCATACCTTTAAAGTTGCAGGCCGGCTCCTGCGCAGCGAGCTCGCAGTAGCCAACCTGTTCCGACGACAACCGGGAGCCTAATGAAGGCTCCCAGGCCTGTCATCGCTATATTACTATTACGGCTGGTCTATAACCAGCCGTAATAGTAATGTAGAGAATCTCCCATAGACGGCAATACACTTGTATTGCCGTCTATGGAACTTGCAATCAAATGACTGCAGGTTCAAGTCCCCCAGGGGGGCTAAAAAAAAGTTTAAAAAAAATATAATAAAAAATAAAATAAATAAAAGTTCACAGCGGGTTCACACCAGCACCTGATCTCAGTTATGCAGGTTTCCGTTTTCTGTCAGCAGAAGACAGAAACCGACATTCAGTGTCTGTGGGTGAGCCGTCTTCTGCTGCCCATGGCGAAACAGTTTTGTTTTTTACTGGACACAAAGTCCTGCATGTCCGACTAAAAAAAAAAAAAAAAACTGTTTCAATGCGGAGAGCAGAAGACGCTCACCGGCGGACACTTTTCAAACCCATGAATGTTTCTCGGGCAGGAAACGGAAACCTGCATAACTGAGATTGGGCGCTGGTGTGAACCTGCCCTCAAAGTAGAAAATAACTGTGAAACACAAACACATTAGGTATCCCTGTGTCTGACAGTGCCCGGTCTACTGAATATAGGGGATCTGCAGTGCTTCTATTCCGTCGGGAAGGGGTTAATAGGAGCACTGCAGATCCCCTATATTCAGCCAGGCTGAATTCCAAGTGGGGGTAAAAAAACCCAGTCCTCAAGCTCAGGGAAGGGGCAGACAGACAACCAAAACACCCCCTCCCCTTTCCCAGCACTTACTGCACCCAAGAACTCGGCCATTTTAATTTTTGAAATTTTCCAGTAGCTGCTGCATTTCCCCCTAGGCTTATACTCGAGTCAATAAGTTTTCCCAGTTTTTTGTGGTAAAATTAGGGGGGTCGGCTTATATTCGGGTCGGCTTATATTCGGGTCGGCTTATACTCGAGTATATACGGTATATTAGTTTTATTTCTTTATTTTCTCTCAGAATGCAGGGGGATCCTCAGACTAATGTGGAAACTGCTCCACATTAATTGTACCCCCTTCCCCCTTGGGATGCTAGGAGTCTGGCTTCCCTGTACAGGCCTGCAACTCTCTTCATTTATAGTCACCCAGTCCCCCTACTTGTCTGCAGCCGCAGCTGAAGTGGCAGTAATCCCACTTTCAGTGCGAGTTTACTTGAAGGGGTGATTCTGATTTCCCAAAGACATTGGACGGGGGGAGTATGCTTCACTCCCTGGATCAGGGCCCGCAGGTTTCCTGAAGCTAACCGCTTTTTAATGCCCCCAAGCAGACTTCACATTATAAAATACAAATCTAGTATGTATAATGGTAGACTTGTATAGAAGCGCAAACGGAGCCATTGATATGCTGTATATACTTACACATTTAGCCATTTATTCACACACATATTTATATACAACAAATACACCCCCCCCTATCTACACACATACAGGACTCACACAATATAATGTACACATAATGTAAACAAATACAAATCTATACATATTTTACCCAAAAATATACTTACATTTGGCTGAATTGCTGGGTGCACAGGATGTGGGAGTAAACTCATGTGCAGCTCTGTCTGGCAGTGTAGAAAGCAGCTACATCGCACAGGACTTCTCCTCTCACAGTCCGATGCTGAGGGGGAGTGGTGGCACAGGAAGCTGCTATTGTGCAGGGAAACTTTTACAAGAAGCAAGCGATCGGCAGCCCCTGCATCTAGCAATGAAAGTATGGGGTTCCTAAGGCCTCCCCCCCACCCCCAACACCAGCTTTGGTGGTGTGTCAGTACTAGGACCTGTGGCACTATACTGAGGGGGGGGGGGGGGGTGCTGTGGGTCATAATAGAGGTTACAGGGGCCACAGTGGACCCTTCAAGCTCTGTTATGCCCCACAGTTGCACACCTATGAACTATTAATACTAGTATTTGAGTATTGGAGTCCCAGGGGAGATGAGGGAACAACATAAACTGTTACCTCTCCGGGATCCGATGTTAATTCTATCAGGCCTGTATGGTAGTGTGTCAGAAGTCACATGGTCTGGGATATTACCATATAGGCCCAAAGCCTGTGGTAGCAGTAACAGCCTGTTGCCATACAGGCCCAAAGCCTGTGCTAGCAGTAATAGGCTATTACTACTAGCACAGGTTTCGGGCCTATATGGTAATATTCCAGACCACGTGACATCTGGGATATTACCGTATAGGCCCGAAGCCTGCTAGGATTAACATCGGATCCCAGAGAGGTAAGTAACATTGTTTATTATGTTCTCTCACCTCCCCTGGGGCTCCGATTATTATACTCGGGGGTCTGAACCCCCCCCCCCCCCCCCCCCCCCCCCCCCCGAGTATAATAATAGCGGTAGTGGGATCGTGGCCTGGCCCCGAGCCTATTCACTGCCGGCCTCCGCGGCCTATAGTACAAGGGGAAGCGGGGGCGGCAGTGAGCAGGTCCGGGGAGATTGGTAAATAGGCCGCTACCTGCTGGGGATATTCCAGCAGGTAGCGGCCTATTATAAAAAAAAATATATATATGTTGTTTTACTTACCGTTTACGCTGCTGCTCCCGCCTACTCTTCTCCCGGCAGTAAGACGTCTGCGTCTCAGCGTAGGCGGCATGATGACGCCACCTGCCCTGAGATACAGACGTCTGAACCAGCGCAGGAGAGCGGCAGCTCTCCTGTGTTAGTTTGGTGAGAAAAAAAAAAAAAAAACAGTTGGCGCTGGTCCCAACCCTATATCAGACATCAAAAAGAACTCAGTACTTCCATGAAGCAATGCAGTCAGGTATTTTATTTGTAGGAGAAAATCCACAGACAAAATTACAAGTGACATTTCAGCCCTCTGGACCATCAGCAGACACAGTAACAGGATATTACAAACTTCATCACAATATACAAAATGCATCATACTAAAGGTATCACAATATACAAAATAATAAGCAAGATGCCCTGTGTATACAGTGTATTACCGGAAACAGAATGTGAATGAATCAGCAAAGTTCAGACTTTATGGCAAATAGACCCATTATGATGACCAAGTAGATGTAAGAGGTAAGTATCATCGTGAGGAGGTAGATCCCTTCTGGCTATGTGGATAAAAGCTGAAAGAGTATGACAATCTGTTTAGTGTAGTAGAGTACAGTTAAGGAAACATGCATAAGATTAATGTGGTTAGATTTACTATAGAAACGTACATAAAATATTGTCAGAGTGGAATGACTATGATGGCATGACAGCTACAGTAACCTGGTCATAAGTAATGGCATACAACAGAAAAAGTAGAATCAGAAAACAGAAATAAAAAAACAATGTTACTTCCCAAGTAAAGGGTAGCACACTGGTGTAAAGTAGGTATGGCGGAGAGTTGGTCTTACCACATGCTGTGCTGGGAAGTTTGGTGCTAGGAAGAGCAGATAACTGCTATGTAATGGCACTCTTAGGATGGGGTAAGTGGCGATCTATAAATATGCCCTAAGGAGACATTTCTGGGGCGTGTTTATCAGTTACTGTACCTGTGTAGTCATGTGTTGAATAGACATGTGCCAGGAGACTGAATAGTGTGATAGGCCCTATTTGACCGCTTAGTAATCCATGGTAAATCTGGAGGACTAGAGCGCCCGCTTAAATTCCCAACCACTCCACTGGCTGTCTAAAAAAGTGGTTCGTGAGTTGCATACGGAGATGCACCACAACGGACCAAAAATGCACCTCTGGTCACATCCAGGCACATAGTGTGACATATACATGTAATCCTTTTTCCAGTAAAAATGCTCACCCATAAACAAGAACGGCTACTTATTCAGACACCAGAATCCGGTGTATGGCTGCTAACCAGGACTGTCGTGGAGTCGAAATTAGAAAAAAAGACTATAACGAGCTGTGCACGTGCGTGTCCATCACATGGCCATGGACTGATTTTATCCACTTATAGTAAGGCAACACTCACATCAGTCCCGGAGTTTCCATTGGAGACTCTCTTGTATTATTCACCTGAAAATCAGCAGAGGGAAATGTCCTGCATGATGGATTTTTTCGTCCGCTGGTTTCAGTTTATTTAATGGAGTCCATTGGACTCTGTATGTTATCACTACTTTGGCAGTCCGCCTCTCCCTTGTTCTGATCCTCTAGGGTGAACCTAGGCTAACCAGAATGAATGACAGCAAGTGGAGATCTAGAGAGCTATAAGGAATCGATACAAAAAGTATATTGGGACATTACATAGAAAAAAACATAACAAAGACAATAACTTTTGTCTCTCAATATTTGTCTGAAACTGGACAACCCCTTTAACTATTTCTAATTATATTATACAATTATTAACATCGTATAATTAGATGTATGGCTTGTTACTGTTAAATATTATGATATTACAATATTCATGGCATACAAAGGGTTAATACTCTGCTGAATTCCCTCTTTTATATTTTGGTACATGGGTGTGTTTAGCGTGCACCATTTTAGAAATGTCCGTACATAGCAACAAGATGGAAGGTAACTCCCCCTCTCATGAACATAAATGAGTGACTAATACACATTTCTGGGCCATTGTGGGTGGTGGTGGTGATCATTCATGGAGGATATGTTGTGACCAGCCCACAAGTCCATCAACCAGATGACCAAGCTGTAACTCTACAAGATATCCAGATGAAGAAACCTAACTTCTCTGATGATGTAAGCTAATGAGACATTGACTGATATTTTTGTTATTCTGGACGTTTTCCCTATTCCTGTGTTTTCCTTCAGGATATTAATAAACCTTTACACTGTTATATAACAAGCTGACTCTTCCTATCATGATAAGGTCTCTCAACACGTGATCACAAGTTCCACCCAAATGCTGTCATATATTTACTTCGACAGAAATTCAGTCTCTGGCTTTTAATGAATTGGAGAATGTTTATTGCTTCTGACCTGCCATGGCTGTCAGCCATTTATGAAGGGACAGGAGTCAGAGTGGGACGGTGGGAAAATAGAAGAGTCTGAGTCAGTGGTGAATGGGAATATAAGCACTGGTAATAACATGTCAAAGCCCATTCGTTTAGTCACTGATACAACTAGGGCTAACCAGTGTCAGAAAACTGCAGCGGAATGCTAATGATCTGCTTACGTAATCCGCCATGGGTAGGAAGATGAAAAGCAGATCAGTAAGTTGAATCTCTTGGGCCCCAATGCAAAATTTGAAATGGAGCCCCTACCTACCTAGTTCCATTTAGAATAGTGGTATATTGAATGTGGCAGAGGGATATTAACCCCTTCCCGACATGCGCCGTAATAGTACGGCGCATGTCGGGTCTGTAACTATGGTGACCGCCCGGGAGCCGGGCGGCCGCCATAGCCGCCGGGTGTCTACTGCTTTAAGCAGTAGACAACCGGCTCTAATGCCTCCGATCGGTCCCCGGACCGATCGGAGGCATTAACCCCTCCGGCACCGCGGTCAAAGGCGCCGGAGGCGCCATTTTCCCGGCGGCGCATGGGCGCCGCCATTTTTGCCGGGATCGCCGGCTCCTGGAGCATGCTCCAGGGCTGACGTCCCGTTGCCATGACAGCTGGGAGCCTTGTACAGGCTCCCAGGCTTGTCTGCAAATCCTCTCTTTTGCAGGCTGGTCTATGCAGCCTGCAAAAGAAAGGATGCTTTTTTGCAATGCATTAGCATTGTAATGCATTGCATTAGTGATCAGACCCCCTGGGGTTCAACACCCCTAGGGGGTCTAATAAATGCAAAAAAAAAATTAAAAAAAAAGTTAAAAAAAATATAAAAAGAATTAAAAGTTCAAATCACCCCCCTTTCCCTAGAACACATATAAAAGTAGTTAAAAACTGTGAAACATAAAATTTTAGGTATCCCCGCGTCTGAATGGAAGATTATGTAGATAATCTGTTTTCCCTTAGCCCAAACAGCAGCACAAGATGGGGTATTCCTGCCCCTGTGTACTGTTAGGACAGGTGGAACTTTTAATAAACTAACTAGTTACCCTCCCATAAAAGGTCCAGGAGACCTCCCCCTCCCTGTGTTAGTCTCCAAGTACCATACCGACTATAATAATTTATCCTTTAACAAGAAAGGGAGGGAGCTTTGTGCTGCTGTTTGGGCTAAGGGAAAACAGATTATCTACATAATCTTCCATTCCCCCTACGCCCAAACAGCAGCACAAGATGGGGACTTAACAAGTAATACCCCTTCTAGGGAGGGCGATCCTGACAAGCAGAGGTCAGGATAGAATAACCAAAAGATTTTGCCTTGGAAACATGCCAGTCTAACCTATAGTGTCTGGCGAACGTCAAGTGGGAAGACCAAGATGCAGCCGCACAGATTTGGTCTCCTGAGAGGGATTGCCTCTCTGCCCATGATGCAGCCACCGACCTGGTAGCGTGGGCTCGCAAAAATTCCGGAACCTGCAGCCCTTGTGACTGTAAGGCCACTGAGATGGCTTCTCTGATCCACCTCGACAGAGTGGGTTTGGATGCCTTGACACCTCTGTTGTGACCAAAAAAATTGATGAGCAGGTTTTCTGACTTACGGAATGGGCCTGTTCGGTCCAGGTATACTTGCAATGTTCGCACCAGATCCAGACTATGCATCCTCTCCTCCCACTCCGAGGAGGGAGAGGGGAAAAAAGTGGGCAAGGTTATAGTCTGGTTTATATTTTCCACTGACGGAACCTTGGGCAGAAAACCTTGAACGAACCTAAGCTGGACTCTGTCTGGAAAAAAGACTGTGTATGGCTCTGATGCCGCCAAGGCCTGGAGCTCACCCACTCGCTTGGCCGATGTGATCGCCAGCAAAAAAGTCACCTTCCAAGAGAGGTACTTGAAGTCCACTTCAGCTAAAGGTTCAAATGGAGGGCCACATAGCCCTTGCAGGACCGCAGCTAAGTCCCATTGGGGAGCCGGGGGCCGAACCGGGGGTCGGAGCCTGGAGGCCCCTTTCTGGAATTGCCTTATAAGAGGATTCTGAGACAGTCTAGTCCCCAATAGAGCGGATAACGCCGAGACATGTACTCTCAAGGTGGCTGGGGACAATCCTTTGTCCAACCCTTCTTGTAAAAACTCCAGGACTGATTCGATAGATGTTGTCTCGCACTGCCTCCTGGCTCCCCAATCGTTAAATACTTGGGCGATCCTCTGGTAACTACGATTGGTTGAGTCCGCTCTAGAGTGGGCCAGTGTTCTTAAAACGCCCTGGGACAATCCTCTGTCTCCACGTACGGTGCGGTCAACCTCCAGGCAGTGAGGTTGAACCTGTCCAGATCCTGGCAGAGCTGACTGTTTAGAGTTACCAGGTTTTGGACACACGGAAGCCTCCAGTAGGTCCCTCGACTCATTAACATGAGGTGGGTAAACCATGCCCTTTTCGGCCAGAACGGCATGATGACAATGGCCGATGTCTGGTCCTGCCTGAGTTTTGCCAACACCCTGGGAATCATTGGAATGGGAGGAAAAACGTATACTAGTTTGAAGCTCCAGGGTATTGACAGGGCATCGATCGCCAAGGGATTGCCGTCCCGGTACAGGGAGCAAAACCGTCCCACCTTGGCGTTGTGTTGGGTGGCCATCAGATCCACCTCGGGGAGACCCCATATCCTGGTAAGCTGTTGGAAAATTTCCGGGGACAGGGACCATTCGGCTGTTGTCACTAGTCCCCTGCTTAGTTGATCTGCCAGGACGTTGAGGTGGCCTTTGATATGTACCGCTGACAGCCGGGACAAATTCTTCTCCGCCCATGAAAATATCAGATCGGTCACCCGCATCAAGGAGGGGGACCTGGTGCCCCCTTGTTTGTTGATATATTGGACGGCTGTAGAATTGTCTGTTCTTACTCTGACAGCCTTCCCTTGGAGATGGGGAGTCAGAGTCCGTAGTGCCAGAAAAACTGCCGTAAGTTCTCGCCAATTGGAGGAGCGAGTTCTCTCCTGCGGGTTCCATGTTCCCCGTATTAGGGTCTCCCCCAGATGCGCTCCCCAGCCTGATAGGGAGGCATCTGTGGTCAACAGGGTCCAGGAGGTCTGGACCGTGGACCTCCCGTCTTTGAGTTGGGACCACCATTGTAGTGATCGACGGGCACTGATGGAAAGCTGGATAGGCTTCTGAAGTCCCATGGGACTGTGGTTCCATACTCTCAGGATCTCGAGTTATAACGGGCGCATGTGCCATAGAGCCCAGGGAACTGCCTCGATGGTCGCGGACATGAGACCTAGGACCTTCATCGCTGTCCTGATTGTAACCTTCCTGGTTCGGGATAGGTAGTGAACCGCTCGACCAATCTTCTCCTTTCGAGGAGAGGGCAGGGAGATCATCATACTGAGAGAATCCAGGTTGAACCCTAGGAATTGAATCCGGGTAGATGGAACCACTACTGACTTTTGCCAGTTTACTAGCCAGCCCAGTTCGCTTATAAATGCCACTGTGATGCTCAACTGCGTGGCGAGGAGCTCCCTTGACTGAGCTTTTATTAGCCAATCGTCTAGATATGGGACAATAAATATCCCCTGGAGGCGCAGGGCGGCTATGACCGGGGCCACTACCTTTGTAAAGGTGTGGGGGGCTGAGGTTATACCGAACGGGAGAGCTGTAAACTGGAAGTGATGTAATCTTCCGTTTAGATATGTGGCAATCCGTAAATATTTTCTGTGTGGAGGATAGATAGGAATATGGAGGTATGCGTCCCTCAAATCCAAGGTGACGAATAGATCTCCTGGCTGCAGAAAAGGGAGAACCGACCTTATGGTCTCCATCCGGAACCGGACCTTGCGGATAAATTGATTTACATACCTTAGGTCGATAATCATGCGCCACCCTCCGGTCGATTTTGGCACTAGAAACACGGGTGAGTAGACGCCTTGCCCTTGTTCGTTCAGGGGGACGGGTTCCAATGCAGCCTTGTCGATATACTCCAACACAGATCTTTGCAGATGAAGTTGTTTGGTGCCCTGAAGAGGGCGGGTCCTCCTGCATCTGTCTGGAGGAAGGGAAAGGAAGTTTATTTTGTAGCCTTCCCGTATAAGTTGGAGAACCCAAGGATCCTGGATCTGATGGTGCCAGGCGGTTAAATGTAAGGAGAGACGACCCCCCACCTTGGCCCTGCAGGCAAGGGGGTCGTGACAGTCAGAAGGTGGATCTTTTCTCACCACCACGGGAGGAACCTCGACCGCCTCTTGGGCCCGAGGGGCGCCTACGGAACTGGCCTCTAGACATGCCTCTGGAGGGGGCGTAGCCCCGAAAGGATCGTTGCCTGGATCCTGTAGACTGGGGCAGGTTCTTACCCTTTGAATCGGCCAGACCCTCCATAATCCGGTCGAGTTCGCTGCCAAATAGCCTGCCGGGCTCGAATGGCAAGGCGCATAAATTAAACTTGGAGGCATTATCTGCCCTCCAGGGCTTAAGCCAGAGGGGGCGCCTAGCGGCGGTGGACAATGCCATGGATCTTGCGGCCAGCTTGACCTGGTAGAAGGCCGCCTCCGAGAGATAGTCAGACATGAGGGAAATATTTGTCATGGCCGACAGCAAGTCGTCCCGATGGACCCCGGAATCAATATCTCTCTCCAGCTTAGAGATGTCTGACCGCAGTTTAGCGACCACCTCGCTAGCCGCAATGCCCACTGAGGCCTGTGCCGAGGAAGAGGCGTATACACGCCTCAGGGACCCCTCCGCCCTGCGATCCATCACATCTTGGAGGTTAGAGCCATCCTCCGCTGGTACCACCGTGCGCTTTGACAGTTTGGAGACGGCTATGTCAACCTTGGGCGGAGGGCCCCAGGAGCTGGATTGTGCCTCGGATAGGGGAAAAAGAGACCTAAAGCGTCTAGACGCAATGAATGGGCGTTCAGGGAACCGCCATTCAGCCTCCAGCCTTTTTACCAAGTCTGGGTCCGCCCTGAAGGCTCTGAGAGAGGTAGATGGAGCCTCCTCAGCCGCCTCCTCCAACTCCTTAGCCCGAACCACTCTTAGCAGTTTGGGCATCCTCTCCACCGAGAATACCGGCTTAGATGGGTCCAGGTTGTCCTCCGCCGAGGATACCTCGTCCAAGATCTGGAGACCCTCCATCGGTGGGAGAGAAGGAGGCGAATCCAGCCGTGGTCTCTTGGCCAATTGAGAGATAGAGAATTTCATCTCTTTCATCGACTCCTCGACGAATTCCCTTACCCAACCGACCATGTCACGGACAGAAGTGTCTTCTGAGGGGGGACCCCGACACCCGCGACAACATTGGTAAGCGTAGCCATCAGGCAAGGGGACTTCGCATTTGGCGCAGGCAAGGTGGCGACGCTTACTGGAAGCCTTCCTTTTAGGGTTATCCGCCACTGAAGAGGAGGATGACATCTAAGGAAAAACATATTACTCATTATTTCCTTTACCTTTGCAGCCTCTACCCTGAGGGCCCACCAGGGGGCATACATCACCTTTTGAAAGGAATTTCAGCACCTGTGGTGTCAGGAAATTTTCTTCTACTTTCTGGTTGCCCAGGGAGAGTAGGAACCTGCAAGCTAAGCAGACAGGCAACCTACTCTGGGCAGACCAGGAAGAAATAGGGAGAAACGGGGGCGGGGCGAACCTTAGCTCCGCCCCCTTCCAGCGCCTCGGCTAGAGCCAGGCTTGGGGGCACCATTTTATTGCTAGCCTAAGATGGCTAGGAGGATGGAGTGGAGGGGGACACTATCCCTTTAAATCCAGCACAAAAAGCGGGGTGGGAGCGCTGCTCAAGCGCTCCCAAAGTCCGGCCGAGCGGGGACGACGGTCCGCGCATGCGCGAACCTGATTCCCGCGCATGCGCGGGAAGAGAGGAAGTCCGCGGAGCACCAGCAAATAGTGCCCGCGGCGAAACAAGGAACCGCATCTACAGTTCCCCCCGGCAGCCGGACGAATGGCGCCGCAGCGCCGAGAACAGATACGCTGCCTCACCATCCCCCCCCACCCGCTGCAGCACAGATGGGGACGCGCCAGACCGGAGAAGGCAGGAGGCGCCGTCAGGGAGGCAAAGAAAGCCCCAAACCCCCGGTAAGACTCTGATAGCAGCAGCACAAGATGGGGGGAGGGGGGGGGGCTAGAAAAAGGAGATTTCCTCCAAATAAAAAAGAGAAAATGTGTGGGAGAGGAGGAGACCTCTCCCTCCACCTGTCCTGGTAACAGGACAGAAAAAAACACAGGGAGGGGGAGGTCTCCTGGACCTTTTATGGGAGGGTAACTAGTTAGTTTATTAAAAGTTCCACCTGTCCTAACAGTACACAGGGGCAGGAATACCCCATCTTGTGCTGCTGTTTGGGCGTAGGGGGAAATCGCCTGCTCTACAAATCTATAAAAATATTTTTCCTGTTCGATAAACGCCGTAGCGGGAAAAATAGTCGAACGTGCCAAACCGCTGTTTTTTCACTGTTTTGATTCTGATAAAAATTTGAATAAAAAGTGATCAAAGCAATAACATTTCCCGAAAATGGTAGAACTAAAAAGTACACCCGGCCCCGCAAAAAAAGATGCCCTATGCATCCCCGTACACTTACGTATAAAAAAGTTACGGCCGTCGGAATATGGCGACTTTTAGAAAAAAATTTTTTTAACAGTTTTGGAATTTTGTTTAGGGGTCAAAATGTAAATAAAACCATATAAATTTGGTATCCCTGGAACCGTACCGAAACACAGAATATAGGGGAAATGTTATTTTGGCTGCACAGTGAACGCTGTAAAACCAAAGCCCGTAAGAAAGTCGCAGAAATGCATTTTTTCTTCAAATCCACCCCATTCTGAATTTTTTTCCTGCTTCCCAGTACAGTATATAAAATAATTAATGGTAGCATCATGAAGAAAAATTTGTCCCGCAAAAATTAAGACCTCATATGGCTCTGGGAGCGGAGAAATAAAAAAGTTATGGGGTTTAGAAGGAGGGGAGTCAAAAACGAAAAACGAAAATCAAAAAATGCCATCGGCGGGAAGGGGTTAAGGTCCCAATCAGGGTCCAGGACCCCATAGCGACTGCTACCTCTGCACCCCCTATAGCTATGACCCTATTCAAGAGGAATCTGAGAAGGCTCTTCAAATTCCTCTTCATTTTCCAAGGTATGAATGGGAACTCACATGCTTTTTATCAGAAGAATTTTTGGATATGTTTAAAAATTCATCAAACTGCGCCCCAGGCATAAACACTAAGTCACTGACCTACCTCACATGCCAGTCAGATAATAAATGGGAGGACATCAGCCCTGCAAACATCAGAAAGACCATATAACAATGGTAGGAAATTCTTCCTTCTGCCACTCACATATTGACCATTGTATTTAAATAAAAGAAAAAAAGAATATATATATATATTGAAGGTAGTAAAAGGACATTTAGGTGCAACAACATTAAGCTCCGTTCTTAGGCTAGGCTCACATCCAATAGACACTCCACAGCAGAAACCACTAAAGATTGGCGGAGTGACAAGTACTGCATGGAGGACTTTACTCTCTACTGGTGTAAAGAGGACCTTTCACCATTTTTCCCAAAGGCAGTTCTATATATTGCCGGAAAGCTGACAGTGCGCTGAGTTCAGCGCACTGTCGGCTTTCCCGATCTGGGCTCGGTGTGAAGAGCTTACGGTCCGGTACCGTAGCTCTTCTATGGTCAGAAGGGCGTTTCCGACAGTTAGCCAGAGACGTCCTTCTTCACAGCACAGCCAATCGCGCTGTACTGTGGAGCGGGGAGGAACTCCCCCCTCCATCTGCTCGCAGTGCTCGTCCATAGACGAGTATTATCAGGGAGGGAGGGGGGGGGAGTTCCTCCCGGCTCTCACAGCACAGTGCGAATGGGGTCCGCGGGTAACCGCTGATTTAGTGGTCCAGGTCTTCATCATTTGTGTCCCCTGACAGACCAGAACGACGGAGACCCATGCACAGAGGTGACCCTAGCCTCATTATACACAGTACAGAGCACACACATTCTACCTATAGTTACATGTTACATGCATATATACACCTCCATTACATATATGTTACATATAGACAGATATTAAACACTTCATTGATGGGTCTGTTGGGGCAGCTCAGAAGACTATAGGACAGTTATATTGGATATCACACAACACACAGCACAGACAGGACTACACAGCAGCTTCTCTCTCCCCCTGCTGGCTGAGCTCTGCAGCCTGATGGTCTGTGAACTCCGCGAGGTGAGGAGCTGCGGAGGTCACGTCACTAGACACGTGACTGCCTGCTTACGCGATGGAACGTCTCAGCGGAGCCCAGGTTACCCTGAGCCAACGGACACTGCGGGTGCCAGTAAGTCCAACGGTCCCAGGAGGAGAAGCCACAGAGGAGAAGCGGAGAGGCCGAATAGCTGAAGGAGGAGCCTCAGCTGGGAGGAGGAGCTACAGCCAGAAGTACAACGCCCAATAGAGGAGGAGCTACAGCTACAGGGTGAGCGGACAGGAGCAGATAGGAGAAGCCAGAGCCGGTAGAAAATACTCCCATTCCAGGTATACAAAGAGCCAATTTAGGCGGCAGCTCCACCTAGTGGCAATAGGAGGCAATTGTCATTTTGCTGCGGTACATTTATAAAAACTGTTGACCAAATGAACTTTCATGTTAGCTATAAATATGGATATAGAAAGATATGGCTAGATATATAGATATAAATAGATAGATATGAATATATATATATAGATATGCATATCTATCTATTTCTTTATATATCTAGGTCTATATATATCTATATCTCTCTATGTATATCCATATCTATATCTTATCTATCTATATATATCCAAATCTATATACAGTGGGGCAAAAAAGTATTTAGTCAGTCACCAATAGTGCAAGTTCCACCACTTAAAAAGATGAGAGGCGTCTGTAATTTACATCATAGGTAGACCTCAACTATTAGAGACAAAATGAGAAAACAAATCCAGAAAATCACACTGTCTGATTTTGTAAGAATTTATTTGCAAATTATGGTGGAAAATAAGTATTTGGTCACCTACAAGCAATCAAGATTTCTGGCTCTCACAGACCTGTAACTTCTTCTTTACGAGTCTCCTCTTTCCTCCACTCATTACCTGTAGTAATGGCACCTGTTTAAACTTGTTATCAGCATAAAAAGACACTTGGTGGTGGTAAGAGCCAGGACTGCTGCCCTGTATGTGAGTCCAGAATGATAGCACACTCTTCTGCATGGTGAGCCATAGGGGGAATCTGCCTAGCTCTGCCCGGCATCCCATGTTGGAGATGCTGCGGTGGACATGGAGGAGGTACTTGCAGAACTCCAGGTGGAAAGTCTCTATTGGGCTGGAATCCCACTTTGACTGGTCTGGGTAGGTGGCTGGGCCCCAAACCTCACTGCCATAGAGAAGGATTGGAGCGATGACTGTGTCAAATATCTTCAGCCAGACCCTCACCGGTGGTTTGAGGTGGTACAGTTGTCTTCTGATGGCGTAGAAGGTTCTGCAGGCTTCTGCTTTCAGGGTTTCTATTATTGCTTTGAAGCTTCCTGATTGGCTGAGCTCCAGCCCAAGGTAGGTGTAGCTGTTGGTTTTCTCCAGTGTGGAGCCGTTCAGTGTGAATTGTGGGGTGGGGGCTTTGTTGTGGCCCTTCTTCTGAAATACCATGACTTTGGTCTTCTTCTGGTTGATGGGTAGGGCCCATGTGGTGCTAAATTATTCCAGCACTGACAGGCTTTCTTGGAGGTCTTGCTCAGTGGGGGACAGAAGTAGGAGGTCGTCGGCATATAGCAGGAACTTAACCTTACGGTCGTTCAGGGTGAGGCCTGGAGTTGGTGAGGCCTCCACAGCTGTAGCCAGTTCATTGATGTAGATGTTGAAGAGCGTTGGGCTCAGGCTACAGCCTTGTCTGACCCCTCGGGCCTGTTGGAAGTATGCTGTCCTTTTCCCATTCACCTTCACACTGCACTGGTTTCCGGTGTAGGATGACGTCATGCGTTCTTCTTCCTATTCCACTCTCTAGGAGTTTTAGGAGCAGGCCTGGGTGCCATATTGAGTCAAACGCCTTCTTAAAGTCCACGAAGCAGGCAAATATCTTGCCTCTTCTGGTGTTGTGGACGTGGGTCTGTCTATATATATCTATCTATATATATTCATATCTATATCTATCTATATATATCCAAATCTATATATAGTTATATATATCCATATCTATCTATATCTATCCATAACTATATCTTTGAATATACATACACATATCTATATATATCCATATCTATATATACAGTATATGCTTTTTTATAACTCTATCTATATCTGTATGTATCTATATATATATCTATATCCATATGTATATCTATCTATATATATCCATATCTATATCTGTGAATATATATCCATATCTATATCTATCCATATCTATATATATCCATATCGATATATATTCATATCTCTCTCTCTCTATATATATATATATATATCCATATCTATAACTATATCTATCCATATCTATCTACATATCTATTTATATGTATCCATATCTAAATCTATCTATTGTAAGCCGATGGCTGGTCAGGTAATGGAGGGGGTGTACATCTCACCCAGACTACTCAGGTGGGTGAGATGACAAAACTCCAGAAACAACGTTTCTCAGCAGATAACTATTGTCTGGTGAGTGTTATTTCAAAGTTCTGTTTATTGAGCTGGATTTTTAGGAATAGCAGGTAGGTTGGTAGTGGGACCTGTCATTCCACCCCCTCCAGTCTACACTTTGCGCTTCTTCCTGCAGCGACTCAGCTGTTGAGAGTCTCCTCATCAAGGAAACTTAAGAAGCCAGCTCCAGCAGCAGACTTTTAGCAGAGCTTGGCTGAAGAGCCTTGCCACATACCACATGCTATGGAGTCTGCACAGGAACAACAGCACCACCAACGACTGATAGAGCAGCTGCTAATCAAAGTAAGTCAGAAAGGGACAGCTTGGCTCGAGTCTCTGCTCCAGGAGAGCGGGGATTCAGCCCAGACCCCCCCCCCCCCCCAAGAGACAGTGGGGCACATGGCTCGTCCAGCAAGGACAGCCAGGTCACCATCTCGGCTCTCCCCAAGCCCCCCACCTACTCGCAGCAGGGTTAAAGCCCCCAAAAATAGAGCAACCCGGGCCCGTAAAGGGAGGGTGGTTAGACGGAAACAATGCCAGCCATCTGACCCTGCCTCAGTAAGGGCACAGGCCCAAAAGGCCAGGCGGACCAAGGGCCTGGTAGGTCCTGGGGTCAGCACATGGCAGCCAGCAGGAGGCCAGATGCAAATAGCTTCACCCCCTCCTAGCCAGTCCCAATGTAGTCCACCCTCCACACAGTTATATTTACCCCCACACCCCCAGGCCCAGTATGACAGGAACCCAAGGGAGGCGACTATTTTGGGCTCAATAGCCAACGCTCCCCTGGAAAACTCAGTGCTGATTGGCACAGGCCACGGTGGTGGGGAGTTATTGTTGGGCAATAATGCCCCATGCGCCTAGACGAACCAGAAGGACCACTAGGTCCTGCAACTCCCGGCGCCAGGCTGAAACAGCTATTAGGTCCAGCACCTCAACACATAACAGTAGGAGCCCCCACCGCAGTCGGCATAGATCCCTCAGAGGATCGTCTGCTGGGAGTCCCTTAAGTCAGCTTAGCATGAGGTCCCAAATGCAAGGCAGCAGGCGTCATCGTGGCTATAGCAGGGAGAGGTCAGCATCACACTCCTCTGGCACATCCTCGAGGGATTCAGACGTGGAAGGAAGGTCACATGGCCAGGTGGAATCCAAAAATCTGAGTATGGAGCCCCCAGCCACTCAGGAACCGTTGGCAACAGGATCAATGCTGCTGCAGCCACCTGCAGACAATGCACATCTGACCATCATTCCGACCGGTGAGTTGGCTTGTTCGCAAGCTTGGTCTGCACAGTTCACAAGGATGGTTCCCCCTTAACAAGGTTTCAGTTTGAAACAGTGTTCAAGAAGTGTCTAGAAGCCACTGGGGTATTGCCAGTAGAATTTGGTACCCACTCCTTCCGCATCAGGGCCGCAACGGCTGCCGATGCGGCAGGCCTGGCAGAGGAAGAGGTGAAACGCATAGGATGATGCCGTTCCAACTGCTATAGGCGTTATGTCAGACCTGGTTTAATCATCAGTTAAAAAAAAAAAAAAAAAAAGTTTATACATATATATATATATATATATATATATATATATATATATATATATGGAAAGGGGGGAGGGGGGGTCCCCTAAAGTTTGGTAATTGCATGATGCTTCGTTGTTTTTAACCCATGTTGTTGTTCACAGGGACCCCCACCGTGGTTTGGATCATTGGACACTCCTATGTCTTTTGGGCCGCAAAGCGAGCAGCAGTCCGGCCGATGGGCCTCCAGCTGGGTTTCAGAGATGTCCAGGTGCGGTGGCTCGGCATACGGGGTATGAAGTGGGAACAAGTCTTCCCAGAGGTCCTCAACGCTAGTAGAGCCACTCAGGTCCCGGTGGTGTTAGTAATCCATGCAGGAGGCAACGACATGGTCTCCATCCGGCGGCCGGAACTATTTGCTAGGATGCGAGCAGATTTCTGCAGGTTTCCAAAACTTTTCCCAGCTCTAGTCCCTGTATGGTCTGAGATGATTCCGAGGTCACAGTGGCACGGCGCTATTAGCCTGCCCGCGCTTGAGAGAACAAGAAAAGCCCTCAACAGAGTAATGTCACACCACATACAGACACTGGGCGGAGTAGTGGTCAGCAACTATCAGCTTGAAGGGGACAATCGGATGCTGCTGCGAAAGGATGGGGTACACCTGAATGATATTGGGTTGGACTTTTTTCTTTCGGGGATTCAAGGTGACATAGAAAGGGCGCTGTTCTTGCTAGGGGGGGGGGGGTCGGACCTCGTTGTAGGCATACACCGAGATCCGGTGGCATGGTAGCAGGACCTTGGCCCCCTTTCTCAGCGATGTAGAGTACCAGCAACGTGCCCCACCAGGGGGGCACACACCACAACGTTCGCTGAGGAGGAGGGGAACAGGGGTTACTGCTCATGTCAGATAATATATATTTAATAAAGCTGTGGCCGACCCCACCCATTCAAAGGTAACTTGGTCCGTATTTATGTGAAGATCACACACAAGGGGTTTAGTGGAGGGGAATGGGGTTTTTGTTTGGTCCCGATAAATGCTCAAATACGGCCGGTCTGCAAGCCGGCTGGCTGTATAAGCCAGCAGGATATTGAGCGGCCGTGTGACCTATGCCCTTCCCCTCAAGGGTTTTTTTTCCCATTCATTGGTGGCCTGGGGAGGGGGGGCAGGGCTGCCCACAGGATTATCCAGGGCAGCGCTGGGCGGGGAACTTCCTTTTGAATCCCTGCCAGAGCTGACAAAGCAACTCGCCACCCACCCACCCCTAAGCCGAGCCGCTAAGTCATTTCTTTTCATTTATGATTGTACCCCTCTTTCCTTGGCTGCCTTTCTTGAAGAGTAAAATATAACAGGTTATGGACTCTAGAATTTTAAGGACACGTTGATCCAGGGTTTTCATACTGACTGCCAGATTTGGAGTCGGGAAGGAATTTTCCCCCTGACATAGGGCAAAGTGGCATGAGTCTCATGGGGTTTTTCGCCTTCCTCTGGATCAACACTGTAGCGTTTGTAGGGAATAATGTCCTTATCCAACCTCATTGACTATGTAACTATGTACCGTGCAGATAAAAGTTTTGTTTGTTTCTTCTTTCTGTTAGCAAATGACATGCTATAATATATATTTGCATTAAAATTGTTGTCACAGCAGGCATGGTAGCAGGACCTTGGCCCCCTTTCTCAGCGATGTAGAGTACCAGCAACGTGCCCCACCGGGGGGCACACACCACAACGTTCGCTGAGGAGGAGGGGAACAGGGGTTACTGCTTATGTCAGATAATATATATTTAATAAAGCTGTGGCCGACCCCACCCATTCAAAGGTAACTTGGTCCGTATTTAAGTGAAGATCACACACAAGGGGTTTAGTGGAGGGGAAGGGGGTTTTTGTTTGGTCCCGATAAATGCTCAAATACGGCCGGTCGAGCCAAACAGAGAGGTCATATTTTTGGAGCTTTGTCCTGAATGATTCTACTAGCTTTTGATTTCTGTTATTCTAGGTGAGGCAACCTATTCTATGTTCAGTTAGAGCCTAGCCGGGCAGGTATTTATTTTTGTATTGTTTCCTTTGTTGCTGTACTACATTTTTGAGTGAAAATCTACCTTTGTTTTGGATTAAAGAATCTGGACTTTTGTGTCTATGCCACCCCACCTAGCAACCCCAGACCCTGACAAGTGGTGGAGGATGTGGGCATACAGTGGTTGCTAGGAGAAAAAAAAAATTATGTCCTGGGTAAAGGCTGCTGCCGCTATACAAACCCGGACTATGGAGGAGATACTGAAGCATCTCATGCAGTCCAATGTGCAGCAACAGGAAACCAACCGTTTGCTGTTGGAGCAGATTACGCTCCTTAAAGAGACGCGGGCTGTGCAAAGAGCTTTGCAAAAGATAACCCCAGATGATGACGTGGAGGCCTTCCTGACTGTGTTTGAGAGAGTGGCCGAACGGGAGAAACTGTCAGCTGCTGACTGTGCAGATGTCATTGCACCCTATCTGACCAGTGAACTCCAGAAGGCCTATTATGACCTCTGCTAGCAGGATGTCCAGGACTATGAAAAGTTAAAGGCAGAAATTCTTGCTCGGCTGGGGATAACCACTGCTGTCCGTGCCCAGGCAGGTACATACCTGGAGTTACCATATGGAAAAGCCTGCCAGATCCCAGATGTATGACCTGATTCACCTGGTGAAAAAGTGGCTGGATCCCTGCAAAGATGGTGGAGAAGGTGGTCCTAGACCGGTTCACCAGAGCTCTTCCTCCTGCGTTGCAGCGCTGGGTTGGACATGGAGACCCCAAAGATGCCAACCAGCTCGTCAGCCTTCTGAAGAGGTACCTGGCGACTGAGGCAGAACTCCATGATGACCCTACAGCGCGACCATCCCCTAGGAACACCCGGTAAGACTGCTCCATTATTTGAGAGTGGAGGGAAAAGAGCTGGAGATGTGTTTTCTAGGCAGTCCACCAGCCGAAGAAGGCACTCTCTGCTGGAGAAACCAGGGCTGGTACAGTGTTGGAACTGCCATGAGTGGGGACATATTGCTGTCCAGTGCTCATTCACCTCCGAGCCAATGGACTGTGACGCTGGTGGGCGTCGGTCCTTATTTGCCAGACCTGTCTGGGCTGCGGCACCGGCAGTAGAGACTGGGCCTGAGGTCTGCAAAATTGTGGTGAATGGCCATTCTGTCCAGGCGTTCTTGGACTCTGATAGCCTGGTCACTCTGGTGCATGCCAGCTTGATAGCTGGGGACTTTATCCCAGACAAACATATGAGTGTTTGTTGCATCCATGGGGATGTCAAGGACTACCCCATTGTCCAAGGTCACAATACAGACTATATTAGGATCTGTTTATTATGAAGTGGGTGTTGTAAAAAGACTTATGCAAAATGTGATTTTGGGACGTGATTTCCCTTTGTTCTGGGATTTGTGGGGAAAAGGTACAACCACACAGCCAAAGGTAGAAACCCTGCCTACGCCCAAAGTGCATGAGGAGGGCGACACCTTTCCGTTATAGGTCCTAGCTGGAGAGGAAGATGATGCCTCTTACCCAGCCCCTGAGCCTAATATACCTGAATTAGAAATCTCACCAGATAATTTTGGTACTGCACAGTTGAGAGATCCCACTCTTGCTAATGCTCGTGATAATGTGACAGTTGTTAACAATGTGCCTCAGGAACCTGATGCTGACCACCAATTCCTACATTTTGCTAGGAATAATGACCTCTTGTATCGGGTTGCAAAAAGTAATGGGGAAATTGTGGAGCAGCTTCTTGTACCAAAGCCATACCGCCATATGGTACATGATATGACCCATAATCATATGCTTGGGGGCACCTAGGGGTGGAGAAAACACAGGAGAGGATTCTCCAACTGTTTTATTGGCCAGGTGTGTACAGGGAAGTGAAGGACTAAAGTGCATCCTGTCCTACGTGTCAGGTACATGCCCCAGCCCCACATTTCCGTAGTCCCTTGGTTCCCCTGCCCATCATTGAAGTGCCTTTTGAAAGGATTGCTATGGACTTGGTCGGTCCAATAGTCAAGTCAGCTAGAGGTCACCAATATATTCTGGTTGTCTTAGATTACGCTACTTGCTATCCTGAGGTGGTTCTGTTTTGTAATACGACATCAAAGAGTATTGCCCGTGAGTTATTCTATATGTTTTCAAGAGCTATGCAAACTGTTTAAAATTACCCACATACGGACCTCTGTGTATCACCCCCAGACAGATGGGTTAGTGGAGCGCTTTAATAAGACTCTCAAGCATATGCTTAAAAAGGAGATAGAAAAAGATGGTCATGACTGGGATTGCCTGTTGCCATACCTGATGTTCTGTATTAGAGAGGTTCCACAAGCGTCTACAGGGTTTTCCCCTTTTGAATTAGTCTATGGTAGACACCCCAGGGGCTTACTAGATATAGCCAAAGAAACCTGGGAAACTGAGGCTTCCCCATACTGTAGTGTCATAGAGCATGTAGCTCAAATGCAGGATCGCATTTCAACAGTCATGCCAATTGTAAAAGAACATCTGCAAAGAGCACAAGAGGCCCAAACCAGAATTTACAATCGTTCTGCCAGAGTCTGAGGGTTTAACCCAGGAGACAAAGTCCTTACTTTGGTGCCTACTGTGGAAAGCAAGTTCTTAGCGAAATGGCAAGGCCCATATGAAACTGTGGAAAAAGTAGGGCCAGTCAACTATAAGGTGCACCAACCAGGGAAAAGGAAGCCTTTTCAAATCTATCATGTGAACTTGATTAAGCCCTGGAACCAGAGGGAATCCTTGGTGGCCTCAAATACAGAGGTGGGTGATTCGTTGCCACCAATCCCTCCAGTCTGTGTGAATGAGACCCTCTCAGTGCCCCAACAACAGGAGGCAAAAGAGTTCCTGCAGAAAAATAGACACAAGTTCTCTGATCTACTAGGGCGTACACACCTGATAGAGCACCATGTAGAGACAGAACCTGGGAGGAAAGTAAACCTCAAACCCTACAGAATACCAGAGGCACGTAGGGAGGTAGTGTCAACTGAGGTTAAACACATGCTGGAGTTGGGAGTGATTGAGGAATCCAAAAGTGAGTGGTCTAACCCAATTGTATTTATACCAAAGCCCAATGGTACTTGGAGGTTCTGCAATGACTTTAGAAAATTGAATGAGATTTCAAAGTTTAACGCTTATCCCATGCCCAGGGTTGATGAGCTGATTGAGAAGTTGGGTAATGCCAGGTACATAACCACACTGGACCTTACAAAAGGTTACTGGCAAATACCTTTGTCTAAGGAAGCCAAAGAGAAAATTGCCTTTGTTGTTCCAGAAGAGCTGTTCCAGTACATGGTTATGCTTTTTGGTTTGCATGGAACTCCTGCGGCCTTTCAGAGGTTGATCGACCAGATCTTGCGGCCACATCATGACGCAGCGGCTTACCTGGACGATGTGGTCATTAATAGCCCAGACTGGGGAAGTCACCTCTGTAAGGTGCAGGCAGTACTGGACTCCATAAGTGAGGCAGGCCTTACTATCAACCCTGAGAAATGTGCTTTAGGGCTAGAGGAAGCCAAGTACCTGGGCTATGTCATTGGAAAAGGAGTAGTAAAGCCCCAAATCAATAAGGTGGAGGCAATACAAAACTGGGCAAGACCACTGACTAAGAAGCAAGTCAGAGCGTTTCTTGGCATTGCTGACTACTACCGGAGGTTTGTGCCAAATTTTGCCTCTATTGCAGCTCCTCTCACTTACCTGACGAAAGGTGGGAAGTCAGTGATGATCCACTGGACACCAGAGAAGGCGTTCCAAAAGCTAAAGTTAGTTCTTTGCCAGCAGCCAGTGCTAATAGCCTCTGACTTTAAGAAAGAGTTCTTGGTGCAGACAGATGCCTCAAATTCAGGTCTAGGAGCAGTGCTGTCCCAGGTGGTAAATGGTGAGGAGCATCCAGTAATGTACCTGAGCAGGAAGCGGTCTCCCGCTGAGAAAAACTACACCATCGTGGAAAGGGAATGTTTGGCTATTAAGTGGGCATTGGATGCCCTGAGATATTACCTCCTGGGCAGAAAATTTAAATTGATCACTGACCATGCTCCTCTCACTTGGATGAAGATTAATAAGGACAGAAATGCTAGGGTTACTCAATGGTTTCTGTCTTTGCAGAATTTTGTCTTCAACGTGGATCACAGACCAGGGAAATTGCTAGGAAATGCTGATGCCCTGTTAAGAGTGCATTGTATGATGGCCACAAATGCCAAGCCCTCTGGTCTGGAGAAGAGGGGGGGGGGGGGGAGATATGTAAGCCAATGGCTGTTTAGATAATGGAGGGGGTGTACATCTCACCCAGACTACTCAGGTGGGTGAGATGAGAAAACTCCAGAAACGTTTCTCAGCAGATAACTATTGTCTGCTGAGTGTTATTTCAAAGTTCTGTTTATTGGGCTGGATTTTTTAGGAATGGCAGGTAGGTTGGTAGTGGGACCTGTCATTCCACCCCCTCCAGTCCACATTTTGTGCTTCTTCCTGCAGTGACTCAGCTGTTGAGAGTCTCCTTGTCAAGGAGGCTTAAGAAGCCAGCTCCATCAGCAGACTTTTAGCAGAGCTTGGCTGGAGAGCCAAACAGAGAGGTCATATTTTTGGAGCTGTGTCCTGAATGATTCTACTGGCTTTTGATTTCTGTCATTCTAGGTAAGGTAACCTATTCTATGTTTAGTTAGAGCCTAGCCGGGCAGGTATTTATTTTTTTATTGTTTCCTTTTGTAAGTGCACTACCTTTTTGAGTGAAAATAAACTCTACCTTTGTTTTGGACTAAAGAATCTGGACTTTTGTGTCTATGCCACCCCACCTAGCAACCCCAGACAATATACAGTATATATCCATATCTATCTATCCATCTATATCCATATCTATAACTATATCTATCTATATATATCCATATCTATCTACATATTTATCTATATGTATGTATCTATCTATATAACAATAATGTACCGTCACTCGATCTTTTGTATATGTCTCAATCTTTTCAGACCCCAGAGTATAATAATCGGAGACCAAGAGGGGATACAAGCATAAAAAACAATGTTACTTACCTATGTCCGGCTCTGCAGCACTCCTCGGTGGTGTCAGCCTTCCTCCATGACATCACATGACCCGGGAAGTCACATGCATCCCGGGTCATGTGACATCAGGGACTGTCAAGAACTAGGCCCGAAGCCGGCCCGGAGCGTAGGTAAGTAACAGTTTTTTATGTTCTCTTACCTTTCCTGGACCTCTGATCATTATACTCGGGGGTCTGAAAAGACCCCCCCCGAGTATAATAATGATGTATGTGGGGCCCGTGGCGTCACTTACCGATTCCAGCCCCTGCCAGGATCAGTAAGTAAATAGGGCCTGTTACCAGCTGAAGTAACTCCAGCCGGTAAGGGGAAAAAAATATAATGCAGCGGTAGCGGCTGTCGCCGGGCCCCTAATGTCCCGGGCCCTGTGGCAGCCGCTACCCCGGTAGTTATGCCACTGTATCAATATATATATATATATATATATATATATATATTTCTCCATATCCATATCGATCTATCTATATATCTCCATATCTATCTATTCTCTATATCTATCCATGTATGTGTGTATATATATATATATATATATATATATATATATATATATATATATATATATATATGAAGAGCTCAACGGAAAAATGGCCTAAGTCCAAAAATCAATATTGTGAGAAAAACGAAATTTAAAGTTTTAGCCTAAAGCAAACGGGCATTATTGTGGAATATCTCTATCCAATGTAATCAGCTAATGAACACCGTTAATCCTAATCATAAATTGTATTATTTATTAAAAAAATTGCAGCTTCATGTATAAATATTATTTATTTAATATTATTAATTAATTACTACTATTATTAAACGATGAATAATAATTACCTGCCTCCCTTTTCGGTGCTAAATATGTGCAAAAGTCGATTTAGAGCCTTTTAACCCCTTCCCGCCGATGGCATTTTTTGATTTTCGTTTTTCGTTTTTGACTCCCCTCCTTCTAAACCCCATAACTTTTTTATTTCTCCTCTCCCAGAGTCATATGAGGTCTTAATTTTTGCGGGACAATTTTTTCTTCATGATGCCACCATTAATTATTCTATATAATGTACTGGGAAGCAGGAAAAAAAATCAGAATGGGGTGGATTTGAAGAAAAAAATGCATTTCTGCGACTTTCTTACGGGCTTTGGTTTTACGGCGTTCACTGTGCAGCCAAAATGACATGTCCCCTATATTCTGTGTTTCGGTACGGTTCCAGGGATACCAAATTTATATGGTTTTATTTACATTTTGACCCCTAAAAAAAATTCCAAAACGGTGTTAAAAAATTTTTTTTCTAAAAGTCGCCATATTCCGACGGCCGTAACTTTTTTATACATAGGTGTACGGGGATGCATAGGGCGTCTTTTTTTGCGGGGCCGGGTGTACTTTTTAGTTCTACCATTTTCGGGAAATGTTATTGCTTTGATCACTTTTTATTCAAATTTTTATCAGAATTAAAACAGTGAAAAAACGGCGGTTTGGCACTTTTGACTATTTTTCCTGCTACGGCGTTTACCGAACAGGAAAAATATTTTTATAGATTTGTAGAGCGGGCGATTTCGGACGCGGGGATACCTAACATGTATATGTTTCACAGTTTTTAACTACTTTTATATTTGTTCTAGGGAAAGGGGGGTGATTTGAACTTTTAATACTTTTTATATTTTTTTATATTTTTTTTTACTTTTTTTTTTATTTTATTTTTTTGCATTTATTAGACCCCCTAGGGGTGTTGAACCCCAGGGGGTCTGATCACTAATGCAATGCATTACAATGCTAATGCATTGCAATGCATTGCAAAAAAGCATCATCTCTTTTGCAGGGTGTATACACCAGCCTGCAAAAGAGAGAATTTGCAGACCGGCTGGGAGCCTTTAACAAGGCTCCTGGCTGTCACTGCAACATGACGTCGGCCCTGGAGCATGCTCCAGGAGCCGGCGATCCTTGCCAAAATGGCGGCGCCCATGCGCCGCCGGGAAAATGGCGCCTTCGGCGCCTTTGACAGCAGCACCGGAGGGGTTAATGCCTCCGATCAGTCCGGGGACCGATCGGAGGCATTAGAGCCGGTTGTCTACTGCTTAAAGCAGTAGACACCCGGCGGCTATGACGGCCGCCCGGCTCCCGGGCGGTCGCCATAGTTACAGACCCGACACGCGCCGTACTATTACGGCGCATGTCGGGAAGGGGTTAAACAATAAGACAAAGTTTTTACACTAATATAAACAACAGACCGGAAGTCACAATTTCAATGAAAAAATGACCAACGAGAGTGAAGTAAGTAAGTTTGTATTGGACTTAGGCCATTATTCCATTGAATGTAAATTCTTCTGCATTGAAATATATAGACTTAGGTCATTAATCCTAGGTACCTTGTAAACCCAATGCATAGAACGAGGTACAAAGAAGCTTTCTAGGTAATAATTTGAAATATGACAAAATGTGGACTTAGGCCATTTTTCCGTTGAGCTCTTCATATATATATATATATATATATATATATATATATATATATATATATATATATATATATATATATATATATATATATCTCTATCTATACATCTATCTAGCCTCTGCCTGCGACTTTGTCTGCGGGTTGTTGGTTTTGATGATCCGCCTATATTTAGCAAATTGCTGCCGTCGATGGTTTGCCTGCTCGGGCATTTTGGCAGCTGTTAAGCTGTCCTGGTGCTGAACTTGTTCCTCATACCGTGCCTGTGATTGTTCCGGCATCTCAGCAGCTCGCTGGGACACCATATTAATGAGCATGTTGTTGGTGTTGATGATCCGCATGCTCTGGCGTTTTTGCAGCTGTCAAGCTGGCCTGCTGCTGAACTTGTTTCTTGCACTGTGCCTGGGATTATTCCGGCATCTCAGCACCTCGCTGGGAAGCCATATAATGAGCATGTTGTTGACGTTGATGATCCCACTCAGCTGGGCTTGAGAAGAACTCTTCTGGCGTCTATATATTCATATCTTTATATATATCCATATCTATCTCTATATATCCATCTCTATCTATATATATATCTATAGCTATATACATACTGTGATGTAAGGGGGATTCAGACGCTCTGGTTTCTTCTTCAAATCAGCCTTTATTGCAGCAGACAAGATTAAGGGCTAGTTCACACGGGGGCAAAGAGGCTGATTTTGACAGCGGATTTCGCTGCAAAATCAGCCCCTTTACAATAGTGGTCTATGTAGACTGCTAGCTTTTTTTCTGCTAGCAGAGAAAAAGAAGTGACATGACCTTTCTTCAGGCGTTTTCCACTTTCAAGATCAATAAGAGGTGCACATACCCAGCTCTTTAGTAGTGTCCTCTTTGGCAGAGCTTTCTCCCAGACTGGTCGACTGTGTCAGCGTTTCAGTCTCTCTCCTCTCTCACTAACCAGCACACCTGTGCTACTTACAAAGCCCTGCTGGTCTTTTTCCAAGCCTGGAGTGGATTGCCCTGCAGGACTGGACCGAACTTTACTCCAGTCCGGGACCTAACAGCTGAATGCCTGTGCATACTGTAACAATCGGGGAAATATAGCGGTTCTCCCACACTATACTTCTCTCCACTTTACAATACTTATCTATATCTATGAATGTATATCCATATCTACATCTATATATATCTATCTATATATACATATCTATATCTATCTACCGTATATACTCAAGTATAAGACGAATTTTCAGCACAGTTTTTGTGCTGAAAAAGCCCTCCTCGACTTATACTTGAGTCAAGCAAAAAAAAACAAAAAAACATTTTTTTTTCTTTTGGGAGGGGGCGAAGACCAGCCACAATAATAATGTATGGAATCTCACATAAAACAGTGGGGAAAAAAATCTTTAAAAAAATATAAAAAAATAAAGTAAATAAAAGTTGTAAATCCCTCCTTTCCCTAGAATACATATAAAACACATACACATTAGGTATCCCTGTGTCTGAAAGTGCCCGGTCTACTGAATATAGGGGATCTGCAGTGCTGCTGTTCCGTCGGGAAGGGGTTAATAGGAGCACTGCAGATAACCTATATTCAGCCAGGCTGAATTCCAAGTGTGTGTGGGAGGGGGAAACACAAAAAACACAAAACAAAGCTCAGGGAAGGGGCAGACAGACAACCAAAACACCCCCTCTCCTTTCCCAGCACCAACTACTGCACCCAAAAACTCCGACCATTTTAATTTTTTAAATTTTCCAGTAGCTGCTGCATTCCCCCCCCCCCCCCCCCTCGGCTTATACTCGAGTCAATAAGTTTTCCCAGTTTTTTGTGGTAAAATTAGGGGCCTCAGCTTATATTCAGGTCAGCTTATACTCAAGTATATACGGTATATATATCCATATCTTTCTATATATATCCATATCTCTATCTCCCTATATTATAAAAATGAATTTCTATCTGTCTGTCTGTCTGTCTGTCTGTGCTCTAATGTGAACCAAACGACTGGACCGATCTTCACCAAATTTGGCACAGAGATACTTCAGGTATCCGGGAAGGTTTAAGAGGAGACTCCAACTCGCTCGGATGTACCGTTGCTGAGATACAGCATTCCAAACACAATGCCCCCCCCCTTAGCCAATACAAACCTGCAAGTCTTTCACTCATATTCCAACTGCAATACACACGGTCACTTCACATGCACAATACAACACTGATATCCAAACTGAGATACACGCATCAGAGGATTAGATACACAGATCAGCACACAGTATCACACGCCAGAGGATTAGATACACGCGTCTGCACACAGTCCCACAAACCAGAGGATTAAATACGCGCTTCTGCACACAGTTCCACATGCCGAAGGATTAGATACACGCGTCTGCACAAAGTACCACACGCCGGGGGATTGGATACTTGCGTCTGCACACAGTACCACATGCCAAAGGATTGGATACACGCATCTGCACACAGTTCCACACACCAGAGCATAAGATATGCACATCTGCACACAGTACTACATGCCGTAGGATTAGATATGCGCCTCTTCATACAATACCACACAGGGGAGGATTAGATACGTGTGTCTGCACACAGTACCACACGTTGAAGGATTAGATACATGCCTCTGCACACAGTACCACAAGCCAGAGAATTACATACACGTCTCAGCACACAGTACCACACAGGGAGGATTAGATACACGCGTCTGCACACAGTACCACATGCCATAGGATTAGATACGCGCGTCTACACACAGTTCCACATGCCATAGGATTAGATACGCACCTCTTCACACAATACCACACAGGGGAGGATTAGATACGTGTGTCTGCACACAGTACCACACTTTGGAGGATTAGATACATGCCTCTGCACACAGTACCACAAGCCAGAGAATTACATACACGTCTCAGCACACAGTACCACACGGGGGAGGATTAAATACGCGCATCTGCACACAGTACCACATGCCAGAGGATTAGATATGTGCATCTGCACACAGTACCACACAGGGGAGGATTAGATACGCGCATCTGCACACAGTACCACATGCCAGAGGATTAGATACGCGCATCTGCACACAGTACCACACGCCAGAGGATTAGATACGCACGTCTGCACACAGTACCACATGCCGTAGGATTAGATATATGCCTCTTCACACAATACCACACAGGGGAGGATTAGATACATGTGTTTGCATATAGTACCACACTTTGGAGGATTAGATACATGCCTCTGCACACAGTACCACAAGCCAGAGAATTATATACGCGTCTCAACACACAGTACCACAGAGAGGATTAGATACACGCGTCTGCACACAGTACCACATGCTGTAGGATTAGATACGCGCATCTACACACAGTTCCACATGCTGTAGGATTAGATACGCACCTCTTCACACAGTACCACACAGGGGAGGATTAGATACGTGTGTCTGCACACAGTACCACACTTTGGAGGATTAGATACATGCCTCTGCACACAGTACCACAAGCCAGAGAATTAGATACGCGCATCAGCACACAGTACCACACAGGGAAGAATTAGATACACGCATATGCACACAGTACCACACGCCAAAGGATTAGATACGCGCGTCTACACACAGTTCCACACGCCGTAGGATTAGATATGCGACTCTTCACACAATACCACACAGGGGAGGATTAGATACGTGTGTCTGCATACAGTACCACACTTTGGAGGTTTAGATACAAGCCTCTGCACACAGTACCACAAGCCAGAGAATTAGATACGCGTCTCAATACACAGTACCACATGCCGTAGGATTAGATATGCGCGTCTACACACAGTTCCACTCGCCGTAGGATTAGATACACGCCTCCTCACACAATACCACACGGGAGGATTAGATACGCGCATCTGCACACAGTTCCACACACCAGAGGATTAGATAAGCACGTCTGCACACAGTACCACATGCCGTAGGATTAGATACGCGCGTCTGCTTACAGTTCCACATGTCAGACAATTAGATACGCACATCTTCACACAGTTGTACAGCCATAGGATTAGATACACGCATCTGCATACAGTACCACATGCTGTAGGATTAGATACGTGCGTCTGCACACAGTTCCACATGCCGTAGGATTAGATACACGCCTCTTCACACAATACCACACAGGGGAGGATTAGATTTGTGCGTCTGAACACAGTACCACACTTTGGAGGATTAGATACATGCCTCTGCACACAGTACCACATGCCAGATAATTAGATATGTGTCTCAGCACACAGTACCACACGGGGGAGGATTAGATACGTGCATCTGCACACAGTACCACACGCCAGAGGATTAGATACGCGCATCTGCACATAGTACCACATGCCGTAAGATTAGATATGCATGTCTGCACACAGTTTCATTTACCGGAGGATTAGATACGTGCCTCTTCACACAATGCCACACGGGGGAGGATTAGATACACACATCTGCACACAGTACCACATGCCGGAGGATTAGATATGTGCATCTGCACACAGTACCACACCAACAAGGATTAGATACTTGCGTCTAAACACAGTACTACACGGGGAAGGATTAGATACAGCTTTACTCCAGGTATCCATAACAAATGATCACAGGTTTTTCACTGATATCCAAAATGAGATACACATAATCACATGACGCTTATGGACATACACAGAAACAACATACAAAATACACCAGTGCAAAATTGGACATTTCTTATGGGGCCACTACACAAACATAAAATGTAATATACCCGTGCGAAGCCGGGTCCTCCCTCTAGTCTCCCTATATTATAAAAATGAATTTCTGTCTGTCTGTCTGTCTGTCTGTCTGTCCTCTAATGCGAACCAAACGACTGGACCGATCTTCACCAAATTTGGCACAGAGATACTTCAGGTATCCGGGAAGGTTTAAGATGAGACTCCAACTCGCTTGGATGTACCGTTGCTGAGATACAGCATTCCAAACACAATACCCCCCCCCCCTTAGCCAATACAAACCTGCAAGTCTTTCACTCATATTCCAACTGCAATACACATGGTAACTCCACATACACAACCCAACACTGATATCCAAACTGAGATACATGCATCAGAGGATTAGATACACAGATCAGCACACAGTATCACACGCCAGAGGATTAGATACACGCGTCTGCACACAGTCCCACAAACCAGAGGATTAAATACGCGCTTCTGCACACAGTTCCACATGCCGAAGGATTAGATACACGCGTCTGCACAAAGTACCACACGCCGGGGGATTGGATACATGCGTCTGCACACAGTACCACATGCCAAAGGATTGGATACACGCATCTGCACACAGTTGCACACGCCGTAGGATTAGATATGCGACTCTTCCCACAATACCACACAGGGAAGGATTAGATACGTGTGTCTGCATACAGTACCACACTTTGGAGGTTTAGATACAAGCCTCTGCACACAGTACCACAAGTCAGAGAATTAGATATGCGTCTCAATACACAGTACCACATGCCGTAGGATTAGATACGCGCATCTACACACAGTTCCACTCGCCGTAGGATTAGATACACGCCTCCTCACAATACCACACAGGGGAGGATTAGATACGCGCATCTGCACACAGTTCCACACACCAGAGGATTAGATAAGCACATCTGCACACAGTACCACATGCCGTAGGATTAGATACGCGCGTCTGCTTACAGTTCCACATGTCAGACGATTAGATACGCACATCTTCACACAGTTGTACACGCCATAGGATTAGATACACGCGTCTGCATACAGTACCACATGCTGTAGGATTAGATACGTGCGTCTACACACAGTTCCACATGCCGTAGGATTAGATACACGCCTCTTCACACAATACCACACAGGGGAGGATTAGATACGTGCGTCTGAACACAGTACCACACTTTGGAGGATTAGATACATGCCTCTGCACACAGTACCACATGCCAGATAATTAGATACGCGTCTCAGCACACAGTACCACATGGGGGAGGATTAGATACGTGCATCTGCACACAGTACCTCACGCCAGAGGATTAGATACATCTGTCTGCACACAGTACCACACGCCAGAGGATTAGATACGCGCGTCTGCACATAGTACCACATGCCGTAAGATTAGATATGCACGTCTGCACACAGTTTCATTTACCGGAGGATTAGATACGTGCCTCTTCACACAATGCCACACGGGGGAGGATTAGATACACACATCTGCACACAGTACCACACGCCGGAGGATTAGATATGTGCATCTGCACACAGTACCACACCAACAAGGATTAGATACTTGAGTCTAAACACAGTACTACACGGGGAAGGATTAGATACAGCTTTACTCCAGGTATCCATAACAAATGATCACAGGTTTTTCACTGATATCCAAAATGAGATACAGATAATCACATGACGCTTATGGACATACACACAAACCACATACAAAATACACCAGTGCAAAATTGGACATTTCTTATGGGGCCATTACACAAACATAAAATGTAATATACCCGTGTGAAGCCGGGTCCTCCCTCTAGTGTATCTATATATATATATATATATATATATATATATCCATCTCTATCTCTATACATATCCATATATATATATATCCATCTCTCTCTCTATATATATATCCATATCTATAACTATATATATATATACATCAATATCTATATATATATATTCATATCTATATATAAATATCCATCTATCTATCTATCTGTATATATGGCCACCTACCTGGAGAGAATACGCCACCCCAAACACAGACAGACCCTGAGCCAGTACAGACTGAGCGCCCACAACCTGGAGATGGAGACGGGGCGACACAGGCAGACGTACAAGCCACGGGAGAACAGACTGTGCCAGCACTGTGACCAGGAAGCCTAAGAAGACGAGGCCCATTTCCTGCTACACTGCACCAAATACTCAGCTGTGAGGGCCGTCTACTACCGAAGATTCTCTGCCCACATCCCAGACTTCATATCTGCAGACGAGAAGAGGAAACTCTACATCCTACTGGGAGAAGAAGAGGCCACTGTGGAGATCGCTGCCCAATACGTGTCCAGCTGTCACCAAACAAGAGGAAGATGAGACTCCACAGACTGTTATACACCAAACACCCCCCCCCCATACAGATGTCACCAACTAAGAAGAAGATGAGACTCCAAGGACTGTTATACCCCAAATCAACCACCCCCATACTCCCCCCTCGACTCCGCCCCCCCATACATCCATCTATCTATTTATCTATATCTATATGTGTCTATCTATCTATCTATCTATCTATCTATCTATCTATCTATCTCTATATATATCCATATAAATCTATATACATGAGTCCCCCTGCGAACTTCCGGTTGGCACATGCGCAATGGAAGGGCGGCAAGAAGACTTCCTGTTCCTTAGTGAATTAACCAGGGCTGGGTATGTACTTCAGGGTATGGTCCTCGGGTTACGACGAGCCTGCTGCAGAACCTCATTTTCTGAATGCTATACAGTGTATAGCATTCGGCAAATGAAGGCTGATTGTGTAGCAGGCTCGTCCTTGCTACAAGCAGGTAAGTATGCTGTTACCAGTTGACTTTTTCTCATTGAAATGAATAGACCAGCGTTGATTGGCCAGTTGCCAGTGATTTGGCCAATCAATGCTGGTTCTGCCAGAGGCTCGTCTGAGGAGGCGGAGTCTAACATCGGACTATTCATTCCAATGAGAAAAACTCTTGCCTGCCCGTAGCAAGGACGTGCCTGCTGCAGAATCAGTGTTCATTTGCCGAATGCTATACATATATATAGCATTCGGCAAATGAATATATATACTGTATAGCATTTAGCAAATGAGGTTCTGCAGCAGGCTCGTCGTAACCACGAAACAGTATGCCTATACCCCTGCTAGACATGGCAAACTCTCAAAACCGGAAAGAGATCTTCGACCGGAAATAGGAAGGGCGGGACTTAATCCTTTGTTATTGTTGTCAAAGGGGGACTCATGTATATATCCGTATCTGTATCAATCTATATATAGCCATATCTATCTCCACATCTATCCATCTATCTATCTATCTATCTATCTATCTATCTATCTATCTATCTATCTATCTATCTCCTATCTATCCATATATCTATGTTTATAGCTAATAAGAAGGTTCATTTGGTCAACAGTTTTTATAAATGTACCGCAACAAGATGACAATTGCCTCCTATTGCCACTAGGTGGAGCTGCCGCCTAAATTGACCCTTTGTATACCTGGAATGGGAGTATTTTCTACCGGCTCTGGCTTCTCCTATCTGCTCCTGTCCGCTCACCCTGTAGCTGTAGCTCCTCCTCTATTGGGCGTTGTACTTCTGGCTGTAGCTCCTCCTCCCAGCTGAGGCTCCTCCTTCAGCTATTCGGCCTCTCCGCTTCTCCTCTGTGGCTTCTCCTCCTGGGACCGTTGGACTTACTGGCTCCCGCAGTTTCCGTTGGCTCAGGGTAACCTGGGCTCCGCTGTGACGTTCCATCGCGTAAGCAGGCAGTCACGTGTCTAGTGACGTGACCTCCGCAGCTCCTCACCTCGCGGAGTTCACAGACCATCAGGCTGCAGAGCTCAGCCAGCAGGGGGAGAGAGAAGCTGCTGTGTAGTCCTGTCTGTGCTGTGTGTTGTGTGATATCCAATATAACTGTCCTATAGTCTTCTGAGCTGCCCCAACAGACCCATCAATGAAGTGTTTAATATCTGTCTATATGTAACATATATGTAATGGAGGTGTATATATGCATGTAACATGTAACTATAGGTAGAATGTGTGTGCTATGTACTGTGTATAATGAGGCTAGGGTCACCTCTGTGCACGGGTCTCTGTCGTTCTGGTCCGCCAACGGACACAAATGATGAAGCGGTTACCTGCAGACCCCATGGACTAAAATGTCTTCCGGATACTTAAACCAGTAGAGAAGTCCTCCGTGCAGTACTTGTCACTCCAACGATTTTCAGTGGTTACTGCTGTGGAGCGTCTGTCGGATGTGAACCTAGCCTAAGAACGGAGCTTAATGTTGTTGCACCTAAATGTTCTTTTACTACGCCCCAGTGAAAGGTCCCAGTGTGGACCGATACGTGGTGTACTGCTTTTTCCAATAAAAGGACATTTTCCATCCATACAAGTTGCTGACAGACCGGTTGTTTTTTCTATTGCAAACCCTTTTGCCTGGAGAGGGGTTTCTGCCGTGCAATTTGTGGGATAATCCCCAGATCTGCTGGTGCTGCTGCAACTATTTTTCTTTGAAATAAATAAATATATATATATATATATATATATATATATATATATATATATATATATATTCTTTTATTGAAATACAATGGTCAATATGTGAGTGGCAGAAGGAAGGATTTCCTACCATTATATGGTCTTTCTGATGTTTGCAGGGCTGATGTCCTCCCATTTATTATCTGACTGGCATGTGAGGTAGGTCAATGACTTAGTGTTTATGCCTGGGGCGCAGTTTGATGCGTTTTTAAACATATCCAAAAACTCTTCTGATAAAAAAACATGTGAGTTCCCATTCATACCTTGGAAAATGAAGAGGAATTTGAACATCCTTTTCAGATTCCTCTTCAACAGGGGCACAGCTATAGGGGGTGCAGAGGTAGCAGTCGCTATGGGTTCCTGGACCCTGATTGGGGACCCTAAGGTCCATCTGCTACATTCAATATACCACTATTCTAAATGGCACTAGGTAGGTAGGGGCCCCATTACAAATTTTGCATTGGGGCCCAAGAGATTCAACTTATTCATCTGCTTTTCATCTTCCTACCCATGGCGGATTACGTAAGCAGCACATTAGCATTCCACTGCAGTTTTCTGACACTGGTTAGCCCTAGTTGTATCAGTGACTAAACAAATAGGTTTTCACATGCTGTTACCAGTGCTTATATTCCCATTCACCATTGACTCAGACTCTTCTATTTTCCCACCTCCCCACTCTGACTCCTGTTCCTTCATAAATGGCTGACAGCCATGGCAGGTCAGAAGCAATAAAGATTCTCCAATTCATTAAAGGGATCCTATAATTTATACACTTTTTTTTTCTAGTTCACACGTCTGAATAGCCTTAAGAAAGGCTATTCATCTCCTACCTTTATAAGTCGTCTCCGGCCCCCCGTTCGGTGAAAAATCTGGTTTTTCTCGGTATGCAAATGAATTCTCTTGCAGCACTGGGGGCGGGCCCCAGTGCTCAATCAGCACTGGGGGCGGGCTCCAGCGCTCAAACAGCACTGCGGGCATCCCCAATGCTGCGAGAGAACGCTCTCCAGCGACGCCTCCATCTTCTGCAGCAACCGCCTCTTTATCTTTTTCCGGCTGGGTTCAGGCTTGTGCTTCTGTGCAGTCGGCTCTGCCATCGGGACCCAGGCAAAGCCGAGTGTACAGGCCGGCCGGCAGCCATTTTTTTGGGGGGGTCGCTTACGCACGCTTGCGCAGTATGCTCCTGTGCAGGTGCACAAGTCTGACCCCAGCCGGAAAAAGAAGATGAAGAGTCGGTTTATGCAGAAGATGGAGGCGTTGCTGGAGAGAGTTCTCTTGTAGCATTGGGGACGCCCCCAGTGCTGTTTGAGTGCTCTGACCCGCCCCCACTGCTGCGAGAGAACTCATTTGCATACCGAGAAAAAACTGATTTTTCACCGAATGGAGACGACTTATAAAGGTAGGAGACAAATAGCCGACGTGTCAACTAGAAACAAACGCGTGTAAATGATAGGATCCCTTTAAAAGCCAGAGACTGAATTCCTGTGGAAGTAAATATATAACAAGCCATACATCTAATTATACGATATTTAGAGATGAGCGAACACTGTTCGGAACAGCCGTTCCGAGCAGCACACTCCCATAGAAATGAATGGAAGCTGCCGGCACGCGGGGGGTTAAGCGGACGGCCGCCGGCAAAGTTTGCGTGCCAGGTGCTTCCATTCATTTCTATGGGAGTGTGCTGTTCGGATCGGCTGATACGAACAGTGTTCGCTCATCTCTAATGATATTAATAATTGTACAATATAATTAGAAATAGTTAAAGGGGTTGTCCCGTTTGAGACAAATATTGAGAGACAAAAGTTATTGTCTTTGTTATGTTTATTTCTATGTAATGTCCCAATATACTTTTTGTATCGATTCCTTATAGCTCTCTAGATCTCCACTTGCTGTCATTCATTCTGGTTAGCCTAGGTTCACCCTAGAGGATCAGAACAAGGGAGAGGCGGACTGCCAAAGTAGTGATAACATACAGAGTCCAATGGACTCCATTAAGTAAACTGAAACCAGCGGACGAAAAAATCCATCATGCAGGACATTTCCCTCTGCTGATTTTCAGGTGAATAATACAAGAGAGTCTCCAATGGAAACTCCGGCACTGATGTGAATGTAGCCTTACTATAAGTGGATAAAATCAGTCCACGGTCATGTGATATACAGTCCACGGTCATGTGATATACGGTCCATGGCCATGTGACATACAGTCCACGGTCATGTGATATACGGTCCATGGCCATGTGATGGACACACAGGTGCACGGCTTGTTATAGTCTTTTTTTCTAATTTCGACTCCACAAAAGTCCTGGTTAGCAGCCATACACCGGATTCTGGTGTCTGAATAAGTAGCCATTCTTGTTTATGGGTGAGCATTTTTACTGGGAAAAGGAATACATGGATGTGTCACACTATGTGCCTGGATGTGACCAGAGGTGCATTTTTGGTCCACTGTGGTGCATCTCCCTATGCACCTCACTAACCACTTTTTTTAGACAGCAGGTGGAGTGGTTGGGAATTTAAGTGGGCGGGGGCGCTCTAGTCCTCCAGATTTACCATGAATTACTAAGCGGTCAAATAGGGCCTATCACAATATTCAGTCTACTGGCACATGTCTATTTAACACATGACTACACAGGTAACGGATCAACACGCCCCAGAAATGCCTCTTTAGGGCATATTTATAGATCGCCACTTACTCCATCCTAAGAGCGCTATTACATATCAGTTCTAGTTCTACATAGCTCTTCCTAGCACCAAACTTCCCAGACAGTGGCGTAACTAGGAATGGCGGGGGCCCCGTGGCGAACTTTTGACATGGGCCCCTCCCCCCGACCAACGCCGAAGACCTCGACCCACCCCCTCCTACACATTCCTGCGTGCTCTATTATGCCCCGTAGTAGCACCTTCACACAGTATTATCCCCCATAGTGGCCCCTGCACACAGTATTATGTCCCTTAGTGGCCCCTGCACACAGTATTATCCCCCATAGTGGCCCCTGCACACAGTATTATCCCCCATAGTGGCCCCTGCACACAGTATTATGTCCCTTAGTGGCCCCTGCACGCAGTATTATCCCCCATAGTGGCCCCTGCACACAGTATTATGTCCCTTAGTGGTCCCTGCACACAGCATTATGTCCCTTAGTAGCCCCTGCACACAGTATTATCCCCAATAGTGGCCCCTGCACACAGTATTATGTCCCACTGTGGACACCCATAAACAATTATTATACTCTGGGGTCTTTTCAGACCCCAGAGTATAATAATCGGAGACTCAGGGGGAGAAAAACATAAAAAAGAACTCTGTTACTCACCTATCTCCCGTCTCCTATGCTGTCAGCCTCCGAAGTAGTCAATCTTCAATTACGTGAGACGTCACATGACCGGGACGCAGACCGGGGTCATGAGACGTCAGACGCTAGGCCGAAGTCTGCACGGATCGTGGAGAGGTAAGTAACAGTGTTTTTTATGTTTCTTACCTCTCCCGGTCCGCCAATCATTATACTCGGAGGTTCAAAAAGACCCCCGAGTATAATGGCAGCAGCAATCACCGGGCCCCTAATGTCCCGGGCCCTGTGGCAGCTGCCTCTGCTGCTATGGCGGTAGTTACGCCACTGTTCCCAGACCTTACACAGCACGTGGTAAGACCAACTCTTCTCCATACCTACTTTACACCAGTGCGCTACCTTTTATTTGGGACATAACCTTGTTGTTTTTTTTAATTTTTTTTGTTTCTTTACTCTTGTTGTTTTCCGATTCTACTTTTTCTGTCGTATGCCATTACCTATGACCAGGTTACTGTAGCTGTCATGCCATCATAGTCATGCCACTATGACAATATATATATATATATTTTTTTATAAATTCTTTATTTATGAACAATTAACAAGTATGCAAAACAAAAATCAAGACCACAACAGAACAGGACTGGAGGAACCTGCCCCATAAAACAAAGACATACATATAAACACATCCAACCGGACAAATCAAAAAAAGACAATAAAAGTAAAATATCTAAAACAGTACAACTATAGGCTAAGGGAGTGAGGGTAAAGGGGAGAGGGAAAAGAAAGAAAAAAAAAGGAGGAGAGGGGTGGGGGGTAAGGACACCGACAGGAGCTCTGTCCACTGACTCGTCAACAGCAAAGATGAAACAACCAAACCGGTCTCTGTACGTCTGGCCACGCTAAAAGTGGAGGGGAAGATTCATGGCAGACTCGGAGAGGGGGGTCCAGAGGGTGAACCAGGAAGAGAGCCGAGAGGCATGAGAGAGAGAACTGACAGACCTGGTCAACCACCGTAGGAACACCCACCCAGAGGTCACGAATCCTGGTGCACTCCTGGAAACTATGCCAAAGAGTTCCCTCCCCCGGAACACCGCAACAACAAAGAGGGGAGGAGGACGTGAAGATCCTACACTATGAAGCTGGAGCTCGATACCACCACGTCAAGATTTTGCAACCCGCCTCTTGGGGCTTACTGGGCATAGAGAGTTTATGAGCAAACTAGAGAGATCTGAGTCTGTGAAAGAAAGGTTCAAGTCCGATTCCCACTATATCAGAAATAAGGTACGGTGAGCCGAAGGAGGGTAGACCAGGAAGCAGGCAGGTCAGGGAGGAACGTTCTTCCATAATATTGAGAGCATTGACAGCAATGGAACCAGAATGAAAGTAGACAGTGGACGGGTTCTGGGGCATGAAAAAAAATTAAGGAGGAAGAACAAAGGTAAAGAACAGACAGTGCAGGTCTCGGAGGCACATCGCAGTATGCCCCCAGAGAGCCGCCAACCTACCCGGTGGGGAAGGGGGGCCAGGCAGGACAACAGTAGAGCGCTACCCCAGGCAGCAAAACTGGGCACCCACTCCATAAGAGGAAAATAATAACAATATAGAAGGGGGGTCAGAGCCAGAAACCAGCAAAACGCCCGGGGCCCCTCGCACAAACCAGGTGGACCACACCACGGCCGGCAAACTGAAATGAGAGGGAGTGCAACACTAAAACTGCTCTCTACCACCGCCTCAGAGCAGTCGCAGAGAGGAGAAAGACAAAGGGGTAGCCCACTACGGTGTGCTCCAAACCAGGGATGGAGAGGAATGGGGGGAGGCATACACTACCAGGGGCCACCGCAGGCCAAAGCCCACAACAGCCACCGACAGCGCAGAACACTTAGAATACAAGTCAAAACAAAAGCACTACACAGTAAGGCACAGCAAAGTCCAGTAACAGGTCAAAGTCCCAGTAACAAGGCTACAGGAAAACGATATCAACCCTGGGTGGGGGCAGAAGGTCTTTTCAGACCCCCGAGTATAATAATCGGCGCCCCAGGGGAGATGAGAGAACATAATAAACAATGTTACTCACCTCTCCGGGATCAGAAGTTAATCCTAGCAGGCTTCGGGCCTATATTGTAATGCCCAGACGTCACGTGGTCTGTGATATTACCATATAGGCCCAAAGCCTGTGCTAGCAGTACCATACAGGCCCAAAGCCTGTGGTAGCAATAACAGGCTATTACTACTAGCACAGGCTTCGCGCCTATATGGTAACATCTGGGCATGACCATATAGGCCTGAAGCCTGCTAAGATTAACATCGGATCCCAGAGAGGTAAGTAACATTGTTTATTATGTTCTCTCACCTCCCCTGGGGCTCCGATGATTATACTCGGGGGATCTGAAAAGACCTCCCCCCCCCCCCCCCCCGAGTATAATAATAATGGTAGTGGGATTGCGGCCTGGGCTCGGACCTACTCACTGCCGGCCTATAGTACAAGGGAAAGCGGGGGCGGCAGTGAATAGGTCCAGGGAGGTTGGTAAATAGGCCGCTACCTGCTGGGGATACTCCAGCAGGTACCGGCCTATTATAAAACAAAAAAAAGTTGTTATACTTACTGACCTCGCTGCTGCTGCTGCTCCCACCGCATCCTTTTTTCCCGGCAGTAAGACGTCTGCGTATCAGCGTAGGTAGCGTCTTGACACTGCTGATACATAGACATCTGACTAGTTCAAGGAGAGTGGCAGCTCTCCTGCGTTCGTTTAATGAAAAAAAAAAAAAAAAAGTACAAACAAAAAAAAATCGCCCAGGCTGCCGCCCCCCCTCCAGAGCGCCGCCTGAGGTGGGCGCCTCACCTCGCCTCATTAGAGGTGCGGGGCTGGGTACTAAAGCTCTTCCTAATAAGCTAAATATTGGATACCTCCTGTATTAGGGTATGTTCACACTGAGATTTTTGCAGGCGGCTTTTGACGCGGAATCCGCCTCAAAATCCACCTGTAAAAATGCCTCCCATTCATTTCAATATGAGTCCCTCGCTAGCTGAAAAAAAAAATCACTAGAGGGAAAAAGAAGAGTGACATGCTCTGTCTTCCCGCGGATTCTGTGACTGAGTCTGCCGTGGGGTCCACGTCTCGAGACAGCCTCCTGATTGGGCCCATTCATTCGGGCCTAATCAGGAACGGAATGCCGCAATGTGATGCCAATGCATACCTCCCAACTGTCCCGATTTCCGCGGGACATTCACGATTTGGGTGACATGTCCCGCGGTCCCGGGTTGGAGGCAGGTATGTCCGATTTCAACTCAGATCTGCGTCCAGAGGACGCAGATCTGAGTTGAACTCATATGCGGCTGAAGCAAGTAGCTGACAGGTCAGCTCCTCGCTTCGCCGCTGCGCGCCTCTCTCGCTGACACATGCGGCTGTAGGAAGGAGCTGACACAGGTCAGCTCCTCGCTTCGCCGCTGCGCGTCTCTCTCGCTGACACATGCGGCTGAAGGAAGGAGCTGACACAGGTCAGCTCCTCGCTTCGCCGCTGCGTGTCTCTCTCGCTGACACATGCGGCTGAAGGAAGGAGCTGACCCAGTGGCGGATCCAGGGTTTGCAAATTAGGCCCCGCCCACTTTTATGTTGACTCCGCCCATTCTCATTCATTTTTCATGTGATTCCACACAGTATAATCCTCCTACAGTCACCCGTAAATTATATGTTCCCCCTCCATCTCTCCCCATTTTCATATACACCCTTCATCTACCCTTAGTTTCATGTCCCCCCCTCTATCTCTGTCCCCAGTTTCATGCCATTCTCCCCCTTTATCTGCCCACAGTTTCATGTCCCCCCCCGCCTCTGCCCCAGTGTCATGCCGTTCTCCCCCCTTCATCTGCCCCAATGTCATGCCATTCTCCCCCCCTTCATCTGCCCCAGTGTCATGCCATTCTCCCCCCCTTCATCTGCCCCAGTATCATGCCATTCTCCCCCCTTCATCTGCCTCAGTGTCATGCCGTTCTCCCCCCCTTCATTTGCTTCAGTGTCATGCCGTTCTCTCCCCCTTCATTTGCCCCAGTGTCATGCCGTTCTCGCCCCTTCATCTGCCCCAGTGTCATGCCGTTCTCCCCCCTTCATCTGCCTCAGTGTCATGCCATTCTCCCCCCCCCTTCATTTGCCGCAGTGTCATGCTGTTCTCTCCCCCTTCATCTGCCTCAGTGTCATGCCGTTCTCCCCCCCTTCATCTGCCCCAGTGTCATGCTGTTCTCCCCCTCCATCTACCCCAGTGTCATGCCGTTCTCCCCACTTCATCTGCCCCAGTGTCATGCTGTTCTCCCCCCCTCCATCTGCCCCAGTGTCGTGCTGTTCTCCCCCCCTCCATCTGCCCCAGTGTCGTGCTGTTCTCCCCCCCTCCATCTGCCCCAATGTCATGCTGTTCTCCCCCCTCCATCTGCCCCAGTGTCATGCTGTTCCCCCCTCCCCTTCATTTGCCCCCCAGTTTCTTTGGGCCCCCTCCATCTCTGTCCCCAGTTTCATGCCGTTCTCTCCCCACCACCTTCATGTTCTCCAGTGTCATGCCGTTACCCCCCTCCCCTTCATTTGCCCCCCAGTTTCATGGGCCCCCTTCATTATGTTCCACCTTAATATTTAATACAAAACAAACACTTACACTCACCTTCCATCACTCACCTTCCATCGTTCCCCCGACGCTCCTCTCGCACTCCAGTGCAGACACATACGCGATGCAGCCAGGAGCTGTGACCTCAGCTCCTGCTTAGCTCCGGCCCGGCTTGCGTGTGTAAACGTGATGTGATGACGTCATCGCGCCTACACACGCAAGCCGGACTGGAGCTTTAAAGCAGGAGCTGATCTCACAGCTCCTGCATCGCGTATGTATTCCCCCCGCCCCCCCGGCACTTGCCTGTCACGATTTCAGCTCATCGGCGTCCGTCGGCCCTGGATCCGCCCCTGAGCTGACCTGTGTCAGCTCCTTGCTTCGCCGCTGCATGTCTCTCTCGCTGACACATATGCGGCTGAAGCGAGGAGCTGACCTGTGTCAGCTCCTCGCTTTGCCGCTGCCGCCGGCTCCTGGCTTGTAGACGCGATGTGACACAAGCTGAACTGTGTCAGCCCTTGCTTCTGCCGCATGTGTCAGCGAGACAGGCGCGCAGAGAGCGGCGAGGGAGCGGAGGAGAAGGTAAGTGTAATGTGGAGGTGGAACGTGAATCTGGGGGCAGATGAAGGAGAGGACGGCATGACATTGGGGGCAGATGAAGGAGGGGACGGCATGACACTGGGGGCAGAGATGTGGGGACATGAATCTGGGGGCAGAGATGGAGAGGACATGAATCTGGGGGCAGAGATGTGGAGACATGAATCTGGGGGCAGAGATGTGGAGACATGAGTCTGGGGGCAGAGATGGGGGACATGAATCTGGGGGCAGAGATGGGGGACATGAATCTGGGGGCAGAGATGGGGGACATGAATCTGGGGGCAGAGATGGAGAGGACATGAATCTGGGGCAGAGATGTGTAGACATGAATCTGGGGGCAGAGATGTGGAGACATGAATCTGGGGGCAGAGATGGGGGACATGAATCTGGGGGCAGAGATGGAGGGGGACATGAATCTGGGGGCAGAGATGGGGGGACATGAATCTGGGGGCAGAGATGGAGGGGTGACATGAATCTGGGGGCAGAGATGGAGGGACATGAATCTGGGGGCAGAGATGGAGGAGACATGAATCTGAGGGAAGAGATGGGGGGACATGAATCTGGGGGCAGAGATGGGGGACATGAATCTGGGGGCAGAGATGGAGGGGGGACATGAATCTGGGGGCAGAGATGGGGGGACATGAATCTGGGGCAGAGATGGAGGGGGGGACATGAATCTGGGGGGACATGAATCTGGGGGCAGAGATGGAGGGACATGAATATGGGGGCAGAGATGGGGGGACATGAATCTGAGGGCAGAGATGGGGGGACATGAATCTGGGGGCAGAGATGGAGGGGGGACATGAATCTGGGGGCAGAGATGGAGGGGGGACATGAATCTGGGGGCAGAGATGGGGGGGACATGAATCTGGGGGCAGAGATGGAGGGGCGACATTAATCTGGGGGCAGAGATGGGGGGACATGAATCTGGGGGCAGAGATGGAGGGGACATGAAACTGGGGGCAGAGATGTGGGGACATGAATCTGGGGGCAGAGATGGAAGGGGGACATGAAACTGGGGGCAGATGAAGGGTGTATATGAAACTGGGGGAGAGATAGAGGGGGGACATATAATTTACGGGTGACTGTAGGAGGATTATATTGTGTGCGGGCACATGAAAAATTAACGAGTGGGCGGAGTCAACACAAAAGTGGGCGGGGCCAAATTTGCAACTTCAAAAGTTGGGAGGTATGCCAATGCACTGCATTGATTTTCCATTGCAGCAAGTCGCATGGGAAAGTCACATGGTGGAAGAGGTTTCCGCCGTGTGTACACACCCTTACAAGCACAAAGATGTGTTCAAAACCAAAATTAAAATACTTACCAAAACATAAATATTGCTAATATGAATAAAGGAAATAGCCAGTTATAGCTATAGGTCTGACTTAGTATAGAACATGTAAGGTTTTGTACTGCTCTATGATTTATAAGGTTGCAAGAGTTTAATGTGTCACACAAAGTAAATATGACACAGAAAAATGGTTGCTGAGGAAATGTTAGGAAAGCCCCATTTCCTGTGTGCTAGTGAAGAAACCATTGGCCAGGTCTTGTGATAGATTTCAAAATCACTTGTTCTAACCAGTTCACTGAATTCCCATAGTTGTCATGACAGTATAAACCCACATACTTGTACAGTAAAGCAGAATTACTCTAGAAAGAAATACCCCTCTGAAAACTCCACCCGTCTGTTACCGGATATTACACATCACTACATCTATATGAAGAGAAATAAAGCTATGTTTGTCTATGACATCCAAATGCTTGCTTGGAATTTTTGTGACTGTCTTATTTATTTTTAAGGGGCTGTAGGAAACTACAGGACAGGATATCTAAACTAAAAGGTGCTAGAATTCTGGCTTAACCCTTTCCCAGCACATGACATAATAGTACGTAATGTTTGGCAAGGATTTCCCACAATATGACATACTATTATGTTACATTCATGGTTCCTGCTCAGGAGCTGAGCAAGCACCATGGAGAGCAAGTGTCAGTTGTATGTTACTTAGCTCAGCTCCAACCACATGTGTTATCTCCATAGATGCTGCAGTCAAACATGACTGTGATATCTAAGGTTATGGGGATAATATCACTCTTTAAGGAGAGAGCACCTTCACAGGCGTATGGAGTCTTACAAAGCCATTTCACTGGGGGATTATGTGAAAAATATGCAAATCTGTTTTCCAAGATGTAAATAGGAAAACAGTGCCTCTGTTTGCTGCCCTCTAGGGGTAGCTCTCTTAAACATCATGCATGATTTTTCCAACAAGCCTATTGCTATGATGCGAGGATTTGCCAAACCAATAGATCTATTCCAAAAGGAACAGAATCCCAGATGTGGACAGTGCTGTTTCGATCTGGTTGGATCTCTTCAGCACAGTGTAGGGAAAACTGGTTTGGCAAAGATGAAAGACTTCTAGACCATGTTATGGTGATAATATCTATCTAAGGCAGGGGTGCGCAATACGTCGATCGCGATCTACTGGTAGATCGCAAAGTTCGTATGGGTCGATCGCGGGATGCAGGGATCCCCGGTCTCTGCTTGTTCACAGCGCAGGCTGAGAGTCATCTCCGGACACTGGCTGCCGCAGCCCCAGCCTGCCAGTGTCCAGAGATAACTCTAAGCCTGCACTGTGAAGAAGCAGACAGCGGGGATCCCCCTGCCCACATGCCCGGCCCCACCCACAGACACACCCATCCCACACACAAGCCCGCCTATAGGCCCACCTGCCCCACCCACAGGCCCGCCCCAGCCCCACCCTAGTAGATCTTTTGCCTTGGTAGCTAATAAAGTAGCTCACACGCTGAAAAAGTGTAAACACCCCTGAGGCATTGTTGTAACTCTTGCCTGATCAGTTATCCCTGTGATGTCTGTTAGCGGCATCCTGTGCTCTGATCAGTGAACCCAGGTCTGCCTCTTAGTCCCCTTAAGATCTTAGCTAAACTTAAAAAAAAAATAAAAGGATGAAAAAAAATTGATAAATAACTCTCCCCCCAAAACGCCCATTTTCTCATATAAAATCATTTACAATGTAAATAACAAAAACTGTTAAAAAATTACATTTGATAGCACCACATCTATAACAACACGTCTAATAAAACTAAAACTTTATTTAATTTGTATGGTGAATGTTGTAAAAATAAAGAAAAGCACCAGAACTAATGATTTTTTTTTATTCTCATCTCATAAAAAGTAGAGTAAAACATGTATCAAAAAGTTATATGTAGCCCAAACTGATACCAATACGAAGCACAGTTCGTCCCACAAAAAATAAGTCCTAATCTGTCTCTACTAGAGATGAGCGAACAGTGTTCTATCGAACTCATGTTCGATCGGATATTAGGCTGTTCGGCATGTTCGAATCGAATCGAACACCGCGTGGTAAAGTGCGCCATTACTCGATTCCCCTCCCACCTTCCCTGGCGCCTTTTTTGCTCCAATAACAGCGCAGGGTAGGTGGGACAGGAACTACGACACCGGTGACGTTGAAAAAAGTAGGCAAAACCCATTGGCTGCCGAAAACATGTGACCTCTAATTTAAAAGAACAGCGACGCCCAGCTTCGCGTCATTCTGAGCTTGCAATTCACCGGGGACGGAGGTTTCCGTCCAGTTAGCTAGGGGTTAGATTCTGGGTAGGCAGGGACAGGCTAAGATAGGAAGGAGAAGACAACCAACAGCTCTTATAAGAGCTAAATTCCAGGTAGAAGCTTGTCAGTGTAACATGGCACTGACGGGCTCAATCGCCGCAACCCAGCTTTCCCAGGATCCTGAATGGAATACACTGTCAGTGTATTCCCGTATACCCGATATATACCCCCGATACCCGTTCCAACGGTGTGCCCCCCCACCTTCACCCCAGAAATACCCTGCAAGTCCCCTAGCAATAGGATTGGGGCTATATACACCCACTATTTTTGCTACTGCCATATGGTGCCATTGTCTCACTGGGAATTCAAAGAATATATTGGGCTTACATATAACTTCAATTCCAGGGAGAAGCTTGTCAGTGTAACGTGGCACTGACGGGCTCAATCGCCGCAACCCAGCTTTCCCAGGATCCTGAATGGAACACACTGACAGTGTATTCCCGTATACCCCATATATACACCCCAAATCCCCGTTCCAACGGTGTGCCCCCCCACCTTCACCTCAGAAATACCCTGCAAGTCCCCTAGCAATAGAATTGGGGCTATATACACCCACAATTTTTACTACTGGTATATAGTGCCATTGTCTGACTGGGAATTCAAAGAATATATTGGGGTGACGTGCACCCACAATTTTTGCTACTGCTATACAGTGCCATTGTCTCACTGGGAATTCAAAGAATATATTGGGGTTATGTGCACCCACAATTTTTACTACTGGTATACAGTGCCATTGTCTGACTGGGAATTCAAAGAATATATGGGGGTTACGTGCACCCACAATTTTTGCTACTGCTATACAGTTCCATTGTCTCACTGGGAATTCAAAGAATATATGGGGGTTATGTGCACCCACAATTTTTACTACTGGTATATAGTGCCATTGTCTGACTGGGAATTCAAAGAATATATGGGGGTTATGTGCACCCACAATTTTTAATACTGGTATACAGTGCCATTGTCTGACTGGGAATTCAAAGAATATATTGGGGTTATGTGCACCCACAATTTTTACTACTGGTATACAGTGCCATTGTCTGACTGAGAATTCAAAGAATATATGGGGGTTATGTGCACCCACAATTTTTGCTACTGCTATACAGTGCCATTGTCTCACTGGGAATTCAAAGAATATATTGGGGTTATGTGCACCCACAATTTTTACTACTGGTATATAGTGCCATTGTCTGACTGGGAATTCAAAGAATATATGGGGGTTACGTGCACCCACAATTTTTGCTACTGCTATACAGTTCCATTGTCTCACTGGGAATTCAAAGAATATATGGGGGTTATGTGCACCCACAATTTTTACTACTGGTATATAGTGCCATTGTCTGACTGGGAATTCAAAGAATATATGGGGGTTATGTGCACCCACAATTTTTAATACTGGTATACAGTGCCATTGTCTGACTGGGAATTCAAAGAATATATTGGGGTTATGTGCACCCACAATTTTTACTACTGGTATACAGTGCCATTGTCTGACTGGGAATTCAAAGAATATATGGGGGTTATGTGCACCCACAATTTTTACTACTGGTATACAGTGCCATTGTCTGACTGGGAATTCAAAGAATATATTGGGGTTATGTGCACCCACAATTTTTACTACTGGTATACAGTGCCATTGTCTGACTGGGAATTCAAAGAATATATGGGGGTTATGTGCACCCACAATTTTTACTACTGGTATACAGTGCCATTGTCTGACTGGGAATTCAAAGAATATATGGGGGTTATGTGCACCCACAATTTTTACTACTGGTATACAGTGCCATTGTCTGACTGGGAATTCAAAGAATATATGGGGGTTATGTGCACCCACAATTTTTACTACTGGTATATAGTGCCATTGTCTGACTGGGAATTCAAAGAATATATGGGGGTTATGTGCACCCACAATTTTTACTACTGGTATATAGTGCCATTGTCTGACTGGGAATTCAAAGAATATATGGGGGTTATGTGCACCCACAATTTTTACTACTGGTATATAGTGCCATTGTCTGACTGGGAATTCAAAGAATATATGGGGGTTATGTGCACCCACAATTTTTACTACTGGTATATAGTGCCATTGTCTGACTGGGAATTCAAAGAATATATGGGGGTTATGTGCACCCACAATTTTTGCTACTGCTATACAGTGCCATTGTCTGACTGGGAATTCAAAGAATATATTGGGGTTATGTGCACCCACAATTTTTACTACTGGTATATAGTGCCATTGTCTGACTGGGAATTCAAAGAATATATGGGGGTTATGTGCACCCACAATTTTTACTACTGGTATATAGTGCCATTGTCTGACTGGGAATTCAAAGAATATATGGGGGTTATGTGCACCCACAATTTTTACTACTGGTATATAGTGCCATTGTCTGACTGGGAATTCAAAGAATATATGGGGGTTATGTGCACCCACAATTTTTACTACTGGTATATAGTGCCATTGTCTGACTGGGAATTCAAAGAATATATGGGGGTTATGTGCACCCACAATTTTTGCTACTGCTATACAGTGCCATTGTCTGACTGGGAATTCAAAGAATATATTGGGGTTATGTGCACCCACAATTTTTACTACTGGTATACAGTGCCATTGTCTGACTGGGAATTCAAAGAATATATGGGGGTTATGTGCACCCACAATTTTTACTACTGGTATACAGTGCCATTGTCTGACTGGGAATTCAAAGAATATATTGGGGTTATGTGCACCCACAATTTTTACTACTGGTATATAGTGCCATTGTCTGACTGGGAATTCAAAGAATATATGGGGGTTACGTGCACCCACAATTTTTGCTACTGCTATACAGTTCCATTGTCTCACTGGGAATTCAAAGAATATATTGGGGTTATGTGCACCCACTATTTTTAATACTGGTATACAGTGCCATTGTCTGACTGGGAATTCAAAGAATATATGGGGGTTACGTGCACCCACAATTTTTGCTACTGGTATACAGTGCCATTGTCTCACTGGGAATTCCACAAATAATTTGGGGATTCATTCACCCTACATCTCAGGCTCTTGCCATATTCACCCAGGTTGTCAGTGCTGCACCAGCTCGTTCCCAGACAGCTCGGCCCGAAAAACACGTTACCTATATAGAGGATTTGGACAATGAAGACAACATGTTCTAAATCTAATGTCTGCACCTTCTCCAGAATTAAAATAAAGGCAGCGTTTAACTTTCAAATAGCACTGCACAAAGGAAGAGCTTATCAGCTTGTCTCATGACATGCTACTGAAAAGTTTCATTTGTGTATCTTAATGTAAATATAGTTGTATAAGCTTTTTGGGTTTTAGGCACTGCCAAGTTATTTATTACCACCCGCTCCCTTATAATGATGATGACGCCAAAGTCACTGTGGGTGTTCAGAGCTCACAGCTTTGGGTGACATTTGTCTTGCTCTCTGTCGGTACCAGCTGTCTTTTTGGATACCGTAAAGTTATGTTGACTTTATTAACAGCTATAGAAGCTTTAGCCAGGTTGTGACGGTGTGTAACCCTAACAACACTAAGTGGGATACACATTAATAGTCAGTCTATGTACGCTAAACGTATCACTGAAGTATTTTTTTTTCCCTCTCCCCTAATATAAGAAAGGAACAGACATTAGACCTAGACCGGGGTTCGAGGCTTGAAAAAATCCAGTATTATTTGTTCTTCATGATGTGAAATATGTGTTGAAAAGCAACCCAAGATGAAGTCAGCCATGTGTGCCAGTGTGTTACTTGGCATGCCTTTGCTGGCCCCAACTGTAAGGGTCACTCTCCATTTCCTCCATTTTCCACTCCCCTTCACACCATTTGTGGTGAAGCAATGGGATGCACTGAAGTGCACCCTCTAGCCTCGTGTGGGATAGGGACATCAGATGCCACTCCAACCCCCTCGTCTTCCTCCGCCAGCCAACGGTGCGAAGATGAGAGGAGTGTGCTCTGAATGTTTTCTGCCTAGCAGAGGCTAGTTCTCACTTACGAAAATGGCCCCACTTTGACCTGTATATCAGGCACAATGGTGTAGGTTTCAAAGAAACATGGCACCAACAAGTTGGAAAACGTGGGCCATGCGTGGACCGTGTTTGAGTCTGGCAAGCTCCAGATCTGCTACCAGGTTCCAGCCATTATCACAGGCGCAAAAATGCCAGGCCCCAGGTGTAGCAGGGAAAAAAAAATGCCATCTCAGCCAGGATGGCATCCCTGACCTCGGAGGCACTGTGCTGTCTGTCCCCCAAGCTGATCAGTTTCAGCACGGCCTGCTGACATCTCCCCATGCCAGTGTTACAGTGTTTTCCGCTAGTAGCTGGGGTGGAGGTTGCAGCTTCGTAGGGTTTCAGTCTACTCCTGCCATGAATTTTGGCCTGGGAGAGGAGATAGGCCACCCCAGTTTGCACCCGGGGAACAGACTCCACCACATTCACCCTGCCTGTCATTAAAGATAAGCACTGCAGCATCCCTGACCACAGGCGCTTGTCCATGTGTCGGTGGTCAAGTGGACCTTGCAGCAAAGCGCAGAGCTCTGGGCCCGACTGATGTTATGGGACACATGCAGGCGCAAGGCAGAGACAGCACACCAAGAGAAGTAGTAATGGCTAGGCCCAGCATAGGGAGGTGCCTCAGCTGCCATCTGCTGACGGAAGGCCTGGGTCTCCAGAAGCATAAACAAACACCAACATCTCCAGGGCCAGCAGTTTATCGATGAGGCTGTTACAGGCTTGGGCATGGGGGTGGGTTGTATTGTACTTCTGCCTGCAATGAAAAGCTTGGGAAATGTGGAGTGGCTGGGAAGAGGCGCATGATGGTGCAGGCCAAAAGGGCGCATGAGGGTGAACTCCCCAATGTGTCAGAGATAGGTGTGTAGGTGTCCTTGCATCATATACTTGCACCATATTTGGCTTTGGAAGTTAATTTTGTGCCAAAAAGTGGTTAAGACAGCGATCCCTCAGCTACTCCCGTTACACTGTCTATTGAAGTTACCATCTGTGGAAGTGGACCACCATTTCTAAGATCCCAAAGGAAGCAGGCAAGAGATGTGCAGTTCAGAAAAAAAGATGAGAAAATAAGTTTAGGCTGTAGAGCACAGAGGGATCGGAGAGGACAGAGCTGGTGTCGGCCAGGTATTCCCACAACATGCGCCTATACTTGTCCCTCCTGGTGACACTAGGCCCCTGAGTGGCAGTAATTTGTCCAGGGGGGCCATTAACGTGTTCCAGACCTAGGAATAAGTCTTCCAACAGGGTAGAGTTTTGCATGCCTTTGCTTCTACCCACTGTTTTTGCTGCTTAGCTTCCCTCCACATCTACTCTGCTTTCACCCCTAAACATCACCCCAGTTTATGCCTTTGCTTCTACCCAGGTTTTTTGTTGATTTAGCTTCCCTCTACATCTACACTGCTTTAGCCCCTAGACATCACCCCTGTCCATGTGGGGTCGGTGGCCTCGTCATCCACCAACTCCTCTTCCAATTGCGCACTGCCCCCTTACTGCAAACCGCACATGACCACAGCTTGCCTTGATGGCAACTGTGTCTCATGATCCCCACTTAGGTCCAGACAAGTCGGTGGCGGGTCCAAAACCCCAAAATTGGAAGGAAATGGCAGATGCTGCAGTATTTCTAACACCTGTTCCTGGTGCTCGGGCCTGGTCTGTGTTGTACCCTGCACCCTGCTTAACGCATCTGCCATATCCGAAGTTGTGCTGAGCGCATGCTAATGTTTCGTGTCCAGTGCAATGGATGGGATGGGATTTCACATAAGTCTGCCACCCATGGCCACTCATGGTTGAGCAACTGAGGGAGTTGACTTTGACGAACCCGAGGGTTTTGGAGTTGGAACTACATCAAAGGTCTGTGCTGCTCACACACTCTGCTCAACACATGATATGTTTAGTGCCAGCAGTGTGGAGACGTCGCACAACAGCCGTTGTTCCAGCAGGTACAGGCGTTGTAGGAGTGCATAGAGGCTAGCAGCGGCAACTATACACTTTAAAAACTATCCGCACAAGCGCCACACTTTCACCAGTAGCTCAGGAACATTGGGGTACCTTTTTCAAAAGATTAGCAGCAATGAGTTAAAAACGTGGCCCAGGCATGGAATATGTTGCAGGCTGCCAAGCTACAGAGCCAATCCCAGGTTACGGCCATTATCACACATGACAACATGCCTGGGCCCAGGTGCAGTGGCAAAAACCACATTGCCGTCTCATCGAGGATGGCATGACTCACTTTGTAGGCAGTGTGCTGTCTGGCCCCCAAGCTGATGAGCTTCAGCACGGCCCGCTGACGTCTCCCCACACCAGTGTTGCAGCGTTTCCAGCTCGTAGCTGGGGTCAATTTAACAGCGGAGGAGGGTGGTGTTTCAGCCCTCCTCCCAGGAATGTTGTGTGGGGAGACAAGTCAGGCCACCACATTTTGCGACCCGGTCCATGCCTCAACTACATTCAACCACTGTGCCCAAATTGAAAGGTAGCGTCCCTGTCCGCATGCACTTGTCCATTCGTAACTGGTCACATGGAACTTTAGGGCTAAGCGCTGAATTTAGGGACCGCCTCATGTTTGGGGGAAAGTGCTGGTGTGGACGGCACAGTGCGGTGGCGCAGTAGACACTCTGCCCAAAAAGGGCAGAGTGTCCCCCAGCCGGGATTCCAACATCTCCTGGGCCAGATTTCTTGAGATGAGGCCGTTGAAGCCTTGGGCATGTGGGTGGGTTGCGCTGTACTTTAGCATGAAATGAAAGGCTTGGGAGATGGGGAGTTGCTGGGAAGAGGCGCATGATGGCGCGGGCAAAAGGAGAAATGGCAGGAAAAGGTGAGGATAAGGGTGAACTCCCCAAAGTGTCAGAGGCAGATGTGGAGGTGTCCTGGCTCCTGGTCTGGACTGCAGCGCCAGCCCTGTCAACAGTGGAAGAGGCAGTGGCCGCCAGGCCAAACGACGATTATCCTGCGCTTGCTCTCACCCACTGAGCCCAGGGCTTGCCTTCCAAATGATGGCACCCGCAAGAGGTGGTGAGATTCCTCTCCGCAGATCTCCAAACCATCTTGGACTTGCAAATTGCACTAAATTTGTCATGTAACTGACATGTATATGATGAGTCTATCCATTGTCTGTTCATTTTGGTGAAAGTCAGCCTGTCAGCTGACAGACAGCTGTGCTTGTCAGTGATGATGTCACCGGCTGCTTGTACCCCCAGTTTTTGCTGCTTAGCTTGCCTCCACATCCACACTGCTTTTGCCCGTACACATCACCCCTATCCATGCCTGTGCCTCTAGCCATAAGTCTGCCACCCATGGAAACTCATGGTGCAGAAAGTGAGGGAGCTGACTCTGAGGAACCCTTGGGTTTTGTAGCTGGTACTCCATCAAAGGTCTCTACTGCTCACACACCCTGCTGAACATACGGTATCTAGGGTTAGAGCGTGTGGTGACCTCGCACAACAGTAGGTGCTTCAGGCAGATGTAGGCCTTGCTGGAGTGTATTGCGGCTAGCTCCAGGTACTGTAGACTTGGGAAAGTGGGTGTCCAAGTGCCGCACTTTCACCCTTAGCTCAGCTAATTTGGGGTATGTTTTTAAAAATCATTGCACCACTACATTGAACATGTGGGCCAGGCATGGAACGTGTTGGAGGCTGGCAAGCTCCAGAGCCCTCCAACAAGCTAAAAAACCTGGCCCCAGGGGCAGCGGGGATAAACAAATTGCCATCTCATCCAGGATGGCATCCCTGACCTCAGAGGCAGTGTGCTGTCCGTCTCCCAAGCTGATGAGCTTCAGCCCAGCCTGCTGACGTCTCCCCACACCAGTGTTGCAGCGTTTTCAGCTCGTAGCTGGGGTCAATCTAACAGCGGAGGAGGAGGAGGGTGGTGTTTCAGCCCTCCTCCCAGGAATGTTTTGTGGGGAAACAAGTCAGGAAAATTCTTGAAACGGGAGAGTTTTGCATCTTTGCTCTTGCTGCCTATGGACATCCCTTTGCCTCTAGCCACCATTTTCCCTGCTTTGCTTGCCTCCACATCCACACTGCTTTTGCCCCTAGACATCACCCCAGTCCATGCCTTAGCTTGTACCCCCAGTTTTTCCTGCTTAGCTTGCCTTCACATCCACACTGCTTTTGCCCCTAGACATCACCCCAGTCCATGCCTTAGCTTGTACCCCCAGTTTTTCCTGCTTAGCTTGCCTCCACATCCACACTGCTTTTGCCCCTAGACATCATCCCTATCCATGCCTCTTCCCCTAGCCATAACTCTGCCACCCCTGGAAACTCATGGTGCAGAAACTTTGGTTGCTGACTTTGAGGAACCCTTGGGTTTTGTAGATGGAACTCCATCAAAGGTCTGTGCAGCTCACACACCCTGCTCAAGATATGGTATTGTAGGGTTTCAGCGTGTGTGAATGACGGACAACAGCCTGTGTTTGGACAGATGTAGGCCTTGCTAGAGTGTTTTTAGGCTAGCAGCGACTCCTGTGCACTTGCAAAAGTGGGCGCACAAGCGCCGCATTTTCAACAGTAGCTTCGGTACATTTGGGTATGTTTTTAAAAAACTTTGCACCACTAGGTTAGACGTGGGCCAAACATGGAACGTGTTGGAGGCTGGCAAGCTCCAGAGCCGCTACCAGGTTCCATCCATTATCACAGGCGTAAAAATGCCAGGCCCCAGGTGTAGCAGGGAAAAAAAAATGCCATCTCAGCCAGGATGGCATCCCTGACCTCGGAGGCACTGTGCTGTCTGTCCCCCAAGCTGATGAGCTTCAGCACCGCCTGCTGACGTCTCCCCACACCAGTGTTTTAGCGTTTGCCGCTAGTAGCTGTGGTGGAGGTTGCAGCGTCGTAGGGTTTCAGTCTACTCCTGCCATGAATTTTGGCCTGGGAGAGGAGATAGGCCACCCCAGTTTGCACCCGGGGAACAGACTCCACCACATTCACCCTGCCTGTCATTAAAGATAAGCACTGCAGCATCCCTGACCACAGGCGCTTGTCCAAGTGTCGGTGGTCAAGTGGACCTTGCAGCAAAGCGCGGAACTAAGGGCCCACCTGATGTTGAGTGACACGTGCTGGTGCAAGGCGGGGACGCCACACCGGGAGAAGTTGAGACGGCTAGGGACGGCATAGTGAGGTGCCACAGTTGCCATCAGGTCCGGGAAGGCGGGAGTTTCAACAAGCCGGAACGCCAACCTCTCCTGGGCCAGCAGTTTAGCGATGTTGGCGTTCTAGGCTTGCGTGGGTGGGTGGTTAGCAGTGTATTTCTGTCGGCGCTCCAATGTCTGAGAGATGGTGGGTTGTTGTAAAGAAGCGCCTGATGGTGCCTTTGATGGTGCAGGAGAAGGAGATAAGACAGAAACAGGGGAGGATGAGGGAGAAGTCAACAAAGTGGCGGAGGCAGATGAAGTGATGTCCTGGCTCGTCCTCTGGAGTGCATCGCCAGCACTGTGAGCAGAGGCAGTGGCATGAACGGCGGGCGACGTTTGTCCTGCCGTTGCTGCCTGCCACTGATTCCATTGCTTGGATTCCAAATGACGGTGCATTGAAGTGGTGGACAGGTTGCTCTTCTCAGGGCCCCTACTCGATTTCGAGAGGCAAATTGTGTAGACGACACTATATCTGTCCTCGGCGCATTCCTTGAAAAAACTCTACACCTTCAAGAAACGTGCCCTCGATGGGGGAGTTTTTCTGGGCTGGGTACAAAAGGGAACATCTTCGGACATTCCGGGTCTGGCCTGGCTTCGGCAAAGCAGCTGACCTCTGCCTCTGGACATGTCTCTGCCTCTAGCTACCCTTTTTGGTGCTGCACCTGCCTCAACATCCACACTACTTTCCCAGCTTGACATCTGCCTTGTCCAGGTGGGGTCGGTGTCCTCGTCGTCCACCACCTCCTCTTCCAACTCCTGTCTCGCCTCCTCCTCCTGCACAATGCGCATGTCAACTGGCTGCCCTGACAGCAACTGCGTCTCATCGTCGTCGATGAGGGTGGGTTGCTGGTCATCCGCCACCAAATCGACCGGAGATGGAATGGAGGAGACTCTAGTGTTTGAGCATCTGGACACAGATACTCGTCTGTTAGGTCCGTGGAATCGCGAAATGGAGGGGCAGGTTGCAGTACAGTCAAAGGAAGGGAGAACAGCTCTGGGGAGCAGGGACAGTTGGGGTTATTGTTCTGGGAAGATTGGGAATTTTGGGTGGAAGGAGGACAAGACTGTTGGGTAAGAGGAGGTAGAGGCTGCCTGGCTGGTGGACAATGTGCTTTAAGCGTTATCCGACAGCCATTGCAAGACCTGTTCCTGGTTCTCGGGCCTACTAATCTTTGTACCATTCAGCCTAGTTAATGTGGAACTTTTGTGCAAAGCGCAGAACTTAGGGCCCGCCTGATGTTAAGGGACACACGCTGGTACAAGGCTCAACTCACCCTAAGTGCCAAAAACACTGCTGGTGCAAGGCTCTACTCATGCCAAGGGCCTCAATCTCTGCTGGTAGCTCAGCTTAAGGTCATGTAACTTTGTTTGGAAGGGCTCATGTTAAGGGCTAGAAAAGTGAATTTTGGAAGGTCTTACCACATCACACACACACACACACACACACACACACACACACACACACACACTCAAAATGACAGTTAAGGGTGAGGGCTTTTGGAATTCCCATTGCCTATTCCATTTGTGGTTGTCATGGGGAACGTGATTTAAAGGGGTGGTTGTTACTGTTTGTTGAGCTTAAATTGGGGTTTGTGTCCATCCATTTGGGGAGTAAAGAAGGTTTCCAGGTATTTTCCCACTTTGATAGAGGTTTTTTTGAATGTGGAAAGTGTGTAGTTGTTAGGCAGTGATGTTGTGGTAATAGAGGGTCTTTGGTGTGTTAGATGCCCCCAGACATGCTTCCCCTGCTGTCCCAGTGTCATTCCAGAGGTGTTGGCATCATTTCCTGGGGTGTCATAGTGGACTTGGTGACCCTCCAGACACGGATTTGGGTTTCCCCCTTAACGAGTATCTGTTCCCCATAGACTATAATGGGGTTCGAAACCCGTTCGAACACACGAACATTGAGCGGCTGTTCGAATCGAATTTCGAACCTCGAACATTTTAGTGTTCGCTCATCTCTAGTCTCTACCAATAAATAACAAAAAGTAAAAATCTATTCTTTTTAGAACATGGCAATGCAAAATAAATGCAATAGAAAAGGTGTGTCTCTGCATTTAAAAGGCACTATCATGTAGGTAAAACGCAGAGTTTAAATAGAAGTAGCATGGGAGGTATTGTGTGAAAACTACTGTGTTAACTACTTGTTGATATTGTACTTGCTTACCTACAGATTTTTATTTGTGGGAACAATGGAAATGCCCATCATTTCAGTTGGCATGTCAAGTTGCAGTCCATTGCATGAAAATATCATAATTTATCTTGAAAAACAATATAGCCATACTGCATACACACACACAAAAAAAAAAAACCAGGCTGCAATAGAAGCAATAGAATGACAGGCCGAGGAGCCTTCACAAGGATCCCGGCTGTCATAGCAACGTGATGCTGGCCCCGGAGATTACTCCACATGTCGGAGATCACAGCAAAAACATCAGCAAAAATGGTGCCTTGGTCAGCTTTGTCCAAGGCGCCAGAGGGGTTAATGCCCCAATCGTTGCGGGCACCGACCAGGCGCATTAGCGGTGGTTGTCTACTGTATAAAACAGTAGACAGTAGACACCCAGCGGCTATAGTTAAACGCCCGGCATGCGCCATACTAGTAAGGCGGATATCAGGAACGTGTTAAACTGGGGGCAATTTGGAAGGGGACATTAAACCTGGGGCAACTGGAGAAGAAGGACATAAAACGGTGGGGGAGCTGGAGGGAGACATGTCTGCCTCTAGTTGCCCCCAGTTTACCCATTTTTATGTGCCCCTCTAGTTGCCCCCAGTTTAACTCCCCATCCAACTACCTTCACAGTTTAATGTCCCTCTCCAGCTGCCCCAGTTTAATGTTCTCCCACTAGTTTCTTCATACTGTGGGGCAATTGGAGCGGAACATTATAATGTATGGGCATATAATCTTAAGTGACTGTAGAAGGATTATACGTTTGTGGGGGAACATAGAAAAATAGATGAGAATGGGCGGAGTCAATGTAAAAGTGGGGGCAGATACATTTTCATAGCACGCTGCTCATTCTATATCTCTTTCTATGTTTTGAAAGTTGCGAGGTAGGTTATAAATATTAGCCCCCTTAGAAATACAAGTTTTCCCCTTGTATAAAATAGTTCACTCTTATAAAAGCACTCCTTAAAAAGAAGTTTCCTCCTCATAATAGTTCTCCCTTGTATAAATAAATAAATTATAATTTATTATAATGGCGGGGGGGGGGGGCTAGTAGTTATAGATGGGGACTAATATTTAAAAGGGAGAACTACAAGGTAGTATAAGGGGGACCTTTATTTATAAGAGGGAACTATTTAGAAGGGAGAACTTTTAATAATAAGGGGGGTTATAATTTATAAGTAGGGATCCTTATTTTTAAGGCGGCATTATTATTTATTATTTTTAAGGAATCTTAGCCTCCCCTTTAAATAATGGTCTCTACATATAAACAATAATCCCTGCTTATAAATAATGACCACCTTATGATTATTATTATTTTAAATGTAGATTGTGAACCCCATATAGGGATCACAATGTAATTTTTTTTTCTTTTCCTATTATTATGTCTTTGTAGAATGGGAGGAAATCCACGCAAACACGGGGAGAACATACAAACTCCTTGCAGAGGTTGTTCCTGGTAGGATTCGAACCCAGGACTCCAGCGCTGCAAGGCTGCAGTGCTAAACACTGAGCCACCGTGTTGGCCCTACCTCATGATTATTATTAATAAGGACACAGTTAGCTGTGAACAGGACATATTACTTATAAGGGGGGACTATTATTTATAAGTGCAGGGGCATGGCTACATATATTGTATGGGGTCAGTAAGAAGGAATTATACTATTTGGGGGCCATTATAATTTGGGTGCGTCAGGTATGTCTAAGTGGTGGTGATGGGGGGTCCTACTTATGAAACCTTTGCACTGGACCCACAAATGTGTTAAAACGGCCCTGGGAGGGGCCAGTTGCAGCCTCATGGAATAAACTAGGGGTAGCATTTTTTAAAAACCGGCTATTACTTATTGTGTTATTGCAATAGGTAGTAGCTGATTTGTTTTACTCAACTGTCCATGTTCCTGTCCATGCCACCCTCCAATGCCACCTCTGGGCAGTGCTGCACTTACAGTATGTCACAATGCTGAAGAACAGTTCTTCAGCATCGGCTGCCGCGTGCTCTGGAAGTGGCAGAAGAGGGTATACTGGACAGGAGTGTGGAAAGCTGAGTAAAAATGATCTATAGCATCCTATACTGGGGAAAAAGGGGAGTAAAAAAAGGAGGGGATCATATACTGTGTGCATGGGGGGTAAAAATAGAGGTCATATACTATGGGGGGGCAAAACTGGGGGTCATGAGACAGGGGTCATACACTGTGGGGGGCCATAAAAAACAGGGTCATATAGCAAGTGGCGGTCTTAAAAAAAAAAAAGGTCATATACTGTGTGGAAGACCAGTTAAAGGGGCTATATATCATTTGGGGGCCTGAAAAAAGGGAATATATACAGTGGGAGGGGGTCAGAAAAAGAGAGGTAATTTATCAGGTTTGTCCCAGCAAATGGTGGTCATGTATCATGTGGTGGACCAAAAAAAAGGGGGGTGTTATACTATGTGGGGGCCAAATAAGGGGATTTTTTTTATCTGCCAATAAAGTGCGTGTCCTAATTAGGGGGGCCCCATCAAACAACCAATAAATAGTCAGTTTGGGTATCTTGGAGGTGGGACACCTTTCTATAGTTTGCCTTAGGCAACCGAGATGCTAGGTTCAACCCTGACTCTTAGACATTATAGTGGGTGGATGGGCCACTCTGGGGCATTGTACTGTGTAAGGCAGAGTTCACACGGAGTAAACGCGCCGCGCATTGTGGCGCGTTTACGGCGCGTGTACGCCGTGTTATTTTACGGTGCGCGATTACGCCGCGTTAACGCCGTGTTTACGCGGCGCTAACGCGGCGTAATCGCGCACCGTAAAAAAACGCGGCGTACACGCGCCGTAAACGCGCCACAATGCGCGGCGCGTTTACTCCGTGTGAACTCTGCCTAAGGGCCACTGTGGTAAACATTATACTGTGTGCACTTTAGGACATCATTCTTAAAGATGTCCAGAAATTGGGCAGATGTAACATTAAGAAGAAAAGCATTCTCAGCTGCCCAGTCTGACAAAGTATCTTACATAGGAATGCTGCCTCTTCCTCCTTGTAAAGCAGTTCTATGCTAAATTACTTTACACAGGACTGCATACATGGAGGAGCTACTTGTGCTGGCCCTGCATACTTGTATTTACTACATAATGGGGCCACTTTTAATCTTTTTTCCACGGCCGCTTTCAGGTCCCAATCCGCCCCTGCATAAGTGTATTGTCTGACTTTATTACATGTTACCCTGTATCTAATAAATCAGGGGCATAACTACTGGAGTAGATGTGCCACAGGGCCCGGGACATTTGGGGGCCCGGCGACAGCCGCTACCACTGCGTTTTTGTTTTTTTAATAGGCTGTTGCCGGCTGAAGTAACTCCAGCCGGTAACAGACCCCATTTACTTACCTCTCCTGGCTCTGTGCAGGCTTCGGTCCTACTAGTGTGACGTCCCTTACGCGTTGCGACGCAGGCCCTGGGTCATGTGACGTCCCGTATGTCATTGAAGATGGGCGACATCAGCGAGGAGTGCAGCGGAAACAGGGTGAGGTAACAGTGTTTTTTGTTTTATGTTTGTGTCCCCCTTGGGTCTGCAATTATTATACTCTGGGTCTGAAAACCCCCCAGAGTATAACAATTGTTCATGGGTGTCCACAATGGGACATAATAATGTGTGCAGGGGATACTATGGGTCATAATACAGTGTGTGCAGGGGCCACTATGGGGCATGATACTGTGTTCAGGGGCCAATATGGGGAATAATAATACGTACAGGGGGGGAAGGGGGAAGTCGGTCGGGGTCTTCGGCGGTCACGAGGCCTCCATGTCATAAGTTCACCACGGGGCCCTGCCATTCCTAGTTATGCCACTGTAATAAAATATCTGTTGGCATGTTATGGAATATAGAAGCTGCTATATCCAACTGTGATCCCAACTATTTTTGTTTTAGCAGAGACTGCTATTTGCTCACCTATTATCAAATGTACCTTATTGTTATGCATACTGCATGCCATATATATTAGGATGTGTTTTATATTGATGCATCCTGGTATTTTGTCCTTTTTTTTTTTTTTTTTTTTTTTTTAAACTGTCATTTTTAATAAAGGGATTTTTAACTTAACAAAATATCAAAAAGAAAACAAAAGTAGACATATAGGAAGAACAGAAATAAACGGTAAAGAACAACAAGGCAACAAGCACTAGGTCATGACAGTAATAGAGATAAAAAACAGACAACAAAACTATGAATATTAGAGAAGGGGGAAGGGGGGGGGGGGGGAGTCAGAGGCCATTCAAAGTACAGAAGGTGTCCCAGGGTGACCATACAGCCTGGAAAGCCTCCTCGGTGTGAGTATATGAGGCCGTCAGATTCTCCAGACTGCGCACATCTGTCACATGAGCAATAAGGTCCGAGCCGGAAGGAGGGGAAACTTTTTTCCAATGAAGGGCGATAAGCGTCTTAGCCGCAGTGCATAAATGGAGGAAAAGTTTGGAAGACTGCTTACCAAGCTGTACAGGCGGGAGGTTCAGGAGGTATATGAGAGGGTCAAGTGGGACTCCACGGATAAACAAATCATCCGCAAGAGACTTAACCTCCGACCAAAAGGGGCGAATCCCTGGGCATTCCCAGAAGATATGATACAAGGTACCAACCCCCGCCCCACAACGCCAGCAATGGGGAGAGATATTAGGATTGAGAGAATGAAGCAGGGCGGGGGTATGATACCAATGCATCAACAATTTGTATTGGGTCTCGCGGAACGTAATACAGGTGGAGGATTTGGCCGCACGAGACCAGATAATTTGCCATTCAGAAGGTGAGATCTGCCTATTAAACGCCCTAGACCACCTCTCCATATATTTATGAGAAACAGAGTTCCGCTCCTCAGAAGATGTAAGGATGTAATAGATACTAGAGATAAGGCCAGCCGTGGAGGTACCAGCACGACATAGTCTCTCAAAGGATGTCGGCCGTGACACCTTCAAGGAGCCAAACTGGGTATAGGCAAAATGAACAATCTGCCGATAGTGTAGACACTCAGAAGCAGGTAAGTGTAGTTCAGTTACAAAATAGTCAAAAGGTCTGATCTCCAAGGACAACGGATTGAGAAGGTCAGCAATACGGAAGAGACCAAGCCTGCTCCAGGGTTTCACCAGAGCCGAAGTGAGTCCCTCCGGGAGTAGGGGATTATACTGGAAGGAAATCATAGAGGAACACTCGGAGGCCAAAGGGAAAATTTTAGAACAGGTGAGCTAGATAGACCTCGTAAAATGCATAGGGCCCAAGAGGGGGGTGGAGGGAAGGGGGGAAAGGCGGGACCACAAAAACGTGTTGGGGTGTATCGGAGCCAGCCACAGCTTCTGTATCTCAACCCATTTTGTGAAGGCCTGAGGTATGCACCGCAGATGAGCAGCCCAATAGTAATGTAGGATATGCGGCACCGCCAACACCCCCTCCTCCTTACCAGAAAGCATCACCGAACGAGGAATGCGGTGGCGCTTGCCATTCCAGATAAAGTTAAAAATAGATTTCTGCAAGGAGCGCAACTAGAAGCGTGGGACAGCAACTGGGAGCGTTTCAAAGTAATAGAGGAGTTTAGGAAGAAGAGACATCTTGACTGTGCTGATATACGACCCAAAAGCGAGATATGAAGGGGGAGCCACTTATTCAGAAGGGCCCGCAATCCGCTAAACAGGCTAGGGTGATTAACAGCGTATAGGGTTGAGTAAGAAGGGGAGAGCTGGATCCCCAGATATCGAAGAGAACGCTCCCTCCACTGAAAATCAAAGTTAGACCGAAACAATCGCAGGCCAGCCTCAGGGACATTAATGGGGAGGGCATCAGTTTTAGAGGGGTTAACCTTGTAACCGGAAAGGTCACATGTGGGGGTTAGTGAGGGTCAGAAGGACATCGTCTGCAAACAAGCTAATCTTGAAGGGCTTGTCCCGAACTAGAACACCAGTAATATCAGGATTGGTCCTAATCTGGGCTGCTAGAGGTTCAATGCACAAGGCAAAAATAAGGGGAGATAGGGGGCAGCTCTGGCGAGTCCCATTACGGATAGGGAACGGTGCAGAAACTGAATTGGGGAGCTTCACCACCGCAGAGGGGCAGGAGTACAACCTCTCGATTGTAAGAAAAGTAATAAAAGTTCCAGAAAGTCCGAAGCTACTAAGGGTGGCTCTCATAAACGACCAATCAAGGCAGTCGTCCTTCTCCGCATCAAGGCTCAGTAAGATAGTAGGGGTAACTGAGCGGTTGGCCATCTCAATTAAATCCACAGCCCTTCTGGTGTTGTCTCCCCCCTGACGACAGGGGATGAAATCCACCTGGTCCTTGTGAATCAACGAAGGGAGCCAAACGCTAAGCCTATTATCCAAAATTTTAGTGAAGAGCTTCAAGTCCGTGTTAAGTAACGCTATAGGACGATAATTGGAGCAATCCTGGTGGTCCTTATGGGGCTTAGGGACAAAGGTAATGTGGGAATGGAGAATGGATTGGGGGATGGGGGCACCTTCCAAAAAAGAGTTAAAAAGGCGACACATGTGAGGGATCAAATCTGCTTGGAATGTCTTATAGTAGAGGTACGTAAAACCGTCTGGGCCCAGGGCCTTACCATTAGGAAGGTCTTTAAGTGTAGAGCTAATTTCGTCCGCCATGATAGGGGCATTTAAGGTGGCAAGTGCTGAGGGAGAAAGCTTAGGGAAGTGGCACACATCAAGATAAGTATGTAGTGCAGCGGCTCGTGAGGAAGGGTCCAAAGTCGAGTGGGAGGGCAAATTGTACAACTTCGTATAGTAATCTCTAAACAAAGAGGCAATGGAATTGGGATGGTATTGGAGAACTCCATGGGGGTCCCGAACAGCAAAGGGCATGGAAGAGGTTTGATGGTCACAGAGAGTCTTGGCCAAAAGAGTATGTGCCTTATTGCCTCTTTCATAATAACATTGGCGGCTATATAGGAGAAGGCGTTGGGTAGCCTGAGTAGCCAGATCTCTCAAATCCGCTCTAGCAGCCACAAGGCAGCGAGAGAGACAGATGGATTGCGGCTCAGGCTATCTCACGGACTGGATCTGGGCCACCAAGGCCCTCTCTCTAGCTAACCGGTCTTTTTTAAGTCGGGTGGTCAAAGCAATGCAGTGACCTCTCATAACCACTTTGTGAGCCTCCCATAGGGTGGAATCAGAAGAGACCGAGCCCACATTATCAGTAAAATATTCCTGGAGCTGAGTATGGAGGGAAGCAGGGAGTGGAGAAGGTATTCATTGATGCCAATGACATCTCTTGGAGGTGTCAAAGGCAGAGGACAGCGTGAGGGAAACAGGGGCATGGTCGGACCAAGAGATAGGGCCTATGTCCTCATCTACCAAGAGTCTAAGAGTCAGGGTGTTGCCAAAGAAATAATCGATCCTGGAGTGCGTTTTATGTGGGTGGGAGTAAAACGTAAAGGTTCTGGCCATGGGATTACGAACCCGCCAAAGGTCATATAGGGCAGAGGATCTAATGAATCTATGAAACTCCCTAGCCAAGCGAGTCTGAGAGGCGCTCAAGTTACCAGCCGGTACAGTCAACTTATCAGAGTATTCAGAGAAAACCATATTAAAGTCCCCACCGAGCAACAGGGCCGACCCTACAAAGGCCTGCAAACGACGTAGCATCCTCCGGAGGAAGGGGATCTGGGAGGAATTGGGGGCATAAATATTACATAGGACAATCGGCTTACCACACAGAAGGTCCTCCAAAATAATATAGCGGCCTTCTGGATCCAAGTGGGAGGATGACACCGAGATGGGGCAGGTGCGAGAGAGCAAGATGGCTACTCCACCTTTTCTACAGGAGTTAAAGGCAGAAAAAGAGGTGAGGAAATAGCGACGAGCAAAGTTAAAGTTGCCTGTTTGGTCAAAATGAGTCTCCTGTAAGAAGACCACATCCACCCGGAGAGACCTCAACTCACGTAGTACCAAACGCCTCTTGGCATTGGAGCCCAGACCTTTGACATTTAGCATAACACACTTAGACATAAGGGAGCAAAATAAGGAATACCTGCACATAAATAGAGAAGAGAGCAAAGGCAGATCTCACCCAATCCAAGAGAAGCAGGACTGGCCACAGGGAGAGGGCAATCAGCAGCAAAGGACAATGGACTCTGTAAATAATGGAAGGGGAAGGGGAGGGGAGGAAGAAACAAAGATTACATAGGCATACAACAAACAGCAACATGAAAAATAACAATAAATGTAAGGAAGGAAAACAAGATTAGGAGAAGTCAGGCAAATATAACACGTTCAGGCAAAGGACCAAAGTCATTGACGATGAAGCACGGGAGCCACATGATGACGCTCCTGGGTATCGCCAGCAGGTGGAGGCGGATGCTTCCATGCCCTTTGTTGGGTCCACACCGGCAATAGGGGCGGGGGGGGGGGGGAGCAGACAACTCCAAATCGGTCAGGTTGGGGGAGTAGCAATGCCTGTTGGATCTAGCAGTCAAAGCGAATTGGAAACCCCACCGGTAGAGAATCTGGCGTTCTCGAAGGATTTGAAGAAGCGGCCGTAGCTGGCGACGTTTCTGCAATGTAATCCAGGATAGATCCTGGAAAAGCTGAATCTTGGCCCAGTCAAAATCGATTTATCTCATGGCTCTGGCCTTGGCCAGAATGGCTTCCTTGAGAGCGAAATCATGTACACAGCAAATGACATTCCTCGGGGAGGGCCCCGTCCCCCTAGGTCGCAGGGGTCTATGTGCGCGGTCCAGTTTGATTTTGTGGGTGGGAGGCTCCCAGAGGACAGAATTAAAGATTGCTTCAAGAATAACATGGAGATCCTCGTCCTGAGTAGCCTCAGGGAGTCCTTTGATTCAGATATTATTCCATCTGCCTCTGTTGTCTAGATCCTCCACATGGTGCTGCAGCTCAATAGATAAATGATGTTGAGCAGAGTCATGGTCATGGTCATCTTTTAAAGTGTCCGCTCGGGTCGCAATGTGATAAATGTCCTGCCAAAGGGCAGAGATCTCTGGCCGAATTTCAGTACGGATTTCCCGGCGGCAGGCTTCAGTAACTTCGGTAACCAAGGACCGGGTAAGAAAACGG